>NC_139002.1:15092820-15692820 GCF_964374135.1 Grampus griseus
GGGTTGTTTCCATGTCTTGGCTATTGTAAATAGTGCTGCTATGAACATTGGGGTGCATGTATCTTTTCGAATTAGAGTTTCCTCCAGATATGTGCCCAGGAGTGGGATTGCTGGATCATATGGCAACTCTATTTTTAGTTTTAAAAAACTAAACCTACGTACTGTTTTCCATAGTGACTGCACCAATTTACATTCCCACCAGCAGTGTAGGAGGGTTCCATTTTCTGGATCTAGGAGGATCTTAAGAGGCTGGAGCTATGGACTAAATCTTGCAAGATGAAATTGATGAGGACAAAATGTTAAGTCCTTCCTGAAGGCCTCAAACCCAGGTATAGAAGCCCAGGGTGAGGCTAAGATGTAGTTTGGCGACAACAGCAGTGAAAAAGACTTGGAGGTTTTCATGAGCTGAAAGGTGGGAGTGGTGTAGCAGTCAGGTCTTCCCTGGAGAGCCCTGTGCAGCCTGGGCACTGCTGTTGGGGGGCGTTATACTCAAACTGGAGCATGTCCAGCACAGGGTGGCCAGGGTGTTGATGCTCCTGGGGGTGTCTTCCACCTAACCATCTCTCCTTCCTACTGCCCTGCCCCACCCCACCCCGTTCACATCTGCTGTGCCCCTTCCATCTCGTCCTTCTACCTCTGGTCACAGTGAGCTTCAGGAGGAAGGGCCTGCGGGGCCCTGGGTGAGGAGTGCTTTGCCCTTGGCATACTGCCCGCTGGCCTGTACCCTTGGTTGGCACAGCCGGACAATTGTCCCTCAGCACTGGTCCCTAGGAACAGCGCCTGGCACCCTTGCCTTCTGCCACGTTGAGATGACTGGGTGATGCTAGCCTGACTGAGACCTTCCTGTGGGTCAGGCACTGTTCCAAGGGCTCACTGACTCCTCCCAGCAACCCCATGAAGAAGGGGCCATCGTTATACCCATTCTATAGATGAGGATATGGAGAAAGAGAGGTCAGGCAACCTGGCCTCTGGCTACCATAGCTCTACAGAAGGCCAGGGAGAGGGTCCAGCACTGGCCCAGGGCACCATGGCTCCTCCTCTACCATTTACCCATCACTTGGGTTCCTCCTCTCACCAGCACCCCCCTGTCTCCTCTCTCCTCTCAGGAAGGAGTGCCTCGTGAGTTCGTCAGGGAACGATAATACAGAGAATGGGTTACCTGGCTCCAAGGCGGAAGAGAAAGCACCAAAAAAAGTGTGAGCCCTGCTCGGGGCCAAGCAGCCGCCGGGAGCCTCGCTTTCTAACGATGAAACTGATGCCTGAGCCGTGTCCGTGAACCCACGTGCCTGAGACATCTGCTGCTTGGCTCAAACTGTAGTCTTTCCGGGCGGGGAGAAACTGGGGTCCTGTCCAGCCTGCCCCACCCCCTTCCCCCCCAGGGCTCCCCAGGGACAAGGGCTGGCCAAGGGAGGGGCCCTGTGGAAGGTTCAGGAAAGGAAAGGAGGGGCTGGAGCGGTGTGGAGGGCCGGTCCCCCGACACCTGGGTAGATGGTCTCCTTCAGTGTCCCCACCCTGGATAGGGAATGCCTTGGTTTTCCTCTAGATGTCTCTTTGTGAGAGACTTGGGGGGGTTGGGGAGGGCTGCCCCAGTAGCTGGACCCTGAGTAGGGAGGACTAACCCTTCTACGGTGGGAGTGGCCAGAGGACTCTGTACGGGATCCGAGGGTGGGAGGCTGCTGGAGGGTCCTACAGTGAGAGGCTTTGATGGATTCCTGCTGCCCCACGTCCTTCTAGTGAGGAACTCCCCTTTCCCCCCACCCCTGGGTGCCTGCCTGCCTGTCTTGGTTCTGCCCCCACCCCCAGACCCCAAGCTGCTCAGTCTCTGAACCCTCCCATCTAGGGCTGCCACCCTGGTCTTGGGGGGTCCTAGCCCACCTAGTCTGCTCCTCTGATCTCTGGGCCCTGAGGGCTCATGCAGGGTCCCTCAGGCCTTCCCAGAGCACCGGGGCGCCACCTACACCTTTCCTAGTATTTCTCCTTGGGGGATCAGGGCTGCAGAGGTGGGCCTCTTGGCCACGGAACGCTCACCCCAGCCCTGCCAGCGCTGGCTGGCCCTGCTCCTCGGCATGGCAGGACCATGGCCACTGCTGGGAGCTCGCCGCCAGCTCCGCGCTGCTCCTCTTCCCCTGAAGCAGCAGGTGGCGCCATCTTGCTTGAGGAGCTGCTCCTGTGCTCCTCCAGCTTCTCCCTGCCCAGGGCTGTTCATCTCCATCCCTGCGTCAAGGCTGGCCTTCACCTCGGGGACCCTGTTGCTTTGGATGAGAGGGCCCTTGGGTTTTCTGTCTGCTTCCTGCTCAGCCGTGCCCCGCTCTCACCCCAGGGTTGGGGAGGTGCAGGGAGAGAGTGCCCAGGGTTTTCCTTTGCTTTTCCACGCACTGGTTTGCACACCCCTTGCGTGTGGGGCTAGACTGTGCCTTAGCTCCTGAGTCCTGGCTCATGCGCTCCCTCCCCGCTTCAGCCCCTAGGGAACAGCCAGCTCTGGTGGGCCCTGGTGAGGGTCCCGCTGCCCTCACCCAGGGTCAGGCAGGGGACCAGGGAGCTGGAGTTGTGTCGTTAATAGCCCGCTGGCCAGCCACTGAGTGTTGGAGGCGTCTGCCAAGTGCTCCCGTGGGCCCCTTACAGGCCATGTCGTGGTATTGTCCCTGTGGGGTTGGGGAAGTGAGGGGAGCCGGGGCTGTGATCATGGAGGAATCCGCCATCTGCTCCCACCCCCTCGCTCTCTTGTTGAATTCCTGACACTCTGTCCTCTGGGCCCCTGGGAGGGATGAGAGGGGAGTAGCCCCCTTTTCCATAGTGTGTGGGGACTGCCTGAGGACCCTCCCTGCCAAAAAGCAGCGGCGAGCGTCCCCAAGGGTGCAGGTTTGGGGAGGGGGAACAGGAGTGCCTGCAGGGCAGCCACGGCTGTGACCTGTGACCCTTGCCCGGCCTGAGGGGCTTGCAGGGTCCCACTGAGATCTGCCTCTGTCCCTTGCGGCCTCCTCCACCCATCCTGGGCTCAGGTTCAGATTTTCCCGGCTTTGGGAGCAGACAGACAAGAGCCACCAGTCATTCGGGAAACTTCGTAGGCTGCCTTCACGCAAAAGTGCTTGCTTCTCCTTTCCCAGCGTTAGCATTTGGAAGGGCAGAGTGTCTTGTGCTCCTCTTACTCCCTTGAGAGGAAGCCAAGGCGTACAGAGTGGGGGAGAGGAAGAGCATCATAGGCGGGTCATGCACGTTCTCTGGGCTCAGCTTTCCCTATCTATAAAATGGGTGTAATAATACCTACCTCACAGGACTGTTGTGAGGCTTGGCAGGTTTTGGTTTAAAAATCTTTTTTGGCTTCAACAGGGATCTAGCAGTCCAGGTGTCATAATTGGAGGGACGGTTCCAAGTCTGTCCTGTCCTCATCTCTGTGTCCCATCCCCATAGTTCACACACACACACACACACACACACACGCACACGTACACACACTCTCTCTCTTCTCTGTCTCTCTCTTCCCACCCCTCCCCCTTGGAATTATTTTAGTCTTTGTAATGTTAGAACCCTGGCTCTGATGCTTAAAGTTTCCTGTGCATGGCTTTTGTTTGGTGGTTTTCAGTAGAGGTGGTTGGGACTGTAGCGGGGACGCTTTTGGCTGCCCAATGCCTGAGGGCTCTACTGGCATTTAGTGAAAGTGGGGGCTGAGGATGCTAAACTTAGTCCCCACCACAAACACTGTCCTGCGCCAAGGCCGGGATTATAGCCATGGAGAAACCCTGGCATGAATTTGCCGTAGAAGATGTGTGGGCAAAGCCATCTTCCCAGGCAGACCCTCAGCAAGTGCAGGTCTCCAGGGGCTGGTGAGGGTGTTTTCAGGGCCTGTGGGCTAGAGAGAGCCGTTCACAAAGTTGAACTTGGGAGCTCTGGACACACGCAGCTATGCTGACAGTAAGGTCAGGAGACCGTAGACTAAGCGTTTCCCAGCTCCCCGTCCTTGACCCCGCATAGGACCTGAGCATTCCAGGCCTTGGGATTCTCCCGGTGCAGGAATTGAGCAGAAGGCAGCCAGAAGGAACCTGGGGTGCTGGAGAGGTCTGGGAGAGGGGCCGGTAGAGCTCAGGGAGGGGGTGAGAGCGAGCTCCTGAGATGGGGGCAGCTGAGGGTGTGCCTGGGTGGCGTGCGTGTGTGGAAATGCATGACTGTGGGGTGGGTGGGCCATGCATGGACGTCGGGGTGTATGGAGGTGTG
The DNA here is from genome assembly GCF_964374135.1 of Grampus griseus. Classification (NCBI taxonomy): domain Eukaryota; kingdom Metazoa; phylum Chordata; class Mammalia; order Artiodactyla; family Delphinidae; genus Grampus; species Grampus griseus. The sequence continues at coordinate 15,097,030 of NC_139002.1, forward strand.
TGTAAAGGCTGAGTGTGCCTGAGATGGGGGAGGTTCTGCACGTTTCAGGAGCCATCTTCCCTGGCCAGAGCTATATCCGTTGGGGCATCTGGAGGCTGAGAAAGGATAGGAGACAGGGGGGAGATCAGCCGTGCTCCTGGGCTCCGTAACGCCGTGACTCTGTCTCATTGTCACAGACAGATGCCATCAGAGTGCTGGGGGGAGGGAGTGCCAGGAGGGGGCTCTTCTCTGGGGAAAATCCTACAGCTTCACTTTACTTTGTCCCAGGTGGGAGTCCTTACCCTTCCACCCGATACACAGTGCTTTTGACTATCTTATGCATGGTTTATTCCTCTGCCTTGGATGACAATACTCATAGTCAATTTCCTATGTAACTATAGATCGAAACAATGCAGCACAAACGGGCCTTGGGGGGCCTCAGATCTGCAGGTGCCTCCTGGGAGGCGCAGATGTGCACACACCCAGCACTGACTTGTGTTCAAGCACAGAATGAATGTGATCAGACTGTCTTGCCTTGACAACATGTTTTGCATTGTAGAGTTTTATCTAGCTTTGCCTTGGATGAAATAAAAATTATATTTAATAGAAACGGGTTGGGGTTTCTATTTCTGGCTGACTGGAATTTGGGGCCCAGTTTTATTACTTGCCAGCCAAGCCTCAGTCTCCTTGTGTCTGAAACGTTCCCTGCCTTGGTGAGATAACAGATGTAAAAAGTCTAAGGATGCCCGGCATATTCACAGGCATTCAGGTCGTATTAGTGCTGATAGTACTTCTTCTCTGGAGAAGCTGCAAAGATGGCCCTCTAATACTGGAATCATTGCCAGGGCCCTCCCTGTACCGATGACCTTGGCAATGATTCTGGTACCACTAAATATCATCACACCCCCTTCCCCAGGCCCTTCCACCCCAGATTAACATTTATATCCAGGTGAAATCTTTTCAAACGTACAACGTAAACCTTAAAGAGGAAAAGCGCAAAACAATTTACTGACTGGCATATGTGGGCACACTGAGCCCTGCTTGTCTGGTCCCTCCAGGTTGCTGTTTTAGGGGCCAAGCTATCTGGGGGCGGTGAGGGAGGGAGGAAGTTTAGGCTTATATCCCAGGAATGACTCTACCCATGCACATTCATATTGTCCATCTTAAACCACTGGAACATAGATTAACCAAGCGCTCATGCCTTCTTTCCAGCTGCTGGGCACAAGGCCAGGCTGGGAAAGAATTGGGACTATGTATGCATGTGTGTGTGTGTGTGTGTGGGTGTGGGTGTGGGTGAGTGTGTGCTTGTATTCATGGATTTTATCATACCACACTTTCTCACCATACCATATCCTTGTCTTCAATGGATTCCCCTAAGACTGCATCTCAAAGGGTTTCAAACACTAAGTCCTCAAAGATCTTGTTAAAAGACTCTTCTTCCTTGGTCACGGGCCCCAGCAACGCAGAAGTCCGTGAGGTCCTCAGTTTCAGCTGGTGTCCCTGACAGCACTCTTTTCTGAGCTCTCAGCTAAAGAACCTGCTCTGTGCTCTCACCCTGAATGGACTCACCTGGATCCCCACGCCACTACTCACCTGTCTTCAGGTACAGCTTGTGGCCTGGGACCTCCTGCCACCTTCTCATCAGCTACAGACCTGTTGGATATTGAAGTTTCCTGGTCCATGTCTGAGTTTATAACACTCTTGGAATGCTGTTCATTGAACGTGCCGTTCTCCATGCAAGGATCAGTCCCAAGGCCTGGGTAGGTTCCCATCATTGCTGTTTCATCCCTACTTCCTCTCCCCATTCAACTGTCATCATGATGGATAGATAAACAATTGTGTCAAAGCCAAATTAGGAACTGGGACTGTCCTGGGCAAACCTGGACATACGGTCACCGGTTAAGGCCATACTGACTCAACTAGGACAAAAATACACATAAATTATGTGTTCTTATTTGAGCTGGTAGCAGGCACAGAGACCAGATGGACTATTCTGAACTAGATGCTCTGCTAGATGCTGGTATTACTAAAATGGGCTAAATATTGACCACACTCTCAGGGAGCTTATAGTCTCCTGTGATTGAAATAGAAAACTTTTAACACGATGCAAGTTTGCTTCTCACTTGTGGGTCTCCTGTCCAGGCTGCTTTCCACGTGTCACTTGGAGGCGTTGCATCTTACTTTGTGGCTCTGCCCTCCTCTGGGTCCTTGGAGCCTTTTTCATGCAGGTGGTGGATGAGAAAGGTGAGAATGAAGATGGTGTGTTGGAAGGTTTATGGGCCAGGCCTGGAAGAGGACCACGTCATGCTGCCCACATGCTCCTCCACAGGCAGGCTGGGAAATGTAGTTGCTGGGTGCCCAAGAGAAAGTAAAATGTGTTTTGGGGAACACAGAGCAGCCTGTGAGATGACAGGGGTTCAGGTAGCTGCAAGAGGTTCAGCTGCGGCTGCAGCCCCGATGGTGTGGTGGGGACTGGAGATGGGGGGAGCAGGGCAACAGCAGGCAGCGTAGGCAAGACCCCGATCCTGCGGGGTTTCCAGGCCATGCCAGAAGGTTCACGTTGTATTTTGTAGGCCATGGGGAGCCACTGGAAGATTTTAGCGGGGGAGAGGCAGGACAGAGTTCGAGAGGGCAAGACAGGAGACAGTGAGCGTTGTGCTGCCGATTTGATTGCCCAGGCAAGAGATGGTGGCAGAAAAGGGATGGAGAGCAGTGCAAAGCTTGCGATAATCAGGGGAGTAGAATATACAGAGCTTGATTTTAGGGGGCTAGGAGAAGATGGTGCCAAGGATGGCTTCTAAGCTCCTCTTGCAATGAGCGGGTACTTAGAGGTAAGTTTGCCCTGAAAGGGAGTGGAGGAGAATGGCGTGTTGGGCGTAATGTGCATTTATGGAAGTGGTGAGTGTGCCCCCAGGATAGCAGAATAGTAGACAGTTGTAAATAAGAGTCTAGGACTTAGGAGTAAATGGTCTGTTCGGACCACGGGGAAGGTGGGCTCATCTAGGGAATCTTGGGCTCTGACACTCAGTGGCTGGTTGAAGGAAGGGGAGGCCATAAGGGTGCGATGAGGGCAAGGCCAAGTGATGTCTTTGAGGTCAAGGTAGCAAGGAATGTTAAGGACAGAGTGGCCATCGCTAAGTTAAGGATCAGTCCTTATGAAGGTCATCGGTGACCCCAGTGAGCCCAGCACAGTGGAAGGGGAGGGCCAGGTGGCAGAGGCAGAAGGAGCCGGATTCCAGGGTGTGGAAGAGTCAGTGGGAGGCACTGGCACATGAGGTTATAATTTCAGGTGACTTGGCTTTGAAGGACAGAAAAGGCATTGGCCCAGGTAGGAAGGAGGATGGATGGTTTTCTACTCAAGATGGAAGAAATAAAAGGGTTAAATGCCGCTGGGGAAGAGGCGGTGGAGAGGGAAAGCCTGCCTTAGCTGATAGGCAGCAAGAGTCCTTTTGGGTAGACCTGAGGGGATGGGACCCAGAAGCCAGGTGGGATGACTAGCTTTAGACAGGGGCGTCAACCCTCTGCCACCACGACAGGGAAAGGAGGTCAGGTGGAAATAAAGGCTGGTAAACTGGTGTGTGGGGCGGTGGAGGGGTGGGGTGGGGGTGAGGCAAGAGATTGAGAGACTTTGCCTCATGGTCTCTGGTTCCTACTAAGTTACCGGGTCACGTCATTCGCAGAGCAGACTTGAGATTGAAGCCGGAGACAGCTCAGGACCCTCCCAATCCAGGGCCCCAGGCATCTGGCCAGTCCCTTCCCCGCATTCTATTTGTACCTGTACACACTGTAACAGGAGCAGCACACACAGTGGGAGGGAGGGAGGGTGTGCTGTCAGCTCAGGGCTTAAACAAAGCCCCCGACGTGCTAACAGGTAAGATGGAGGGTCCCCTTCCACTGCCTGAGTGCAAGTACGGAGAAGAACAATCCCGGATTTAGAATCCAGGGACCTGGGTTCAAGTTCTCACTCTATCATTCACCAGTAATGGCCTTGGGCACCACTTCACCTCTCTGAGCCTTGGTTCCGTAACCTGCAAACGGGGATGTTTATACCTACCACTGGTGTTCTTGTGAGGATTGAAGGAGACTGTAGGTGTTAAATACTTTAAAAACTACAAAGTGCTGGTCATAAATGTAAGTAGTTTCCAAGCCAGGTAACAGCTTCCACGAGCATCTCCATACTTAGAAAGGGCTGCCCAAGGCAAGGCCCCATCTGTGCATCGCCAGTGGGGTGGAAGGCGAGCTCAGGTGTGGCCTTGCTGAGCACACCCTCGTGTTCCTGGTAAGGAGAGGCTGTCAGCGGAGTGGGGCAGACCTGGGAAGGGAGGGCTGTGTGTTGAGAAATGACTTCCTGGCAGACAGGATCATATTAACTGTTCAAAACCAAATTCCTGATCTCGCCTCATTCCTCCCAGTCTTCCTTATTCACCCAGTCATTCGGGCCCCAAACAGTAGAATCTACTATGACTCCTTAGTTTCTCTCACAGCTGAATCCTTTTTACCAGCAAATAGCATCGGCTCTGTGTTCAGAATACATCCTGAACTCCGTGACCTTTCACCACCGCTGTCCCTGCAGTCATGGACAGGCCACCGATGGCTCTCGCCTGGTCTTCCTACTGTCGCCCTTGCCCTTAGTCTAGTCTCCAGAGCAATCCTTTTAAAACAAAATTAGGTGATGTCATCTCTGTTTCCAGCTAAGACAGAGTCTTAGGGGCCATTTACCCTTCTACTTCAGACAACTGAAAAACTGCGGAAAATATATGATATGGTGGTTTTCATCATAGGACAAAAGGGAGTGGAGGACGAAGGTTCCTGAGAGGGAGAAACAAATGAGCCCTTCTATTGGCCCAGTTTCCTGCCTGGAGAGAACTTCCAGGCCACAATGTAGGGAGGGGGACCCAGGCTAAGCCCAGCATTGTCCCTGAGTTGATGAGAGGAGCTGAGAATCTGGGAAAACTAAGTGGGTTAGAATTTGTGGGTTTTCCTGAGTCTTCAGCTGAGTGTTGATAGCTGGGTGTGTGAGGAAACTACCTGAGGCCAGGGAGAGAACAAGCAGAAAGGATTAGGGGAGATGCTTGCTGGAGCTGACACAAGGCAGTCTTTCCTCTAGGGCCCATCTCACCCACTACTGAGGCGATATCCTTTGAACCTCCTTCCTTATCTGCCAGGAATCATGAAGTTTTCCACTCTAGTTGGTGGCCATGATCCTCTTCCTGGCCCTGTTAAGAGCTCCAGGGATTGTTCTAACCAGTCCTCCTGGTGGTTCTTCCTCAACCCTAGGTGGCTTCCACACACACACACACACACACACACACACACACACACACACACACACACACACGGCTTGGTCAGATGCCAAAGGCCTGAGGGCGCCGTCTACAGTTCTCTGGAACTTTCCCTCTGGGAAGTTGTCTCTCCTCCAGGACTTGGCAAGGTGAGCCCCCTCTGCCTTGGCCCCCCTGGCTCCCCTTCACCTCCTGGATGTCAGCAGGTTGCTAGCCTCTGCCTGAGCTGTCCTCCCCATGCTCGGCAGTCGTGGGGCTCACTTCGTCGGTTTCTCCTCTCTCGGGGATCACTGTCCTGTGCTGCCTGATGTCTTATGTCTGAAAAGCATTCTGTATATTTTTTCCCCCAGATTTTTAGCCGTTTCAGATAGGAGAGTAAACCCATTTCCTCCCACTCCATCTCTGTCAGAAGGAACGCATAGAAGCTTATGATCACACAAAAACCTGTGCAAAGATGTTTATAGAGATTTGATTTCGTCATTGCCATAAACAAGAAACAGTCTAAATGTCCTTCACCTGGTGAACGGATGAACAAACTGTCACATCCATACAGTGGAATACTCTTCAGTCATCAAAAGTTCCATATACTTTTGGACGGATGAATCTCAAGTGCATTACGCTAAGTGAAAGGATTCAGACTTAAGAGGGCACCTACTCTATAGTTCCATTTAAATGACAGCCTGGAAGAAGCAAATCCATAGGGACATAAAACAGATCAGTGGCTGCCCGTGGCTATAGGTGGGTGTGGGGAAGGTCACAGAGGGCAAGGGAGACTTTTGGGGGTGATAGAGCTATGGTTGCGTGCTTGCACACATTTGTCAAAATTGGCAGAACTCTACACTAAAAACGGTGAAGTTTACTTTCTGTAAATGACATCTTAAAAAATTACAAAAAAATTAGATGATGTCACTCTTTTCCTCAGAACCTCCCAACTTGTCTTACTCATTCCTCACAATGGCCTAGAAGGCCTTACTGTTCTGATCCCTGTTGCCTCTTTGATATCTTCTTTTCCTAACACTCTCCTGCTGACTCATCCCGTGCTAGCATCATTGTTCTTGCTGTTCCTCAAACATTGGCCTCCTCCCGTCTCAGGACCTTTGCACATGCTGTTCCTGTGCTAGAATGCTCTTCCCCCAGATATCCACAGGTTTCATTGTCCTATTTCTTTTTTACTGGCCATGCGCTGGCTTGCAGGATCCTAGTTCTCTGACCAGGGATTGAACCTGGGGCCCCAGTAGTGAGATCACCGAGTCCTAACCACGGGACCACCAGGGAACTCCCCATCATTCTCCTATTTCAGTCAGGTCTCTGCTGAAATGCCATCTCCTCAGAGAAGACTCCCCTGGCTATCTTACCTACAATAACATCTTCCACAGCTCAGACACTGTCTCCTTATCCTGCTTTATTTTTTTCAAAGCGCAGACATATACTTGTTTACTTGTTTATTGTATATCTTCTCTAACTAGGATGTAAACTCCATGGGAGCAGAGGCTGTGTCTATTCTCTGGGGAAAATCTAGACTTTCCCTTCTTTCCTTGAAGGAATGGGATCCTCAGGGGCCAGGGAGTACCCAGAGGGAGGGCAGCCCCATGGGGTTCAGAATGGACTGTGAGGTCAGCTGTCTGGGCCCCTGACTTCGCCAGGCAACGCATCTGCAGATGCCTTTCAGTTGGACCACAGGAAGGATAGGAGTTGTGGGCCCTGGATACTAAAATGTGGTCTGCAGACAAGCAGCATAAGCCCCGCCAGGGAGCTTGTTAGAAATGCAGAATTTCAGGCTCCACCTCCAAGCTACTGAATCAGAATTTGCACTGAGACTCATCTCCCAGGTGATTTCTAGCCCAAACCCCATCCTTTCCCTGGGCACTGTCTGCAGGAGGGTGAGAAATGCCAGGGTTTGTCCTGTCCTTGATCTCCTCTTCTTTTGGGTGTAAAAGGGCCTTAAGCAGTGAGTGTGGAGGCGGGTGCGAGGGTGCGAGGGAGACCCCAGCTCTGTGTAATCATGACTAAGGCAAGTACTGATCTGGTTCCTGAGTTGCTAGTCACCTTCCTACAACATATTCACATCTTGTTACACTCCTGGAAGGCAGGTATAAAACCCCCTTTTACCGATGATAAAACCAAAGCATTGAGAAGCTAAAAAAATTTCCCACAGACAGGTAACTATTAGGTAGCAGAATTTAAATCCAGTAACATGTGAAAAGCAAACAAGTAGTCAACCATTTACGGATGTTCGTAAGTACTACTAATAATAATGATAATCACTAACATATACTGAGTGCTTGTTGGACCAGGCCTGTCTCAGTACTTTGCATGTGTGTACTAAGTCATTTTGAGACAGGCTGGGTCCTCGGACCTAGGACTCTTTACTGGGGTGCTTGCACCTGGACAATGGGGTCCTCGAGCAACAGAATACAAAGAAACTATACGGGACTAAAAATAACTGCATGCATGTGCAGTTGGGGCAAAGTATGAATGATAAGATACAAAAAGGCCACAAACCAGCTGCCACTTCCAAGGTGCTGGGAGCAAAAGCAGGGTACTACACAGTGTGGGCAGACCACCTAAGCCCCCCCAACCCACAAGTCTCCCCCCACCCTCACCCCATTTAAGGAACCAGCTTGCCATCCCCCACCCCCGGGCAGCGAGCAGGGTCACCTGTTACTTGTTTTTGCTCCCTAGTGCTGCAGCAATAAAGCTTTCCTGAATTCCTCATATGGTCTCTTATCAATTTCCAGGGACCCAGGTTTGGTAACAATTTAACCCTCACAGCAACCCTATGAGGGAAGAGCCATTATTATTAGTTCCATTTTACAGATGAGAAAATGGAGACACAGAGATATTAAGTATTTGTATAGAAAAGAGTCTGGAAAGATACACATCCAACTGAGATTAGTGGTTGCCTCTGATGAGGGGGATTGGGGATTGGGCTGGAAATTGAAATTTTAACTCGTTATTTATTTATTTATTTTAATGAATTCATTTATTTATGACTGCGTTGGGTCTTGTTGCTGCGCGCAGACTTTCTCTAGTTGCGGCGAGCAGGGGCTACTCTTCGTTGCAGTGCGTGAGCTTCTCATTGCGGTGGCATCTCTTGTTGTGGAGCACGGGCTCTAGGCGCGCGGGCTTCAGTAGTTGTGGTGCGTGGGCTCAGGAGTTCTGGCTCGCGGGCTCTAGAGCACAGGCTCAGTAGTCATGGCGCACGGGCTTAGTTGCTCCGCGGCATGTGGGATCTTCACAGACCAGGGCTTGAACCCGTGGCCCCTGCATTGGCAGGCGGATTCTTAACCACTGTGCCACCAGGGAAGCCCCGTTATTTATTTTTTAAAAAACTTTATTTATTTTTTAAATGAAGTATAGTTGATTTACAATGTTATGTTAATTTCTGCTGTACAGCAAAGTGATTCAGTTATACATAAACATGCACCCTTTTTTATATTCTTTGCCATTATGGTTTATCACAGGATAAAAAAAAAAAATTTATTTACTTCTTTTGGCTGCACCAGGTCTTAGCTGCGGCATGTGGGATCTTTAGTTGAAGTATGCAGACTTCTTAGTTGCAGCATGTGGACTCTTAGTTGTGACATGCATGCGGGATCTAGTTCCCCCACCAAGGATCAAACCCGGGCCCCCTACATCGGGAGCACAGTCTTACCCACTGGACCACCAGGGAAGTCCCTATCACAGGGTATTGAATATAGTTCCCTGTGCTATACAGTAGGACCTTGTTGTTTATCCATTCTATTTATAATAGTTTGCGTCTGCTAATCCCAAACCTCCTACTCCATCCCTCCTCCACCACCCAACCCCGTCCCACCTTGGCAACCAGAAATCTGTTCTCTATGTCTGTGTTTAACTCTTTACTTTTACTCTTCAGTGTTGCTGGAATTTTTATAACTATGTGATACATTCGTAATAAACACACACACACAGTTTTGAGTCAGGGTGTGCTTGCCTCTAAAGCCCAGATTCTTTTCTCCTCACTACAACGTCATCACACGTCTCTCCTTTCAACTTCCCATTCTGTCCTTCTCTCTCACACTGTCCTCTGAACGCAGGGCTTCTTCCTGTCTCTTCCATTGTAATTGCTGTTCCCTCTAGCTACTCTCACCTCCTGGAATGGGTACAGCCTATTTGGTCTCCAGCTCTATTTCAGACGTCACTGTCCCTGGCATTTGCACACATCTGTATTAGAGTGCTTCCCACTCCATCCTTAAATTCTCCCCTGAGCTCCCCTACCACGCTAACGGGCTGGGCTGAGTCCTCACCCGCCGCCACGTGCCTCTCCCAGCTCCTGGCCCACGTTCGCACTCGGCGCTCCATCGTGGTCCGTGTAATGGCTTGCTTTTAGGAGGGGACCTTCTCGTGGAGATAGCTCTGGACTGGATCTGGGAGCATCAGACCAGTACTCCTGCGTCAGGCTTATCTTTCTGGGATTCAGTTCCCTTCCTTCCTTGTGGGAAGGAGGCGGGTCTTTTCTCCCACCAACCCCCTCACCACACCCTCCCTTTCAGAGATGGTGAGGGTCAGCTGTGAGAGTCTCCGTGTTAGTCACGTTACAACTTCCTGGTTCTCTTTTGATCCCTCCGCCCCCTTTCTGTGGAACCACCTATACTCTGAGTGGCGAGTGCAAAAGTCGGCCCATCTCCGCACAAATCCAGGTCGTAAAGAGCACGAGTACTTTCAGATTAGCTGCTGAATGTCACCCTAAAACATTCTATGGGTACGTGCATGTGTCTGTGTACATATATATTTTTCATTATCATTCTATTTTAAGTAAATTTTTCCTTATAATTTCTGCTTTGACCTATGAATTATTTAGAAGTGCTGTTAACATCACATATGCATTTTACATTTAAAAAATTATTGTTTGCTGTTGTCTCATAACTTAATAGCACTGCAATCAGAGAGCTTCATCGGTTTGATAGTCTTAGACCAGTTTTCTTAGAAAACTTAAGTTGTCTAAGTTAAACTTAATCTTAACACTTTATTATGGGGTTCAATCCCAGGGAAGCAGGCGTTAGGGGGAAAGGGCTGAGAGGCAGGGAAAGAGAGAAAGGTGATGTGATACGGAGCTGACCACAGCTGACTCAGCAACACGCAGCTGGTTGCTGAATCACAGGGACTGTCTCTGGGGAACTCGGGCTTCTCTGAATAATTTCATTTTGGGGAAGAAGGTAGAGTAATTTATCTGCTGGCCCCTTCCTGTCTCCTGTTTCCCCTTATTCAATATTTATCCCAAAGACAATAATTTCCATGTTTTGTTAGTCTTTTCAGGGAGCCCCGGGGAAGCAGAGCCTTGTGGGTACAGTCTGCTGGCTCTGGGTGCTGGTGGGTACAATGAAGACCACCCAAGCCAAAGCCCAGCCCTGGCCCCAGGGGTGATGGAGACCAATGTGGTGTTAGGAGAAGAGGTGGTGGCAGTTACCAGGGCTTTGAAACCAGGGGAATGAAAGGGGCCAGGACTGGGGCCACCCAGGGCAGGAAGCCAGGTCAGCGACTACATCCTGGAGGTGAGAGGATGGGAAATGCAGGCAAGGCTGATCAGAAATTGATGGGAGCACAAAACTGGGTGTATCCATACTGCTTTTGAAATGCGTTGAGACTTACTTTATGGACTAGTATGTAGTTAATTTTTTTAATAAATGTGCTTGAGAAGGAGGCTTATTTTCTAAGTATTGTGTGCAAGTTTCTACACATGTCTATTAATCAAGCATACTAAGTATGTTGTTCAATTGTCTATACTAATATTTTACCTGTTTGACCTAACAATCATTGAGAGAAGTGTGCTAAAAGTTTGCTCTATGATGGTGGATTTATCAATATCTCCTTGTAGTTCTATCAGTTTTTGAGACTATTTTAAAACTGTGTTTATATAAGTTAAAAAAACCTGTTTACTGAGAAAAAATTCAGATATACAGAAAAGTAGAAAAATAATAAATATCCAACGCCTAGATTTTGTACTTCTTGACATTTTGCTATCTTAGCTTCAACAGTTTTTTTTTTTTACGACTTTATTGGAGTATAATTGCTTTACAATGGTGTGTTAGTTTCTGCTTTATAACAAAGTGAATCAGTTATACATATACATATATCCCCATATCTCTTCCCTCTTGCGTCTCCCTCCCTCCCACCCTCCCTACCCCACCCCTCCAGGCGGTCACAAAGCACCGAGCCGATATCCCTGTGCCATGCGGCTGCTTCCCACTAGCTATTTACCTTACGTTTGTTAGCGTGTATATGTCCATGACTCTCTCTCGCCCTGTCACAGCTCACCCTTCCCTCTCCCCATATCCTCAAGTTCGTTCTCCAGTAGGTCTGTGTCTTTATTTCTGTCTTACCCCTAGGTTCTTCATGACATTTTTTTTCTTCTTAAATTCCATATATATGTGTTAGCATACGGTATTTGTCTTTCTCTTTCTGACTTACTTCACTCTGTATGACAGACTCTAGGTCTATCCACCTCATTACAAATAGCTCAGTTTCGTTTCCTTTTATGGCTGAGTAATATTCCATTGTATATATGTGCCACATCTTCTTTATCCATTCATCCGATGATGGGCACTTAGGTTGTTTCCATCTCCGGGCTATTGTAAATAGAGCTGCAATGAACATTTTGGTACATGACTCTTTTTGAATTTTGGTTTTCTCAGGGTATATGCCCAGTAGTGGGATTGCTGGGTCATATGGTAGTTCTATTTGTAGTTTTTTAAGGAACCTCCATACTGTTCTCCATAGTGGCTGAACCAATTCACATTCCCACCAGCAGTGCAAGAGGGTTCCCTTTTCTCCACACCCTCTCCAGCATTTATTGTTTCTAGATTTTTTGATGATGGTCATTCTGACTGGTGTGAGATGATATCTCATTGTAGTTTTGATTTGCATTGCTCTAATGATTAATGATGTTGAGCATTCTTTCATGTGTTTGTTGGCAGTCTGTATATCTTCTTTGGAGAAATGTCTATTTAGGTCTTCTGCCCATTTTTGGATTGGGTTGTTTGTTTTTTTGTTATTGAGCTGCATGAGCTGCTTGTAAATTTTGGAGATTAATCCTTTGTCAGTTGCTTCATTTGCAAATATTTTCTCCCATTCTGAGGGTTGTCTTTTGGTCTTGTTTATGGGTTCCTTTGCTGTGCAAAAGCTTTGAAGTCTCATTAGGTCCCATTGTTTATTTTTGTTTTTATTTCCATTTCTCTAGGAGGTGGGTCAAAAAGGATCTTGCTGTGATTTATGTCATAGAGTGTTCTGCCTATGTTTTCCTCTAAGAGTTTGATAGTTTCTGGCCTTACATTTAGGTCTTTAATCCATTTTGAGCTTATTTTTGTGTATAGTGTTAGGGAGTGATCTAATCTCATACTTTTACATGTACCTGTCCAGTTTTCCCAGCACCACTTATTGAAGAGGCTGTCCTTTCTCCACTGTACATTCCTGCCTCCTTTATCAAAGATAAGGTGACCATATGTGTGTGCGTTTATCTCATCTCTGGGCTTTCTATCCTGTTCCATTGATCTATCCTTCTGTTTTTGTGCCAGTACCATACTGTCTTGATTACTGTAGCTTTGTAGCATAGTCTGAAGTCCAGAAGCCTATTCCTCCAGCTCCGTTATTTGTTCTCAAGATTGCTTTGCCTATTCGGGGTCTTTTGTGTTTCCATACAAATTGCAAAATTTTTTGTTCTAGTTCTGTGAAAAATGCCAGTGGTAGTTTGATAGGGATTGCAGTGAATCTGTAGATTGCTTTGGGTAGTAGAGTCATTTTCACAATGTTGACTCTTCCAATCCAAGAACATGGTATATCTCTCCATCTATTTGTATCACCTTTAATTTCTTTCATCAGTGTCTTATAATTTTCTGCATACAGGTCTTTTGTCTCCTTAGGTAGGTTTATTCCTAGGTATTTTATTCTTTTTGTTGCAATGGTAAATGGGAGTGTTTTCTTGATTTCACTTTCAGATTTTTCATCATTAGTGTATAGGGATGCAAGAGATTTCTGTGCATTAATTTTGTATCCTGCTACTTTACCAAATTCATTGATTACCTCTAGTAGTTTTCTGGTAGCATCTTTAGGATTCTCTATGTATAGTATCATGTCATCTGCAAACAGTGACAGCTTTACTTCTTCTTTTCCGATTTGGATTCCTTTTATTTCCTTTTCTTCTCTGATTGCTGTGGCTAAAACTTCCAAAACTATGTTGAATAAGAGTGGTGAGAGTGGGAAATCTTGTCTTGTTCCTGATCTTAGTGGAAATGCTTTCAGTTTTTCACCATTGAGGACGATGTTGGCTGTGGGTTTGTCATATATGGCCTTTATTATGTTGAGGAAAGTTCCCTCTATGCCTACTTTCTGCAGGGTTTTTATAATAAATGGGTGTTGAGTTTTGTCGAAAGCTTTCTCTGCATCTATTGAGATGATCATATGGTTTTTCTCCTTCAATTTGTTAATATGGCTTATCACATTGATTGATTTGCGTATATTGAAGAATCCTTACGTTCCTGGAATAAACCCCACTTGATCATGGTGTATGATCCGTTTAATGTGCTGTTGGATTCTGTTTGCTAGTATTTTGTTGAGGATTTTTGCCTCTATGTTCATAAGTGATATTGGCCTGTAGTTTTCTTTCTTTTTGACATCCTTGTCTGGTTTTGGTATCAGGGTGATGGTGGCCTTGTAGAATGAGTTTGGGAGTGTTCCTCCCTCTGCTATATTTTGGAAGAGGTTGAGAAAGATAGGTGTTAGCTCTTCTCTAAATGTTTGATAGAATTCGCCTGTGAAGCCATCTGGTCCTGGGCTTTTGTTTGTTGGAAGATTTTTAATCACCATTTCAATTTCAGTGCTTGTGATTGGTCTGTTCATATTTTCTATTTCTTCCTGATTCAGTCTTGGCAGGTTGTGCATTTCTAAGAATTTGTCCATTCCTTCCAGGTTGTCCATTTTATTGGCATAGAGTTGCTTGTAGTAATCTCCCGTGATCTTTTGTATTTCTGCAGTGTCAGTTGTTACTTCTTCTTTTTCATTTCTAATTCTATTGATTTGAGTCTTCTCCCTTTTTTTCTTGATGAGTCTGGCTAATGGTTTATCAATTTTGTTTATCTTCTCAAAGAACCAGCTTTTAGTTTTATTGATCTTTGCTATCGTTTCCTTCATTTCTTTTTCATTTATTTCTGATCTGATTTTTATGATTTCTTTCCTTCTGCTAACTTTGGGATTTTTGTTCTTCTTTCTCTAATTGCTTTAGGTGCAAGGTTAGGTTGTTTATTCGAGATGTTTCCTGTTTCTTAAGGTAGGATTGTATTGCTATAAACTTCCCTCTTAGAACTGCTTTTGCTGCATCCCATAGATTTTGGGTTGTTGTGTCTCCATTGTCATTTGTTTCTAGGTATTTTTTTATTTCCTCTTTGATTTCTTCAGTGATCACTTCGTTATTAAGTAGTGTATTGTTTAGCCTCCATGTGTTTGTATTTTTTACAGATCTTTTCCTGTAATTGATATCTAGTCTCATAGCGTGGTCGGAAAAGATACTTGAAATAATTTCAATTTTCTCAAATTTACCAAGGCTTGATTTGTGACCCAAGATATGATCTATACTGGAGAATGTTGCATGAGCACTTGAGAAAAATGTGTATTCTGTTGTTTTTGGATGGAATGTCCTATAAATATCAATTAAGTCCATCTTGTTTAATGTATCATTTAAAGCTTGTGTTTCCTTATTTATTTTCATTTTGGATGATCTGTCCATTGGTGAAAGTGGGGTGTTAAAGTCCCCTACTATGAATGTGTTACTGTCAATTTCCCCTTTTATGGCTGTTAGTATTTGCCTTATGTATTGAGGTGCTCCTATGTTGGGTCCATAAATATTTACAATTGTTATATCTTCTTCTTGGATCGATCCCTTGATCATTATGTAGTGTCCTTCTTTGTCTCTTCTAATAGTCTTTATTTTAAAGTCTATTTTGTCTGATATGAGAATTGCTACTCCAGCTTTCTTTTGGTTTCCATTTGCATGAAATATCTTTTTCCATCCCCTTACTTTCAGTCTGTATGTGTCTCTAGGTCTGAAGTGGGTCTCTTGTTGACAGCAAATATATGGGTTTTGTTTTTGTATCCATTCAGCTAATCTGTGTCTTTTTGTGGGAGCATTTAGTTTATTTACATTTAAGGTGATTATCGATATGTATGTTCCTATTCCCATTTTCTTAATTGTTTTGGGTTCGTTATTGCAGGTCTTTTCCTTCTCTTGTGTTTCTTGTGTAGAGAAGTTCCTTTAGCCGCTGTTGTAAAGCTGGTTTGATGGTGCTGAACTCTCTCAGCTTTTGCTTGTCTGTAAAGGTTTTAATTTCTCCATCAAATCTGAATGAGATCCTTGCTGGGTAGAGTAATCTTGGTTGCAGGTTTTTCTCCTTTATCACTTTAAATATGTCCTGCCAGTCCCTTCTGGCTTGCAGAGTTTCTGCTGAAAGATCAGCTGTTAACCTTATGGGGATTCCCTTGTGTGTTATTTGTTGTTTTTTCCTTGCTGCTTTTAATATGTTTTCTTTGTATTTAATTTTTGACAGTTTGATTAATATATGTCTTGGCGTATTTCTCCTTGGATTTATCCTGTATGGGACTCTCTGTGCTTCCTGGACTTGATTAACTATTTCCTTTCCCATATTAGGGAAGTTTTCAACTATAATCTCTTCAAATATTTTCTCAGTCCCTTTCTCTTTCTCTTCTTCTTCTGGAACCCCTATAATTGGAATGTTGGTGCGTTTAATGTTGTCCCAGAGGTCTCTGAGACTGTCCTCAGTTCTTTTCATTCTTTTTTCTTTATTCTGCTCTGCAGTAGTTATCTCCACTATTTTTTCTTCCAGGTCACTTATCCGTTCTTCTGCCTCAGTTATTCTGCTATTGATCCCATCTAGAGTATTTTTCATTTCATTTATTGTGTTGTTCATCATTGTTTGTTTCATCTTAGTTCTTCTAGGTCCTTGTTAAATGTTTCTTGCATTTTGTCTATTCTATTTCCAAGATTTTGGATCATATTTACTATCATTATTCTGAATTCTTTTTCAGGTAGACTGCCTATTTACTCTTCATTTGTTAGGTCTGGTGGGTTTTTACCTTGCTCCTTCATTTGCTGTGTGTTTTTCTGTCTTTTCATTTTGCTTATCTTACTGTGTTTGGGGTCTCCTTTTTGCAGGCAGCAGGTTCGTAGTTCCCGTTGTTTTTGGTTTCTGTCCCCAGTGGCTAAGGTTGGTTCAGTGGGCTGTGTAGGCTTCCTGGTGGAGGGGACTAGTGCCTGTGTTCTGGTGGATGAGGCTGGATCTTGTCTTTTTGGTGGGCAGGTCCATGTCTGGAGGTGTGTTTTGGGGTGTCTGTGGCCTTATTATGATTTTAGGCAGCCTCTCTGCTAATGGGTGGGTTTGTGTTCCTGTCTTGCTAGTTGTTTGGCATAGGATGTCCAGCACTGTAGCTTGCTCGTCGTTGAGTGAAGCTGGGTGCTGGTGTTAAGATGGAGATCTCTGGGAGATTTTCACCGTTTGATATTATGTGGAGCTGGGAGGTCTCTTGTGGACCAGTGTCCTGAAGTTGGCTCTCCCACCTCAGAGGTACAGCACTGACTCCTGGCTGCAACACCAAGAGCCTTTCATCCACACGGCTCAGAATAAAAGGGAGGAAAAATTAGAAAGAAAGAATTAGTAGAAGTAGAAAGAAAGAAAGAAAGAAAGGAAGAAAGAAAGAAAGGAGGGAGGGAGGGAGGAAGGAAGGAGGGAAGGAAGGAAAAAAGAAAGAAGATAAAATAAAATAAAATAAAGTAAGATAAAACATAATAAAGTTATTAAAATAAAAAATAATTATTAAGAGAAAAAAAGAAAAAAAATTAAAAAAAAAAAAAACGGACGGTAGAACCCTAGGGCAAATGGTGGAAGAAAAGCTATGCAGACAAAATCTCACACAGAATCATACACATACACACTCACAAAAAGAGGAAAAGGGGTAAAAATCATAAATGTTGCTCTCAACGTCCACTTTCTTAATTTGGGATGATTCGTTGTCTGTTCATGTATTCCACAGATGGCAGGTACATCAAGTTGATTGTGGAGCTTTAATCAGCTGCTTCTGAGGCTGCTGGGAGGGATTTCCCTTTCTCTTCGTTGTTCTCACAGCTCCCGGGGCTCAGCTTTGGATTCGGCCCCGCCTCTGCGTGTACGTCACTGGAGGGCGTCTGTTCTTCGCTCAGACAGGACGGGGTTAAAGGAGCCGCTGATTCGGCGGCTCTGGCGCACTCAGGCTGAGTGGAGGGAGGGGCACGGAGTGCGGGGTGGGCCTGCGGCGGCAGAGGCCGGCGAGACGTTGCACCAGCCTGAGGGCGCCGTGCGTTCTCCCGGGTAAGTTGTCTCTGGATCCCGGGACCCTGGCAGTGGCGGGCTGCACAGGCTCCCCGGAAGGGGGGTGTGGATAGTGACCTGTGCTCGCACACAGGCTTCTTGGTGGCGGCAGCAGCAGCCTTAGCGTCTCATGCCCGTCTCTGGGGTCCGCGCTTTTAGCTGCGGCTCGCGCCCGTTTCTGGAGCTCTTTTAAGCAGCGCTCTTAATCCCCTCTCCTCACGCACCAGGAAACAAAGAGGGAAGAAAAAGTCTCTTGCCTCTTCGGCAGGTCCAGACTTTTCCCCGGAATCCCTCCCGGCTAACCATGGCGCACTAATCCCCTGCAGGTCGTGTTCACGCCGTCAACCCTAGTCCTCTCCCGGAGGAGCTCGACGGAAGCCTGAGCCTCCGCTCCCAGCCCTGCCCACCCCGGCGGGGGACCAGACAAGCCTCTCGGGCTGGTGAGTGCCGGTCGGCCCTGATCCTCTGTGCGGGAATCTCTCCGCTTTGCCCTCCGCAACCCTGTTGCTGTGCTCCGCGGCTCCGAAGCTTTCCCCCTCCGCCACCCGTAGTCTCCGCCCGAGAAGGGGCTTCCTAGTGTGTGGAAACCTCTCCTCCTTCACAGCTCCCTCCCACTGGTGCAGGTCCCGTCCCTATCCTTTTGTCTCTGTTTATTCTTTTGCCCTACCCAGCCAGGTACATGGGGAGTTTCTTGCCTTTTGGGAGGTCTGAGGTCTTCTGCCGGCGTTCAGTAGGTGTTCTGTAGTTGTTCCACTTGTAGATGTATTTCTGGTGTATCTGTGGGGAGGAAGGTGATCTCCGCGTCTTACTCTTCTGCCATCTTCCCGCTCAACTGTTTTTTCTTTTCTGAACTATAACTTGTGTTATTTTACTCCAAATACTTCTGCATGCATCTCTAAAAATTAAGGATATTTTTTCTTAAGTATAGTATTTACTTTTAGTTATTTATTTATTTTTTGCGGTACGCGGGCCTCTCACAGTTGTGGCCTCTCCCATTGCGGAGCACAGGCTCCGGACGCGCAGTCTCAGCGGCCATGGCTCACGGGCCCAGCCGCTCCGCGGCATGTGAGATCTTCCCGGACCGAGGCGTGAACCCCCGTCCCCTGCATCAGCAGGCGGACTCTCAATCACTGCGCCACCAGGGAAGCCCCAAGTATAGTATTATAATGAAATTCACAGTTCCTTGTTGTCATCCAATACCCAAATCGTATTCATATCTCCCCAGTTAGCCCTTAGCTCAAATGTCTTTTCCTGCTAATTGGTTCAAGTCAGGATCCAGTCAAGGTCCACACCCTGTATTTGGTTGTTACCCTCTTAAGTCGATAGAATGTCCCACCTTCTGGTTTTGTCTGTTAGCTTCCAAATGGTGTCATTTAACTTATTCCTCTAATTCTTATATTTCCTATAAACTGGAAATTAGATGTAAACTTTTGGGTTAAGCATGTTTGATAAGTTGCCTTTAAGTGATGCAACATGAGGTGTACTTCATCTTCACGTCGGTAGGCACATAATATCTGGTTATTCCACTGTTAGTGCGTAGGTGATGACAGCCTGATCCCTTGATTTTAAAGTTAAGTTTTCCTCTTGAGATTAGCAAGGAATCCACGAGGGTGATACTTGGGCATTATGCAAATATCCTGTTCTCCATCAACCTTTCACTTAATGGTTTTAGCATCCATTGATCCTTGCTTGAGTGAATTATTTCGTTAGAAGATGCAAAAAATGATTTTCTATCATTCATCTATATCAATTAGCTATATTTTTCTGTAAAGAAGAGCTTTCGCTCACCACCTTGAGCCATCTTGTTACCTGGAAGTAGATTTCTACGGCAAAGCAGAGTAATGCTTAATTTTTTCTCTTTAAATATCATTTCAGAATAAAGACTTGGTGTGATAGGTAACTCCTGTGGTGACAAAGGGATTGCGTTGTTGTTGTTTTTTTTCATTTCTTTTTGTTTACAAGTTTTAACTTACTATACCTTCCTGTGAAAATTGAAGCTTTTATGACTATGTAGTGACTCTCTTTATCCTAAAAATAGTTTTTTCTTTTTGTCCTAAATCCCTATTTTAAAAAAATACTATATAGCTTCCCCAGCTTAAATTTGGTTATGAGCTTATTTTCTATGTCTTTTTTCATCTTTTTGGTTTTAATGGTCTGTAACCTAACATTCTGGGTGTGTCTTTTAGAAATAACATGTAGCTTGATTTTATATTTTTATCCATTTTGCCTATCTTATGTATTAGTTGGTGACTTTAACATTTATTGTAATTATTGATATTTTTGTTTTTAGCATCCTATTTTGTATATTTTATTTGTTCCATTTTCTATGCTTCCCTTCCTTTTAGCTCTCCTCCTTTCTTTTGAGATTGTTTGATCTTTTGATTATTTTTCCTTAATCTATTTCTTGTTTTGATTGTTTTGAAGTTAAAAACTTTATTTCCATTCTTTTGGTGGTTACTCTTTTGACCGCTTAGAATATGTATGGTCAAGCCACTCAAGATGGCTGTTCTCTTGCTCTCTGTACATCCCTTGCCCGACCAGTGCCTGCTTCACTTATACCCTGCTCACATGACTGACCTTCCTACATACTTGCCCCAGACCCCAGCTAGTAATTGTTCTTATCCAAAGGGGTGGTGAGGGTTGTGCGCTTCGGGTGGTTTCCCTGGTAACTAATGCACCAATCTGACCTCAATTCCCCCTATAACTGGCGATTTCCCCTCCCCCCGGGGGCAAGGCCTGCTGCCATGTCCTGCCTGCCCTGTGCTGCACACAGTGGGGTGTTGCTCCAGAACTTCGCTTCAGACGTGTTAGCTCCCCCATCCATTAAACCGTTAATATCTCTGTCACCGACTCTGGGCTCTTTCTTTGGTCTTAAAACTGGGCAAGTACAGGCCTCGTAGGCCTGCAGGATGCAGCCCAACAGAATATAATACATATACTTTATGTATCATAACTTTAATCAATATTTAAAACCCCCTCTTGAGAAAAGTTAAGAACTTTAGAGTATTTTAACTCCAACTAGTCTCTCCTGACTTACACACTATTGTTATTCTGTATTTTGATTAGACTTAAAAAAATTAACCCACAAAATAGATGTTATTGTTATTTTATGTTGACAAAATTTGTTTAAATTTATCTACATTTGTACCAGTTGCATTCTTTACTATTCCTTCTTGCATCTCAGTTTTTCTTTCTTTTTTTTTTTTTTAACATCTTTATTGGGGTATAATTGCTTTACAATGGTGTGTTAGTTTCTGCTTTATAACAAAGTGAATCAGTCATACATAAACATATGCTCCCCTGTGTCTTCCCTCTTGCGTCTCCCTCCCTCCCACCCTCCCTATCCCACCCCTCCAGGCTGTCACAAAGCACCGAGCCGATATCCCTGTGCCATGCGGCTGCTTCCCACCAGCTATCTCCCTTACTACGTTTGTTAGTGTGTATATGTCCATGATTCTCTCTCGCCCTGTCACAGCTCACCCTTTCAGTTTTTCTTTTTAGCCTCATTTTCCCTCTCCCTAAAGTATATACTTTAAATGTTCCTTTAGAGAAGGAACATTGTTGGTAATAAACTCTCAGTTTTGTTTTCCTAAAAGTACCTTTCTTTTTCTTGAAAGATAGTTTTGTAGTATTCACAATTCTTGGTTGACTGTTATCTCTTGGCACACTGAAGATACAAATCCACTGTCTTCTATCTTTTTTATGCTGTGGGGAAGTCTGCTGTTAGTCTGACTGTGGTACAATTGTGGTATTGTAAGGGGTCTGGGTTTTTTCTCTAGCTGCTTTCAAGTGTTTCTTTTCATCTTTGGTGTTATGAAGACTCACTATAATATGCCTAGGTGAAGATTTACTTTAATGTTTCCACCTTGGTTGTATGGGTATACACTATGGTGGCATATGCTGTATCTGTGGATTCTCGCCTTTAACTAGTTCTGGGTATTCTCAGCTGTTAAGTTTTGGGATATTGTTTCCCTTTCATTCTTTCTGTTCTCTCTCTCTGGGGCTCTAACTGGATATATTAGACCTTATCATTCTAGCCTCCATTATTCATAGCCTTGTTTTCATATTTTAAAGTCTTCCTATCTCTTTCTGCTAAAAACTGAAACTGAAAAATGAAATAAGCCAGGCACAAAAAGAGAAATACTATATGATTCCCCTTATATGAGTAGTCAGATTTGTAGAGACGGAAAGTAGAATGGCGACAGCCAGAGGCTGGGGTATGGGAGAAATAGGGTTATTATTTAATAGGTACAGAGTGTCAGTTTGGCAAGGTGAAAACTATTCTGGAGATGAATGGTGGTGACGGATGTACAACAATGTGAATGTGTGGTAGTTTATAGCATGAACTCTGGAGTCAGAATGCTCATGTTCAACTTACCAGTATGTAACCTCAGGCAAGGTCCTAAATCTCGTTTTGCTCAGTTTTCTTGTCCTTAAAATGGGGATAAGAACAGTACCTATCTCATAGGTTTGTGTGAGTATTAAGTGACTCCATACATGATGAGGCACTTAGAATCGTGTACCGTACATAGAAATACTCTATTAGTTCTTATTATAGATAATTCTAACACCTAAAGTCCTTGAGGTTCTATTTTCTGTTTTTGAAAACGGAAAACCATGGTGGTTTTTATTTTTTAAAATGTTGGCCAATCTTTGTGAGCTCACGTTTGGAGGATCTCTGTCTGGGAATCTCGAGGCTCTAAATGTGGGATGTTTTCATCCTTCATTAGATCTGCCACCTGGGATCACATTTACCCCATTCAGTTGTCTCTGTCCCATGTGGGAATCCCAGGTTCAGCTTCCCTACCTGCAGTGAGTCTGGGTTTAGTTCTGATCTCAGCCTTAATGTAGGTCTGTGTCCCAGGGCAACCGAAGATACTGGTTAGCCATTGCTCCCAGATATCCACCTTAGTTTCAGCTCACAATTCTGATGGTTTTGTTTTATTTTATTTTGCTTTTTTTGGCCTTTGAGGATTTCTATTATTGATCTGGGCTCTCAGAAGAGCATCGGTTTCCATTCAGTAGAGTAGAAAGTTCTTTCCTGGCTTAGCAATGCCTTCTGGGACCTCAGCCTGGAAGCTGGCTTGTTCAGTGGGCTGTGTCTCTCCCACCTTGGGATGCTGGGAGCATCAGAGGCAGCTGAGCTGGGGCTGCTGACTTCCTGGGTGCCTGTGGGCTGTGGGGTCTCTTACAGGAATGGAGGTCCTTTGCTGTACCAAGATATGCTGAGGGTGTGGGCAGAGATGTGTGTCCAAGGGGGCTCTTGCTCTGTGCCTGACTTCTGGGGGATCCCCAGGTGGACAGGGTGGGGCGGGGGGAAGCAGTTTCCAGCACTGCAGGGGGGCAGCAGCAGCATCATGGATCAGACTAGAATAAAAGAGACCAACAAAGAAATCAGATGATTTGAAAATGGACAAAATGGTGGCATGCAAAATTAATCTCCTTTACTGAAGCTTCTTGCTCATCTCTCTACCCTCTAGAGGCCTTTCCACCCACCTTCTTGTCAGAATCAGTTCTCTGGAAAATGTCTGATAGTCTCCTTCTGCCAGAGAACAGAGAATGGTAAAGCTGGGTGTGTTCCATACCCTTTGTATTTAATGGGAATCTCTGATCTAAGGAATTTCATAATGGTGGCATCCCGGGTTGTCACTTGCTGGGAAAGAAGATGGTTGGGGATGTAAGGGGGTATCTCAGAGGCATTAAGCCACTAAGGATGGTCTAGTACCCTCAGAGGAGAGGAAGGGAGGGAGGGCACAAGAGGTAGAGCAAACGTGCTCACCTTCCGGACATTGTAGATCCAGTTGAGATAGGCTGTGGTCTTGGTGTACACTCCCGGGGTGCTCGGCTCCCCACAGCCATAGCCCCAGCTCACGATGCCCACTACTTGCCACCGGTCAGAGCGATACATCAGAGGCCCACCGCTGTCACCCTGTGGGAGGCAGGGGTTACTGGAGAGGGCAGGCAGGGCGGGGGTGGAGGGGTGGGCTTCTCCTTCCTCCCCTCTCTGCATTGGCCCATCTGTTTCCTGCTCTCCAGCGCGCTCTGCTGTTCCACCCTCACCCCTTGTGCTTGTTGTTCTTGCATCCTGCGATGCCCTTCCCTTTGGGGCAAAAGTGTTCTGTGGTCAAGTAAGTTGTGGGTGTGCTCTTAGCCCTCTCTCGGAGATCCACAGCTTGGGTTCTAAGGGGTTCTGTGGTAAGGGAGACTGATTATCTTTTTTTTTAAACCACTGTCGAGTTTTTTTTTAATTTATTTTTTAATTAATTAATTTTTGGCTGAGTTGGGTCTTCGTTAGTGCGTGCGGGCTTTCTCTAGTTGCGGCGAGCGGGGGCTACTCTTCGTTGTGGTGTGTGGGCTTCTCATTGCGGAGCACGGGCTCTAGATGTGTGGGCTTCAGTAGTTGTGGCTCGCGGGCTCTAGAGTGCAGGCTCAGTAGTTGTGGCGCATGGGCTTAGTTGCTCTGTGGCATGTGGGATCTTCCCGGACCAGGTCTCGAACCCGTGTCCCCTGCATTGGCAGGCAGATTCTTAACCACTGAGCCACCAGGGAAGCCCTGTGATTATCTTTGTTTAACCTGGTAGTTCCCAGATTTATTGGACCACTTCAGGACCTATTTCGTGTCAACCACTGTTCTAGACAATTGGGGTTCAATCAACGAAAAGAAGATCCCTGCCCTAAGGGAACTTGGAATCACATGGAGAAACAGACAGAGAGAGAGATAGAGAGGAGAGAGAAAGAGAGACAGAGACAGAGAGAGAGAGGGTGAGGGGGAAACAAGCAAACAACAAAACAGACAAGGAAATGTCAGATAGTGAAAAGTGCACTTATTTGGGTGTCCTTCTTACCAGCTCTTATAGCCCCTGGGGCTTCTTCCCTCAGAATCCGATAACTCTATAACTGAACGGCCTGTTTATTCACCCCCCTGCCCACTGTGAGCTCCCTGAGGGAAGACAATGTCCCCAGAGTTCAGCATTTACCTGACATCAAGTCATCAAGAGAGTAAGAGATGCCTCTCGAGTGAAGGAATTTAATGACTGAGAATGGGTGTGGGAGTAGGGTTTGGGGTTTGAATGAAAATGGTCCAGAAAATCCTCTGGGTGGGTATGTGAGAATATATTCAGGGATTGGCCAGTGGGATAGGCTGAGGGGATGGTGCACCAGGGCTCATCCAGCATAAGATGGGTTTTCTCTAATGTAGTTCAGCAGCTTGAGGACAGCTGTAGAGAAAACAGACCTGGGGTTCCTGCCCTCTAGGGGCTCATACTCTTTTAAATGATGGGAAGTAAGAGCGGGTGGGGAGGACTTCCCTGGTGGCACAGTGGTTAAGAATCCACCTGCTCATGCAGGGGACACGAGTTCGAGCCCTGGTCGTGGAAGATCCCGCATGCCGCAGAGCAACTAAGCCCGTGCACCACAACTACTGAGCCTTCGCTCTAGATCCCGCGAGCCACGACTACTGAGCCCACATGCCACAACTACTGAAGCCCGTGCGCCTAGAGCCCGTTCTCTGCAACAAGAGAAGCCACGACAATGAGAAGTTCGCGCACTGTCTCCGCAACTAGGGAAAGCCCGCGCACAGCAATGAAGACCCAACATAACCAAAAAAAAAAAAAAAAAAAAAAGAGTGGTTGGGGAGTGTAGTATCATCTTTGCATGTGAAATATACATTTGGAATCTTTCTGCTTCTATCTATCTATCTGTCTATCTATCTATCTATCCATCCATCTGTCTTTATATCTTTATCTGACTATAGTCCTTCCCTCCCTCTCCTCCTTCTTCCCTTCATCACATAGTGAGTGCCCACCATATGCAGACTTCATGGGGGGCATTCATCCTCTGAGCTTTTTCTTCAGGGCAGACATTCCCTATCTCTATAATTCCCTCGTGATCCTTGGAGACCCCACCTGGCAGGTGTCCACACCGCCCTCCAGGATGCCTGCACACAGCATCTTCTTGGTGACCTCCCCCTGGTACGCATCCTCTGCATTGCACCGAGTGCTGTCAATGAGCTGGACAGATGCCTGCAGCAGTATGTCAGATATCTTCCCTGCAGGTTGAAAACACACTCACATTCCCATTCTTGCCTTCAACCCCAGCCCAGGATATTCTCTGGGTTGCCTGGTACCTTGGTGCTTGGACCTCCAGGATAGGTTTTTCTAAAGGATGGTCCTCCTTCCCATCACTTTCAGGAGCTGCTCACTTAGTCCTGTGGTCCTGAGCCTGGGACTTACCTCCGTTCTCTGCTGTATAGCCCCATCCGATGATCCAGAGTGGGGTGGCTGGAGGGAGCTCCTCATCAGAGAAGGGCAGGCAGATGGGCCTGACTGTGTCTACCGGGAGCAAAGAGGAAGAGGGGGCTCAAGGTTCAGGAGAGCCTGGCAGCTAAGCCCTCTGTAAATGTTGGCACCATGGTTTCTGTAACGTACATTTCATGGGATGTTAATAGATGTGGCATGAGAAAAAGGTTCTGTGGTCAAAGAAGTTTAGAAAATGTGAGTTAAACAAATTTAAAAAACTTCTCATATCATTGATATACTAATGTGCTCCAGGAAGAGAGCTATAGTACAAAAATGTTTTCCAAACTTATATGAGAATGGAACCCTTTTTTACCCAAGGGACCAGTGTCCTGTGGAAGCTACCATTGGAAAGGCTGATCTAAATACTACCCAATGTAAACATGAGTCATCGAACAGAGATGGGCTGCCTTAACAGTAATGAGTCCCTGCCCCTGGAGGAGAGCAAATGGGCCCAGTGACCCCTTGGCAGGGAGATCGTACAGGCTCTTGCCATTGGTCGGGGTGGAGGATGGATTAGGTCATCTTTTAGGTCCCTCACAACTCCAAGATTGGATGAATCTGTGATGCTCACTTGAGGTGCTCCACGGGGAGAAAACAGACCTCAGAAGAATCTGGCAGGGGTGGGGTCAGGTGTCAGCTGATAGCTCGGGGAGGCCTCATGGCTTCCATGATGTTAGGCCGATACATTTGCAAGAAACAATAGGCAAACTGAGGTCTTGGGAAGAGATGTGCCCAAGGCCGCTTAGTGAATGAGCTAGTGGCAGAGTTGGAGTTCTGTGCCCAGGTGCCAGCTCTCACCGGAGAACGTGAGTGGGAGCTGCAGCTTCACGAGGGCCATGTCCCGCTCTTTGCGGGACGTGATGTTTGGCTCGATGATGAAGATCTTGGCCACAGGCAGGGATGGGAAGTTGCCCAGTTTGTCTGAGCCTGCCATCACCTTCCAGTTGGACACGTCGAGATGCTTCCTGGGGACGGAGACAGTGCGGTTCAAGACTGAGCCAAGCATGAGGAGGCTTTGCCAGAGGCTGGGTCCCCAGGGCCCTGGGGAGTGGGGTGTTGGCTGCCCCTGCCTTGGGAGGTAATGATGGTGAGGGCAGGGGTGGTGGAGAAGGGGCAGTCTGAGGAATCACCTACCACAGGTCAAATTCTAAAGGGGAATTTGATCCTTTTCCCTGGTGAAACCTTCCCAAAGAAACTTCTAACTGGAGGGCTGGGGAAGGGGCTGTTCCCAGTGCCTGAGCTCTGGGTCCTGACACTCTCTCCTCCCGTGCTTTTTACTGGCTCTGCTACTCACGTGGTACTTGCACTTGTCTTCCTCCCAACACCAGACACAGCTGAGTGTGCAGGAGTGATTTTCCAGGGAAAGGTTTATAGCTTTTGTCAGATTCTCCAAAAAGGTTAAAAATCACAGGCCTGCACTGTGTGCTCCTCCAAGGCAGTGATGGAGTCTAATGCATGAGGGTACATAGTACCTAGTAGGTACTCATAGGTGTTGAATGAATGAATGAATGAATGAATGAAGGTGAAGAGGACCTGGAGCAGTCTTGCCCCAGAGGTATGGGCAGTCCTGTCTCTACTGGCCTGTAAGAGAATCTATCCTTTTTTTATTTAAGTTTCTGAATATAATGAAGGAGTGGCAGTGACTCTGGGCCCGGAACCCCTTCCTGGAAGACTGGCAAAAAGGGAGAGGGTTCTCAGGACTCCAGGCAGATGAGAAGAGCTTTTGTGCAGTGAATGATATGGGGGTAGAGTGAGGACACTGGGTACCTGGTGGCTTCCCACCTGGAAGGGAAGAGGTCAGCCTCGGCGACCAGCTCTGCTCAGACCCCCAAGGCCTCACAAAGGACATCATGTCCAGTGTGTCACTGGGGTGGCCACACCCTGGTGTATGGTCTTTAGGGGAAGGGGTGGGGTGGGGGAGGGCATCAGAAAACAAGTTGGGAGACAGGGGACCCAGGCACTCAGGCCCCTTTGTGGCTCTGACCCCCGAGGCGCCCTCGTGTGGGCCTTACCGGAAGCAGTGGGCTGCCGTGAGGATCCAGTGTGGGTCCAGGATGCTCCCTCCACAGATGTGCTGTTTGTCATACTGGATGCTGACCTGCCAAGGCCAAGAATCCACAGAGGCCGTCTCCCCACCCACCACCCGAGGGACCTTCAGGCTCTTTCCGCAGGCTGGACTCAGTAGCAAGGAGGGAAAAAGCAGGAGTCAGACTCTTGCGAGTGGGGACTGCCTCCCCTCAGAGCCCCCGGTCTATCCTGAGCAGGGCCCTTAGGACTGGGACCGGGGGCTGGGTCGGGGTGGGAGGACCGCACCAATTTTGAATTATTCACAGGGAGACATTGAGTGTCCCAGACCACAGGCTTTCCCCCCATCTCCCTCTCCTTTTTTTTTGTTTTTTCAGCTTTGTTTGAGTTTAGGAGTTGATATTGTGAACATGGGCGTGTCCATTGTGCCAGCGTTTGTGACCTTCAAACCAAACAGGGACGCAGAATTATGAAAGTCCTGCCCAAAAGGGTGTCCCCAGCTCCTCCCACTGAGTAACAGTAAACAGACTCCCACAGGCTGCTTTGGGATTGGAGAGTGGGAAGAAAGTTCCAGAAATGGATCTTCCCATCCTGAACTCACCTTTCTCCAAGTCCCTTCCCCCTGCTGAGAGAGTCTCCCAATTTGACATCCTGTTCCCTCTTTCACATCCCACTCTCCTGGCTCTCACATCTGACTCGCAAACTCTTAAAAAAACCTCCAGTTCCACCTCCCCGTCCTGTTCTCAGCCTCTCCAATCCTTCTGGCAGTCGCTGCCACAGTGGTGGTTCTAAGGGGGAAAGGCTACCACCCTTTTTGGGCCTATGCCTGGCAGGGGCTTTTCAAATACCATCTAATTCCAAACACTGTTTTCTACATGTCACCTCGCTCCCCCACTCAGAGCCCCTCAGCATCCCCCTTTGTCTGTAGGGAAGAGTTTAACTTCCCCTTCTGGCAGCCTTCTGCTGTCCTTATATAAAGTTTCTGTCTAGCCAAATCGATCTGCTGCTAGCTCCCTAAAAAGTCTTTCTGTTTTTGCTCCAGGAGGGGCCTGTCCCTGAGATGCTGTCTCCTCTCCTGTTTATCTAGATCACCGATCATTCAGCAAATATGAATTGTGTGCCTACAGTGTCTCAAGGATGCTGGGAAGAGAGTGGTGGACAAGACAGAGAGATGGACATGGTCCCTCCCTTCCTGGAGCCTACAGTTCATTCTGTGATGTTTAGCCTGGGCACCTCCTCCAGGTCACGTAATCCCTGGGGATTTTCCTCTCTTGGCATTTCCACAGCCTGCCTGGGTGTTGGCCAGCTTTTCTTGTTGACGTGGTTCGGTTTTGTCTTCTCAGTGAGACAGAAGGCTCCTCAAGGGAGGGTCTGTGGCTTAAGCCTCTTTGTGACTCCAGGGTTGTTCAGTTTAGCACGTCGAGTGATGTGAACCTTCATTCATTTATTCATTGACCAGCCCCCATGGGTCAGCCCTCACTCACTAGGTATCGTGGGGGTCACATGATAATGGCTAAGAGTCTTAGCATCCCACAAGGAAGCATATACACTGTTAAACTGCAAAGGCAGCGAGGATGACCTTTCTCCTCTCAGGCGGCCCAGTTTCTGGCCATCCTGCCAGGCTCTGCTCGGTCCTCCCATGAGGCTGGTGGGATGAGCAGGGCTACAGTGCTTGTTTTGCCTTCTGATCTCCTCTCAGAGCTAGGGGGTCTCCCGGGATCCTCTGTAGTCGGACTAAAGGGCTTCTTGGGAAGATGAACTTAAGAGAGGTCAGGTGAATTACTCAAGCTCACACTGGAAGCCAGTGGACCTGGTGCCCAGGTCTCCTGACCCTCCCCCCGCCCCACCCCAGGTGCAGCTCTCTCTGAAGCATGTCAGCTGGGACCACTGCTCAGCTTGGTACTTCCTGCACGTGGCCTTGCACCTCTCTCTTTGCTCAGCCATTAGCTCCTGAGGACAGAGGCCTGGCAGTGCTGATACACTGTAACATTCGACGAATCTTTGCTAAATAGGGTGTGGGTAATCAGATCTTGGACAGATGAGCTGATTGTGACAAAGGAGGTTATGTGGGCCCTGGCCAGGGGTGGGAGGGGGTGGAAGCCCAGTCCTGCCCTTTCCGGTTTTCCTACTCTCTCTCTACTGGGTCTCTGCCCAGGTTGCGGGACTGTGTGTGGACAGTAAGAGGGAGTTCTTACTGTCAACCTCTTGAAGGAGCGTTACCTACAAGCCCAGGGCCAAGGGAGTAAGGTTGGGACAAAACAGAGTGACACCTGGAGTCTGAGGGATTTAAGAATGAGGATGAAGTTCTTCTTCCCTGCTTATTGCCGGCCCAGGACCCAAACCCTCAGAGATGGGGCGTACTCACCAATGCACTGCAGGGAAACCAGGGAGCCTGAGAGACAGGGGCTGGAAGGGAGACACAGGCGTCCTGTGATTTCTGCTTGTCCCTTGGCTGGGAGGCAGGGACTCAGGCCTCCCAGCACTATTGATTAGAGTCCCCTCCCAGGAGCCAGGAAGTATGGAACCTGAATGGTGGGGCTGTATAGACACCGTGCTTGCACCCAGTTCAGTGCGATTTAATGCGATTGGATTCTCCAGCACTACTGATAAGCATCTACTATGTGCTGGGCCCTGCCCGAGTCACAGCCCACCCCGGGCTCTTGGCAGCCTGAGATGGAAGAGAGCAGAGGCTGGGGCAGTGTCTGCTGTACTGCGGGCTCTCCAAACAGAAGAGGAATGGGATTTCGATGAAATTCCAGGCAAATGATCATTCTGCTCCTATTCCTATCCTTTTCAAGATTTACTCTTTGATGAATAAGCAGCCCTCAGCAACATCCCTGAATGCTAAGAAGCCAGCATCCTCTCTGAGTCACTCTGCTGCAGGGTGACAGTTTTCCTGTAGAAGATGCCCGGCTCTGACTCGGGGTGGTAGGCACGGGAATGGTACATTGACAGAGGCCAAGCAGCTTCTCCTCTGGAGAGCTGGAAATGTGGGGAGGGCTTACTCTGGCCTGGATGAGAGGCAGGAAGGACAAAGTGGCCTTTGGAACCTTGCCTCTTGGGCTTAATAGGGAACATAAGGCCATAGGAAACAAATTTGGTTTTCTTATTTGACTGATGAAAGGCCACCAGCTTGTGGACAGCACACTTTGTCCAGCTGCCCCTGGTATTAAAACAAAGAGTCAATACAGAAAACCTCTCAGAAATGTGATGCTCTAGCTTCTGGTATCTGGCAGTCTGCCTGGCCAGGAGTTCTTTTTGTTGTCTGGCTTAAGTTTCCTTGCTAAGTCTGTTCAGGGTGGGCTGGCTGCAGCCCCGATGGCATCGTCCACATGTGAGCCTTTGTGGGCCAGAGGTGTCCTCTCACTTACCCGCTTGAGTTTCGCACCTGAAGCTCTTGCATGTTCTCTGTGATTTTGACAACATCCAGGTCTTGGGCTGGGCCAATCTCCACGGCTCTGAAGATGGGTTTGCTGCTTATGTTGGGAGAGAAAGAGAGGGAGGGAGAGATGTGAGCTGGGGCAGGAGTTTAGACCAAGAGGGTAGAAGTAGTCCCCACTCCCAGGAGAGGGGGCCGCAGAGAATTCTGGGTACGGTGTGGCAGGGGAGTGGAGGTGGCCTTGGTCAGTGAGGGTGGTGACTGCTTTGCTAGATGACAAGGGATGGTCCCTTGGCATCCCAGGATTCAGCCCTGGGCACAGTGCTGGTGTGGACTTGCTTTGTCAGGCAGGGAAGCCTGGTCCTGAACCCAGAGCCCTGGAGAAATGTTACGGATGTCCTTTTATAACTCCCAGCTCTGTCCCTATTCCAAATGTCCCAGCGGTTTCTTCTGGTTCACAGCGAGGGGAACAAGGAGGCAGAGGAACCAGGTTAGCTCTCCCCTCACCTTGGAGGGAACTGAATGTGGATATATTGCTCTCCAAACAAGGCATCTGGTCTAAATTTGGTAGTGGGGTACATTTATGGTCCCTTTGGAGGTAGGACAGGCCAAGATCAGGCTTCACATGCATCTAGACAAACATTTCTCTCATTTGGACCACTCTCCCTCTTCCTCTCCTCTAGTCCATGCTTGTCTTTATCAAACCTTGGGTGTAAGTCTTCCCTCCTCCAGGAAGGGTTCCCTGATTAATCCCATCTTTCTGATGGTACCTGTACTGAATCTGCCTCTTTCCCATCTCCTATCCTTCCCCATCCAGCCATGCTATACAGAGCTGGTAGAAAGCTGGTATGCAGGCTCGGGTCACCCTGAGGCACTGGCTGACTGGCACATTTTCACATTCCCAGCCAGGAAGCTGGCACTACCTGGATGACCCAGGCATGGCACCTGGAAGACTGAAGTCTAGCAGTGTGGGGTTTTGTGCTGAGAGCCCTCAGGACTGAGGTTCCTGTCCTGGCTCTGACACTCGCTTGCTGTGTACCCTTGGTAGGTCACATTCCCTCTCTGGGTCTCTCCAAGCCTCAGTTTTCCTCTCTGTAAAATGATGGGTGGACCAGATGATCTCTAGAGTCCTTCCCACATTGAGCCATCTAGGGTTTTGTGGTCCTGGGACAAAAAGGGCCTCCTAGCCAGGGAAATCTGAGACCCAGAAGGAGGAATCATGGTGGAAATGGACATTCCCGGGAGAGATAGCCTCTGTTCACCAGTTACATCCCGATGAATAATTCTGACCAGCTTTGATCTTGTAGAGCTCAAGATAGAGATGGCATGGTGCCTTAAAGAGCTCCAGAAGGACAGAAGTTGCAGGAGCCTTTTACCTTAAGAGCCCCTGGAGACACCCTGGTTTCGTAATCAAGCTGCAGCCTGCTATGCTGGTACAGCTGACGCTGCAGTTGGCTGGACTGCGGTAGGGAGGAGGGGGGGCTGCAGCCAGAAGGCTGGGCTGGGGTGGCTGCTGGGGGAGGGGAGACAGCAGGGACAGGACGTGCCTTCCCAGCTCTCCTTGAAAACGAAGGTGGTAGGGTATCCTCTTCAGCGGGTACTGGATGTTGCACCCCATGGAGGGCAGAGAGCAAGAGAAGCCTGATAACCAGACAGCAGAAGGGGCAAATAGGTCTGATGGGTCAGTAATGGCTGCCCGCAGCACTTATTGAAAAAGGGCCTGAGGCTGCTCTAGGGATTGATGGAAGCGGGTTCTGTGATTGACTGATAGATGAGGTCTGCTTAAGATTGATCATTTCTACCTAGTCTCTGCGTCCAGTTTCTCAGGATCCTGAAGTTGGGGGCTTGCCAGGAAGAGATTATCCCCTGTGCAACTGAATTCATGGGTTCTTTTCTATCCTCTCCAGTTAGGCTCTGAGTGATCAACTGTTTCCCCTCCCCTCCCTTTATAAATGAAACCTCCAGAGAAGAGAGAATTACCCAACCGAGAAACAGAGATGCTTCTGATGCCCAAGAATTAGGGGGTCTTGGGCATAAATGCCAGCCCTCTCGCTCCCAGCTACTAGCCAAGCAAGTTACTTACCTTCTTTGAACCTACTTCTAAAATAGATAGAATAATAACTACCTTTCTGGTTTTTGCCAAGATCAAATGAATATAAATACGTAATGCTAATTACCCTTCTTATAATTATATCCTTTTTCATACACTGAAGATTTAAAACTGCTTTTGAAATTTGCTGAGAAAACTGAGATTGCTGATGAAGAGGCCCAGTGAAATCAGGTTCATTTAAACTAAATTTTAACCAATGGGACTTTGAATAAGTAAATAAGACTTTTGTATTCTGGGGCAGGGACAGCGACTTACCAAGCGAAGAAGGAGTGAGGATTGAGGAGGAAAGGAAAGGAAAGAATTGCAAAGGAGCTTGAACCGTGTGGGGGTGGGGGGGTGGCAGTGGGGGTGGGGGAGGGGTGGGGCAGATATCCTCTCTCTGGTGCCTCTTAACCATCCTATGAGGTTGGTATTGCTTCCTCCAGTAACTCTTGAACATGTTGAGGCTTAGAAGATTTAACTTCATGCTGCTCATAAGGGAAAGTGCTTCAAAAGCGGCTCTGACTCCAATACCTATATTTTTAAGGAAAGAGGGAGGAAAGAGGAAGGAAGGAGAGGAAAAGGGAAAGAGGAAGGAAGAAAGAAAGGGAGAGAGGTCATGGGGTGAGGTGACAGCCTCCAGAGCCTTGGGCTAGGTACCTGTCATAGCCCATCTGCCCACAGGCTGTCTTGGCCAGAGCTTCTGTGAAGTTGTCGAAACAGGCGGAGGCCCAGTTCTTTGTGGCCAGGTTCAGCACCTGCAGGGTGGATCGGTCCCTGGAGAGGCGGACTGGAAGGGGAGGAACCCGGGTCAGCGCAGGGCAGGGACCCATTTGGCCTATCTCCCAGAGAATTCATCATGTGACCAGCCCAAACCGGTAGCCCAAACCCTACCAGGAACTGGGGAGCATCACAGAACACCAACCCTTTCAACCTCAAG
This sequence comes from Grampus griseus, assembly GCF_964374135.1. Lineage (NCBI taxonomy): Eukaryota > Metazoa > Chordata > Mammalia > Artiodactyla > Delphinidae > Grampus > Grampus griseus. The sequence goes on from NC_139002.1 coordinate 15,131,389, forward strand.
GGAAGTTCCTCCATTTGGCTTTGCCAGATTGAGTCTCATTCTGACGGTAGCTAGGGCGACCAGATGTCCTGGGGACAATCTGCATTTTGACCTTTGCCCTGGCATAATTATTAATAGCTCTTTATATGTATAAGTTTTGATGATGTATTACATGGCTTCCCTACCCATAGTTCACACAGCTTGCCTAGCCTGGGAAAACTTCTCAAAGAGGAATGTCGCTCTTTTACCGTGTAAGGTCAGAGAGAGGGGAGTGCTATTGGCAGTAGGGTGGCAGGGCCCATAGGCATTTGACTTCTGATAAAAAAGAGCAAATACACATAAAAAAGAGCATATACACAGGAAGTTACTCAGCCTTGCCCCACAAAAGCCCCCATCACCCGTGTCCTGGGCTGTCTTTTCTTTTCAGAGCCCAAGTGATAGGTGGATCAAGTTGGGCTAGAACAGTCCAAGAAATAACATGGGTTTTCCTGTTTGAAACATCTCAGTATTCTTTGAAGGACCTAGCTCAGTCTTGTTCCATAATGTGTTACGATAAACACTTATCTAATGAATAGAGGGATCAATAGCTGGCTAACGGCCTTAATGGTCTCTTTCTAGTCCCCTTGAAATAACAGACTTCAGAGAAAGGAGGGAACTCCCTGAGGTCATTCCATTCAGCACCCAGGAGCAGCAGGAATGGGGCAGGCTCAGTTACAATTTCCTGTCCCCTCTGGCCCACATTTGTTCATCAAAATTTACTGAGTGTTTGCATGTTAAGTATTGGGGACCTAGTAGACAAGACATGATCCTGTTTTTAAGAACCTTACAACGGGGAAGGAAAGTGACTAGTCAGGTGGCAGATGCTGTGCAGTGGACCAAGGGGACCTGAGTCGACTTCCTGCCCTTCCCACTCCCCTGGCCCCACAGCCCCTGGACTCACCTGTCACTGGAGGCCCATCGGGGAATTCCTTGACACAGTGCTGCTCATCCTCCCCTGAGGCACAGTCCTGCTGGCCATCACACACCTGCTCCCTCGGGATGAAGTGGAGGGGCTGCCCACAGAGGAAGTAATTGTCCAGAAGCACCTTGACTGGAAGACAAGGGCAGGGAGGGGCAAAGAGGGCTGACGGTCAAGCAGGCAGCCCAGGGGCAGGAGAGATTGTTTCCCTGAAAACATGCTGGGCCTGGAGACAGGCAGATGTGGGTTCCAGGCCCAGTTCTGTCACTTAGGAACTGGTGTTCTTGGTCCTGAGCCTCAGTTTCCTCATCTGTAAAACGGAGATAATAACATCTGTCCCATCCCTAAAGATGGCTGAGGAGTCAATCAAGATCATGTATGGGGAGCAATTTAGAAACAGTCCCCACTAGCCTCCCAACCCCAAGTGCTGGCACAGTGCCTCTGCGGAGGGAGAAGACAGCGTTGGGCCTGGAGTCTGAAGACCTGAGTTCTGGCTCTGCCACCTACTGTGTGAATTTAGACCAATCGCTTCCCCTTTCTGGGCCTCACAGGGTTGCAGAGAATGTTTGATGAGCTGGTGGTTGTGAAAGTGTCTCATCACTATCAAGTGCAGTTCTAGGATTTGGTGTTTTTATCTGGGGTTGAAAGACCCATTAGGAGGTCGGTGTTTTGCTTTGGTTTTGTCTTCTGCCTCCTACCTTCAAAATTCTATTGCTCCTTTGCTGTCTTAGATGATGGGAAGGAGTCTAGTGTTTTTAAGTCCTCAGAAAATGCAATATAGTTTTGGAAGTTTTAGCCATGGCAATAAGAGAAGAAAAAGAAATAAAAGGAATCCAAATCGGAAAAGAAGAAGTGAAACTGTCACTGTTTGCAGATGACATGATACTATACATAGAGAATCCTAAAGATGCTACCAGAACCTACTAGAGCTAATCAATGAATTTGGTAAAGTAGCAGGATACAAAATTAATGCACAGAAATCTCTTGCATTCCTATACACTAATGATGAAAAATCTGAAAGTGAAATCAAGAAAACACTCCCATTTACCATTGCAACAAAAAGAATAAAATATATAGGAATAAACCTACCTAAGGAGACAAAAGACCTGTATGCAGAAAATTATAAGACACTGATAAAAGAAATTGAAGACGAAACAGACAGATGGAGAGATATACCATGTTCTTGGATTGGAAGATTGAACATTGTGAAAACGACTATACTACCCAAAGCAATCTACAGATTCAATGCAATCCCTATCAAACTACCAAGGGCATTTTTCACAGAACTAGAACAAAAAATTTTACAATTTGTGTGGAAACACAAAAGACCCTGAATAGCAAAAACAATCTTGAGAAAGAAAAATGGAGCTGGAGGAATCAGGCTCCCTGACTTCAGACTATACTACAAAGCTACAGTAATCAAGACAGTATGTTATTGGCACAGAAACAGAAATATAGATCAATGGAACAGGATAGAAAGCCCAGAGATAAACCCACGCACATATGGTCACCTTATCTTTGATAAAGGAGGCAAGAATATACAATGGAGAAAAGATATCCTCTTCAGTAAGCGGTGCTGGGAAAACTGGACAGCTACATGATAAAGAATGAAATTAGAACACTTCCTAACACTGTACACAAAAATAAACTCAAAATGGATTAAAGACCTAAATGTAAGGCCAGACACTATCAAACTCTCAGAGGAAAACATAGGCAGAACACTCTATGACATAAATCACAGCAAGATCCTTTTTGACCCACCTCCTAGAGAAATGGAAATAAAAACGAAAATAAACAAATGGGACCTAATGAAACTTAAAAGCTTTTGCACAGCAAAGGAACCCATAAACAGATGAAAAGACAACCCTCAGAATGGGGGAAGATATTTGCAAATGAAGCAACTGGCAAAGGATTAATCTCCAAAATATACAGGCAGCTCATGCAGCTCAATAACAAAAAACAAACAACCCAATCCAAAAATGGGCAGAAGACCTAAATAGACATTTCTCCAAAGAAGATATACAGATTGCCAACAAACACATGAAAGGATGCTGAACATCACTAATCATTAGAGAAATGCAAATAAAAACTACAATGAGGTAACACCTCACACCAGTCAGAATGGCCATCATCAAAAATTCTGCAAACAATAAATGCTGGAGAGAGTGTGAGAAAAGGGAACTCTCTTGCACTGTCGGTGGGAATGTAAGTTGATACAGCCACTAGGGAGAACAGTATGGAGGTTCCTTGAAAAACTATAAATAGAACTACCATATAGCCCAGCAATCCCACTACTGGGCATATACTCTGAGAAAACCATAATTCAAAAAGAGACATGTACCACAATATTCATTGCAGCGCTATTTACAATAGCCAGGACATGGAAGCACCCTAAATGTCCATTGACAGATGAATGGATAATGAAGTTGTGGCACATATATACAATGGAATATTACTCAGCCATAAAAAGAAGCGAAATTGAGTTATTTGTAGTGAGGTGGGTGGACCTAGAGTCTGTCATACAGAGTGAAGTAAGTCAGAAAGAGAAAAACAAATACCGTATGCTAACACATATATATGGAATCTAAAAAAAATGATTCTGATGAACCTAGGAGCAGGACAGGAATAAAGATGCAGACATAGAGAATGGATTTGAGGGCACAGGTAGGATGGGTAAGCCGGGAGGAAGTGAGAGAGTAGCATTGACATATATATACTACCAAGTGTAAAACAGATAGCTAGTGGGAAGCAGCCACATAGCACAGGGAGATCAGCTCGGTGCTTTGTGACCGCCTAGAGGGGTGGGATAGGGAGGGTGGGAGGGAGACACAAGAGGGAGGGGATATGGGGATGTATGTATATGGATAGCTGATTCACTTTGTAATACAGCAGAGACTAACACGACATTGTAAAACAATTATACTCCAATAAAGATGTTAAGAAAAAAAAGCCAAGAAAATATTGTAAAAAAAAAAAAAAATCCTCCGGGAACAGATATTTCCATACTTTCCAAACTGTCCTGGCTCCTCCTGCCTGACTGAACTCTTCCTTGGCCTGAAGCTCCCCTCTGCAGCCCAGCATCACCCCTGGCCGACCCTAGGAGTGGTGGTCACAAGTCTGATGATGGCCCTGCTTATCACTGCTCAGTGCTTTCCTTGCACTGTCACCTGGAATCCTGACAACGACTTTAGGAGGCAGGTGCCATTATGAACTCCCGTTACAAATAAGGAAATGGAGGTTTAGAGAGTTAGGGTTTATTTCGCAAGGCCACGTAGCAGTCAGGTGTTAGAGCCAGGATTTTGATCAGTGTCTGTCTAGTTCTAAAGCTCTTTGCTGCCTCTCCACACCTTCCCTGAAGGAGCTCAAAATGTGATCTTATGGCCCCGATGCTCCCGGTTTGGGAAGCAAGGGAGAAGGAGCAGGTCAGTCAGGTATTTCGTGGACTTTCAGAGTTTGGTTCGTGGTCAGGAGCCTGGGTGAGGAGGGGTCCCTCCTGCCTCCTGGGGTGAAGCCAGGACACAGCGTCACCAGTTGAGCCCGCAGAAGCCAAAAGGTTGAGGGAGCCCAGCCCAGGATGGAAGTTCACGTTACCTCCTCGGGTTGCAGAACCTGGGGGTCTCGGGTTGGAAGCTGCAAAGGGCCTTCTGGGACAGGGAGAGCCCGACTACATTATGTACTTGTACCTGCCTTGGATCACCCTGAACCTGGCCCTGTCTTCTCTCTCCACTATGGCAGGGTACGTGCTCAGAGTAGGCAGGCTCATCTTAATATTAGTCTGAGCCTAACTGGCCTAGGACGGTAAATCTGCTGATGGCCGCTGCACACCCACCACCGCTTTGGGCCGGCCAAGGTCAAGACGAATGATCTGGAGCTATGTGCATCTCACGTCCTGATAGGGCACTCAGGGATCTGGGTGGTGTTTGTGTTGTGTATGTACATTTCCACCGCCACGAAGTAGAAATGGACCTGCCCAGTCAGGGCCTGGGGACCTGTCCTAGCCCTGTCCTCGACTGCCACACTGCCTCAGTGCCCAAGTGGAGAATGAGGCGTTGGACCGGATGATCTCTGAGCGTCCTCCAACGAGTTGAAGGCTGCTGCAGGCTCCTGGAAGGCCGTCCTGGCCTGGTGAGCAAACACATGGCCTCGGCCACATCTCTACACACTACGTGATAACCTACACTTTTGCACAACTTGGTTTTTATCCAGGTACTTTACACACGTGACCTCATTGGTCCTCTGATATCCCTCTGAGGGAGGCAGGATGTTTTACAGGTGAGGAGACTGAGGTTAAGAGAGGTTGAGGGACTTACTCAAGGTCACATAGCAGCAAGAAGGGGCAGCGCCGGGATCCCCAACCCAGGTGTCCTGATTCCTAGTCTGGTCCCCTCAGCCCTGCTTCCTGCGTGAAAGCTGCGGTCAGTAGCCTGCTGTGACTATGGGGGTGGGTGAAGATGGGGACTCAGTCACAGGATGTGCGGACAGAAAGGGAGGGACTGTGGGAGTCTGGGCTCGCTCAGTTTACTCTTCCTTGCCCCAGAGTGGCCTGCCTGGGATAACAGTGGGTCTCAGGTTCCTGGCGTGGTGAAGCCAGAGCTCAAGGCGGGGAGAGGGGCTGTCTGCCTGGGCATCTTCCCCGATGCGTCCTCCCTGTCTCCCTCCCCATAAGCAGACATGCTGCCTGCTCCTCCCAGCAGGGCTGCGGATCCACCCTGCTCTCTGTCTGCAGACTTAGGGAGGAGCAGGCAGGGGGCCTGGCTGCTGTGCCGTTGCCTGAGTGGGTTCGTACCTGGTGCAAACTGTGCTTTCCCCACAGAAGAAATCATCTGGGATAGAATCCATCTGGGTAGATGGGGGCTGAGTTCATCTCCCTCTCACTCTGAGAGGAAGGCTCCCTTCAGAGCAGGGGTGGATACAAAGCTCTATGCAGATTACCTGGCCTTGACTCTGCTGACGTGGGGAGCGCTCTGAGGTGAGGGCAGGGGAGGGGTGGGTGGGAGCTGCCACTTGCTGTAGGGGTGGAGGGGGGGCAGTAAGGCAGCATGGGGGCCGGGGTGAGGGCTGCCACTTACTGAGGACAGCCACGGCTATCATGGTCAGCAGGCTCACCAACGCTGCGATGATGGGGATCCCCACCTTTCTGAAGGTCTCCAGGGAGGTGCGGGATTTGCGCAGGGGGGTGACATCTGTGAGGGGGAGGGGAAGAGCCTGCAGTCAGTACTTGGAGGCCACCCCCTGCCAAGGCCCACAGCTTCCCCGCCCTCTAGCCCCTGGTGCGGAGCCCAGGAAAACTTTGGGTACCGTTTTGGTTGATGCTGGGGTTATTTCTGCAGACTAGGCTTAGCTTCCTCAGCATAGGGCCCCCCCCCCTCCTTTCACTTACCCAGGCTTGTCCATCTTTCACAGGTGTTCCTCTAGTCCATGGCACCTTCAATTTGTCTTGACAGCCTGCTCTAGGATGTTTCATCCTGTCCAGTCTAACCTGCATCTGTCCCAGGAGAGGCACGTACCCTTTGCCTTTACTATCATGTATCCTCTTTCCTGACTTGTCTTTTGATTAAACTATAAGCTCCAGGAGGGCAGGGGCTGCCAGCACAGTATGTGCTTAGTGGAAGCTTAATAAATACTTGTGAATGAAGGTGACCTAATGGCCTTCATCTCTAACTCAGTTCAACACACAGCCAGTCCCTAGAAAGGTCCTGTCTTTAAGGAGATTCCAATTTGGGGGAAGAGGCAAACAGGGACATAATTGCCGTTACCACCAGACACCATCAAGGCACTTAAATGGGCCTTTCTAGGTGGAGATGGGAGAGGGAGGAGTGGGTCCAGCTTGGTGAAGGCCTGGGTGTTGGGAGCTGTGAGCTGCTGGTGTGCCTGGGATGTAAGGTGGGTGAAAGCATGTTGTGGAAGCTGGGCTGGCAAAGTCAGCTTGTGGAGAGTCTTGACTATCATGCTAAGGGGTTTGGATTTTATCCTGAGGGCAGTGAGGGACCATGGAAAGCTTTTAAGCAGCAGAGAGCTATGATCACATTAATATTTAGAACTATGACTCTTTCATCAGGGAGGAGATGGACTAGAGCAAGAGTCTGGGGTTCGGGAGACCAGGAGGGACCTACTGATGTCTAAAACAGAGGCAATAATAGCTATATTGTCCACTTCACGTGGCTGTCCAAGGAGATGGAACATGGCAAGGCTTTAAAAGGTTAAATTCTCACAAAGTATCAGGGATAGGCTCTTTGGTGTCCCCTCTCCTTGCAGGCAATAAGCTGGGGAGGTGCCACGGGGACTTCTCCAGGGAGAACTAGGGCAGGAATTATAGCAACCCTGAGAATCCCTGGAAAGCAATAGGCCAGCTCTCCTCCCCCTCATCTGCACATGGCTTTCTCCTTTACCTCCATCAAATTGTTCTTCCGATGTCACTTTCTTACTGAGGCCTTCTTTGACCTCCCTATTTAAAATTCAATCTTCCAATGTTTCCTATCCTCCTTCCCTGTTTTATTTTTTCAAAGCATTTATCACCTCTAATGTACTGTATATTTTACATATTTTGTATATCATCTAGCCCCTCCCAACCCTGCCTGAAATGAAGTCTCCAGGAAGATGGGGATTTTTGTCTGTTTTGTTCACTGCTGAGTCCCTGGTGCCTAGAACAGTGCCTGGCCCCTAGTAGGAACTCAAGAAATATGTGTCAAATGAGTAAACGATTTGCTCTTTGCTTGTTCTCTTCAGCACATCCCTTCCGCCTTTCTTACAGGTCTCATTTTATTCTGTCTGGAATGTTGGCTAGTTATGTTTCTGTCTCTCTTTCCTCAGCTGTTCAAAAGCAGAGAATGGCACCCTGCCAGAGACTGGTGCCCAATAAGTGCGGATATCATTGGATGTGTTGATAGGGAAAGCGTAGGAAACTCTATGTTTCCTCAATAGGGAAAGGTTAAACCTCAGACACAGAGCTCTGGCCCTAAAGATGTGGGGTGGTATTGCCTGTTATTATCAGGACCTGGCAACAGAGTAGGTTATTAATGATATTGTTTTTTAAGTTCCAGCAGTGAGTGTTCAGCACTGTCCTCTTTCCTGCGGCCATGGACATGGAGACATTCTGTTCATTCATTCATGCATGATTTCTTCATTGACCACCTACCTCTGGGGATACAAGGTTGGCTTGTTTTCCCAGAAGTGAATGACTTATTGGGAGTCCTTTGATGAGTTCCCTTGTCCAGGGCCCAATGTCTCTGCCTCTCTGATGTTCTCATGGAGAACATCATCAGGAAGCGAAGGGTTTTCTTGGTTTACTGTCTATAAAGTTTATTGTTTATAAAGTTAACCAACCTGCTGAGCTATGAAGAGCCTCCTTGCCTGCCACTGTTCCTTCCTCCAGCCTGTCCTGCCCAATGCTGCCAGACAGACATATTGCTCTCATCCCATAACGTCTCTGCTCCAGAACCCTCAAGGGCTCCCCATGACTTCCTTATCTGAATCACCCTCTTCTCTGGGCTTTCAAAGGCGGTGTAATTTGGCTTCCCTCTCCCAGCCAAATGGACTTCCCACTGCTAGTCCGCCAGCCCCATTTCCACATGAGCCGTTTCACTCCCTGGTCCTTGCACAACCTGTAATCATTCTTAACCTCAGAATCTTCACTTGGCACTGATTTCTCCCTCCCGAGCTCCCTTAATTGTTTTCTGGTTTGGCTGTTCCCAGGCTTACTCAGGTGGTGGAGCCCTTGTATGTCTAGTATTCTTTGGGGACACCACAGAATATTGATATATTAAATTCCAAAGTAGAAACTAGGCATTGTTTTACCTGCTGAAGATTATATCGTTTGTGATCTTTATTAACTTGTGACCCTGAAATAAATAAGCCGTCAAAGTAAGTGGGATTGGTCATCTCCTTATGAAGCTGTCATATTTAATTTGTCTCTGCTCACTTGTTTTGCTGATCCAGGTTGTCAGGCATAGGTATCAATGGTTTAAAAAAATGGAACAGGAGGAAAATAACCCCCTATATTTGGGAATACTTCATCTATTAACTTATTTTTCTCTGGTAAGTCAGGCAGACACTGCCATTTTCTATTCTACCAGTGAAAACACCTTTGTCCAGCTTGTTCCCTGGCAGCACGGTCAGACTGTAAACTCCATGAGGGCAGGGACTTTGGCTGTCGTATTTACTGCTGTAGTCCCGTGTCCAGCCCAGGGCCTACCCCGTGCAGGCACTCACAGTACTGTTGAAGGGATGAGAGAATAAGTAACTGAATGAATGAATTAGAAAATCACTGCTGTTGGCGTTTTAGGTTTGATGGTTCTGTTTCCCCAGAGACCATGCCTCCCACTTCTAGAATGAATCCTGGAGATGACACTTGCTTGATACATGTTTGTTGAATGGTGGATGGATGTCTCCCGTAGCATTTAGCACTTGGAGGTGGTGGTGAGGACCATGCAAGAGGGGTCTAGTATCTACTTGGTAACTGAGTGAGACTGCGATAGACAAAGGAAAGCCAGACCTGAGCTTACCAAGGCTGTTCAGGGGTTGATCGCTGTTGGGATCCTGTAATTGAAGGAAAAACAGTCAGTGAGTTGAGTGAGGGAACCTCTCAGTCTGGGGCTAAGAGCCCAGGAAAGGGCTCTTATCTGCATTCCCTTCTCCCTGCTGAGTCTAAGGTGGGGGGCTCTATGATATCTAAATAATTGGTTTAAAATATAAAATTCAGTTATTCATCTAAATGACCTGGTACAGCAGGTTTACTAATTGTAGCAGCTAGTTAGCAATTGAAAAACAGCTGGCTGCTGGGCTGTTTTGTGTATTGCTGAGTTTCTTAAGATGGTTCTGCTCTCCTGTCTGTTTTTGTCAATTATTCGCCTACTTTGATAGATACTGTAGTTCTGTAAAAACTTGAACGGGCACTTCACCAAAGGGGATACTTCCATGGCCAGTCAAGTGCCAAAAGATGCTTGACGTCATCACTCATCAGGCCAATGTAAATTCAGACCACAATGAGCTATCTCTACAGAGACACCTGAATGGTTAAAATTTAAAAGCCTGACAATACTAAGTGCTGTTGAGGATGTGGGGCAACTGGAAATCTCAGACACTGCTGCTAAGAGTGTAAATTGGTACAAATATTTTGGAAAAAGCTTTGGCTGAATCTACTAAAGCTAAACATATGACTCTTCTATGATTCTTTGTTTTTTTTTTGTTGTTGTTGTTTTTAATTTGGCTGCACCAGGTGTTAGTTGAGGCACGTGAGATCTTTGTTGTCACGTGCAGGATCTGTGTTGCGGCATGCGGGATCCTTTAGTTGCGGCATGTGGGATCTAGTTCTCTGACCAGGGATTGAACCCGGGCCCCCTGCATTGGGAGCTCGGAGTCTTAACCACTGGACCACCAGGGAAGTCTCAGTATTCTATGATTCTATGACCAGGAATTAGGGCCAAGAGAAATGGGTACATCTGTCCAGCAAAACACCTGTACATGAATCTTCATACTAGCTTCATCTGTAATAGCTAAAAATTGGAAAAACCCCAAAGTCAATCACTGACGGAATAAATTGTGGTGTATTCATATAATGGAATATAATTCAGCAATAGACAAGAATAAACTAGTGTGAAATGCAATGACACATGGACGAATCTCAGAGACATAATAATGAAAAAAAGAAACTAGACACAGAAGAGTATTATTTCATATATATGATTCAAAGGTAAAGTTAATCCATGGTGATAGAAGTCAGGATAGTGATTATACTGGGGGTTATTTGAAGGCGCACAAGGGAGCCTTCTGGAATGTTGGAAGACTAGATCTTGATCTAGGTGTTGGTTTCATGGGCGTGTACGTGTGTAAAAATTCATTGAGTGGCATACTTCAGATTTGAGTACTTTACTGAACATATGTTACACCTAATAGAACAAACAGACAAAAACAAAAAACTACCAGGACACTAAGGTATTTCTGTGAGTGTAGTCTTAGGTCATCGTGAATACACATACACAGATGCACACGAGGCTCTGTTCTTCCACTCATTTGCACCACTACACGTGCACTCAGCATGCACACAGCCACATAGGGGCACACACAGGAGCCCGCACACAAAGGCTCTCATGCAAAGTACTTGCACCCTTTCCTGCAAGGCAGAGCTTAGGGAAGGGTGCTGCCTAAGTTCCTGCTCTCCTGCCTCCCATGAACTCTCTTTCTTTCCTTTCCTCGTCTGGCATAGGACCTGGAGTCCCTGGGCTGGGCGAGGCCAGGCTCTGCAGGGGCTGAGTTGGAATTCGAGCTGTGCCTCCTATTAACTGGGAGCCTTTGGGCAAGATACTTAACCTCTCTGAGCTTCAGGTTCACCCCCCCTCGTAGAGTGGGGAAAATGACACCTACTTCAAAGTGCTCCTGTGAGGATGAGATGCGATATCTGGTGGAAAGTGCCTGGTTCACAGAGAGAACTCTCTTCCTGGCCCTTCCGTCCTGTGCCCCCGGGCATTTGGCACAGAGCTCTATTCTAGCACTCTCCCGTTGGGTGGTCTCTATTTCTTATTGCCTTTGTGCCTTCAGTGCTTTGCATCCGGCTTGTACCTAGTAAAGGCCCAGTGAATGATTGCTACACTGAACTGAACTCGGGGCTCTGCACTGTAGTTCCTTCCGGGCCGTCTCTCCTCCACCATCACCAGGGCCTGGATAGGGAACTACTTCCAGGATGAAGATGAGAACGATTCTGGAGAGTCTGTTGCGGTAGCTACAGAGCCAGGTGATAATCTTACCAACAGTAATCTGTACACAATTGGCGCATAGCAGTTTACAAAGCCCTTTTGTCTAACTCAGTCAAATACAAAGGTGAAAAGAATTGACGCTCGTCTGATAACCAGTGGGTAGCATTCAATAGTTAAGTATCAAACAGATATTTTAGAGTGTCTATGTTGTACCAGGCACTGCTCTGGGAGCTGTGGATTCAAAGACAAATGAGAAATAATTACAGCAAGGATGGGAGAAGTGCTCAAACAAGACAGGTGAGGCCCTGCCCTCAAGATACTGTATCCTGGGGTGGGGGAGTCAGGGGGAGCGTAGGAGAGGCCAGGTCGTCAACAGATAAACCCAGAGAGTGATGGGTGCTATGCAGAGAGTAACATGGGTGATGGGAGACAGCGCCTGGCTGGATGCTTAAAATGGGAGGTCTAGGGAAGGGGTCAGGTTAGGGAGGGCCTCTGGCCTGAGACTTAAATGACAGGAAGTAGCCAGGCAGGCAGAAACAAGCTTGGTGTTAGAGGAACAGAATGGAGATTGGTGTGGCTACAGCAAGGCGGGATGAATAGATGGGCGGTGGGAAGATTCAACTCTGCTTCGAAGACAAAGGCAATAGGCCTCGCCCATAGATTGGATGCTTGTGGGTTTTTAGTGAACAAGCAAGAGGGTATTTGCTGAGATGTGGAAGGCTACAGGAGGGGCAGGTTGGAGGGGTATCAAGGACGTCCAATTAGTGGCCAATCCCCTGTCAATTCATTCTTTCTCACGGACTCTGCCTGCACACACATGTCTGCACTGGTTGAAGTAGGTAGGGTAAGTCTCTTTGTTTAGTTTTCAGCAAATATTGACTGTTCGCCTTTGATGGGTCTGGAACTGTGCTAGAAGCTGAGAGACAGAGGGAACAAAAGAGGCTTTCGGTCTGTATTTTCTGGGGCCTTGGATTCCTCATCTCTGAACTGAAGTGACCCTAGTACCCCTGGCTAATATGTTTTCAATCGCTATCAGTTGAGTAGTGGTTATTAAACAGAAAAAACAATCCATACCTTTTTGAAAACAAAAGAGAATGAGGAAAAACCCTGCAAGATAGAATGATAGAGGCTGCGAATATCTTGGTCATTACTGCACCCCTGGTGTCTCCTACAATACCTGGCACACAGTGGGTATTTAATAAATCTTTGTTGAATGAAAAAATTAAGGAAAATATTGCAGTTTCAGGGTTCAATCCCAGGCCAGCCTTGAAGACACTGACTGAGGTAATTCACACAATGGAATATTATGCTGCAGTCAAAACACATGAACTGCGTTGCCACAAAGTAATATGAACAGCGCGAGCGATTTCATATTAAAGGAAGAATTAAGTCCCGGAAGATTTCATCTAACACAGAATCTTTTTTATTACAAAAAAGCAAAGAAATGGTGAACATGGAATTCAGGATGATTCTAGCACCATCTCTGGCCTATTGAAGGCGTACAATCAAGGTTTGTTGAATTGATAAACAAAAAGGACTCGCCCACCTACCTCAGCAAGGGGATCTCCTGGTTAGATGTAGGTTATTGTTAGATTCCAGCTTTGGTTTTGGGTGGTGGGTTTATGGAGGCTTATTGCGTTGCTGAAACTGTGTAACTAGGTGGTGAGTTATAGGGAGCCCCGCCTGGACCAATAGTGAAAAATGCCATAAATCAGTGATTATGATTTATCCAGGGCCGTGCACCTGAGGGTCAAAGAGAAAATAAAAAAGCAGCCGCCTGGTTCTGCTGAGGGGTTTGAGGCTCCAACTGCCATCCTCCTGCTGCTTTGTTCTCACTCTTATGCTGCCTGACTTCTTCCATTTAGTGGCCCACTCTTCGGCTTTTCTTTTTTTTTTTTTTTGCAGTATGCGGGCCTCTCACTGCTGTGGCCTCTCCCGTAGTGGAGCACAGGCTCCGGACGCGCAGGCTCAGCGGCCATGGCTCACGGGCCCAGCCGCTCCGCGGCACGTGGGATCTTCCCGGACCGGGGCACGAACCCGTGCCCCTGCATCGGCAGGTGGACTCTTAACCACTGCGCCACCAGGGAAGCCCTTTGGCTTTTCTTGAAGCCTCTCTGACAAAAGTCTCCAGCACAGAGATCAGAGATGAAGAGTTGCTAAAATTCTGGGAAGGGGAGCTGCTGAAAGTCAAGGGCATCGGGGATAATGCGTAGGGAGTTGGGTGCGTTTTAGGCCTACGAGTGGCAGCTGAGTATCATCAATGCCAATGACTTTCCTGAGCAGGATAAAGATAGGGACTCCCAGCAGCTGCGTCGCCTTTCAGTCCAGAATCAATCCTGAGCTGCGGGAAGGAGGGAGGGAGGCTGAGAGATGTGGCTACCAGGTAAGGTTCTGCCATCTGACCCACCCCCAACACTGTGGTGGGTCCCTTCCGGATCACAGTGTGCAAGGCTGAAAGGGTCTCTGGAGTAGAGAGAAAACCAGCCAGACAGGGGAAATGTTTTGCCCTGTAGTTGATGGAGGGAAGAGGGCTGAGAGGCCAACAAAGACCAGCTGTGCCTCCTTCTGCTTTGTTGGAGGTGTCTCTGTTTATCCCCAGCTTGAACTCAGCCCCTGGCCACAACTGCCACAGCCTAGGCCACACCCCAGGGCACGCAGAGGTGTTGGACTTCTCCTTTTGGTCGGGGCCACTGGCTGGGTCAGGCCCGTCTGCTCTGTTGATTCAGTTTGCGTCAGAGCCCTGACTCATGGGGCCAGCCCCACCGGTGCCCGACCCAGGGCTCATCCAGGAACGAGGCGCCTACTGTCTGGAGTCAAATGAAAGGGCAAGAATACCTGGGGCCCCAGAGCCGAGGATGGCCCGAGCTGGACGAGGTGGAAGGTGGGGTGGGTGGGTGGAAGTTAGTTAGTTGAAAAACACCCACCCATTTTCTGATTCACTCAGAGAATCTTCTTTCCCTGTTTCGCAGTTGGCCACTGATGGCAGAAAGACATTAATCCAAAATCCAAATGTGGAGGCAGAAAAATTAATTCTGCAGTTGGCTACTGTTCTATGTCTTTCATGAATGCTGTGAGGATTAACTACTCTCACAACAACCCTGAGAAATTATCCCCACTTTACACAAGAGAAGACCGAGACTCCTATAGATTGAGTGGTCTCCATGGCCCCAGAGCAAGTGAGTAACAGATCCAGCCCTTGGGGCCAGCCTTTTGGACTTGGTGGACAGTTGTTTTCATTTCCCCACTGTTTCAGGAACCTGTCTGGTCGGCATCAGCTGGTACTGGGTCCTTCTGATTCTCTGCTCCCCTGCAGTGAAATCTAGTTGCATATAATTAGCATGCAGTCAACATGCAGAAATTACCCCCAGCATCTTCCCAGCCCTTCCTCAGTCTGAAGGCAGACCCAACTCTGCTTGGTTCCTGAATCTGCTAGATCGTCCATGAACAAGGGTAAGAAGCCCTTCCTCCCAGACTATTGAGGAAAGGGCCTACTGCCCTGGTTGGCACCTAGTAGGGGCTTTATTGATATTAGTACTCCTTCTTCCCTCTCTTCCATTAGCTTTGCACCTTTCTCACCTGCTTCTCCTTCCTTTATTTACCAATTACCCTCAGCCCCTGCTGTTTTATTATTTATTTATTTATAAATTTATTTTATTTTATTTATTTATTTTTGGCTGCTTTGAGTCTTCATTGCTGTGAGCGGGCTTTCTCTAGTTGCAGCGAGCGGGGGCTACTCTTCGTTGTGGTGCGTGGGCTTCTCATTGCGGTGGCTTCTCTTGCTGCGGAGCACGGGCTCTAGGTGTGTGGGCTTCAGTAGTTGTGGCTCGCGGGCCCTAGAGCGCAGATCCAGTAGTTGTGGCGCACGGGCTTAGTTGCTCCGCGGCATGTGAGATCTTCCCGGACCAGGGCTCGAACCCACATCCCCTGTGTTGGCAGGTGGATTCTTAACCACTGCGCCACCAGGGAAGCCCAGCCCCTGCTGTTTTAGATCCCGAGAAACTCCTGGTTGGGTTTAGCTCAGCTCCAAATCACAGATGAATATCTCAACTGTTTTCCTTCCAGCTCAGAGACGATGACTCAAACATAAAGCAGCTCTTGTTTTTAAATGGGGGTGAGGATTAAGTGTACTGCAGAGAAGACAAAGACCCAGCCGGGGGAGTATGAGTCCTCATCTTGCCCTGCCTTCTCACGTGCTGGGTGGCGTTGGGCATACTCCTCAACCTCTCTGTGCCTCAAGTTCCCTTTGGGTAATTGGGAACTCTCAGAGATGATGAAGCAGATAAGAGGTTACTAACCACACAATGAAATGGGTACCACCAGGCTAATAATGAGGCAATGAAGAGGCAAATGCTCACAGAGGCCAAAGGAACAGAAAACCTGCCCAGCTTCTTTGTCTGCTTTCTTTGCCAAGCACCCTGCCCCTGGGGCCTTATTTCTCTCTTCTGCTCCACAATGCTGACTCTGCATTCCTTATTCCGGAAAGAAGTTGGTAGGGGCAGAGCTGGGATGATTGGGGTGTAGAAGAAGGGAGAAAAGCAGGGGCCTACAGAAAGGGGCTTTCTGGTCCTGATCTGGCCTGTGGCAGCTTCAGGCTCCCATGGGGTCTAAAGCCCTGGCTTCCCATGGTCTCTCTGGGAAAACCTAGAGCAGGGATGCTGCTGTTGCTAGGTGATGGGATATACAGGACCTCTGTGGCTCTGGCAGGTGGCAGCTAGGTTGCTAAGGCTGGTGACATAGCAGGGAGGAAAACCCCAGGGAGGGGGTGGGGAAAGATCTCTGGGTGAGCCAGGGGACCCAGAGGCTGCTTCCAGTCAGCTTGCAGAGTGGGGCTCAGCCTTCGGCTGCCTCAGGTGCTCAGGGGCTGCTCTGAGGGACCTCACACTGTCCTGACCCGTGTACCTGCATCCCACCCCCAACCTGACGGCAAGCTGCTATGTCCTCTCCGTCTGCAGGCTGATGCCTTTGCCAGGTTGGAGCAAGTACCCTCTCTCTTGGGTGCCTCAGCTATGACAGGTAAGGTGATGAGAGGGGACGTGAAGTGAGGGCTGGGGGATCACGAGTCAAGAGAGGAGGGTGTGAGTTTCCTGAGACAAGCCTGGCTGTGATGCAGTAGCCCTGAGTGCGTGGAAGGCTCTCAGAGATGACAAATCATGCTGGCGTTCAAGGGCCTTCTGAATTGTTAGCCTGTCTCCAGGCAGATCCCCCCAGTCCGGGCCACGCGCAGGTGGGTATCCAAGCCCTGGCGCGGAGGAGCCTCTGGAAACATCCTCACTCAATCTGCCTTGTGCTGAGTTGTCCTATCGGCAGCACATTTTCCTTTGGACCAGCCTCAGCCTCGGCTGCTGCATTAGAAACCATTTTGCCTTGTTCTAAGCCAAAACAAGGCAAAATGGTTTTGCCTTGTGCTAAGCCACATAGGTGCTGACCTGTTGGCAATTTGAGCTGAGTACCTTGGCCCTGTCCCAGCGTATAATGGCTCTGGGGCAGGGCCTGGGGCGGAAGGGAGGTGTCAGGTGGCCTTCGTTATCCTGCTGACAGCCTGCTGTTCAGCTGCTGTCGTTTAAGAATCTGCTTTTGTATTCAGGCGCGGCTCTCAACTCCAGGTAGGGCCAGGGGAGAGGGCGAGGATGGAACAATTCCTGTTCTACAAATGGGGAAACTGAGACACAGAGGCGTTGTGCTAGCTCTCCCCAGGTCACATGGCAAGATGTTGTAAAGGGCAGGAGTGAGGTATTAGTACATGCCTGTTGGGTTGAGTCAAACTGAAGGAAGCCCTGGTTCCCCAATGCAGAGCCCTTGTCTCTAGGTGATGCTGCTGTTACCTGTCGCTCCTACAAATCCCACCTGAGGGCCATCCTTGGGTCTCTGCAGCCTCTCTGAGTTCTCTCAACAGTTCTACTTTATTCAGTTTTCTCTCTGCCCCAGGACAGTGTGTCCATCCAGCCCACCTTCCCTTCCCTGCAGGATCTGATGGGAAGGAAGGTGCCCCCAGTTTTGCACACCTGAATGCAACGACTGCGCAATGGCTGAAGGGGACAGAAAAGCCATCAGGAGTCAGGACGCCTAGACTGACTGGGACCCTTAGGGGGTTTGCCTTTGGGAAGAGTTGGTGGATCTTAGAGCTTGGCAGGGTTCTCTAAACCTTGCCATTTATCTGAACTAGGGAACGGCCATCTGTGATGCAGCCTGAGGTTTGTGAAAGAACCCCACAAAGTTTACATTGCCTTTGAAAAATCATACTCCCCTTTGCTTGTCCTGAATTGTCCTTTAAACTTTAACCGGGAGAGAAATCACGGGGAGGAAAGAAGGACTTGGTATTATAAAGTCTGACTCTTCTGTTTCTCTGTGGAGCTGTTTTTTTTTTCGCTATTATTTACCTTAGGTAAATCATTTAACATCTCCTGGACCCAGGTAAATCATTTAACATCTCCTGGACCCAGTTTTCTCCTTTGGGACTTCGGTGTGATAAAACTGATAAAACCAGACAGCGATAAAGGTTCTGTCAGGTGCTTTACCTGCTAGTTACGATGCACCTTTTCAAGCCCACAGGAAACCCATCTGGTCCTCTCATGATTGTACAGACTTGCTCATGGTCTCCCTCGGTTGGTGTTTGTGGTCTGAGGGGTCTCAGATGCTCTGGTCAGAGGGGGGTGTCCCTGCTTCTGTACCCCCTGGGCGCTGAGTCAGGAGCACTGGCCTGAAGCCAGCTCTTCCCCTTACCAGCTATGTGGTCCTGGGCATGTTACTTAATTTTTTTGAGTCTCAGTTTCCTCATCTGTAAGACGGGGAGAATATGATCTATTTCACAGGGTTGTTGGTGAGGGTTAACAGGGACGATGCACGTGGTTCGGTGCTTTGACATGCAGAGGAGTTTAGCACGTGAAAGTTCATCCCCTCTCATACCCCAGAGGCTTGGGGCGCAGGATCCCCCACAGCGCTGGAGGAGGCTCTGCAGGTGGGTCTGCACAGGGCTGGACCAGAGCATTCTCTTTTGTTCCGGTTGCTGCCAGAGAACCAGCCGCTAGTGGGCTGGTTTGGCGGCTGCAGCAAAGGACTGCCACCTCCTGGCCAAAGTCTGTAGTGATTTCGGGATCTCTGCCTGTGAACTCCGAACTCGCGATCCTGTAAATAGTGCCTCAGGGCTGCTTCCGTGACGGCTCTGCATCTATTACTTTGTAGTTGTAGAACCCGAAGCTCCTTTGCCACTTTCCTGCCCACTCACATAACTCTGGGAACACCTGGTGAAGTTTTTCTGTGCTGGGCTGCAAATTGCTAGGGGAGGCTGTGTTTTATACTGGATGAAGCACGAGCCTCAGGCAAGTTATTTAACCCCTGGGAGCCTCAATTTTGTGTGTGTGTGAGAGAGAGAGAGAGGCAGAGACAGAGAGACAGAATTTCAATGTCTTCCTCTTAATGAGACCAAAGTATGTACCGCATATAGCACATTGCCTGTTACGTAGTAGGAATGCAATAAATATTAATAATAACAACAACAACAATAATCATACTTTGTCCATTCAGTAAGGCACTATTCTGGGACTGAATATACAGCAGTGAACCAGTAGGCAAAGTCCTCGTGTCCATGGAGTACATGTTGTATTATTTTAATTAATAATTAATAACAGTATCAATACAGAGCCTAGCAAGTGCTTGACATAATAGATACTAAAAGATCATTAATTCTTAATGAGAAAGAGCCTAGTAGAGGGCCTAGCATATGTGTAGTAGGAACCAAGCAAATGGTAGCTATTTTGTGGTTTCATTAGGTCAAGGGCTCTGACTTCAGGAAAGGAATTGAAGGACTAGGGTGCCGAGAGTGACCAGAGCAGTTAGGGGACCCAAAGTGATGTCATGTGACATGTGTGATCTCTCTATGAACAAAGGGTGGGGGATGCAAGCCAGAGAAGTGAAGATTCAGGGTGTTCCAAGTGTGGTCCTTTGAAATGTGTAGGGCCATCTCAAGGTGAAGGCAAAAAGCATGCTGAGGATGAGTGGGGAAATTACAGAAAGATGGCTTTCTCTTGGCAAGGGGAGGATTGTTTTAAGCCACAGAAGAGCTGTGAGTAGAAGCTGGATCGTGAAGGAAATTTCCACAGTAGACAAAGGCAAGGCCAGACAAGGGCTCTATGGCATCCTGGGGGGATTTGGTAGAGCCCCCAGAGGTTGCCGTAGTGTTGGGAGGGAGAGAGGGCAGGAATGGCTGGGGGGTCACAGTCCTTTCAAACACTGCAGCTCTGGTTTTCTCTGTTTTCCACATGGGGTTCTCCATTAGATTTCAGGGCCAAAGGGCTCTGAGGCTGAACCAAATTTTGGGGAACCACTTATCTGGACGATCTCCTTTCTTTAGGGCCTGTGATTCTGAAGAGCTTGCTGTTAACTACGGGTGAGACTAGTCCTAGGCCTGATTTACTCATAACATTCTCTCTTTAAATCGATTTTCTATCCTTAGTGATCTCATGGTAACTTGAGTCTTTTTTTCTCCTAAGCAGCATCAGGCATGAAACTTTTTCTTGGTCTTCTTGAAAGTCTAAGTTAATTATGTCCACTGGTTTCCTGTGTCCGTGTGTTTTTTTTCCTCCTTAGTGACCTTTAGTAGATTAGCGAGAGATGCAGTCTCCTTGCAGAAATGACATTGTCTTTCTTCCACTTGATCGCCCCGGCTGATGCAGTCTTCCCTAAATGCATCCTTTATCATAAAATCTATCAGCTTCTAGATAGGAAAGTGGGGTCCCCTGGTCCTTGCTAGCTTAAGTTCTTGTTCTAGTTCAAGTTCAGGTCTTATGGGTCCACATCTTAGAGGAGATGGAGGGCGTGAAGGAAAAGCAGGGCACTTAATCCCCAAATCCCAGAGCTTAGAGTCTGATCCTGATTCCTGTTGGCTGAGTGACCCTTCTCACGTCACTTGAGCCCTTTGAGTCTCAGTCCCCTCATCTGTACGAGGAGGATCACTGTATCTCAGAGAGTTGTGGGTAAGATTCAGGGAGATTCTGGATGTGAATGTGCTTCTCAGACCACAGAATGCTGTGCTTGCTGGGTTTGGGTGGAGGTGAGACATGGCTGCTGTTGTCATTATTCTCTTTTAGCCCATCAGTGATTCCTCCTCACCAGGGCAGGTCCTCCCGACAGCCTGACAGAACCCTGCTCTCTGAGGAGCGGAGGTGTGATCATGAGTGAAGTCCCAGTGTCAGGGTGGGAATGGGATGACGGTGAAGTGGGGTGACCTCAGCTACGTTGCCCCCTTTCTGTTTCACATCCATGGGTGAACGAGTGCCCTGCTCTGCCTGGGGTGGGGGGAAGTAGTCTCCCCTGCCTCTCTTCCATCCATGGAGCATATGGGACCGAGGGCTTCGATTTTGGATATTTTTCTCTGACTTTCCCACTGTGTCTAGCCAGCGCATAGCATATGCTCAGGAAACACACGCTGAATGAATGCATGCATATTATAAAGGAAGAAATTAAGACTGCAGGAAATGCCTAAAGCATCAGACACGTCAGCAGGCAGAGCCCGGCCAGACGGATATGCAGAACATTTTGTGACGGAAGACACTGCTGCCATCCCTGGATGGGTGCCCATCCCCGAACGGGTGCCAACTCAGTCTCTCGCCCTCTTCCTCAAGTATTTCTTTCACCTGCTACCCTGTGAGAGTTTCCGCTTGCATGCGGATCATGCCAGAAAGCTGGAAGCTGCTCTGGGAGGGAGGGGTGGGGGAGAGGTGTCCCGGTTCTGAGTCTTGTTTACGAATTTCTCTACTGCAATCCTGACAGTCAGAGCTGCGGGCTGCGAGGTGGAGTTAAGCACGTCACAGGGGGATTGCCGTGTTGGTTCTGCTCCGACTCTCTCTCTTTCCCATTGCTGGGGTTTCCAGGTGGGCTCAGGCCTCACCCCAGCCCTGTCTGGGATGCAAGCAGCTTGGTAACAGCTCCAGTAGCATCTGGTATCTTTTTCAATCAGACTTGGCTAATCTTGTTTTCAGTGTCAGAACCACTTATTATGGGGGTTCCAGTCTTTGGTCATTTATTTGTCCTTCATTCACAAATGTTTATCAAGTGCCTATTCCGTGCCAGGCCCTGTGCTAGGTTTGGGGCTAAAAAGATGGAAAAGACACAGACCCTCCTCTAGAAGCTCATAGTCTTGTGGCAACAGGTTTATAAGAGAATGTGGCAGATGAACGCATTTCAGGTTTTGGGGAATCACTGTCTGGGGGAATCATTGCTTGGGCATTTGAGGTGCTTTACAGAGGCAGATGTTTTCATCTGATCAGGAAGGAAGGCTGAGGGGAGGAGAGCTGCCTGGGAGATCTGTGAGGCCCGCCAAGAGGTTCAGGCCTGAGAGCATTTGTTTCCTGCTGTCCTGCGTTAGTTCTGGGGCTTCAGAAAGTTTGTGCAGAGTTCCTGAGCCCTGTTTTTCGTTGCTTCCATTTTTCCTCTCTGCCCTGGACTAGTCTCTCCGCACTTCCCATGTTCAGCTCCTCATATTTTCTTAGTCCTCGTCAAGGGCACAGGCTGGGAGTGAAGGGCGTTTGCTGCAGATGACCACTGGGGTCTCAGCTGCACAGAGGGGAGGTGGAAAGGGTGAGGGAGAGGCCCGGGGGCATGGACCAGACCCGACTTCTAAACCGTGTCAGTAGCCAGGTACAGAACTCCACCCCAAGTGCAGGAGTGAAGAGCCCTGGGGGACGGAAGAGGGCCTGGGGATGTACGTCCACATTCTTGGGAGCTGGTCCCTCTGCCTGACACGGCCCATCTCCTCCCATCCCAGCTCCTATGCAGCCCTCGGCCTCTGCTGACCTCCAGCAAGGCCCACACCCTGATCTGGCTCTGACAGCTCCCCACGTGTTTCATCACAGCCTGTGAGTCAGTTGTTAGTGAAACTGGAGTTGGTGTGATTGTTTGATAATCCTCTACCCCTCCCCACCCTCCACTGCCTCTAGACGCTGAGTGAGCGCAAGGGTCTGCCTTCTCTCACCAGCAAGTCTAGTGCGAGCACAGAGGAGGCATGCTGCCCATTTCTTGGGATGAATGAGTGGAGCTGGACGCCCGCTGCCCTGCCTGGGAGGGGTCAAGGGTGGGCTGGGCCAGATTCTGGGGGTGGCTCAGCCCAAGGCGTGAGCCCCTGGCAGCTGCTGGGACTCCACCCTGGCCCAGCGCCCCTGAGCTGCAGGGCACAGTGGGGACCCTCAACCTGAGCTCCGTGCAGAGCCTTGTACGACCACCCCGCGGGGCCCAGACCTCAGCTGTGCCCCCTGCGCCTGTTGCTCCAGCCACAGCACCCTCCCCCTCGTCCCCCTCGTCCCCCACGGCCGTGCTTTCTTGCTGTTCACATGCGCTTCCCTCTGCCTGGAGAGAGCCTGCTCATCCTTCGAGGTCTAGTGCAAGTACTTTCTCTTCTGGGACAACTCCCTGACCACCCCCAGAGAGAATTTACTGCCTCCTCCAGGGGTACCTTGCACCACCTCTGGCACTGGATTTGTCACACTCCTTTAGGATCCTTTGCTTAAGGAGCTGTCCTTCCTCTGGATTTCGAGCACCTCCAGGGCAGGACCTAGGCATTGTACCCTCTTGTCCTCCTTCCAGCCGTCTGGAGGCTGGCCAATAGCAGGGGCTGATTGAATGGTGGTTGGAAGGATCGAGCTACTTTGGGGCTCACATCAGGTAGGGAGGGGGCCTGGAGAACAGGAGGGGGCCTAGCCCTTCTTTGCCTGTCTTGCCCTCTTGGGTCTTTCGACTGCCCAGCTCTTCTGTCTGCGAGCCAGGAAGGTGCCACCAGGGCTGAGTGGGCTCCTGGACTCGGCCTCTCTTGGAGGTGGACCCCACCCATGCTCCCGGACCCCTGCTGACCTGCCACATTCCTGAGCCCCAGCCAAGCCCAGCAACCCACTGGGTCTGTACCAGCGGGCAAGTCAAGGAGGAGAGGGTGGGGAGGACCTGCTTCTTCCAGGGTGGCCCAAGGTTTGGGCTGACCTCAGGTGTTGAACACTCTACTCTGGTGGTTCATGGTGTGTTGGGGCCTCCTGGGCAGTAATGAGTTAAGATCAGGATGGCTAGTCCCAGCGTCCCAGGCTTCCCTCCAGAGCTCAGCTGTGGGTATCAGATATCAAGGGACACACTCCCCTTGAGGGGAGATGGGGCTCAGACCTCTGCCCAGGGCCCTCCCCAGCTCCTGTCTCACGGGTGTACCTGGTTGAATAGGTTTGAGGGAGAACCGTCATGGAGACACAGCTACCAGTGTAGGACTCTGTCTAGGGAGTGGCCCGAGGGTGTGGGAGGAAGCAGGGAGGGGAAGGAGAAGGGAGGGCTGGAAGCTACAGTTGTCTGGGCCTCATTACAGGGAAATAACAGGATTATCAGGTACGGGTGGTTTAATGGTTAGCTCAGGGGCCAGAAGCTCCTTGGGTCCCGTCCTGGATCGTGGGTAAATCTGCTGCCTTGCCTCTGGGGCCCCGGGCCTGGTCACTCCTCCCCAGCTTGCCCACTTGCCACCATGTACTCATACAGTAGCACCCGGCTCCTTCTCCGGGCAGTGGAGGGTCAGTGCTGGCCACGCCGCCCACCTGCCGTTCCCTGGAGTGGATTTTTCTTTAGTCATAAATGCTGACATCTGTACAGGGCTCCCTGGTTTACAGAGGCTATTCACATATACCACTAGCCCATTTACTCTTTCCACTAACCCTGTGTCTGTGCCTAGGGGGTCACGTGGATAATGTTTCTGTTTTACAGAGGGAGACGGTGAGTCTCAGAGGAAAGTTTGAAGACTGGCAAGCTCATAAGGGAGCTGGCCATGTGACCTTTTGACTCTATGGCTAGTGCCCCAGCCATCTGCCCCCCAAATTGCCCCCTTCCATGTTGCTCCAAGCGCCACCAAGAAGTCGCTGACATTCGGGTGGGCTGGTACCGCTTCCTCTTCCCTCCTGAGAGCCCTGGCAGGATGGAGCTTCTCTGCAAACAGGCTGGGCTTCTAGGGACGGGACATAGACGGCTGGTGCTTCAATGCTGGCTGAACTGCAGAGTAAAGCAGGCGAACCCCTTCCCCTTTCTGGCCCCAGCTCCCCCAGCCCTGGGGCTAGAGCATCGCCAGACTGTTCAGGGGAGTGTCACAGAAAGCGCTCGGGAGTCAGGAGACCGTCCCCTGAGGGGCCCAGCAGGTTGCCCCCTTCTCTCCCGGACCTAATGCTCCCCCTTCCCTTCCCTGCCTTTCCTCCCCTTTCATCTTCACTTTGCTTGTTGGCACCTGCAGCATCCCGGCCAACAATCAGAGAAGGAAGTTTCCCTGGTTTCCACCTCCTCCCCTTCCTGTCCTCAGCCGTCCTCCCTGAAAGGTGGGATCGACTCTCTTTGCCCCCAAGACAGTGGAGAAGCCCTCGCTGTTCAGAGGAGGAGAGAAAGCAGAGCTGAAAGGAGGGGCAGGTAGATCGCCACGGCGCCCCAGATTGTCCTGAAGCAGTGCTCCTCTGCTTTTCTTTAAAAAGAAAAGGAGTCAGTTTTCCCAGAGAGGTAGCAGAGGGCCACCACTGTGTCAAAGCAGACCCTTGCCTTGGAAAAGTGGCTCCAGTCTCCAGCCAACAGACCAGGAGACCTTGGGCAAGAGAGCAGGCAGGGTGGCCCTCGCTTTGTGCTGGTGCAACGGCTGTTGGCGAGGAGGGCAGGTGGGGACTGACACCTATAATGGGCTGGAGTGTGGGGCGAGTCAGGTGTGACTTCTTTTTTTAACCTGGAAGGTGTTGCAAAATTCTCAGCTGCCCAAAGGGCCCTTTATGGGGAGACCCTCCCTCCACCAGTTTTTGGAGCAGAGGCCTTCACACTCACCATGTTGGCTCTGCGACCTTCCCGAATTCTCTGCAGCCTGGAGCTGAGCGACGTCGGCAAGTCAGGAGGAGGGCCTCCCGGGATTGGGCCCTGGCGGCCAGCAGGTCAGTGATCCCTGGCAGCATCGGCTGGAGGAGGCCTAAGTGCAGGGCAGGCTTTGGTCCCTAGCGTCCAGCATCTCTCCCCGCCTCGAGGAGCTGGCCGTGTGCCTCCCGCCGCTGTCTTCCAGGAGTGATTTGGAGGCTGTGGGGCAGGTCAATTAAAGCAGCCCTACAGGTGAAGTTGCCAAACGGGAACGATTATGCGTCTTATAATCTGACACTCGTCTTAGGGGCTGGAACAATACCTGGAGTCATTCTTTGGCCTTTGGCCTCAGAACAGGTGACACACCTAGATGTTGTAAAAGCCTTCCTGGCTGAATGGCTTCCACCCAACCGGGAGTTGGCTGTCTGTGATGTCAGAAGGCCCTCCCTCCCTCTCTCTCTCATCTCTTCTAGCTGCAGGTGTTTTGTTTGGGGTTCTCACCGTGTGGGTGTTTTGTTTGGGGTTGTGGGGAGGTGGTGGAGGAGTGTGGGGAGTGGGCTGACAGAATTTACTGCTCGGTGGGACTAGATTGTTGCCGTGAGTAGGGCAACAGGATTGGGAAGTCCGTGAAGAACAGGTTTCCCTACCTTTCCCCGGACCTTGGAGTGAAGCTGTCCTGCGTAGGTTCATATACGGAGTACCAGCCAACATCCCTTTTGAGTGTTTTTTGCCCCTGCCTCACCGGTTATTACTGTTTTGAATATCACCCAGCAGGGTCACTGCAGATTCCCATCCTGCAGTATCCTGAGATCCGGAGCCACCCCCTTGGCCGGGGGGTGTGCAAGGAGACACCTTGGAACCACAGAACCACAGAACTGGAAGGGATTTGGACAACTGTCTTCTCCCATCCCCTTTGTGGGTCAGGAAACTAAATTCCCACAAAAGGGATGTCCAAGATCGCACAGTAAATTAGTGTCGGTTTCTGAACAAGTCTAGATTTTCTTCCATGTCTCAGCCTTGACCCTCCCCAGAGACCAGCCCAGGTTAGACTTCTGTATTGGCCCATCCATGGATAACATGCTTGTATGTTTCATCTCTTCAATTCTCACCGTAACCCCATGAGGAATATTTTGCTCCTATCTGACCGTTGAGGAAATCGTAGTGCGTGGAGATGACGTGACTGGCCCCCCAATCACACTGGGTTTTTGGCGGAGCTGGGGCTTGAGCCCGGTTCAGGGCTGAATGCAACGCATGTGTCTGAAAGCCCTGGGTGATGGTCTGGGGAGATATGGTGCATGCAGGACCCCGGTGACCTCTGGGCAGAAGGAGGAATATTGGCTCGATTGAACTGTTTACTGGCCTAATCTTGGCTCCTCCATCAGGTGTGGCCTTGGACTCATCTCTGAGCAGCAGAGATCTGCGCTGGTCTGGGGGGTCTCTTGGGCCCACCATCCTTCCCCACTCTAGGGTGATGGCCTTCAGAATTGGAAGTTTTGGGCCAAGTCAAGTGCCCGTGATCTCAGAACAGGTGACTTCAAGGGACAGGCTGCGAAGATCCAGGCAGGCATGTCCCTCTTAAGGAGGACCCAGCAGTCGGGCAGTGGGAGGCCAGGGGGCCACCCTGAACCAGGCTTTCCCTGACCTTGCTTCCTCTGTGTACCCGGCTAAACGTCAGGCCCCAGGCTTGCATCTCCTTGCTGGGTGCTCAGGTGATGAACCAGGAAAGAGGTAGCTGCGTGGGCAAGAATGCTGCTGGGCGACGCTTGCTGGAGGGATGATTACTCAGCCCTCCTGTCCCCAGCTCGGGCCCAGGCTCCCAAGTGGGTCTGGGAGCTTGAAGAGAGGCCTGGGAAGGAGACAGGTGGGCAGGACGAGGCAGGGTCCTTGTGGGGAGGAGGTTGCACGGTGTACAGGTGGAGGCCCAGAGGCCTGGAGAGAGCAGAGGGCCCGTCCTCCCGGGTGCTGGGGGGACCAGCTGGCTGGATGCTCCCAGCCTCCTGCCCCCATTCATCCAGAGGCAGCTTTAACTCCCCCTCAGCTCCTTCCTGTCCCGTCTCTGATGGCTCTCTCTCTTTTCCAACCATCTCTTTGAGTCCCCTCCTTTTTTCTCCCTCCTTTCTTTCCTTTTGCTCCTGTTTTATCTCTTTCTCTCTTTGTCCGACAGTTTTTCCTCTCCCTTCTTCCTGTTGCTCTCATTTCCAGCACGTGGGTCAAGGTCAGAGGCATTTTTGCCATGCAGCTAATGTAGCCTAAGCTGCAGAGCCCCTCCCTGCACGGCACCTGCAAGGCTGGGAATGGTCCCGGTGATGTGTTCACATAGTCATACTATTTTGTAAATTTTGCAGCAGAGTTTTGCGGGTATGTTTTTCTCAAAGAGGGTCCCTCAAAATGTATCATCAGCTTGAGGCCTCACACAACCTGGCTCTCCCTCGATGAGCAGCATGGGCTCCGGTCGCCTGGGCGCTAATCCCAACCACTGATTGTGTGACTGTGGGCATCTTACTTAATCCTCCCAAGTTTCACATTCCTCATCTGTAAAGTGGTGATAATAGGACTGACCTTATAAGGCTGTTACAGGATTAAATGAGATATCCATGTCTGGTACCTAAAGGGGATTTCCTGAATGGAGCTATTATCCCTCTTCATTTCACAAAATTTGTATTTATGGAGCTCTTGCTAGAGCCAGGCACTCGGGATTAGGAGATAAAAAACACAGCCCTGCACGCGCACACCTCATAGTCTACAGGAGGGGATATGACACATCCATAAATCATTCTAAGTTAATAAGATGTTCCAGTAGAGTTAGAAAGAAAACTCTTTGGGAGTTTAGAGGGTTTTTCATCTTTCACTGCCCTCTTCCCCTCCCTCCCTCCCTCCCTCCCCTCCTTCCCCCTTCCTTCATTTCACCTCCAGGACATTTTTACCTAGATATATAATTATAGGACAGTTTGATCTTCACATCAGCATCCGTCCATCTACATCTGCCTGCCCATCCGTTCATCCATCCATCCATCCGCCCATCCATCCATCCATCCGCCCATCCATCCATCCATCTGCCCATCCATCCATCCGCCCATCCGTCCACCTGCCCATCCATCCATCCATCCAACAAATATTTTCTGTGGTGCTAAAGGCACTGTGATGTTAGACCCTGTGGTTGGAGAAGGACCTGCCCAGGGACTGCACTCCCCCTATTACAGCAGGACCTTCTGAGGGCAGCAAGTCCTCTAGATCGACCTACGGAGTCAGAACCTGCATTACAAGATCCCTGGGTGATTCAAATGTACCTTTAAGTTTGTGAAATGCTGGTCTAGATCTCTTTCTATGCTGGGGAGAGCGTAGAGGCTGTGATTTCTGGAGTGAGCTGAACTCAGAGACTGGAGCTTGGCATCCATGAGTCCTGTGGGTTCCTTCCAGCCAGCAGAGTCTATGATTCTTTCCTCTGAGCCCAAATAATTTGAGATAAGTTTCAGCGACAGACCCTTTTGTTCTAGCCTCTCCCAGGAAATTAAGTGAGAAAGGGTGCAGGCCGTGGGCAGGTGCTGGCAACAGCTCTCGTCACCCAAGCCAAACAGCTCTGAAAAGCGGCAGGTAGGGAATGCAGCGCCTGTGCGATGGGGACAGCAAGGGGCACCTTGGCTCTCTGTGAGGGATGCAGGTGTGGCCCTCTGTTGAGTCTCTTTCCGGAGAGGATTTTCACTGCTTGGCAGCCCGTCTCCCAAGACATGGGTTAGGCCCCGAGGCTGTGGAACTGAGTCTTAAATATCTGCACCAAAGAAGGACTGGGGAACCTGAGAATCCCCAACCCTGGCTGGTCTCTGCTGGGTGGGAGCTGACCTTTCTCTTGCCAGGATGAACTTCCACGGGTGGGGAAACTAAGGCTGGGGGGGGCGGGGGTGGGGCACACAGTGCATCTGACAGAATGACAAGACACTTTTGCTTCCATAGACCACAAGAGGGAAAAATAACCAGCATGTAAATTGTGTTCCCATGTGCCAGGCTTTACACCTGTGCAAAGAAAGGACATCACCTCATCTGGTCCTTGCGGCCACCCTAGTATGTGGGTGTTGCTCTTGCCTCCATTTTACAGAGGAGGAGACAGAGGCTCAGAGGGGGTGGGATGCAGGTCTGCGTAACTTGGGATGCCCAGGCCTTTTCCACCGCATCGTGCGTGGGTAGGCCCTGCATGGGTCATGGGGAGAAACTGCAATGGCCTCTGCTGTCCTCCAGGGACCTCTGGAAAGCCACTCGGGCCCCTGTGGCACCAGAGCACAGGGTGGGCCTGCCTGGACCCCAGGGGGCAGTTTCTACATTGCCAGTGTAATTTGAAATCAGTCTCAGAGAAAATGTTTTCATTCAGTCCTCTCCCCTGCAAAGTGGGCAAAGAATGAATTTCAGATTATTTCAGAGGCAGCCTCTTTCTTTTCATCTGTCTCTAGAGGCCGCTCATAGCCTCACCCTGGAGGAGCCCAGTGGTTTAAAGGAAGAGGGAGGGCAGTGGGGCTGGGAGATGCTGCTTTTCCTCTTAACTGTGCTGTAGATTTGAGACCACGAACATATAATACTTTGATGATTTTTTTAAAAAAAGAATCTGGCTAGAAATTAAATAGTATAGATGAAAACTTTATTACATTTATTTCCTCAGGATCAGAGAATCAGTTTAAAATCCAGTCTATTATACATGGAATAAACTCCATGCACAGCTTTAAATCTTAACTATAGCAGCTCTGTCACCCACCAGCTGGGTTACCTTGGGCATGTTATTTAACCTCTCTGTGTCTCACTTGCCTCATCTGTAAAATGGGTGACAATGATATCTACCTTTAAGGACTGTTGAGAGGATTAGGTGACTTAATATTTGTAAAGTGCTTACAATGGTGGCATGAAAATACTGTCAGTGAAGTGAAAACGATTATTAGTTCAGCCACAGGTTAAATAAATCATCAGCTTCAGAATGTATGTTTTGCCATGTAGTCTACATGTCACAGATTTTTTACTGCTTCATCAACAGTGCATGGTTTTTATTCAGGTTTCAACCCCATCTTTTGCCAGTTGTGTGGGTGAGGGCTGGACCCTCACTTCTTGGCCTCAGTTACCTGCGGCGTTAAAACAGCTGCCCAGTCTGGTCCACGATGTGGTTGTGAAGGTGGGAGGGGAGAACGGTTGTGTGAGGGCTTCACCAGCCGTGCAGAGCACTGTCAGTGTAAGGGACCTGTGTCCTACAGATGCGGGACTTGTGAGAATGTTGAAGGCCCTGATGTAGTCGATGCATCTGCTCCAGGAAAGGCTGGACCGTCCTGCAGGTGCAGTCCCACCCGAGTTGTGCTTTGTCATGTGCTTGGCTCATTCTGTATCTCCCTACCTGGCAGGGGAGGTCCAGTGCCCACGTTTCTCCTCCCGGTACTGAGCTTTTGCGACTCTTCAGGGATGGAATTGCAAACAGATCCCTGAAGAGGTGCAGAAGCTCAGTGCTGGGTGCAAGGTGGAGCCTGGACCAGAGGAGAGGGCAAGCCGGTTAAGGGCTTAACAGGACCACACACTGATTCCCTCTGGCAGCTACTAAAGGATGCCCTTCAGAAGTCCTGAATCATAAAATGATCCAGCTTGGACTTTATACAAGAGATACCCTGGCAAATGCTTGCTGATGAGATCAGGGCAGCTCCCAATTTATTCAGGAAGCCAACGTGCATGGATTGGTGAAGAAACATCACACGTGTCTGTGCACAGGGCTTTATAGCAACAAAGCATCTTTTCTCATTTGACCTTCAAAACAATCCTGTGCTGTTGACCAGAGAACTGAGGCTCAGAGAAGTTGAGCAGCTTGTCCAGGGTTACACAGCTGCTAAGATGTCCACCTGGAACTGACCCATCTTAAACCCCTTCATATGGTCCTTTCTTCTAACTTTTATTGGCAACTTGGCAGTATATCCTCCTGCTGGATTGTCGATGCCTGTACTGGGTTGAATAGTGTCTCCCTGAGACAAGACTGGGACCCTTTGCTGCAGTGCTTGCACCTCGACAAAATTCTCCTTGAGCAACAGAATACGAAGAAACTAAAAGGGACTAAAAATCACTGTACACGTGCGCAGTTGGGGCCAAAGTAGAAACAATAAGATACAAAAAGGCCACAAACCAACTGCCACTTATCAGGTACGGGGACCAAAAGCAGGGTAAATACCCATCATCCCTGCACACAGCACGACCAAGCGGGTGGGCAGACCTAAGGCCCCCCTCTAGCCCGACCACCGTGCTGATCTGCCCCTACCCTCCCCCAGTTAAGAGACCGCCTGCCCTCCTTGGAGAGAGGAGAGCGAGAAAAGAGCAAGTGCACACTGTTACTTGTTCTTGCTTCCTCTTGCTGCAGCACAAATCCCAGTAAAGCCTTGCCTGAATTCCTTGTCTGGCCCCTTATCAATATCTACTGATTAAAGAGGCCAAGGACCCCGGTGGTAACACCCCAAGAATTCATGTCCACCCAGATCCTCAGTATGTGACCTTATTTGGAAAGAGGGTCATTGTAGATATAATTAGTTAAGATTGGGTCATGCTGGAGTAGGATGGGCCCTTCATCCAATATGACTGGTGAGAAGAGACCCAGAAGCAAACACACACTGAGGGAAGATGATGTGTAGATACAGAGGGAAGACGGTCATGTGAAGACAGAGGCAGAGATTTGAGCGATGCTGCCATAGGCCAAGGATCACCTGGGGCCACCAGAAGGGGGAAGAGGCAAGGAAGGATCCTCCCCGAGAGGCTTCAGAGGAAGAATGGCCCTGCCAACACCTTGATTTCAGACCTCTGGCCTCCAGAAACATGAGACAGTAGTTTCTGTTGTTTTTGCCGCAGAGTTTATGGTACCATTACTGTGATACAGTGTCCAGGGCAGGGATTGTGTCTTATTCTTCTTTGTGTTTCTGTTTCCTCTAGTCTTGCGGTGTCCTTTCGCATGCTGGATGGTTATACACACAGAGAAGCTAAGTCCTGGCAGCTCATGTCCTATATAGACAAGGGTTTTGAGCCTTGATCTGGGTTATGTTTATCACAGCAGATTTACCTGTTTAATCCTGTTTGGTGGCTCTGGCTTTTTTCAATGTAACTTCTACCATCTCAGCTACTCTGAGTGTGCCTGTCTGCATTTGCGGGTGTGATGGTGTCCGGGAGGGGAGGTAGGAGGTGAGGTGGTCATCACACCTTGGGAACAGACCTTTGTCTGGTAGGCACTCACAGAAGCCCCTGAGTCCATCTGTCTGGGGCTGAAGGTTTCAAGCCGGGTCCGAGGGCTCATGCTGGACCTTGCTCTTGGCTTTCAAGTGCCGGCTGGACCAACACTGCCCGAGGATCTGATCTTGTTCAGGCTGCCACGAAAAGGGAAATATTGAGAAGGGAGGTGATCACCCAACCCCTTCCTCAAAAAGAGGCATTTCCTCCGCCAGAGTCATTGAGCCAGATGCTTGCAGTTAGTTGAGTCATAATCTTTGCCTGTTTACTCTCTGTCACTGTCTGGACAGTCTCTTTATGCTGGGACTTCCTGCTACTTGTCCTTGTGCTGAAGTTATGTGTGTGTGGGAGAGGCGGAAGGAAGGCAGGTGAGGGGTGATGGAGATGAGGGGTGAATTAGAAAGAGCATGGGTTCAGTTTGAGTCCCCACTTGGTGACCTTCTAGATAAAAAAAATCGTAAGTATTTATTATGGGAGAGAGGCAGGGAAGCTCTCTCTCCCTGGGAGAGAACTCATTTATTTTTTATTTTTTTATAAATTTATTTATTTATTTTTGGCTGTGTTGGGTCTTCGTTGCTGCGCGCGGGCTTTCTCTAGTTTTGGCAAGTGGGGGCTACTCTTCATTGCGCTGCGCGGGCTTCTCATTGCGGTGGCTTCTCTTGCTGCGGAGCACAGGCTCTAGGCGTGTGGGCTTCTTCAGCAGTTATGGCATGCGGGCTCAGTAGTTGTGGCTCATGGGCTCTAGAGCGCAGGCTCTGTAGTTGTGGCGCACGCGCTTAGTTGCTCCACAGCATGTGAGACCTTCCTGGGCCAGGGATCGAACCTGTGTCCCCTGCACTGGCAGGTGGATTCTTAGCTACTGTGCCACTGGGGAAGCCCCAAGCCCATTTACTTTTATATCTGCAGCACCAGCACAGTGCCAGGCACACAATGTGCTCAAATGTTGCTTAAGTAAATTTAGTTTAAAACATAACTGTTGCCACAGAGAAAGATATTTCTGGCAGCTGTGTGGAGGAGGGGAAGGGAGACCAGGTAAGAGGCCATTGCAATAGTTCAGGTAAAGATGGAGAAGGCCTACATTAAGGCCTGGTCCACAGGAATGGAGAGGATGAAGAAAAGGAAGGGATATTCTTTATTAATATTCTCCTCTGTGCTGTGCCCTATGCTTTGTGTTGTATGTTAGTTAAGTAATTTTGTCCTAATAACCTTGCAAACTCAGTCTCATAAATGTTCCCATTTTATGGCTGAGGGAACTGAAGTAACTGACCCAATACCACACAACTCGTACTTGGTGGGCAGACCCAGAGTGCAAGATTGGCACAGACACTGGGCTGCCAGGATTTAGAGACATTTCTGACACTCCAAAGGACTGTCTGTGGGAGGAATTGGGGATGACTCTGAGGTTTCTCTGTGGGTGATGGAGCTATGGTGGGCCATTAACAGTTGGTTCATTGGGTTGACCCTATTGCAAGAGGGGATGCTTTTAGATTGTGTGCGTCCAGGCTTTGCCAAATCCCGCAGAAGAGCATTTATTGACAATGCTGGTGCCTCTGGCTTGACTGCGGCTTCTGGCCGCAGAGTGAGGCTTGGGAGAGGCTGCTTGGCTCCTGGAAGCCCCTCTGCCTCAGTGCGGTTGCCCGACGTGGACAGCGCTGCCAGGTGGCGGAAGCTCACTTCCTCACCCCAGGGTCCCTGCTTCTTCTCCTTTGAGTAGATTCATCTCCCACTTGAAAGGCCGTCAGTGGGCAGCCCTTCTGTCAACATGCAGACACGGTCCTGGATGCCCCTCACAGCATCGCCTTCATCTTCTCCCTGCCCATTACCCAGAACCAAAGTTCTTGAACCTGGAAGTCTCCGGCCCAGACTGTCCCTAGACCTCATCCCAGGCTCTGTGGGAATCTCTCATTCATTAGTCATTTACTGAGCACCTGTAGTCTGAGGACACATGGGTGAATCAGGCACCTTACCTGCCCCCCATAGCTCTCCGACATGGTGGGGAGGGCACTGTGATCTGCCGGGGAGGCCGTGCTGAGAGTGCAAACTGAGCTGGAGGTCGGCAGGCTCCGCAGAGGAGGTAGCATTTGAGCTGAGCTTATGAGGATGAGCAGGACGTGGTCAGGTAGAAGAGTAAGGGCCAAAGGGGAGGATTTACGTTTGGTGGTGTATGTATGTCCATGCCACTCTCTCACTTCGTCCCAGCTTACCCTTCCCGCTCCCTGTGTCCTCAAGTCCATTCTCTACGTCTGCATCTTTATTCCTGTCCTGCCCCTAGATTCTTCAGAACCAATTTTTTTAAATTCCATATATATGTGTTAGCATACGGTATTTGTTTTTCTCTTTCTGACTTACTTCACTCTGTATGACAGACTCTAGGTCTATCCATCTCACTACAAATAACTCAGTTTCATTCCTTTTTATGCCTGAGTAATATTCCATTGCATATATGGGCCACATCTTCTTTATCCATTCATCTGTCGATGGACACTTAGGTTGCTTCCATGTCCTGGCTATTGTAAATAGTGCTGCAATGAACATTGTGGTACATGTGTCTTTTTGTTGGTTGTTTTTTTTTTTTTTTTTTACATGTGTCTTTTTGAATTATGGTTTTCTCAGGGTATATGCCCAGTAATGGGATTGCTGGGTCGTATGGTAGTTCTATTTTTAGGTCTTTAAGGAACCTCCATACTGTTCTCCATAGTGGCTGTATCAATTTACATTCCCACCAACAGTACAAGAGAGTTCCCTCTTCTCCACACCCTCTCCAGCATTTATTGTTTGCAGAATTTTTGATGATGGCCATTCTGACCAGTGTGAGGTGATACCTCATAATGGTTTTGGTTTGCATTTCTCTAATGATTAGTGATGTTGAGCATCCTTTCATGTGTTTGTTGCCCATCTGTATATCTTCTTTGGAGAAATGTCTATTTAGGTCTTCTGCCCATTTTTGGATTGGGTTGTTTGTTTCTTTAATATTGAGCTGCATGAGCTGCTTGTATATTTTGGAGATTAATCCTTTGTCAGTTGCTTCATTTGCAAATATTTTCAACATTTTGAGGGTCGTCTTTTCATCTTGTTTATGGTTTCCTTTGCTGTGCAAAAGCTTTTAAGTCCATTTCTCTAGGAGGTGGGTCAAAAAGGATCTTGCTGTGATTTATGTCATAGAGTGTTCCGCCTATGTTTTCCTCTGAGAGTTTGATAGTGTCTGGCCTTACATTTAGGTCTTTAATCCATTTTGAGTTTATTTTTGTGTATGGTGTTAGGAAGTGTTCTAATTTCATTCTTTTACATGTAGCTGTCCAGTTTTCCCAGCACTTATTGAAGAGGCTGTCTTTTCTCCATTGTATATTCTTGCCTCCTTTATCAAAGATAAGGTGACCATATGTGCGTGGGTTTATCTCTCCCCTACTTTTTGGATGGGCTCCTCATTACCTTCCTGTGTTGAGATAAAAACAATCTAATCAATATCAATGGAAACTGATGAGAAGTATTCAAAATTATCAAGATAATTTGAAATATAGATTCAAATTTTCTGGTGTTAGTAATATTCTTTCTTTAAAGGTTGGTTGTCCTTCAGATATTGGCTAATGATGGTAGAACATGGAAACATAATTTTTTTTTTTTTTTTTGCGGTACGCGGGCCTCTCACTGCTGTGGCCTCTCCCATTGTGGAGCACAGGCTCCGGACGCGCAGGCTCAGCGGCCATGGCTCACGGGCCCAGCCGCTCCGCGGCATGTGGGATCTTCCCGGACCGGAGCACGAACCCGTGTACCCTGCATCGGCAGGCGGACTCTCAACCACTGCGCCACCAGGGAAGCCCTGGAAACATAATTTATACATAAATAAATATACATATGTTAGAGGTGGGTGCCAAAATTATTTTGTTATCGACAAACATCAAAGAGGCTTGGAGACCACAGCTCTAGGCACTAAGGAGCCAGTAGAAGTTGTTCAAATAGGGATGAATTTTTGCTCTTTGTTTTATTAATTTTGGAAGACCCCCCCCCCGGCAGCAGTGTGGAGAGATGGGGGTAGAGACACTTGTAGGGGGCTGTTGGTGGAAGTCCAGGTGGGAGGAAGAACCCAGGAGAGCAGAGAGAAATTTTACACATGGTTGGATTTGATAACTAAGTAGATTTGGAGAACAAGGCAGGGGGAGGATGCAGGGAGAGTCTCAGTTCTCTGAGCGACTGGGCAAATAGTGGTACCATTTACCAAGGGGGTGAACAGTTGGGAGGGGTAGCTTTGGGGAGAAAGATAAAGAGTCTGAATCTGAACAGGTTGAGTCAAACATGCCAGTGAGAGCCCTGGCTGGAGCTGTCCCACTTGGCCATGCTTCTGGAGGTCGGGGGGCTGCAGACACCCCTTCCCCAGGCACAGCCCCGAGTGAGTGATGGTGAGGGTAGTGCCTGAAGGACGTGAAATGGGTCAATCGGGCAGTAATGGTGGCTTCTGTCCAGTCTCCCTGATTTTAGCCTGGCCCCTTGGCTCCATGTCCCAGGGATCAGACCCAGACCACTCCCATATTTCACCTCTGGGAACCACTCAAAGTGTAGGTACCCTTGTTTTCTTCTTCCTCCAAGCCATCTTGGATGGTGGCCAGACTCCTACCCACGGTGCTCCAGGCCAAAGTCATTGGGAAAGGCTGGTTAGGCTGGGTGTGTCCTGGCTGTCATCTTCTGGTGCTGAGATAAGCAAAGGAGAATGCAGGGAAGGAGCTGGGTGGGGTGGGATGGAGTGTGGGTACCCTGCAGCTGCGAAGGTAGGACAGGTGTGGGACCACTGACAAGGGCTCCACTGCAGGTCATGCTTTAGAACAGATGTATTTCATTCTGTCCTGGTCTGGTCAGTTGGGATATCTGGGCTGCCCCAGTTCAGTGTACTTGACCAAGATTCCGCCTAGGGCTCAGCGTGGAGAAGGTTACCAGTTTTATCAGTGGTGACTCTGAGGATGAGCCCCCGGAACCACCACTTTGAACCTCTGGCAGGACCTTGGGGTCTGTGTATATGGGGGTGGGGTGGGGTGTGGTCAGTGGAAAGTTGGTGGCTCTCTTATCTCCCACTTCGGTGTTTTTCTTTGGAAGGGAAAAGAAGAGAGATATAGATAGGCAAAAAGACTGAGTAATTAAGAGTAGAGTAGATTTAGAAATATAAACAGAAAGACGGAGATGAGAGAGAGACAGGAGAGACAGAAATCAGGAAGGAGAGCAGAAAGATATTTAGAAAAATACTGACTAGAACAACAGAAAGAAGAGTGGAATGAAGACAGAGGGAAGACAGAGAGTGAGGGAGATGGACAGGGAAACAGATGGAGGCTGCAGAAGTGGCAGAAGCTCAGAGACACGGAGGACAGAGAGGGCATGTGGAGGGAGGGATGGAGAGAGGCCTGCTTGGATGAAGCCCTTGCTCTCCACCTTCCTTCCTTCCCTCCCCATCTGCCTGGTTCTCAATCACAAAATCAAAAGAGTCAGCTCGCTGCTTTGTGACCACCTAGAGGGGTGGGATAGGGAGGGTGGGAGTGGGGGAGACGCAAGAGGGAAGAGATATGGGAACATACGTATATGTATAACTGATTCACTGTTATAAAGCAGAAACTAACACACCATTGTAAAGCAATTATACTGCAATAAAGATGTAAAAAAAAAAAAAAAAGAGTCAGAGCCCCAGTGAACGTCCTGTTTCCATTCCTGACACCCAGCTGGGCTGCGGGAAGAGGTCAGAGGCTGCTGTCACCTTTGCTTCTGCTGGGAAGGGGCCCTCCAGCAGGGTCTGAGGCTGCCCTGGGGTCCTGGCCCCTGTGAACTGAAGAACGTGCCTGCTTTGATGCTGTAGCGCCGGGTGGTTCCCCGGACTTTTGCTTTGCTTTGTGATGGAACAGAATTAGAAGTCTATGCGCTGGAATTGTTCAGAGGGGGAGACTGAGTTGTGATGAACTTGGACCCAGGTGGCGCGTGGGGTGGGAGCGCTTGGTGACAGTCACACCCCGTGCGAGGTGACCGGCATTATTACTTGTACACCAACAGCCAGGCTGTGGGCTGCGAAGGCGGGAAGTCCCTGAACGGTGAGGGCTGCTGTTGCGAATTCAACTCATCATGGGAAGAGAATCGCCATCTTGGAGGCCCAGGGAACAGAGGTGACTCTGGCTTAGTCAGTGACACTCACACATCTAAAGAAAGAAAGCATCCACAAAAGGGGGATCCCAGGGTACAGAGGATGGGGCCTGGGAGTGGTGGGCACTAGCAGGTTCTGCTTACCTCTTAGCCCCTGTGGAGGCTACTGGTGTTCGTGGGCCCTCCCCAGAGCGCAGTGAAATTCCCCACACCCTCCCACTTCCCTTGATCTGATTCTGTGTTCGTCTGATAGCTATTGATTCAGCTTCCCTGGGACATTGATGCCAGGAAGAAGATAACCCAAGGTGTGGGGTCTCACCACACTAGTCCCTGGAATAACTTGCTAATTTAAAAAAAATCATTCATTGGCATAATAGTAGCAAGAAATGCCACTCAGTGAGTGAGCACTTTTCAGGCTCTGCTTCATGTGACTGTGTCATCCTATGCTGACAATAATCGTGTGAGGTGGGCATTATCTCCAATATTTTACAGGTGGGAAATCAGGCCCAGATCTGAGGTTTGCAGCCGGCTCCCAGAGACCAAAGTCTGGTCTCTTGACCTCTCCCTTCTTGGAGGAGCTGGGGATGAGGGTGATGCGGACGCAGAGCCCAGGCCCTCTTCAGCCCCATAGTCGTCCGCACTGAATGGGGGCAGGGTGAGTCTGTCACTGCGACGGTGATGCAAGCAGTCCCGTCACTGGACAAGCAGATATCAGAACGAGTGACTCAGCAGAAGCAGTCCCGTCACTGGACAAGCAGATATCAGAACGAGTGACTCAGCAGAAGTGGTGCCTGCGGGAGGCTCTGCTTGCCCCATCGGAGTCCCCCAGACCTTCATCCAGGGCCGCCGTGATGGGAGGACACGGAGCTGGAGGAGCAGCATGGAAGCGCCTCCTCTGCTGCTTCCTCTTGGATCAATAAGGGAAAATTAAAGGGAGGCCAGCGTGGATGTCTGCCTGGGAGGTTGTGCGTCTGTCCTCAGGGCTGAAAAGAGATCTGCGAGCCAGTTTGGAGCCACATTCCAGGGGGCCTGGAGCTGGCAGGCAACCAGAGGAAGAGATGGGGGAAGGGGAACACTAAGGGCAACGAAAAGAGGAATCCCTGTAGACTCCAGTTCTGTGGGGGCTCCAGCCAGCCAGTGGCAGCTGCTTTCTCCCCACCTGGGACCCAAAGGTGCACAGGATCCTATGCTTGGAAGGGAAAGGAGGCCAAGGACAGTCTCTCAGGGGAGCAAGGCAGCCACCTCTGGGTTTCCACCACGAATGCTTCCCAGGGCTGCCTGCGCCCCCGTCTACCCTCCTCTGCCAGCCAAGGACAGCAGATTGGTTATAGCATTGGTGCAGCAAAACAGAGCTGCAGCAAAAGGCTGACTCGTGCCTTCCAAAGCCAGAAGATCTTATTTGAGTATTTCCCAGCTCCTTCATCAACTCTAGGAAGAGGGCTGATCGCAAGAGGGCTGTTGCGGCTGGAGGTGGTGAGCCAGGGTGTTTACACTGAGGAATGGAAAAGGCTGGAACTCCCACCGGTGGAGGAAGCCCTCAGCCTCCCTTCGCATCCCTGATGACCAGGGCGGAAGTGAGATGAGTTGTCTGGGCTCTGGGTGGAGGTTCCAGGCAGGCTTCCCAGGGAAGAGGCATGAGTGTGGATGAGATTTGGGAGAGCCCCTGGAGCGTGGGAACTGGGTCAGTGGCTGGGGGCCCTGGCTGCCTCCCAGCCGGCCCCTCCTTCTTGTCCCGCACGGGTGGGTGCAGGTTTGTCTGCCAGGGCGGTGCGGCCTCCACCTCTCCCAACAGGCCCCAGAGCTCAGGGTGAGGAGAGAAAATGCTAACCAAGTTCTTCTCGACCCGCCGCCTGCAGGCTCTCAGCTTGGTCTGGCGCAGCAAGTATTCTCCTGGCGTCTTCCCTGTCACAGGAGAGGTGGGAGGTCGCGATCCCCAGCAGGGCCCAGCTGCTCCGGGCGGGACCGCAGTTCTATTTGAGCTTACCCACACGGAGTTGAGAACCTCGCCCTGTGCCCCAGATCTGGGCACTCCTAACGATGCTCCAGGGCTGCTTCTGGGCCCAGAGTGAGGCAGAGTCGGGGTTGGGGGGGAGCCCAGAATGTTTTCCCAGGGGAAGCAGCAGAGGAATGGAGACGGAGTCACATCCGGAGGGCCCACCGAGGCCAGGGGATCCTGAGGGCCCCAGTGCACTCCAAAGCCTCAGGGTGCTCTTCTTGGCAGTGGAGCTCCCACGACATATTTTTGTATTTTTAACAACGGTGGCAAACTTTCTTTCACGCGTTTTCTCATTTACACCTTAAGGCACCCAGCAGGTGGGCCTTATAAGGCTGCTCATTGTTTCAAACCGGGAAGGTGATCCCTTAGTAAGTGGCTGAGCCTGGACCCCAATGGGTCTGAGTATTCCACGCTGGGGGTGTTTCCCTTCCTCCAGCACATTTGATAGAAAACATCACTCCCCTCCCCAGACCGAGGCCCACCGTGCACGTGTCCCAGGCTTCACAGGTGACTGGGCTTCACGTTCGCGTCCTCACCTCCCCACTCCTCACATCATTTCTGTGTGATGGGATGACATTTACTTTGAAAGAGTCTCAGGGTCCTCTCGGGTTCTTACACCTTTACAGGATGGCTGGGGTCTCCCAGAGGTTTCAGTGCCCCACCCCGTGAACTGGGCAGAGGCTGAGCCCAGAACCACCAAGCTGGGACAGACATTGCTGTGGAAGATCTGCGAGGGCTCCGCCTCTCTAGATAAGGATCCTGCCTTGTGAGAGGGGCAGGTGGAGGCCCGGGCCAGGAGAGGGGCCTGACCCCAGCTATGCCAGGGGCTCTGATGACCTTTCTGCTCAACTTGTGACTTGCCCTATTTGTCCTATCTTGACCTCTCTCCTGGTTCCCTTTAGTTACCAGCAAAACCTCAGAAGCACAGTGCTCTATTTTAGGGACAGGAAAGTGGGGGAGATGCTCTGAACCCGCTACCGCCTCCTCGGCAGGACCCCTTCCCCCATTTCCTCCCCAGGTCCTCAAAGTTGAGGTCATGGTCTAATTCTAGAGAAGTCTGACCTGAAGGCAGGACATACTCAGTAACC
Organism: Grampus griseus; assembly: GCF_964374135.1. Taxonomy (NCBI): domain Eukaryota; kingdom Metazoa; phylum Chordata; class Mammalia; order Artiodactyla; family Delphinidae; genus Grampus; species Grampus griseus. The sequence continues at coordinate 15,173,251 of NC_139002.1, forward strand.
CAGGCTTCGAGGGATGGGTGGACCCAGTCAGGGGCTCCACCAGCTCTCGACTCCCCTACTTGTTTCTGAATTTTCTCGTGTTCTTACAAGTGGGTTTCTGCTTTGGTCCCTATACCAAGCCCTTGTTCCAGGATTCTGCCCTCAGGCTGACCTGATCCCTGGCACTTGCCTCTCACCCACCTGTTGGGCATGCCATCCTGAGGTCCATCATCCCTCCTTGTACCCAGGCCATGGACCCCTGCCCACAGCTGCCCCACCTGCCCAGGACCCCCTCCTTGGGTCCATTTCCAACTCCGGTCCTTTCCCCACAAGCCTGGCCCTGGGGTGAATACTGAACCTGAGACTGGGCGCGGAGGAGAGAAACCTCAAAGGAAGGAGGGGTGGACCCAGGAAGGGGGGACAGTGGACCACCCAAGGGCTGCAGGGGGACTTAGCAGCCAAAGCGAGCCCAGGAGGGGGCCCCTCTGCTTCAGGGACGCTGCCCTCCTGGCCTCCAACATAACAGCCCCTGTAACAGGGTGGCTGGCCTAGGGAGTGGGTGCCTGAGATTTTTTTTAAAAACAGTTATGAAACGTGTTCTAATTCAGGAGGACCAACTCCCAGCTAGGTCACAGGGTCAATAGAGTTTAATCCCCTGCCTGTGGTTACCCTACTCTTGTGGCCAGGTATCAAATATAGGCTTAGATCAACTGAAGATGGAAATGTAATGATTTATTTGTAAGCCGTTCAGGTTTAATTCCACAAAAATTGTACCACAAAGCAGGTATTACGGGGATTACTCGGGTAAAGGAAAATAGGGGTGATTTTGGATCTGATACATATTTGACCCACGGTCCACAGGTGGACCCCTTCCATTGGGCCGTTGGTTACCATGCGTATGGCTTCCACCCTGACCTACTGTAGGCCTTGCCTTTGAGACGCAGATGCTGCAGGACTCTGTGCTTGGGGGCAAGTACAAGGCAGGTATGAGCCTTTGGCCATGGTGAATGCCCATTACCTTTTCCTGTGTTATTACTAATCTTGTTGTTACTATCTTAGTGACAGCATCCCCTCAGACTGCTGGCAGGGAAGGAGGTGGGGAGAGGTTGGTGCCAATCGGATGTGTGTGTGTGCGTGCACCACACCTGGCCAGCAAAACACCAACCCTGGAGTGAGCCAACAACCACCTGCATCCTTCCTGTACCTGGGATGCTGAAAAAAACTCCTTCGGGCTCCCAGATGTGACCACAGCAACGGCATTGGCTCCAACTCCCAGCTGAGCTCTCCCCACCCCGTGGCCACCTCTCTGTGCGTCCATGGTCAGCTCTCTCCCCGCGGTGGTTCACCTGAGTTCCCCATCATGCTGCCCCCCAATACTCTCAACAAACGTCCTGACTTCCTATGGCACAGAGAAGTAGAGAGCCTCACAGACAGGAACCCTTCAGCTTCCTGCCTGTCCTTACTCCTTGCACAACCACAAACGCATCTCTATCCAAACCCTCCCTGCTTTCCCTTCAGCTGCAGTGGAAGAATGTTCTTCACGCCCTCAGAGCCTTGTGAGCTCCTCTCTCTCCTCCTGAAGAAAGCGAGCATCAGTTAGCAGCTCCTTCTGTGTCTTCGCCGTCTCCCTTTTGACAGCGCGCACCTCTGTCCAAATCTCCCTTCTAGCAAACGCGTCTCCCCTGACTCGACATCCTGCTCTATAGCTCTGCTGCCAGGTCGCTTTCCCTCCCCCCACCGCTCAGCTTGGGGAGAATGGCCGACTCCTGTCACCTTCACTTCTCATGGACGTGCGGCCTTTCTCTTCTGCACCCTTCTCCACCTGCATTCACTCCGCTGCCCACGGTGGCCTGGCCCCTGCACGCCTCGTTCCACCAGAACTGCTTTTGCCGAGGTCCCCGATGACCTGTGTGTTGTGACCTCTGGCGATGGCGTGCGACGATCTGCACAGTCTCCTCCCTCGATTGCCCTCCTGCTGGCTGGACCTTCCCTGTCTCCTCTGCCTTGTGTGTCAGCATCCCTCAGGGCTCCCTCTGTGGCCCTCTCTTTTTCTTGCTTATATTCTCTCCCTGGGGATTTCATCCACTTCCAAGGTTGCACCTATCACCTGGGTGCTGATAGCTCCCAAATTTAAGTTTTCTACTCCAGAGAACTCTCTTAAGCAACAAATCTCTATCTCCATTGCCCAGTGGGCATCTGCTCTGGAGGGTCTGAGAGTACCTGGAACCCAACAGGGCCAAACAGAATTGCCTTCTCTGATGTCCTCATTTTGCTCCGTGGCCACTGCCATCCACCCTGTTGCCTACAGCCACATCCTAAGAGCCATCAGGCTGCACCCTCTTCCTACTTCACTGCACCCAGTTGATCACCAAATGCTGCTGACCCTCCCTCCTCAGTATCACCTCCCCGTCTCCCCACTGCCCCTGCCCTCGACCAGGCTCTGTTGTCTCTCTCTGGGATGACACGGCTGCCTAAAGCACTCCTTGGAGAATACCTCCCCACACGGTGGCTCCAGTGACCCTTCTAAGGAGCCAGTATCATCATGCCCCTCCTTGATGGGGAGCAGCAAGGCCCCCACGACCTGCCCTTGGTCACCACTTGACACTCAAAGCCTCTGACTGGCTACAGTGAGCCCTGAGTGCCCCACGGTCCCTCCTGCCTCTCGGCCCTCAGCTTGGAGCATCTTCTTCCTTCATCACGTCCCCTGCTGGCCCCTGACTACTAGGTCTTTCTTTACAATGAAAGTGCAGATGGCACCTCGTCCAGGAACGTGTCTTGGACACCACCCAAAATCAGGGCTCTGTGCTGGGCCCCAGTGCTCTCAGAGCCCCCATGCTCACCTCCCAAAGCACTTACTCCCTGGAATAACCACTAGTAATACTTCAACTCCTCTGTCTTCCCCACCAGAGGTCTAGGGCTGTATCTCTTATTCCTATATGCTCAGACTCTTTGTCAAAACAATGGTACATGATTATTGAATAAATAATCAAAGAGGGCTTCCTAGAAGAGGCAATTATTAAGTAGTATTTTGTAGGCAGACAGGAAATGGTGTGAATGAACTGTATAGAGCAGGAGTGTCTAACTCAGATCCTCCAGGAGCTAAGAGACACTGGGAGGAATGACGACAGATGGTCCCCGACTTACAATGGTTCGACTTAACGATGTTTCAACTTTATGATTGTGCAAAAGTGATGCTCATTCAATAGAAACTTCGAATTGTGAATTTTGATCTTTTCCTGGCTAGCGATGTACGACTATACTCTCTTGTGATGCTGGGCAGCAGTAGCTCCCACTCAGCCACGTGATCCTGAGGGTAAACAGCTGGTACACTCACAACCTTTCTGTACCCAGACAACCAGTGTGTTTTCACATTCAGTACAGTATTCGATAGATTACATGAGATATTCAACACTCTGTTGTAAACTAGGCTTTGTGTTAGATGCTTCTGCCCAACTGTAGGCTAATGAAAGTGTTCTGAGCACGTTTAAAGTAGGCTAGGCTAAGCTATGATGTTTGGTAGGTTAGGTGTAGTAAATGCATTTTTTCAAGTAAACGCATTTTTGTCTTATGATATTTTCAGTTTACGATGGGTTTAGTCAGGACGTAACTCCATTGTAAGTCAAGGAAGAACTGTACGTGTATTTAACAGAGGGCGGGGAGACACCAGCAGAAGGCATGCTTCGTCTAAAGGCATCACATTCAAGTATGAATACAACACTGCACAGGCTGAACAAAGCACAGTGGGGGCTTCCCTGGTGGCGCAGTGGTTGAGAGTCCGCCTGCCGATGCAGGGGACACGGGTTCGTGCCCCGGTCCGGGAAGATCCCACATGCCGCGGAGCGGCTAGGCCCGTGAGCCATGGCCGCTGCGCCTGCGCGTCCGGAGCCTGTGCTCCGCAACGGGAGAGGCCACTTCAGTGAGAGGCCCGCGTAACGCAAAAAAAAAAAAAAAAAAAAGCACAGTGGTTTGCTGTCCCTGATTCCAGGTGGCAGGGCTGGGGGTGGTGGCAGGACTGTGTGGTCCAGAGTGAGGAAGGCTGTTGGCGTAGAGTAGCTGGTGAGCTCCTTCAGAAGCCAGGAAGTAGGGCATGACTTTGCTATGCCTAGTCTTGCTGTGGGACTGGGTCTCACAGCTCATCCTGGCTCTGGCGCACATCCCAGGTGTCTTGGAGGCCCTTGGAAGCCACAGGCAAGAGTGTCAGACCAGAGACACAGGAATCAGGATGGCCTCCCCTTTTCTTCTCTGAGACCTCCTGGACAGATGTGATCACCATTGCTCAGGGCAGCTGGGTCCAGGGTGGGGTCTCTGGAACCACGGGTGAGATGAGTCCTCATAGCCCCTTACAGGCCAAGGAATTACAGAAATTATAGGACTTGAGCCTCCACGTGAATAAGACCCTGGTGAACACATTGCTCTTGTGGGTGGTGGGTGACAAGCATCTGTGCAGGTCGTCCAAGGATTGGGCCCCGCCTGCCGCCTCTAGTTCTTGGGGAAGGTGCTGGTGGCCACTCGGCCACGAGGGGGCGCGCAGGCTCCAGGAATGGTTTCTCAGGGCTCAGCTTCCTGGAGGAGCGGAATAAGGTATCAGGAGGGGTGGCCAGAGGGTGAGAGCAATGACTGCAGCTGGGATCTAGGACTGAACTTGACCTTTTAACATCACTCTGTCACTGTCCCCAGCACTAGCGTTATTCATTGATTCATTTATTCAAGAAACATTTGCCCCGCACCTGGGAGGGGCCAGCTCTGAGCTCGTGGGCTCTGCCGACACAAATCAGATAAGCTCGCCTGGACCCTGGAGGAGCACACAGTCTGGGCAGGGAGGCGGACCCTCAAAGCTGAAGTTTCCCCGGGACGGATTTGTGCTGTGACAGAGGGGTGTGCTGAGTGCAGTAGGGGCACCCAGGAGGGAGGGTTGATTTTGCTTGGGACTTGGCGGAAGGCTTCCTACCGTTGGTAGTATTTGCTGTGGGTCTGAGCAGTAGTGCAACAGGCTGAAAAGTTAGGGAAAATGCAGTCCTGGCTGGGGGATGTCCTGAGCCAAGTCATGGAGGCCTGTCCGAGTTGGCTGGACAGGTGGACATCCGGTGGGGGGGGAGGCTGGCTCGTGGAGGGCGTTGGCTATCAAGCGGGGAGTGATGGGAGCTTATCTCTGAGGAGAGGAGAGTCCTATTTGGGAGCCAGAGCAGCCCCAGGTTTTGTGGGGGCCTGAAGTTTAAAGCAAGAATATAGAAATAAGTACCAAATTAGATAGAGGGGCTTGGAGGGGTCTGTGCAGGTAAGGGACCTGACACCTAAGCTTATTAGCTTCGTGGAGAAACCTGGCAGCAAACTGCTTCTGCTCTCTCCCTCCTTTCTCCCTTCTGGGGAGCCCTGGACCCCTGAGCAGCTAGTCAAGGCTGGATTCAGGAAACCAGAGTCTGGGGTCTCCTCTGGAGGAAGAGAGGCAGAACTGCTTTGCTGGGGGGGAGGCAAGGTAAGTGGATGACTTTTCACATTGAGTCTATGCACATAGTGCCCCCAAAATTTTCCAAGGGGTGCCTTGAATCTGACCACAACTCCTGTTCATGCTTCAAGTAATACACAGGTGTGGAGGCTTTGCCCGTTGGCCAAATGCTTTCACCTGTGTCATTCTCACCCCATCCCGGTGAGGCAGGTAAACTGTTCCCTCCACCAAGGCTCAGGATTGTGCTGAAGAACACCTGGCACGGCTGAACCACCGGCAGGTGGGACTTCACAGCCTGCTTCCCGCTGGTGCCCCTCGATCACTAATACTTAAACCCAAGGTTGCACTATTGAGCCCCTGCACAGGGAACTGATTCACTGTAGAAGTGAAACCACAGATGACTTGGCTGGCTTTGGTCGTTTCCCCCACTTCCTGCATGGGCTCAGATGGTAAGGGCAGGCACAGGTAGGGTGCAGCTGACAGGTTTTTTTCACCCCGTCTATCTGCGCTGTGGTGAGAGAGGGTTCTCTCTTTTACCCCCTTTCTGGGCTGTTGGGAGAGCTCACACCTGGCTAAAACCTCCGTCTCAGGCTGTCACCCAGGCAATGGATCTCTGAGACTGATTTGCACGATCTTCTGAGGGATCTGAAGCCTGTGTTTAAGTCTCAGCCAGCGCAGGGGGAGGAGAGAGGTGCCTCCTAATTCCAGCAGCTTTGATCAAGCAGTACTGAGCATCTGCTGTGTTAGACGCGGTGCTAGCCCCAGCAGGATAGAGCTGAATCAGCCATGCCCCTGTCCCCATGGCTCACTTCAGCATCTACCTGTGCCAGGTATTGACCTGGGCGGGGAGACGTGGAGATAGATGAGCAACTGTGCACCTGGGTAGGGGAAGCTCATGGTCCGATTCAGGGTCTCAGCAGAGAATGGTGAAAAGTATAACAGTCTGTTCAAAACTGGGAAGGATACGTTCTCTACTTTTGTGCCCCAAGCTGTTTGCTGGGATTTATAGGAAGTAGATGGGATGGGAATGGATTGGGGGAGGTCAGCAGAGCAATTTCCTCCAAACGGTGCACAAAGGATTGGGAGGCTCTGGTCTTGGGGTCGGTACACATCGGGGTGACAAGAGGAAGAGAGAGATGGGAATCATGCAAGTATTCAGATATTTCTAGAGGCTTCAAGGCCAGATCCAGAAAACCCCAAAGGCTTTAAACTTGTAACCATACAAAGCAGCCCTGGTTTATCCTAATTTCTGCAACCTGCACGAATCAGCCTGTGCTTATGATCAGGAAACAAGAGTGGGGAGGGCTGGAGGAGGCTTGGGTGAAAAGGAGGCCGTGAGGTAGAAGGACCCTGGACGTGCTTGGGATGAGTGCTCACCACTGTGTGCATGTCGGCTGTCTCCTCTCTTCCCCCCCCTCCCCTCAAAGGTCTGGCAGAGATCAACAAGAAGAGTCAAAATGTAAAAGCCAACTTGCCCTTGAACTTTCCCACAAACTACAGGAGGCTGGAGACAGCAAGAGTGGCTGATGGTGGGTGTGGCCGGCTAGGTGCCAGTGCCCTAGCTCAGCTGGGCCGGGCATGACATCTGGCCCATCTGAGCAGAGACCTGGCTTTGTCTGGACAGGGGCCTCAGCACGGGTTCCCATGGCTGGCCCTGCAGCACCCCTTTCTTGCAGACTTTGGAGCTTGGGAGCCTCTGGGGCCACCCCGTGCCTGAGACACTACTTGGGAGAAGGAAGATACTCTGTGATTCCCCAAAGCTCTTTTCCTCTTACTTCACGTGAGCCTTGCAAGGATGCTATGAGGTGTATACCACTCATTCGCTCTTCATTTCACAGAAGACAGACCTGAAGTTCAGAGCGGTCACCCAAGATTGCACAGCGGGTGTGTGCTAGGACTGGGCTCCAGTGTAAGGTCTCTCTGAAGGCAAGCCCTGTGCTCCTTCCAGGACTCTTGACTTTATAAACCTCCCCCGCCTGCTCCTCCCAAGGAGCCTGGGCCCCTTGGAATCCTCCAGGCCCCAGGGACCCCACTATAGCATGAGGTGGTTTGAACTCAGTGGCACAGGTCACCCCCCAACAAACTCCCCAGCCCTCCCCCCTCAGCGTCTAGTTGGGGAGGCACAGTTTACGTAGAGGAAGTGCTGACAGCAATCCGGGCAGGCATAGTGAGTAATGTCGATGTATATAGCAGCCACGTTTGTTGATCCTGCCTCCTAGCCACAAACAATTTTGAGCGTTCACGCTGCTATTTATGTATTTACAAATTGTATTTGTACTTATACTCTAGTGTATACGAGCATTATAAAACATGCAGAAAAAAATATAAATTAAAAATAAGAAAGGGAAAAAACACGCAAGGGAAGTGGAGTGAAATAACACTTTTTTGAGTTAAAAAATGTATTTTTGGTTACAAAAGTGGTGTATTATGATTATTGACCAAACTGTTATGGGTTTTTTTTTTTTTTTTTTTTTGCGGTACACGGGCCTCTCACTGAAGTGGCCTCTCCCGTTGCGGAGCACAGGCTCTGGATGCGCAGGCTCAGCGGCCATGGCTCACGGGCCCAGCCGCTCCGCGGCATGTGGGATCTTCCCGGACCAGGGCACGAACCCGTGTCCCTGCATCGGCAGGCGGACTCTCAACCACTGCGCCACCAGGGAAGCCCCTGTTACGGTTTTTACTTGTTCTTTTTTGCAGCTCTTCAGCCTGAGCTGTAGGCATGAGGATGTGGGTAAGAAGGAAATATGAGGGGCAGGTTCCCCCTCCCTTGTCCTGTCCCAGGGCCTATGATATTTTATTCCTTTAGGGCATGTTCTTTCCCAGAAGGTATCTCTTTCTCTTCTGAGGTGGCCTGGTGTTTGGCTGTTACTCATATGTTTCATCCAGAGCAGTGTTTCCCCAACAACTTTATGACCTTTGCCTCATCCCCAAACACCTGTACCATTATTAATATTTTTCTTAAACCTGTGTCACCTTTTAAAATTAAATACCTCCTTTGACCTTGTCCTAAGCAATGAAGTCCACAAAATCCAGATTTGATGTGCTCATTCTCCTTCTGAAACACAGTAAAGTAAATGCATAACTATTTAATCAAAAACGCCCCCAGGAACTACTGTAATCATCTCCTGTATTACCAGCGGATGCACCCACACTCTGGGGAGCACTGACGTGGAGGGAGAGAGAGTCCTAGGCCACGTTCCATCTGACCCTGAAAGGTCACCTCCTAAGGGACCATTGACAGGCCTTGAAACACTCAGGGATGCTTTCTCTGTTCCACCCTTCCCAAGACACAGACCCTATCCATTGAACCTTAGGCACTGAAACTGGTGCCCTGGGGTGAGGGTGGAGGGCCGCAGTGATTACCAGCTCACAGTAGTCATTTGCTTAACCTGATGTAAAGGGGATCTTTGCCTGGACTCCCCCAAGGTGAGTGACCACAGCTTATACTCCAGACTGGGGGAGGCTGAAATGTTTTATTTGCTTCTCCTGTTCATGGGTCCAGGCTCTTCAAGCAGAGGCCCACCTCTCCCAACCCTTGGTCTCTGGGTAGGAAAGTCAGAGGTCTGGGGTCCCCTGGCTGCAGATGTGCTACAAATGCCTCCCCCTAGATGGCATCCTGGCTTTACTGGGACACCACTGAGGCTCCATTCAGGAAGAGCCAGGGGATGAGAGTTGAGTTTCTGGGTGTCATGTCAGGAAGGCCCTAGAATGCCTCAGCAGCCCAATTTGCGGCCAGGGCTCAGTCTTTGTGTGTTCTCTCTGCCTCTGTCTCTTTTTCTCTGTTGTCAGACACCTATTGGATCATTTTTCCCCAGATCATCACGTTAGGAGTGGGGGCTGGCTCTCAGAAGTCAGTTTACCCCCAAGGCTCACTTATTAGAAATGAGGCTGACTTCTAGTCTTCTCATTGTCTTTATCTTGTTCAGGGAAGTACTAAAACTAAGTATTCTTGGGACTGGTATCTACCAAGAAATCTAAAGTGTTTATTTATCTTAAACTCTTACTCAAAACAACACATTTCCAAACCTAAACATCTTTGTGTCTAACCTTAAGTATATTCAATGTGACTTTCACCTTCTTCCTCTTCAATGTGAGATAACCGGAACTATTTTCTTTGGGAAACTCCCTATACTGACTCTCCTATGATAGACCTTTACAGACCCACCCCTCCGATCTTTTTTTTTTGAATTTTATTTTGTTTATTTTTTGTACAGCAGGTTCTTATTAGTTATCTATTTTATACATATCAGTGTATATATGTCAATCCCACTCTCCCAATTCATCCCCCCCCCCCCCGCCACTTCCCCCCTTGGTGTCCATACATTTGTTCTTTACATCTGTGTCTCTATTTCTGCCCTGCAAACCAGTTCATCTGTACCGTTTTTCTAGGTTCCACGTATATGTATTAATATACGAGATTTGTTTTTCTCTTTCTGACTTACTTCACTCTGTATGACAGTCTCTAGATCCAAGTACATCTCTACAAATGGCCCAATTTCATTCCTTTTTATGGCTGAGTAATATTCCATTGTATATATGTACCACATCTTCTTTATCCATTCGTCTGTCAATGGACATTTAGGTTGCTTCCATGACCTGGCTATTGTAAATAGTGCTGCAATGAACATTGGGGTGCATGTGTCTTTTTGAATTATGGTTTTCTCAGGGTATATGCCCAGTAGTGGGATTGCTGTGTCATATGGTAATTCTATTTTTATTTTTTGAGGAACCTCCATACTGTTCTCCCTAGTGGCTGTATCAACTTACATTCCCACCCACAGTGCAAGAGGTTTCCCTTTTCTCCACACCCTCCCCAGCATTTGTTGTTTGTAGATTTTCTGATGATGCCCATTCTAACTGGTGTGAGGTGATACCTCATTGTAGTTTTGATTTGCGTTTCTCTAATAATTAGTGGTGTTGAGCAGCTTTTCATGTGCTTCTTGGCCATCTATCTGTATGTCCTCTCTGGAGAAATGTCTATCTAGGTCTTCTGCCCATATTTTGATTGCACCCCTCTGATCTTTAAACCCAAACGGTGGCAGCCTGTCTGCAAGAGAATCCCCTGGGGGAGCTTATTGAAAATTACAGATTCCCTAAAATATGGCACAAATAAACCGATCTACAAAACAGAAACAGACTCATAGACATAGAGAACAGACTTGTGGTTGCCAAGGGGGTTGGGGGAAGGAGAGGGATGGACTGGGAGTTTAGGGTTGGTAGATGCAAACTGTTACGTTTAGAATGGATAAACAACAAGCTCCTAATGTATAGCACAGGGAACTATAATGAATATCCTGTGATAAACCATAGAAAAGAATATAAAAAAAGAATGTATGTGTATAACTGAGTCACTTTGCTGTACAGCAGAGATTGACACAGCATTGTAAATCAACTACATTTCAATAAAAAAGAATTAGAAAAAGATCAAACTCAAAAAAAAGGAAAAAAAAAGGAAATTACAGATTCCTGGGCTCCCCGTCTGCAGAGTTGGATTGGACAGGTCTGGAGTAGCTCCATTCTTTGAAAGATCCTTAGGGGATCATTTGGGAACACCTGCTCTACACCTGCCCTGACTTGTCTAAATCATGGGGGGAACTTGGCTCCGTCTCAAGCTGAGGTCCAGGATACACAGGGATGTGTTGAGGCCCAGGGCTGCGTAGGCAGAGAACCATCTGGCGTTAGATTGCATTTCTGCATAGGCAGGAACCAGCACTTAGAATTTCTTGAGGCCTCCCCCTGGTTCTTCGTAAACCTATCATTGGTATCAAAGGTGATGCTTATCTTCCTGTGTGCTTGAAGGGAGACCACATATCTATCTAATTTAAAAGGGGTATCTGATCATGTGACATCACTTAAAGAGAAAGGGGCCCAACACTCAGTCCCATTTTATGTCATGGGAGATTGTGATCTCTCAGGAGACCATTTCTGCCCACCCTCATTCTTGCCTTAGCATTCAAAAGTAGACTTTTGAGCAACTTCAGTAGGTGGAGATCTGTGTGGGGTCACGTGGCTTGGTGCCTAGCTGATTTCTGTTCTGATGGTCAGAGACAGCGGTTAGATCGATGCAAAGCTGCCAACACTCTAAGGCTGTTCTAAAAATTTTCATCTTCAGAGAATGAAAGTAATTTATGGAATGTCTGCTACGTGTCAGGAACCATACTGCACCCCTCTTTTCACACACATCTCACTTTTTCTTCACAATAACTGTGCAAAGTTAATATTTTTATCTCCATTTTGACAAAGGTGAGGATTAAAACTTGATCTTGCCCAAAGTAACAATATTTCACCCTCCAGATGGCTCAACTTCAAGTCTCATTCCATGATCTCATACCACTAAAGCCAGTTTTCTGGTGCCCAAGTTAGGAAGATCTGCCTGAAATCCTCTGTCAGCTCATTCATGAAATTGGATTGAAAGAAAGGGAAAAGTGAGGTTAAAATTTGGTGGGGGGGGAGGACAGTAAGCAAACCAATGTGTCTAGTTTTTGTTTTTTAATTGAGAATTTACTTTTTAGAGAAGTTTTACGTTCACAGCAAAGTTGAAGGGAAGGTACAGAAGTTTCCCATATATCCCCTGACCCCCCCACACACAAAGCCTTTCTCATTTTATCAACATCACCCACCAGAGGGGGACATTTATTATAACTGATGAACGTACGTTGACACATCAATATCACCCAAGGTCCACAGTGTACATTAGGGCTCACTTTGGGTGGTGTGCATTCTATGGTTTTCGACAGATGTATAATGACATGTATCCAATAGTATGGTATCATACGGCGTATTTTCACTGCCCTAAAAATTCTCTGTGTTCCACCTATTCATTCCTTCCCAACTCCTGTGTCTAGTCTTAAAAAAAGAGGTACTTGTTCTTTTATTGTTACTATGAGATTGGTTAGTCTTCTTCAGTAATATTTTTATTACACAAATATTCCTGTTGCAAAAAATTAAAATGGTATGAAATTTATGATATCTGTTCTTGACTTACAAAAATGGCAATTTTATGTGGTTCAATCTAATACTAAGGTAAAACTGGAAAGTCTTTTTTTACTCCTATCACTACCTCACTCTCACACAATTTGGGACACACAGTCAATTTTAGAACATTTTCATCACCTACCTCCAGAAAAACCCTTTCCTTTAGCTGTAAACCCCCTTCCCTTCTACCTCCTACCCCAAAGCAAACAATAAACTACTTTCTGTTTCTATAGATTTTCCTATTCAAGACTTTCATATGAATGGAATCAAATAATATGAGGACTTTTGTGACTGGCTTCTTTCACTTAGCATAATGTTTTCGTGGTTCTTCCAAGTTGTAGCATGTATCGTACTTTATTCTTTTTTATGGCCAAATAACATTCCATTGTATGGATATACCACATTTTGTTTATCCATTTGTCTGTTGATTGCTGTTTGGGTTTTTCTACTTTTCAGTTAGTATGAGTGACGCTGCTAGAAACATTCATGTATGAGTTTTTGTGTGGGTTAATGTTTTCTTTTGGGTGTGTATCTAGGAGTGGAATTGCTGGATCATGTGGTACACAATGTTTGAGGAACTGCCAGATATTTTCCAAAGCAGCTGCACCATTTTACATTCCCACCAGCACTATATGAGGGTTCTGATTTCTCTACATTCTCATCAGCACTTAATATCTGACTTTTGGAATCCAGCCATCCTAGTGGATTTGAAGTGGTATCTCATTGTGGTTTTGGTTTGCATTTCCCTAATGACTAATGACGTTGCGAGTATCTTTTCATGTGCTTATTGGTCATGTATATATCTTCCTTATAGAAATATCTATTCAAAAGACGTAGAGATTGGACTTGAGGACATGGGGAGGGGGAAGGGTAAGCTGGGATGAAGTGAGAGAGTGGCATGGACATATATACACTACCAAATGTAAAATAGATAGCTAGTGGGAAGCAGCCGCATAGCACAGGGAGATCAGCTCTGTGCTTTGTGACCACCTAGAGAGGTGGGATAAGGAGGGTGGGAGGGAGATGCAAGAGGGAAGGGATATGGGGATATATGTATACGTATAGCTGATTCACTTTGTTATACAGCAGAAACTAACACAATATTTCAAAGCAATTATACTCCAATAAAGATGTTAAAAAAAAAGAAATATCTATTCAGATCCTTTGCTCATTAAAAAAATTTTATTGTTAAGTTATAAGAGTTATTATAAGATACATAATTTGCAAATATTTTCTCCCATTCTGTGTGGGGTATCTTTTTCACTTTATTGATGGTGTCTTTCAAAACACCAAAATTTTAAATTTTAATGAAGTTCAATTTATCTATTTTTCTTTCATTACTTACGCTTTTGGTGTCCTATCTAAGAATTATTTGCCAAATCCAAGGTAGTAAAGATTTACCTTTATATTTTGTTCTAAGAGCTTTATAGTTTTAACTCTTATGCTTAGGTCTTTGACTCATTTGAGTTAACTTTTGTATATGGTTAGGTAAGGGTCCAGCTTCATTCTTTTGCATGTGGCTCTCCAGTTGTCTCAGCACCATTTATTGAAAAGACGATTCTTTGTCCGTTGAATAGTTTTGGCATTTTTGTAAAAAGAAAATTCAACTGATGATAGATGGATGGGTTTATTCCTGGATTCTCAGTTCTATTCCACTGATCTATGTGTTTATCCTTGTGTAGGACCACACTGTCTTGATTACCGTTGGTTTGTAGTAAGTTTTAAAATTGGAAGATGTGAGTCCTCCTACTTTTCTCTTATTTTTCAAGACTGTTTTAAGTACTCTAAGTCCCTGGCAATTCTATGTGAATTTTAGAATCAGCTTGTCAATATCTATAAGGAGGTCTCTGGGATTCTGACTGGGATGCGTTGAACCTGAAGATCAATTTGGGGAATACGGCCATTTTAACAATGTTAAGTCTTCTGATCCATAAACAAGGAGTGTTTTCCCATCTAATTAGATCTTCTTTATGTTTTTCCAACAGTGACTTGTAATATTCAGAGTATAAGTTTTACACTTATTTTGTTAAATTAATTTCTAAGCATTTTATTCTTTTTGATGCTTTTGTGAACTAATATTTTCTTAATTTCATTTTTGGATTGTTCATTTCAAGTGTATGAAAAGACAACAGTCTTGTAAATCGAGCTTCTATCCTGCAATCTTGCTGAACTTGTTTATTAGTTCTAATAAACAAGTGGATTTCTTAGGTTTTTTTAATGTATCAGATATAATCTGTGAATAGAATAGTTTCATTTCTTCCCTTCCAATGTGGATGCCATTTATTTCTTTTTATTGCCTTAACTTCCTGGGCTAGAACCTCCAGTACAATGTTGAATAGAAGTGGCAAGAATGGACATCTTTTCTGTTGCTGATCTTAGGAGGAAATCAGTCTTTTTATCATTAAGTCTGATATTAGCTGTGGGTTTCTCATAAAGGCCTTTTATCAAGTTTGAGGAAGTTCCCTTTTATTCCTAGTTTGTTCAGTGTTTTTATCATGAAGGGGTGTTGCATTTTGTCAAGTGCCTTTTCTGCATCTATTGAGGTGATCATGTGATTTTTGTTTTTTATTCTTTTGATATGATGTTTTATATTAATTGATTTTCAGATGTTGAAACAACTTTGGATTTCTGGGATGAATCCCATATGGACATCGAGTATAATTTTTTTAATATGTTGCTGGAGTAAGTTTGCTAGTATTTTGTAGAGGATTTTTGTGTTTGTTTTCATAAGAGACATTTGCTTATAATTTTCTTGTGATGTCTTTGTCTGCTTTTGGTATTAGGGTAATACTGGCCTGATAAAATGAGTTGGGAAGTATTCCCTTCTGTTTTATTTTTTGGGAGAATTTATGGAGAATTGGTATTCTTTTTTAAATGTTTGGTAGAATTCAGTAGTCAAGCTGTCCGGGCTTGGGCTTTTCTTTGCGGGTAGATTTTTGATTACTAATTAAATCTCTTTACTTGTTACACTTACTCAGATAGTCTATTTCTTCTTGAGTCAGTTTTAGAAGTTTGTGTCTTTCTAGGAATTTGTCCATTTTATCTAAGTTATACAATTTGTTGGTGTACAGTTGTTCACAGTATTCCTTTATAATCTTTTTTAATTTTTGAAAGGTTGGTAGTAATGTCCCCTCATTCATCTCTGATTCTAGTTATTTGAGGGTTTTCTTTCTTTTTTTTTTCTTGATCAATCTAGCTAAAGGTTTGTCAGTTTTGTTGATCTTTTCAAAGAACCAACTTCTGTTTTCCTTTATGTTCTCTTTTGTTTTTCTATTTGTTGTTCATTAATGTCCACTCTAATCTTTACTATTTCCTTTCTTCTGCTTGCTCTAGGTTTAGTTTGTCTTCCCTTTACCAGTGTCTTATGGTGGAAGGTTTGGCTAATTTGAGATATTTCTTCTTTCTTAAAGCATGCATTTACAACTATAAATTTCCCTCTAATCACTACTTTAGCTACAACTATTTTACAGACGGTATAACTAAATTGCCTCTCCCGTAGACAGCATATAGTTGGGCCATGTTGTTCTTTTTAATCCAGTCTGATAATCTTTGCTTTTTTATTTGATTGTTTAATCCATTTACATTTAAGGCCATTATTGCTAGGGTGGATTTATATCTGACATTTTACTTTCTGTTTTCTATATGACCCATGTCGTTTTTTGTTCCCCTAGTCCTCTTTTACTGATTTCTTTTGCATTAAGTAGATATTTTCTAATGTAGCATTTTAATTCCTTTAATATTTTTTTACCTTTTTTTTCTTTTTAGTGGTTGCTCTAGGGTTTACCATATATAGCTTAGCTTATCAGAATTAGCTTCAGATTTATATACTAGCTTAGTTCCAGTGATGTATAGAAATATTACTTCTATATAGCTCTATTACCTGCTTTTGTATATTGTTGTTATGTATATCTCTTAATGTTACAAACCCAACAAAACACTGTTATACTTATTACTTTACTAACTGCAGTTATTTCCTTAGCCCAAAAGAGCTTTGTTCCTACCCACTTCCTTTATGGTGTTATTTACATTTGTATATGTTGTAGGCCCAACATTACATTATCTACATATTATTTATACAATTTCTTTTTAATCAGTTATAAGAAGGAAGGAAAGAAATACTCATACTTTAAAAAATAATTACCTTTAGTGGTACACAATTACCTTTGTGTGTGTGTGTGTATGTGTGTGTGTACTCAAGTGATAATGTGGGATTATTTGCTTTCAGCCTGAAGAATATACTTTAGTATTTCTTTAAAGGTGGGACTGCTAGCAGCAAATTCTCTTAGCTTTTTTTTTTTTTTTTTCTGGGAAAGTCTTTATTGCACTTTCATTTTTGAAAGATAGCTTTGCTGAATATAAGATTCTTGATTGACAGTTTTTTGGTAAAAATTTGAGCAATTTGAATATGTTATTCCACTGCTTCTGGCCTACATTGTTTGTGCTAAGAAGCTAGCTGCTAATCTTATTGGGATTCCTTGTAAGCAATGAGCTGTTTTTCTCTTGATGCTCTCAAGACTTTTTCCTTGTCTTTTTTTCTTCCCCCACCCCTGGCATGTTTTACTATGATGTGTGTTTGTGGATCTCTTTGTGATCTTATCTGGAGTTCGTTAAGCTTCTTGGACGTGTAGGTTACTTTTTCATAAATTTGGGAAGTTTTCTGCCACTGTATTTTGGAATATTTTCTCTGGTCTTTTCTCTCTTTCCTCTCATTCTGATACTCTGATTACACATATGTTGGTGCACTTTATAGTGTCTCACAATTCTCTGGGCCTAATTCACTTCTCTTCATTTTTTTTTCCTCTCTGTTGTTTTGGCTTGTATAATCTCTATTGGTCTAGTGATTCAAGTTCTTTAATTCTTTCTTCTGCCAGTTCAAATCTACTTTTGAGCCCTTCTAAAGAATTTTTTTATCTCACTTACTGTATTTTTAAACTCCCAAATTTCAATTTGTTTTTTAAAATAATTTCTATTGCTTTATTGATGTTCTTTATTTGATGTGACACTGTTATACCTTTCTTTACTTCTTTAGCATGCTTTCCTTTAGTACTCTGAACATGCTTGTAATGACTATTTTGAAGTCTTTTTCTGTTAAATCTATAATCTAGCTGCTCTCCTAGGCAGTTCATTTTGCCTGCTTTTTTTTTTTTTTTCTGGTATATGGTTTACATTTTCCTATTTCTTTTCTTGCCTCTTATATTTGTTTTTGTTGAAAACTTGACATTTTAGATGATATATTTTGGCAATTCCTAGTCCTTCCCCTTCCAGATTTGTTGTTATTTCTTGTTTATTTTTT
The DNA here is from genome assembly GCF_964374135.1 of Grampus griseus. Taxonomy (NCBI): domain Eukaryota; kingdom Metazoa; phylum Chordata; class Mammalia; order Artiodactyla; family Delphinidae; genus Grampus; species Grampus griseus. Next base: position 15,190,941 of record NC_139002.1, read on the forward strand.
TGTGATTTGCTGGATTGTTTTAGTGGAGTCTATTTCACTCCACCAGTATTCGGCCTCTGATGCTGCTCCTCAGGGAGATGTAATAGCTTTGAGTATGCCCACAGCCCCTTGGATGACAGTGGTATTTGTAGGACTCTCTTTCTTGCTTATCTTGACTATACCCAGCTGTTAAATTTCACTAATTGCTTGCTGGCTGCTCTAATGTTTTCAACAGTGCTCTGGGGTGCAAATTGCTCTATAAGTGAATCTGATCAAATTGTGACTCCTTTGAAGGAATAGTTTTTGAAGTATGTGTTTGAGATTTGTTCTGACCCCAGTGGGTTCCTCTCAGCTGTTTTATTCTCTGATTCTGTCTTATAAACTATCCAGTGTATAGTCTGGGCTATAGCTTCATTAAATCCACGAATATCCCTCTATTTGCTTTTCTCCACAATCTCCACGGTCTTGAGAGCAAACATTAGGTTTGAACTTTTCCATGCTCTTTTGCAAAGAAAGTCAGTTCCTTTGGGAAGACATGGTGAGCTATTTGTTTTATGGACTGCTTTCCCCCTAGGAAAAATCTCTGGAGCTCTGGAGGTGGGGGTGGGAACAATGACAAATCTCTCTTTGAGTGACAATGCTCTAGGAGCTGAGCAATCAGTAGGTGCAGACAGTAGCCTGAGATCCTCTTGGCTTGCCTCTCCTTTGTGAAACCACTGCCTCATGAGGGCAGTCAGGGCCCCAATATTCTCAGCATGCCCTACCCAAGGTAGAGGCTCCATCTCATGAGAGGGGAGTGTATGGAAGAGAGAGACCCCAATTCTCAACTGTACTCACCTGGAACTTAGCCTTAGCAACAGTAGCTGGGGACAGGATGAGAAATGCTGAAGTCCTGTTCTTCCTGGGAAAAAAGCCCTCTAGCTGGTTACTGTGGGGAGAGGGAGACCTGTGTTCTTGGAAGCAGAAGCCTGGAGTGGAGTTTCTGCCTTGATGAGCTGAGTGAAAGGAGGGAGGCCATGATCTTGGTTCAAATACCACACATTCTTACTTTTCTTACCAAATTTTTGTAGATGTTCTTGAATAGATGTTTCTTCATTTGCTAAACAGCAATTGAACCTTTAGAACCACTTACAGAGTAATGGGCAGCTCGATGGACACATATTCCAAGGGAATTTTCACTAACAGCTCCATCCTTGGGCTAATGTTGTGATAAGGTGGCTGGCTCCTCCTTCTTAAGATTCTTGTGATGAATATCATGGTGCATATAGAAAACAGCCATTTCCCTTTTACTTTTACGCTTGACATTGTGGACCATGAGTCTATTTTAATCCATATTTAGAACTGTGAGATTGAGAAAGCAGTTATTTTTTTTAAAGTAACCAACAGCAACGGCAACAATTACTATGGTTAATACTTATTAAGTGCTCTCTTTGTGGTAGACACATATTATTTCCAAAAAAATCTATAATAGACAGTAGATAATTTTATTTTTATTTCACAGATAAATAAACTGAGTTTTAGAGGGATTAAGTCCCTTGCTCAAGGACACATTGTAAGTAAATGGTAAAGCTGAGATTCAAACTCATGTGTGTTTGGCACCAGCACCCAAACTCTTAATTTCCGTTCTGTATTGCCAAGCGATTCTAGAATTCTGCAAGGGATTTCTTGCTGTCAGACAGTCTTCTGAAACTTCATGTAAACTTTCCTCTGAGGTGCCTTTTGAAACTTTCATATTTAAGTGCCTTGAGAGAAGGAGGCTTCTCTCTTCATTTGTTATCAAGAGATCATTGAAAACTAAAGTCTGTCTTAACCATTCCATGTGTGAATAAATGTGAGTCTTGCTCCAGACTTTCTTGATTTTACAAGGACATTATCAGGAAGTCAAAACAACAGTGACAATAACAACAATAGGAGAAGCCCCTTGACTGTGTTAATAAGGCAGCACGTAAAGGAATATGGAAGAAAACACACAGGAGCTTATCAAGTCTAAATCCTATTCAAACTTATTACCTCCAAAATCATTGGAAAATGCTTGTCAAAGGTCTTAGAACCAAACAGGAGAGTAGATTTTAAAACATATCCCACGGGGTGAGGTTATGAAGTAACCTTCATAACCTACCAATTACCGTGAGCGTCCATGGCTCACGGGCCCAGCCGCTCCGCGGCATGTGGGATCCTTCCGGACCGGGGCACGAACCTGTGTCCCCTGCATCGGCAGGCGGACTCTCAACCACTGCGCCACAAGGGAAGCCCTATACTGTATCCATTTAAACTTTGCTTTTTCGTTTACAAAATGTCTTGAGATTTTGTAAATCAGTAAATAGAGACCAGCCACATGTAAAAAATTATCAAATTATATTTTGAAATGATTAAGAGTTTACAGAAAAGTTAGAAATATATTTTTTAGAAAGTAAACCAAACCTTTTTCTCCCTGAATAATTTGAGAGTAAGTTATTGACCTAATGCCCTATCACACCTGAATACTCTAGAGTCTGTTCCCTATAAAGACATTTCCCTACATAACCATGATACAATGATCAAAATCAGAAAATTAAATCAATACATTATTTCCATCTAATCCTTAGATTCTTCAAGTTTTGTCAATTGCCCCAATAATGGCTTTTATAGAAAAAGAATCCAATTCAGAATCACAGGTTGCATTTAGTTCTCAGGTCTTTCTAGTCTGCTTCCGTCTGGAACATTTCCTCAATCTTCTCTTGATTTTTATGACTTTTACAGTGGAAGATTGCAGGCCAGCTATTGCGTAAAATGCCCTCAATTCGGGTTTGTATGATGTCTCCGCACTCTGAGGCTTGGGTTCTACGTCTTTGGCAATAATGTCACGGAAGTGACGTTGTGTGCATCATATTGCGTCGTAGCAGAAGGCACACCGTTTGTGTTTGTGTCATATTGATGATGTTCACTTTGATCACTTGATTATTGTGGTGTTTGCCAGGCTTCCCCTCTGTAAAGTTACTCTTCTTTCTCTTTATTATTATTATTATTATTATTTTTGGCGGTACGCGGGCCTCTCACTGTTGTGGCCTCTCCCGTTGCGGAGCACAGGCTCCGGACGCGCAGGCTCAGCGGCCATGGCTCACGAGCCCAGCCGCTCCGCGGCATGTGGGATCTTCCCGGACCCCTGCATCGGCAGGCGGACTCTCAACCACTGCGCCACCAGGGAAGACTTCTCTTTATTATTAAAAGGTATTTTGCGGGGAGGGACTTTGAAACCATGTAAATATGCCATTAGGCACTAAACTTTTTAAAAAATTTATTTGATCAAAGTATAGTTGATTTTCAATGTTGTGTTAATTTCTGCTGTACAGCAAAGTGATTCAGTTATACACACATACATATATATATATATGTACATTCTTTTTCATATTCTTTTCCATTATGCTTTATCACAGGATATTGAACATAGTTCCCTGTGCTATACAGTAGAACCTTGTTTTTTGTCTATTTTATATATAGTAGTTTGCATCTGCTAATCCCAAACTCCCAATCCATCCCTCCCCCACCCACTTCCCCCCTGGCAACCACAAGTCTGTTATCTATGTCTGTGAGTCTGTTTCTACTTCACAGATAAGTTCATTTGTGTCATATTTTAGATTCCACATATAAGTGACATCATATGGTATTTGTATTCCTCTTTCTGACTTCCTTCACTTAGTATGATAATCTCTAGGTCCATCCATGTTGCTGCAAATGGCATTATTTCATTCTTTTTTATGGCTGAGTAGTATTCCATTGTTTATATGTAACACATCTTCTTTATCCATTCATTTGTTGATGGCCATTTAGGTTGTTTTCATGTCTTGGTTGTTGTGAATAGTGCTGCTATGAACATAGGGGTGCATGTATCTTTTTGAATTATAGTTTTGTCTGGATAACTGTTCAGAAGTGGGATTGCTGGATCATGTGGCAACTCTATTTTTATAAACTTTTAATTAGTTAATTAATATTTGTATGGATTTATGGTTTCTGTTTTATTCAATGTGTTGTTATGTAATGATTTATTCTGATGCTTCAACTATCATGATTTGGCCAATAGAAGCTGGCTTATATGTCTTTTTGACATGTCCCCAGTATTCTTTAGGGCTTTCTTTTTTGGAGATGGGAGACACAAGAAGGTTTTCAAGTTCATCTTGTATTTTCCCGGTCAGTCTGAAATCAGCCCTTTATCCAAAGAGCCCTGGTTTCTTACAGTGAAAAATGGCATTTAGAAGCCAAGATTTTGGTGGTAGATGTGTTCACTGATATTGAGTCATAATTGCTCTCAAGTCCTCTTAGAAGATAGAGCTACATATATACACATCAACATTTATTTCTGTACCTATTTATATATGTAGAAAACGTGAATTCACATTAATAACTCCAATCCAATCTAATACCGCAAGGCTTAGTCTAGGTTGCTCCATTTTTGTATTTGTAATTCCTTTTCCCAATAGTGAGAAATCTGGCTTCCATTTTTCTTAATATATTTACTTTTTGGATGAATCCTCTGTTATAATCAATTCCTATCTCTGCTGCTCCCCTCTCCAGCACTGATACCCTTATCACCCTGCTTGGTACCTGACATCCCATGTTTGACTACCTTCCTCTTTCCTCTTTTACCTGACTCCTCATACCAGGCATCCCCTCCTCATGGACATCTTCCTCACCCCACGTGGAATCAGACACCTTGCATTAAACAGCTCTCCACCACAGACACCCTCTTCATCTTGCTCAGGGCCATTCTGGTGCCATTCTCCCCACCAACTGCAGTTGGGACAAAAAACAGTGATTCTGTTCCTTAAGTTCTTTTATATTTGAGAATGTCTGCCTATTGTCTTTATATTTGATCAATACCTTGGCTGGATAAAATATTTCTGGGGTTTCACTTTTTTCTTTTCCCCTTAGAACTTTGTAGACAATGATCTGTTGTCTCCTGGCATTAATTTTCTGTGAAGAAAGCTGAGATCAGCCTAAATTATGTTTCATCACCCTGCCCTTCCCCTAAAAGGTTTTTATATTTCTGCCTGGAAAGTCAGGGTCCAGTAAAGGAAACAGAAACCTTACCAGGTATTTTAACAGAGAGAATTTATTATAGAGAATTGCTACCTAGCTAAGTGATAAGGCAGATAGAGAATACTAAGGTATCATGGAGGTAGCAATTGCAAGAAGAGCTACTACCCGTAGGACTGGGAGAACAAAGTAAAGAACCTGGAACTATTAAAACATGGAGATTTGAGGAGAACCTCAGACCTTTGGGGGACGGGGCTTTGACTGTCTGATGCTCATGCTTCTGGAGCGGAGGGTAGGGAGTAATGAGACTGGTTTTATGACTTTGGAAAACTGAAAACTAGACCCAACTGTAGAAGAAACTGCTGGGGTGAAAAAGAAGCAATAGGTGATGCTGACAGTAGTAGGAAATCCACAAGAAGACAACGGGAAGTAGACAGAACTGAGCAAGTCCCTTCTTTATCCTCCAGTCTTTCAGTCTCCCGGTGTCAACCTCTATTGGCAGAACCTCCCCTGTCTGGCAAAGGAGAAATGGGGTCTGCAGAGTCCCAGCTGTAACATCACAAAACTGGATATAGAGGGTGGGCTTGAAGTTGAGAAACAATAGCTTAATAACTGGAACAGCACTTTAATTAGAATGTACATTGATCTTCAGTATTCTGAATCAATATTTCCTAGAACCTGGTATACACTTAATTGGCAGATGCCATTCCCCACCCCACCCCACCCCCCATTCAGGGAAATTCTCTTTTACTATATATTTGAAAACATTTTCTATTTAATTTATTGGGTTCTCTACCTCAGGATTGCCAATTTTCCTTAGTAGGATTATCTTGGTCTTCCATAAGTATTAGTTTTTCCTCTAATTTCTTTAATCGCTTTGTATTTTTCTTCCCATCCTCTGTGCTTTCCTCAAGTTTTTTCTTTGTTAGTAATTTAGTTTTTAATGATATCTATTCTATTACTTTCTGTTTCTATTGAATATATTATCTCCATAAAAATATTATGTGTTCTTCAGTTTGCTTCCTAAATCTTTCTCTTCCTGTAAACTTCCTTTATTTTATTTTTAACATCTTTATTGGAGTATAATTGCTTTGAAATATTGTGTTAGTTTCTGCTGTATAACAAAGTGAATCAGCTATATGTATACATATATCTCCATATCCCCTCCCTCTTGCGCCTCCCTCCCACCCTCCCTATCCCACCCCTCTAGGTGGTCACAAAGCACCTAGCTGATCTCCCTGTGCTATGCAGCTGCTTCCCACTAGCGATCTATTTTACATTTGGTAGTGTATATATGTCCATGCCACTCTCTCACTTCGTCCCAGCTTACCCTTCCTACTCCCCGTGTCCTCAGTTCCGTTCTCTACACCTGCGTCTTTATTCTTGTCCTGCCCCTAGGCTCTTCAGAACAATTTTTTTTGTTTTTTTAGATTCCATATATATGTGTTAGCATACGGTATTTGTTTTTCTCTTTCTGACTTATTTCACTCTGTATGACAGACTCTAGGTCCATCCACCTCACTACAAATAACTCAGTTTTTTCCTTTTTTGGCTGAGTAATACTCCGTTGTATATATGTGCCACATCTTCTTTATCCATTCATCTGTCAATGGACACTTAGGTTGCTTCCATGACATGGCTATTGTAAATAGTGCTAAAGTGAACATTGGGGTGCATGTGTCTTTTTGAATTATGGTTTTCTCTGGGTATATGCCCAGTAGTGGGATTGCTGGATCATATGGTAATTCTATTTTTAGTTGACATAAATCATAGCAAGATCTTTTTTGATCCACCTCCTAGAGTAATGAAATAAGAACAAAAATAAACAAATGGGACCTAATGAAACTTAAAAGCTTTTGCACAGCAAAGGAAACCATAAACAAGATGAAAAGACAACCCTCAGAATGGAGAAAATATTTGCTTTTCAACTACAATCTCTTCAAATATTTTCTCAGTCCCTTTCTTTTTCTCTTTTTCTTCTGGGACCCCTATAATTTGAATGTTGGTGCGTTTAATGTTGTCCCAGAGCTCTCTGAGACTGTCCTCAATTCTTTTCATTCTTTTTTCTTTATTCTGCTCTGTGGTAGTTATTCCCACTATTTTATCTTCCAGGTCACTTATCCGTTCTTCTGCCTCAGTTATTCTGCTATGATTCCTTCTAGAGAATTTTTAATTTCATTTATTGTGTTGTTCATCATTGTTTGTTTGCTCTTTAGTTCTTCTAGGTCCTTGTTAAACATTTCTTGCATTTTCTTCATTCTATTTCCAAGATTTTGGATCATTTTACTATCACTACTCTGAATTCTTTTTCAGGTACACTGCCTATTTCCTCTTCATTTGTTTGGTGTGGTGGGTTTTTACCTTGCTCCTTCAACTGCTGTGTGTTTCTCTGTCTTCTCATTTTGCTTAACTTACTGTGTTTGGGGTAGGGCTGCAGGTTTGTAGTTTCTGTTGTTTTTGGTGTCTGACCCCAGTGGCTAAGGTTGGTTCAGTGGGTTGTGTCGGCTTCCTGGTGCGGGGGGGACTGGTGCTTGTGTTCTGGTGGATGAGGCTGGATCTTTTCTTTCTGTTGGTCAGGACTGCGTCCAGTGGTGTGTTTTGAGGTGTCTGTGACCTTATTATGATTTTAGGCAGCCTCTCTGCTAATGGGTGGGGTTGTGTTCCTGTCTTGCTAGTTGTTTGGCATAGGGTGTCCAGCATTGTAGCTTGTTGGTTGTTGAGTGGGGCTGGGTCTTAGCATTGAGATGGAGATCTCTGGGAGAGCTTTCGCCGTTTGATATTACGTGGAGCCGGGAGGTCTCTGGTGCACCAATGTCCTGAACTCGTCTCTCCCACCTCAGAGGCACAGGCCTGACACCCGGCCGGAGCACCAAGACCCTGTCAGCCACACAGCTCAAATGAAAAGGGAGGAAAAAAAAGAAAGAAAGAAAATAATAATAAAATTTTAAAAAGTTATTAAAGTAAAAAAATTATTAAAAATAAAAATTAAAAAGTTATATAAAAAGAAAGAAAGAAGAGAGCAACCAAACCAATAAACAAATCCACCAATGATAACATGCGCTAAATACTATACTAAAAACAAAAAGGACAGACAGAACCCTTGGACAAATGGTAAAAGCAAAGCTATGCATATGAAATCACACAAAGAAGCATACACATACACACTCACAAAAAGAGAAAAACGAAAAAAAAATTTATATATATATATAAAAAAAGGAAGAGAGCGGGCTTCCCTGGTGGCGCAGTGGTTGAGAGTCCGCCTGCCGATGCAGGGGACACGGGTTCGTGCCCCGGTCCGGGAAGATCCCACATGCCGCAGAGCGGCTGGGCCCGTGAGCCATGGCCGCTGAGCCTGCGCGTCCGGAGCCTGTGCTCCGCAACGGGAGAGGCCACAACAGTGAGAGGCCCGCGTACCGCAAAAAAAAAAAAAAAAAAAAAAAAGGAAGAGAGCAACCAAATCAATAAACAAATCCACCAATGATAATAAACTCTAAATACTAAACTAAGATGAACATAAAACCAGAAACAGATTAGATGCAGAAGGCAAACCCCAAGTCTACAGTTGCTCCCAAAGTCCACCGCCTCAATTTTGGGATGATCCGTTGTCTATTCAGGTATTCCACAGATGCAGGTACCTCAAGTTGATTGTGGAGATTTAATCCGCTGCTCCTGAGGCTGCAGGGAGAGATTTCCCTTTTTCTTCTTTGTTTGCACAGTTCCCGGGGTTCAGCTTTGGATTTGGACCCACCTCTGCATGTAGGTTGCCGGAGGGCGTCTGTTCCCGCCCAGACAGGACGGGGTTCAAGGAGCAGTGGACTGGGGGCTCTGGCTCACTCAGGCCGGGGGAAGGGAGGGGTACGGAGTGCAGGGCGAGCCTGCGGCAGAGGCCGGCATGACGTTGCACCAGCCTGAGGCGCGCCGTGTGTTCTCCCGGGGAAGTTGTCCCTGGATCCCGGGACCCTGGCAGTGGCGGGCTGCACAGGCTCCCCGGAAGGGGGGTGTGGATAGTGACCTGTGCTCGCACACAGGCTTCTTGGTGGCGGCAGCAGCAGCCTTAGCGTCTCATGCCCGTCTCTAGAGGTCGTTTAGGCGGTGCTCTGAATCCCCTCTCCTCGTGCATCCCGAAACAATGGTCTCTTGCCTCTTAGGCAGGTGCAGACTTTTTCCCGGACTCCCTCCCGGCTAACCGTGGCGCACTAGCCCCCTTCAGGCTGTGTTCGCTCAGCCACCCCCAGTCCTCTCTCTGGGGTCTGACCTCGCCCGAGCCTCAGCTCCCAGCCCCGCCCGCCCCGGCGGGTGAGCAGACAAGCCTCTCGGGCTGGTGAGTGCTGGTCAGCACCGATCCTCTGTGTGGGAATCTCTCCGCTTTGCCCTCCGCACCCCTGTTGCTGCGCTCTCCTCCGTGGCTCTGAAGCCCGCCCCCCCCCCACCACTTCTCTACCAGTGAAGGGGCTTCCTAGTGTGTGGAAACCTTTCCTCCTTCACAGCTCCCTCCCACTGTTGCAGGTCCCGTCCCTATTCTTTTGTCTCTGTTTTTCCTTTTTTCTTTTGCCCTGCCCAGGTACGTGGGGAGTTTCTTGCCTTTTGGGAGGTCTGAGGTCTTCTGCCAGCGTTCGGTAGGTGTTCTGTAGGAGTTGTTCCACGTGTAGATGTATTTCTGGTGTATTTATGGGGAGGAAGGTGATCTCCACGTCTTACTCCTCCACCATCTTGAAGGTCTCCCTTACTGGGCTCCTGCTGTCTCTCTGGGGCTCAGTCCAGCTCTCGGATCCCACAACTCTACCTGGGAATTCTGTTGCCTCCCCGGGGCTCCACTTCGATCGGGGAGTAAGGACTTTTTCTCTGTGGCCCATTGACATCTTTTCAATGTTTTCCAGTGCTTTTTTCCCATCTCTCTTACCTCACTTTCTCCCTTCCCCTCCCCCAGGCTGGAAATTTTCCCCTAGTATACTGAGAAGAGTAATCTTGGTTCTGTTCGTCTCTTGTCTATGTTGGGAATCCTTGCCATTTCTCTAAGGGTCTGGGCTTTTGGAATCTAAAAGTAGGAGGAGAGACCCTTTCTCCCTGCATTTGGCTGTCATACTCTCTCAGAGAATAACGTGGCTGCTTTAATGGGAAGAAGGATCAGGGGCATGGGAGAGGGAAAGGCTAGGGTGGGGGAAATTGTGAAATATTTAAGAATACAATTCACTACTTGATGATAATTATGACAACAACAGTAATGATGTAATTAACATCTACTGAACACTTCCTGTATGCCAGGTCCTCTCCCAAGTGCTCTATATATGGCATCTCCACTAATCACCACAACTCCATGTGTGTTCATTGTTATGCTTATTTTTCATAAGAGCAAATTGAAGTCTTGCGAGGGACAGGGGTTTGCTCGGGTCCCACATTTTGCAAACGATGGGCATGGGCTTCGCGTGCAAGCCTGCGGTACCAAAGGCTGTGCATAACCTTGCACCTCTGGCCTCTTGGGGACACCTCTGGAGCCTCAAGACACCAAGCCATGGAGATGGGGAATCAGATGATTCTTTCACACTCCTGGCCCCTCATCCAGCAGGAGTGGGGCTGCCCTGCCTCTTCCTTCCCTGCCCCAGCAGGGGTGGGTTGTCTCCGTGTGCCCCCATGGCCAGCTTCTGCCTACAAACCTGGTTTCCTGCTCTACTTCTGCTTCAGCACGTTTGCAGTCTCTCTCTCTCTCTCCCTCCCTCTCTTTCGCTCTTTTTCTTGGTTTGCCTTTACAGATAAAATATAAATCTAACCAAGAACTCATACCACAAACAGGGAAGAAGTGATAAGTATAAGCAGCAAACAGAGCCCAGGGGTTAACACCCTGCTACCACATACGAGGGCTTTGTGGGCAGAGGATCAAGGATCTGTGTGTCTCTGCTCTCGGGGGCCCTCCAGGCTGCCCTTCCTGCTTCATGCAGAGGAGAGACGTCCTGGGCTTCTCCCCAAACAGCAGTGCCTTTTTCAACACGGAGAAAGCCTACAGCTTCAGGAAGGCTTCCCAGCTCCAAATTATCTCTACTGTCAGAGGACTGTTACTTTGGAGAAACAAGCTGACTCTAAAAAATCAGGTATCAGACATTCACATCTTAGCATGACTTAGCTGAACTAGCTGGCCAGGATCCAGATTCCCAGGGGACAGTCATTTTGATGGCAGTGGGGAGGGAGGAGAGGACATTTGGAACATGATGCAGTCAGTTGGAGTACGGGGCCGCGAGAGGGCTCAGGCCAGGCGGGGCTGCAAACTCTTCAGCACGGAGTCATGCAAAAATATTTCCTGTGGTGGCCGCGGTGGTTGAAGACTTGGGTGGGTGGCTGAGCGCTTGAGGTGTGTGGGGGGAGCGGGTGGGGCCTTTACTGAGGGAGTGGAGGCTCTTCTCCCCCAGCAAGCAGTCAGCTTCCTTGTCCTTCAGAGCTCACAGGAGTCCACCTCCCAGGCCTGTGCGGGCCACAAGGCTGAGGGTGATGTGCTAGACAGGCCAAGCTGCAGCTGTCTCCTACCCTGGCTCCTAGAGCCTCTCTTGCCCTGCCCTCTCTTGGGACTCTCTCCTAAGCTTGCTGATGCGTCAGCCTCACTGGGCGTGTCCTGGAATTTGCTGGGCTGCTCCCAGCTCTGATCCATATCTGCCCTTCCCATAGGACCCAGGAGGACTGGGAGGGCACGCTGGAGTGCCAAGAGGCAGAGGACATCTCCCAGATCTGCAGTTAAGTTCAACAGCTTCCGTGGATGTCTGTTGAGCACCTACTATGTGCCAATGCACAAGCCTAGTATGATTTTTTTTAAAATTACATGCGAAGATGAAATTTTTAGTCTCTCTTTTTTATAGATGAGGATGAGGCTAAAGTCACAGAGTCTGGATTCAAGCCTCCTTCGCAGAGTAATCAGTGCCCCTGATGGAGGGATCCCCAGTGGCAGGATCTATCCTCAGAGACTGGTGGTTCTGTCTGGGAGGAAGGGGTGTACCCATGGGTCTGGGGCAGGAGGGCAGACGCTGAGGGACTGGGAACCTCCCATGGCATCCTGCAGCCCTGCCTAGCCACCCCACACCTTCCAGACAGGGGTGAGGGAGAACTAGATGCTCCCAGAAGAGTGATGGACCGCTCTCCCTGTAGGTACTAACCCTCTCTTTTCTGATTGTCTTTCTAGGGTCTAATTTTGTCTTCAACTTGTACCAAATCCGGTGAGTAGATTCAGGGCAGATCTGGGTGGGATGGGCATGGGGGGTTAGGTATGCTTGAGAAAGAACCAAAGATGGAACTCAAATTCACTGCTCGCCTTCCCTGTGTCCTCCCCATGTCCCTAAACAAACAAGAGAAAAGGAAGGAGCCAGGGTCCATCTAGAAAGTTCCATGAACGAAAACTTGAACATGGACAGGACCATGTAAGATCCAAATGACAGTGCTCCTCTTAGCATCCACCCCTGGGCAGGCACCATCCAACCATCCATTCATTCCTTTATTCATTCACCCATCGTGTATTCGGTAAAGATCTAGTGTAGCAGGTATTGTGGTGTTAGTTTCTAAGGGTACAAAGATAACTGGGCATAGCTTCTGTCTTCAAGCATTTCACTGTCTGTGGTGGACACCTGCCTGATTACACATAATTTAATCTCAGGCATAAGATGCTGTCAAATGAAGACAATCAGGCCTTCAGGGTGTGGGGTTTGGAAACTCCTCTTGTGATAAGTCATCTCATCTGCTCTTTGTCACATGGCAGCTTCTCATCTGGCCTGAGAGATGGGGTAGCTCTGATTCTGGAAGATAAGCCAGTGAGTCAGTGAGTCACTGCTAGAAGTTCTTCCCATGCTCTGGTCCCAGGGAGAGGTCTTGTTCTCAGCCCCAGTAACTTGATTGGCTCACCTTTCTCAGGAACATGAAGGATCTGGAGATGGGTCCACCCTTCACCATCAGTGGCCGGATGGCAGCTCCATGAAGTTCTCCAACAGGTTGGTCTGATGAGGGTAGCAGCAGCTTTCTGGAGCCCCAGAGAGGTGAGTGGAAGGTTGGTGAGCTGAGTGAGTCTGATGTCCCAGTGTGGTCCTCAGATGGTCCAGGCACCCAAGCCTAGCACCAAGGACTGCTTGGAACCCGGAGGTGATTTGGTTCATCCCCCGCCTCCTGGAGAGTGAGTGCTGTAGGGGACGATCTCAGGAATGAAGGCCTGGGGTCGTGCTGTCTCCCACTCCCCACCTCCTGCTAGCCCTGGGCCGCTCCTTTTCCACTTGACCCATGTCCTGCCTTTCTTTCCTGGGGAAGTTCTATTTCTGATCAGATGGAAATTTCTAGAATAGAGCTTTGTATCTCAACCCTTTGCTCTGAGATGAAGATTCCAGATGGCCACCCTCTCCAAGAAGCATTGCTGTAGAGCTTCTGAACTTTCTAAGCCCAGGAGCCATGCCTGTTTCCTGGCTGGCTGACCCTTTGGTCACACCTTTCCTCGCCCGCCTTCAAGCCCATCCCTCTTCACAGCTCAGTTGCTTTCTCTCATCTAAACATTTCCTCCCTCCAGGAGTCCCTCACAGACCCTCAGTTTCTCTCTCATCTCTTCCCCACAGGACCCCACACTAACCTCTTCCGCGTGTTCCTCCCTCTGCCCTGATGTGATGGTTTAGAGGAATCTTTCCCGAGACTCATCTCTTTGTCACTTTCCCTTTTTTTCTTTCTGCAGGAGGAGGCTCCTGGCTCAGCACCTGCCCCTCCCAGCCTCCCCTGCCTCCACCCCTAGGTCTTCAAGGCCTGGCCTGACCCCCTCTTGTGAACACTGAGGAGTTTTCTCTGGGGACACCACCAGCCTGTGGCATGAGAGTCCCCCAGGAGAGTCAGGCCTCTGGGGACAGAGCCTGTGGAGTCACGGTGGCTTTCTCACAGAAACAGAGATGGCCGCGTCCCAGCGAGAAAGGGCTGATTCCCGGGAGGCCTCTGAGCCTGCGGGCGGAGTTCCAGGTGCCCAGCTGGCCGCTGTGGGTGGGGCCTGCTACCTGGGGCATCCCCAGTCACTTCCCTGCAGGACTGACACAAGGGCCAGAAAACCTGTCACATCCTCCATAGGCAAAGTCATGCGGGAGGGAGGGTGATTCCACTTTCAACCTTCCTACCAGAAGCCAAGTTCCCCTAAGGGCTGAAGGCTGAGCTTAGGCCTTGACTCGAACTTGGTTCCGGCACTTTCAGCAAGTCCCCCAACCCCTCATGCCCTCCCACACACATGTCCACCACCGGGGCCTGTTTTCCCTGCTTCTGACCAGCCTTGGTGCCTCCCAAACAATTTTGAGGGCGGTGCTGAGAACGGTCTAGAAACACATTCTTGTTTTTAGCTTCCTGTGATGGGGTGGGCATGGTGTGGCAAGCTCAGTCTCCCATGTTCTCCATTTCCCATGCAAGGCCTGCCTTGTGATGTGGAAAGTGGACCAGAAATGGAGTGGGGAAGAGGAACCAAGGTTAGCCTGAGAAAAACAGATCGTGCGCACGGGAAATCAAGAACCAAGTGTAGCTTTGTGACAGGAGAACAGTTTGTTCGTGTGTCATCACTCCTTCCTCCGGTCTGTGCCCTACTGGACCCGAGGTGGGGCCTGAACTGGGATGTCAGCTTAGTAGGTACTTAATGCAGAGTTGTTCAATCCAGAGAGATTGAGTTCCTGGGGCAGCTGTGGATGGAGCAGGGCCTGAGGGGGCCCTGCCACTGCTGAAACTGCAGTTAGAACTACCAGACACTGGTCTCCCTGCCCATGTCCCAGCAACAAGGTGGACAAGATGCAGAAGCCCAGGACCATGATAGGCGAGGAGGAGAGAAGTCATGGTATTTGTCCTCCTATCCTCTCTTTCCTGAGGCCTGGTTTCTTTCTTACTTTGGGTTCTAGCAGATTGCCGAGGAAGGAAGGAAGGAAGGAAGGGAAGGAGGGAGGGAGGGAGGGAGGGAGGGAGGGAGGAAGGGAGGGAGGGAGGGAGGAAGGAAGGGAGGGAGGGAGGAAGGAAGGGAGGGAGGGAGGAAGGAAGGAAGGAAGGAAGGAAGGGAAGGAGGGAGGGAGGGAGGGAGGGAGGGAGGAAGGAAGGGAGGGAGGAAGGGAGGGAGGAAGGAAGGGAGGAAGGAAGGAAGGGAGGAAGGAAGGGAGGGAGGGAGGAAGGAAGGAAGGAAGGGAAGGAGGGAGGGAGGGAGGGAGGGAGGGAGGGAGGGAGGAAGGGAGGGAGGAAGGAAGGAAGGAAGGAAGGAAGGAAGGAAGGAAGGAAGGAGAGGGGACTTATAGCTGCTATCCCCTTACTTCCCTCCGGGGTCTGGGGTCCATTCTCTCAATGTAGCCAGGCTCCAGCTTAATAAACCAAAGCTCCGGATTTGGAGGTCTTCAGCTGGGCCCTAACTCCTCTATTCCTGAGTAGGTGGGGCTGGGGAAGAGCCCCCCAGTGACTTTAGATCCCTCCCTTCCTTGAAGACCTATTGCCGGGGAAGGGCTGACTTTGGTGTCCTTCTTCCTTGCATTTCAGTTCTGAGGGCTGAGCCCCATTGCTTAACCCAGGGGGTGTCCAGCCTCAATAAACTCTCAGCTATGCCCTGCTCAGTGTGGATCCTGGGTCTGCAGCCCCGGCAGGACTGTCCTAGGCCCCTGAAAGTGCTCAGAACTCAGCGGCCTTGGGAAAAACAGAAAGGATGGGGCCCAGAGCCCAAGTGGTCTCGGCCCCCGGTTTGGTGGCTTCAGGTTAGGAGACAGAGACAGCTGCCGAGGGCTGGGAGAAAGGAGGGTATTTCCTCCATTCTGCTCCTCAGTTGGGAGCAGAACTGAGACTGGGCCACTTCCTCTTTTTGGGTCCTCTGACGCGTTCCCTGTCCTCTCTGCCTCCCCCTCGTTTTCCTGACTTCCGTAGTCTGACCGGCTAGCACGGCTTTCTTTACCCTTGATTCTACATGTTTCCGTTGGGGGCAGATTCCAGCTGATTCAGAAACGATAAGGGAGAAGATGCTGAGAAATCTGGCTTCAAGTCTGGTTGGTGTGGGCATTGGCTGGGCACCCAGACCCATGGCCGTGCCAGCACCGACCCCCCACGCCCACCCAGGCCCTCCTTCTCCCCTTAACTATTCCTCATCTCACTGGCCCCAGGAGCCAGGAAGCGGTCACGAGTGTCAGCAGTTCCGTGGCCCTTCCCATGTTCACTGCCACCAGGTTCCTCTTTGGTGTCTTTGCCAGGGCTGCCTTTGCCTAGAATGCCTTCTCCTCCCCACTCCCGCCACCCCCAGCCACATCTAGTCTCCACGGTTGGCTTAAGTCTCATCTTGCCTGTGGCTTCCCTCAGGACTCTAGACTTGAGGTCACCCGATCAGGCAGGGTTACGTCCCACAGGTTTTTAGTAACTGCTAAAAGTGGAGTCCATAGGCGGGGCTTAATAGATGCCTGCTGAGTGGAGAGAAACACCCAGTTTCTCTGGCCACAGAAGGCTGCCTTGTCCTAGAGAAAGACGCCAAGGTGACATGAGGAAGAGCAGAAACTGCTGATACAATACGCAGTCTGCAGAGTACAACGCACTTCCATGCGCGTTACTGTGTCTTGAACCTTGTAGCAACCTTGTGACGTGGAGATGATTACTGGTCCCATTTTACATATGGAGAGGCTGAGGCTCAGAGAGGTGTATGCTTTGCCTAAGGCTGCACAGCCAGCCACATTGACTGCATTGGAGCCTGAGTAGAATCTGAGGCCTCACAGATGCAGCCTGATCTCGGGGCTGGTGGGAGGAGGGTTGAACACTGTAGAACAGGGTCTGGTCTTGACCTGTCCTGCCATGCTGTGTGGCCATGGGCTGTCACTTCACCACCCTGGGCTTCAATTTCAGCATCTGGCCATCGAGGACTGGACTACTTCTCCAAGGTTCCTCTCTTTTACTTGAAGGAGAAAAAGAGTTTCACCTTCTAATCTCTGTACTCTCTGTGTTTAGCACAGCACCTGTCACTTGGTAGGCATTCAATACACAAAAGAGGCAAGTATACTACAAAGTGTAGTTATAACTCTCTAACTCAGGAGGTGGCAGCCGAAAGGTGATGGCTGCAGTTCCCTTAGACCCTGATGGTTTAGGATCCTAAATATTACTCAGTCTTTCTTTGACCTTGGCTAGGTCTGACCAGCTCACGAGACTGGACCATTCCCGACCGAGCCCTTCTTGAGCAGGAAGGTAAAACGCTAACATTTGCTGAACAAAGATCTGTGCAAAGCAGGGACTTCAAATGCACTGTGTCACTTCATCCTCCCAGCCTCACAGGTGAGGGAACAGAGGCTCAGGGTCTGGTGAAATGATTTGCTTAAGGCTAGGCAAGAATGTGTTGTCTTTATAACTCTTGCTCACTTTTAGCCTCTGCCCAAGCTAGCAGCTCCCTGAGCTCCCTGGCCCCCTCGCTCTGGTCTCTAATCTCTTTCCCAGGTCCCCTCGTGTGGTGAGAAGGGCTTCTCAGAAGCCTGGCCTCTTCAGGCCTTGTCCTCAGCCCCGAGCTTCCCACTGACCCATTCCTCATTCTTTCTTTTATTTTTTATATCCCCTTTCACCTCCAAATCATCAAATCCTGTGCATTCTTCAGGTCATCTCAATTTTCACCTCTCCAGAGAAACTTCTTCAACATCCATGGATCTTCTTGTCTTCTGAGTTTTAATTACAAATACTCTCTGGCTACCATAACTTAATTCTTGATCATTCCCTTGTATTTATTCATTCATGCAGTTTCTCTAATAGGCCAGGAACTGTGCTAGGCACTGTGCAGGAATCCAGTCTCTCTTGAGATTAACCTCGCTTTCTCCCATTTGATGGGTACTTTTTGCGGCAAAATTCAGATCTTATACTTTTTCTGAGGTCTTTATGGTACCTTGCACGGCTCTGGCCATAGCCAGGAACTCCTCAGGAAATTATGTTGAAAGATTCTTCAGTCTCTTCAGGGAATCTTGGGTGTTGCTTCATCCCTGGTCCAATCCCAGGTGCTCGGAAAACCAAAACTTTCGATTTTCTCTTTCCGTCCTCAATCATGTTCAACCCTTTGATCATCAACTGATACAGATCTGGAGAAAGTGCTCACAGTGACTTTTTCTATTTGAGAGATAATGGCCAAACCCATGAAGTAGCTGGACAGGTGAGGGGGGAGCTCTGCTCTCCTGTAGCTTCCTTTTCAGCTGTAATGACCTTGCTCCATGCCACTGACCACGGATGGAGGGCCCAGTGTCTATGGTGTCCCTCTCTCTGGCCCAGGGTTCTGAGAACCTCACAGTGGGAGTAGATCAGTCTATCATTACTTTTTTAAAGTGCTTAGTGATCAAAAACCATCTAGAAACAGTGATATTTAAGCAGATCTGGTACAAAACAGGAAGCCAGTGGCCTGGTGAATTCTCACACTTGGGGACCAGAAGTGAAAATGTTCTGTCTGCCCAGAGTAGCAACAGGCCAACAAAACAACAGGTGAGGAAGTGCTAGAGATCCTGGTAGACTCCCTGTCTCTTGGATTTTTCCTGCAGAGACATGGGGGTAGTCTCCCCATCCCCAAAGCCTAGGATGAGGTTTCTCATACACAAGCAGGGAGCCGTAGAGAGGCAGAGGGGTGGAAAATGTAAGAAGCCTCATCTTCAGGTCTAGCCCCAGGAGCTGGTGGGTCCCAGGTGCCTTGTTTGTATAAGGCTGCCACTGGACTTAAGGATTCTCAGGCCCCTTCCAGCTGCAAGGCTATTTCAGAGTGTGGGTGACTTCAGTTCCACAGTGCTGGGGGAGGGAGGCAGGGAAGGAGGGAGGCAGAGACACCTCTGAGTGTGTGTGTGTGTGTGTGTGTGTGTGTGTGTGTGTGTCCACTGCAGAGGTGAGCCAAGGAAGAGACGGATCGTGTCTTGTCACCGGCTGTATTCCCAGAGGGCCCACCCATGACAGGTGCTCAATGAATGTTTGCTGAAGGGGTGAATGGCTGCATGTTCAATGTTTTCACGGTCCCTTGCCTTGCCTCCTCACCACATCCCCTTGCTCTAGGCTTCCTCTTTAGTCTGTAGCCCTGAGTCCCTCCAACACCTAAGAGCTATAGGGTGAAAACAGCAGAGAAGGGAATAATCATGGTATAATATGATGAAGCCGAGAAGATGACGAGCCTGAAAATAAAATCAAATTTATATCCTGACTGCTTTCATTTCAGATGGGTCTAATGTCTCCCAAGTATACGTTCAGCCTCAGGCTACCATTACCACATTGCCATCTCATATGTGGACATTATACTACTTCACCATCTTTCACATGCTTTTCTCTGTGAGGAAATCCACTCCTTCAGGCATTCATTTATGCATCCAAAAATGTACTGAGCACCTATGCTATATATTAGCCATTGGTTGGGTGTGAAGGATACAGAGAGAAATCAAGAGGAGTCTCTGCTCTCCAAGAGCTCACAGTGAAATGAGCATGGAATGTTGTATGTTCAATGACAGCAGTATGCCCAATGCATTCATGAGAGGAGTCAGATTGAAGATTACTCTCTCCATGTGGCAGGTGAGAAGACTGAGGCATGACAAGATTGAGCTGGGTGACGGTAGAACTCAGGTCTCCTGAGTTCCATTCCACTCCTGAGCATTCTGTTCACTCCCTGGGTGTGTTGCCTCTTCCCTTTTGCCCTTGGGGCATCTCCAGACCAGCCACCTTGGCTTGGAAGCTTGTCCATGGATTGGTCCTTTCAGCCTGGGTGGACTGATGGGCACTTCCTCCATGTGAGAAAGTTTTGCTTTCTTCACTCCATTGTATCATGCCACACAGTGCTTGTTCTACTAGATGTGTGGTTTCTTTGCCCCAGGTTTGAACCGTGGGCTCAGATCTTACAATATCTCAAGTTTTGGAAGTCTCCCAACCTCACTTAGCATAATCTAATAAATCGTGTATTTTACTCCTTTCAGTTTAGTCCAACAAATGTGCATTGAACACTCTAGCTGGACCAAATGGCCCTCCTATGGACCGCTGTGCACATCTCCATCACAGCACGTTCAGCTGATGCTTCTTATGATCCCTTACGTCCTCTTGGCCCCACCCCTGATTCTGGCCAGTTCTGAGTGGGCTCTGACTGACTTTGTGCTAACCAGTCTCTTCTGCAGTGCCCACTGCACATCACTTGCTTTCTGCCCTGGCTCCTTCTGTTCTGGGGGAGCCCATGCAGCCCTGTTCACCAGCAGCCCGAGAGTACAGATGAGTCAACATCTCTGGGGCAAGCCTCAGCCAGTGAAGTTCAGGAGCTGATGGATTAGGACTTCTACTGTCAGTGCTCAGGGGACAGTTGGAAGAGGCCTCTATTATGCTCCAAGAAACATTCCAGTGGGATCAGGGTCCAGTTGCTCTCAGCATGACCAGCCTGATAACATATTCTTGTTTTGGCTTTTCCTTCTCCTGTTCCCTCACCCTTGTTCCCTCTGATTGCCTTCTAAATAAACCACCTGCCCACAATTCCTTGAATCAGGCTCTGCTTCTGGATGGGGCAGTCTAGGCTAAGGCAGCACTTACAGCCTTATATTGTAAGTCTGTGTTCATTTATTTACTTGCTCATTCATTCCTTCAACAAATACAAACTGAAGTTGGGGAATGTAGGAGTGAACAAAAGAGATAAAGTCCCTGTCTTTACAGATCTTATATTTTATTGGGAGAGACAGACTATGAGCAAATAAACACATAAATCGATCATGTCACTTCAGATAATGATAAGTGCTCTGAAGGAAGTAAGCTGGGGATAGAGGGATGAAGTAGAGATGGGGTGGATACTTGGGGAGGGTGGTGAGGAGAGACTTCTTCAAAGAGTCTCCATTTGAGGAGACACGTGAATTAAATGAGGAGGGAATGCAGGATAAGACCTGGGAGGAACAAGGGCAAATGACCTGAGATGGAAATTAGCTTGAAGCAGAGTGGGCAGGGGGAGGCTGCAGCAGGTGTGTCGAGAGAGTGGGCAGATACCAGCTCATCTGGATTTGGACCAAGAGCAAAGGAGAGGGCTTCCAGCAGGGGAATAACATGACCTGAGTCGTATGTTATAAAGATCACGTTGGCTACTGCACTAGAGTAAGTATACTGTACAGATCATGCTGGATTAGACTAACGGAGCCGGAGTGGAAATAGAGGGGCAGGAAGGGGATGAACAGTGGTCCAGGTGAGACATGATAATGGATTTGACCAGGATGATCATGTGGGGGTGGTGACAAGTGGTTGGGTTCACCATCTATTTGGAAGGTGGAGCTGATAGGACCTACCTGATGGATCAGATGTGGGTTGTGAAGGGATGACTCCTGGTTTTTTGTTATGAACAACTGGGTAAATGATGGTGCATTTACTCAGGAGGGGAAGACTGGGGGAGGAATGAGTGTGTGAGGGAGTCAAGAGTTCTGCTGCAGACATATTTTTGAGATGCGTGCTAGACATCTAAATGGAGCTGCTCAGGAGGCAGCAGAGTTAGGGAGAAGTCCTGCTTGGGCGTTTGGAAGTCACCAGCATCCAGATGGCATTTAAAGGTATGGACTGGGTGGTACCATCTAGGAGCAGTGAGGAGAGAAGGGTTGAGTTTAATAGAACAAGCAGCAAATCATCAAGTTATTCTCGAAAGCAGTGACTCTCAGACTTTAATGTATATGGGAATCACCTGCAACTTGATCACCTGGAACTTGTTTATTAAGCAGGTCCCTGGGAACTAGCCTTAGAAATTCTGGGCCTTGAGGAAAAGCTTAGGAAGACAAGTACCCCCAGGTGATTTGAGTGCCCTGTGGGATAGGTAGAGGGGTGCCTAGGATTTGCATGACTAGGTAGCAGGATCCTGAAGAATGTTTCTGTTCTCTGCAGGGCCATCATGAGGACTTAACCTCCACCAGCCCCTCCTTCCTTGTGCAGGTAGAGGTATACAGGTGTGGCACCCACACCCAGACCTTTGCTCGTCATGTACCAATCATCACCAGCACCCCTCCCTGTGCCTACTCCAGAGCTAACCAGCCCCACAGATCAGCTGATTTACTAAAAACCCTCAGCTGCACCCTTGTGATGGGCTGTGATTGTCCAAGGAACAACATGGCACCAATGACAGTGGGGTCTGCAAGACAGGTGCCCAGCGCAGGCATGGCTAAGAGCAGAGGAATGGCAGCCTGCTTTTCCTCTGGTTGGGCGATCATGAGGTGAGTGTTTTAACTGTATATTGGCTGCAGAGGAGCTTGGTGGTCTTCTCCATACCTTTGAATGAGAACTTGACCTAAGTGGGTCATAGCACAAACGCTTTCGTATCCGAATCCTCAGCTCTGAGCCCTCACCCAGGGCCAGGCCTGCCTTGCCAACTGCTGGAGAATTGTCTCCTTGGCTGACCTGTCATATCAACTCCAGAACTCACCATCTCCCCTTTTCCCCCATGCCCATGTCTCCCTTCCACGGCCATATTTCACTTTTCTCATCATCCACATTGAAGTATGATTAGTACCTCTGATTCCTGTTTCTCTCACTCCAGGTTGTCATCAAGTCTTGCCAATTCTCCCTTCACATTGTCTTTTGAATCTGTCACTTCTTCTCTTCCCACTGTCCCTGCTCATTTAATTGGATTATTGGTTAAGCCTCTGTCGTGGACTGAATGTTTGTGGTCCCCCCATTCATATGTCGAAGCCCTAACCCCTAATGTGCTGGTATTAGGAGGTGGGGCCTTTGTGATTAGGGTTAGATGAGGTTGTGAGAGAGGAGCCCTCACAGTGGAAAAAGTATCCTTACAAGAAGAGGGAGAGAAACCAGAGCTCTCTACCACCCCTACCCCCATCCCATCCCACTATGGAAGGAGAAGGAGAAGGGGCCATCATGAATCTTTAGCCTCATCTGCAAGTCAGGAAGAGAGCCCTCACCAAGAAATGAACCTGCCAACACCTCTGGCCTCCAGAACAGTGAGAAATAACGGTGGTGTTGTTGAAGCACGGTATTTTGTTATAGCAGCCTGAGCTGACTAATACAACCTCCTGTTCAGTTTCTCTGCTGCTTGCCTCCATCTCGTGTGTGGACATTAGTTTCCTTCATGGCACTTATCACTGATTATAGTAATATGTTTGTTAGTCTGTTGAGTAGCTTGGTGATTATCTTCATAAGCAGAGGTGCCCTCCATGAAGCTGTACATCTTTTGTTCACCACTCTGGACCCAGGGCCGAGTGCCATGTTGGGCACATAGTACATGCTTAATAATGTGTTTCTTGAAGAAATGAAATGCTGACAAGGAATGCCTCCAGCAGTTCACCCTGCATTCTGCCTGGTTCCTTCTGACTCATGCCAGGGTGTATTGACCCTGTTGTGTACTGAGCAGGGTTATCTTTCTAAAACACAACTTTCACCTCACCCAACCCTTGTCAGTGTTTACTGGGTCCCAGCACCCTTTTTGAATGTTTATGGGAGTGAAAATGAAGTTAAGATCAAGCTGATAGTGAGGTGTGGTGGCTTATCAACAAAAGTGATCATAAATGATTAATCAGAAATTTTTAATTGTGGATTTGCTTTAAAAGAAACCCATGAGCACTACAGGAAATAGATGAGTCATGCCTTCTAGTACCTAGTGTCCTCTAGACTGGGGTTTGATAAAATCAGCCTTAACTGCTAGAACTACCTCACATGGTTACCAGTGTGCTGTCCCAGGTGGGCACAACAAGACCCCCTTCTTTGCCGTTCGTGGGCGGGGCTCAGCGACCCTCCACCTGCACTGCCCTGTGGGCTCCATTCAGTGCAGTGGGTGGGACCATCTCAGGGGTGGTGTGTGTGCTGTGACCGTGTGTGCATTGGGAGTGGGGTGGGGAGGGATGGAGATCTTTGGGGAAAGACGAGGCAGACTCTTTGACTATAGCTATTTACAAACTCGGGAAAACAGAGTTCAGTAGAATGCCCACTTCCCATCTCCTTACTAAGTGGAAGTTCCATTAGCTCATAGAAATGCAGAATCACCCATCCTTCAGCTTAGAAAAGCCCTCGAAGGAGGTTTCTCAGTGTAGGAACAAACGGGGCCATCTCTTGGAGACTTTATTCCAAATTCCCAAGAAGCCTGGCAGTGTCTCACTGCTGTTTGGAAGAACTCGCTCAGTTTATCCCATGGCCCTGGCCGTGCTGGGTGGTCAGAAAGCAGCTTAAAAGAGGAGGAGACCCGGCACAAACTCCTACTCCTTCCACATAAGGGAAGCCTGCTGCAAGAGCTCACGTGCTTGGACTCCACTCTCTCCTTTGAACTACTCCATGCTTCCTCTCTTCCATCCAAACTGGCCTCAGTTCCTTGAGAGGGATTCGTCTTACTCTCTGAAACTTCCTATTCATGTCTCAGCCAGGCTTCATCCAACCTGCCCCAGAGGCCTTTCCCTTGGGCAGACGCCATCTCCAACACTCATTTCCAGGAGGAAGTGACCAACCCCATACACCAATTTGACAAGGAGGCCTTCGGGGCAAAAGTCTGAGCAGGTCCCAAACGGTATAAGATTAGTCAAGTTCTCTGAAGATAACAGGATCAATGCTTCCCCAGAACTGGTTATTTTCTCAGAGTAAAAGGGGAGAGGCATCATCAGAGATGACACAGGGGAACAGAGATGTGGTGTCCCCGACCACCTCCTGGAGGATCCAGGCTGCGACAAAGAGCAAAGTGTACCCCAAACTCAGGCCCCAAGCCCTGGGTCTGCTCCACCGGCTGGGCTGAGCTCGGGGAGAGCCTGAAACCCACACGTGGCTTTTCGTGGAAGGGGGAGGCTGCTTTTAGAATTGAATGCAGATGGCTTCTGCACTTACGAGAAGCACTGCTGGGACACACGTCCACGTTGGGGGGAGCAGCTGGCGGGGCTCCAGGAATGCCTGGTCTGCTGTCTGCCTGGAAGGGAGGGGCTGTCGGGTCTCCTTTCAAGTTGTCAGAATTCACATCCAAAAGATAGTGTTTTCTGTCCCACTGTTTCCTTTTCAGTCTTCTTGAAGAACCCTCTGCATACTCTTTCATTTACACTCATTTTCATTACCTCTCATTACATTACATGCTCTATACCTTACGTTGCATTCATTATCTTTCCTCACGTACTCGTTCAGCAATTTCGTCACATAACATACATTTTTCATGATCTCTTTCATTTTCACCTGTTTCCAAGAAAAACTGTCCATTTCCCTATACAGCTTTAAATGTAACTCTTCATGTGTGATCTCATTTAAACCTCCTGACATCCCCATGAGGAATGATTATTCCCATTTTATAGATGAAGAAACTGGAACTTAGTAAGAAACTTGCCCACGGTCACAGAAAATAAATGTTAACATGACGACTTGGACCTGATTTGAGCCTAAGTCCTCAGTCTTGGTAGCTTAAAGTGACATCGCACATCTACTCATTATCATTCTCGGTCGTCAACAACTTGATGCCTCTACCAGCCACTGTGTCATCAGAAATCTGATTGGTTTCCCAAGATTCCTGTGGTTCTGACAATTTATTGGAAGAAAGAACACATGTCACTCATTTACAGAGCCTGCGTTCAAGGCACATTCACATCCTCGTCGTCAGTGGAACCTCACACCCTTATGAATGAAACAAGTCAGACAACGTTTTCTGGTTTCACAGATGAGGAAAAGTGGCTTTCCCACGGTCACACGGCTAGAAACAGTGAAATCAGAATGAGAACTCCTAGGCTATCGAAATACCCAGAACTCTTTCCCTGTATCTTGCTGCTTCTTCAATAAATAAATGAACAAAATAAATAAATAAACCTTCCAAGGAAACGCTGAAACCCCTCCTTCAAGCCTGTTTCTAGAGGGAGTTATTATCGGACTGGCGCCTACGAGCTTCCTGGCAGAGTGGAAGGGGCTCTGGCTGGATTCCCTGGGCCTGATGTCTATTCCCAGAATGCCACGGAAAACACAGGGCCGAGGATGACTTGGGCGGTGGGCACGCCCCAGGCCTATCACCCCTCCCAGGTTCCCTGCCCACGGATTGTAAAATGGCTTTGCAGACAGATTCTAAACTGACTGTGGGGAAGCGGGGCCCACACCTGCCCCCTCTCTGGGCCCAGGGTCTGATTGTTCTCTCAGCACAATGCCATGCACTCTTGCTACATCAGTTAGCCTGCGGCATGGGAAAGAAGCCAGCTCTGTGAAGGCGTGGCTTCCTCCCTACCCAGGGTCAGTTGGGGTTGGAGATGTCACCCCAGAAGCCAGCTTGGCTATCATCCATCCATCATCTAGAAGGGTCCCCTAGAGATTCTTTACATCACAGATGGGATAACTGAGGCCCTCTGAGAAGTGGCTGGCCCAAGGTCGCACAGCTGATCATTGAACAGAGACCCTACCCCAGTGTCCTGTCCTATAGCTGGATGTCAGCAGCAAACACAGTGCAGGTCCTAACCCTGACCCTCTTGGGCAGATAAGGTGGCATCCAAGCCTAGAGGCCACCTGAAGGCCTGAGTTTTGACCAGTACAAACACCCATGCTTTCGCTGGTACTGTCAGCAAGATGGTGTGGGCAGCAGGGTGAGGGTAGTGCATGGCTTGGCCACTCCAAGTGCCCCAGGGGGATGCTGCTCTAGTTGCTTGAAAGAGGGTGCTGTCTGCAGATGGACACAAGCCATCCCCAGAGCACTGGATTCTGAGCCAGAAGCCCCCTTCTGCATCTCAGCTCCCTTTGACCCCTGCTCCCTCTTTTACCTCCTAGAAATGGCCCCTGCAGCGAGGCCCTGAAGCCTCCATCCTCTCGGCCCTCTATCCTGCTGGAGGCCCTGACACATGGCTGGCCTCAGCAGGGCGACCTGGCTCTCTGAGCTGACTTCAGCCTGGTGGCCTCACCACAACTCCAAAAGGCCCCATGATTCCCCTGAGCAAGCAGTCCTTTACAATGTGGGAAGCATCCCAAGGAGGTGGAGATCTCTGTCCTGCCCTTCTCAGTTCCGCCAGAGTCTGCAGGGCCCCGTCTGCAGAGGAGGCCAATGCCACACATGTACCCTGTGCTAGCTGAGTGTCCTCCTGCCCTGGACACTTACCAGGCCTGGCGCTGGCCTCACTACGCTTGCAGAAAAGTGCCCAGACTGGCCTCGTGTTTCACTTTCATCCCCTGGGGCCCCTCTGGGTCCAGGCAGGGTGCAGCGGAAACCAAAAGCAGCCCTCTGGCCCGAGTCACTCACTTGAGTGCAGGCTGGAGATGAGTGGCAGGGCGACCAGGTCTGAGTCAAAGCTGCCCAGGAGACCGCCTGGGGCTGCCACACAGTCCAGAGGGGCAAGGTCGTGGGCAAAGCTCCAGTCAGATGCTCCAAGGTCACCACAGCGGGTCAAGCCCAGGAGTGACCAATCCTCAGTTGGTGGGTTCCACTGTCCAGCTGGGGTCCCTGAGGGAGTGAGAGTCATTTCTGGGGGGTCCTGTTTCAAATAGCCCTTGGCCAGGGCTGGTAGAGGCCAGTCCACCTCAGCGTCCACGCATGTCTTGAATTTGGGGCCAAGGCCATCTGTTGAGGAGGACTCTTCTTCCAGGCCGCCCGCCTCGGCTGCCCTCTCCTCCGGGCACCGGGTCTGCTTCAGGTAGCCCTGGAAGGCCCCCGCAGCTGGGTCTTCTCCCGCAGCCACCTCCGGTCCCAGGGGACTCACATGGCCCAAAGCTGAGCCACCCTGAACATCCTCAGGCTCCCCCTCAGGGTTCTGGACCAGGCCAATGCCACTGTCAAGCTGGTCCCGGCTGTCGCTCCCCGCCTGCGGCTCCCAGCTGGGCTCCGTGCCAGGACTCAGGCTGGGCTCCTGCAGGCAGATCCCGCTGTCTGTACTTTTGCTGCCGCCGCTACTGCAGCTGTCCTCCGGCAACCGGGGCACCCCCTTTCCCAAAGTACCCCCAGCCTGGGGGTGGGGGGCAGGGAGGTGGAACTGGGGCTCATCAGTCTGCAGGGATGGCTTGGCACTGCTGAAGCCACTGTCCGTGCTGCCGTGCAGCTCCGAGTTCCTCAGCTCTGGGGACACCTTGGGGAAGGCCTGCTCATCGAGGGGGTGAATGGTGTCTTGGGTCTCTGGGCAGGAAAGCTGGCTGATGAGGCTGAAGGGACTGGGCTTCTTGAAGACCTGGGGAGGAGAGGGTAGAGTGAGGGGTGGGAGGGTCACCTGCAGGAACCCGCCCCAGTGTGGCCAGGGGAGGCCAGGGGTTCAGGAGGTACTGCTCCAACAGAGGGGTCGTGCAGAGCCTGGAGTACACTGCCACTTGTCCTTTCGGTTTTGGTTCAGAATTGAGTTTTCCTCCTCATGCAATTCTCAGTTTGACTCAGGCCAGATACCTAAGAAGCCCGTATTCTCGGAGTTCGGACAGAATGACAGGCAGAATGGGAGGCTGCAGGGAAAGGTGAACATTCTCGGGAGGCTCTATCAGCAGTGCTTTTCAAACCCGAAAGCAGGCTGGACCCACTGAGATTTAGAAATGCGTTTCAGACTTTTTTCCACTATGACCCCAAGTAAGAAATATGTTACACAATAACCTGTATGTAAATAGCCCATAAATATACAACTCATATATGATTGAAACCAATTTCACAAAATAATACTTATCGTTACTACCTGTGCAGTGTGATCTATTGTATTGTCCTGTCCTATCCTATCCCATGTTATTCATTTCATCTCTTACAACGCTGGATGTGAGACACCGAGTTAATTTCTTCACTCCCTGAGTGACTCACATAGACGCAGCCTGGCTGCAGCGTGGGGCAGTGAAACAAGCAGAGCTAGCAGCTGAGGGGGCCTCGTTCCCCATTAATTGCCCAGAGGCCCAGGGAAGTCACTTAACCTCTCTCCCCCTTGCTCTTGTGCCCCAGCCGCACTGGTGTTCCTTTTGCTCTGGACAGTGCTGTCTCAGGGCCTTTGCACAGGCTACTCCTGGTTGGAATACTCTTCTCCTAGCACTTTGTATGGCTGTATCCTCCTTATCGTTCAGGTCTCAATTCAGATGTCATCTCCTCAGAGAAACTTTCCCAATCACCCTTGCTAAAGCAGTGCTCCAGACACTCTCTTCCCATTAACCCAGTTTATTTTTTCCTAGCACTTAGTTCCTGGAGTTATTTTTTTGTTTTCTGTGCCCCCACATGCGCGCACACACACACACACACACACACACACACACACACACACACACACACACAATCTCCAACCCCAAGAGAATAGAAACTCCTTGAGGGCAGGAGTCGTCTGTTCTTATGGGCCACTCTGTTCCCAGAGCTTAAACTGAGCTGGCACATAGTAGGCACTCCAAAGGTTTGTTGACTGACTTACTGACTCACTGTTGCACATCTGCCCTTGTTCCTTTTGTATGTGATGACTCTAATGCAACTCTTATTGGTTGTATCCCTATTGATATCATGTGGCTTGGTGACTAAGGATGTGTATTCTGGAGCCAGACTTCATGGGTTCAAATCCCAGGTCTGCCTCTTATCAGCTGTGTCACCTTGGCCAAATCATTTATCCTCTCTGTGCTTTAGTTCCTCCTATGCAAAATGGAAGTAATGACAGTATTGCCTTCTCAAGTTGTGGTTCATGCATGTAAAATACTTAGAACAGTGCCTGGTACAGAGAAAGCACTCAATAAACACTTGGTGAACTGAATTTTACTCTCTAATAATTCTCTAAAGAAGTATTATTATCTCTATTTCCTAGAGGAGAAAACTGAACCTCAGAGAAGTTAAATGACTTGCCCAGTGTCACACAGCAGCAAAGAACAAATAGATCTGGAATTGGTACTCAACTGTCCTGATTTGTAATCCCCACTTGTTTAACAATGCTTACTTTGATAATCATTGAAGATCAGATCAAAGCAGCTAATGAATGAGAACAAGCAAGTGCATGTTATTTATAAAGTTAGTAACGGCTGTGATCGTTAGAGGAAGGAAACTGGGCTGTACTTATCTTGAGGACGAAAAAACTCATGAGGACAAGTCAATTCTGTGATCCAAATGTTCAGAAAGAACAACAAAAACAGAGGTTGCTTGTCATCTCCTTTGGCATTTTTGCATCTATGTCCATTTCACTGGTTTGCATTAAACGTAATCATTGATTCGTTGGCTGCCCCACCAGACGTAATCAAGCCCCTTGGGACCAGTGGCCACATTACTCAGCTGCTTCCGTACAACATTTTGCATGTTGTATTTGCTTGGTAACTGTAACTCAACAGCTACCTCTCTCTTACTAGATGCCTTTTCCCAAGCCCAACTAAGACTCTCCCATCCAGTGGTCCTTTCCTACCACTCTGCTGTCTAGTTACCCATCCCTGAGGGCAGGTTCCTTGGTGCACTCACCAGGCAGCCCCACCCCTCTTCTCTCCCCTCCATCCCCATCCCAGAGTTCTTACTCAAAATAATTTCAGAGGGCCTCTGTCTCTCTCCTTATTTTTCCTAGAGATCCTGGGATCCTTGTGGAGGGTCCCCTTCCAGCTGTGAGCTTCCCTGGGCCCTGGTCTCCCTGAAGGAGCCCACCCTTACAGCTGAGCCCTCGACCATCACAGTAATGTCAGCTGTGGGGACCACCTTTGGTCCAGTCTGAATCCCAGGCCAGAGACGGGCTGTGGTCTGGAAATGCTGCTCAATGTGGCAAGCTGAACTTTGGAGGCCGGCTGACTACAAATGCGGTGTTTGTCAGCACTGTGTAGCAAGAGGATAGGCTGTGGGAAGGTCCGGAGATGCTCGCCTCTCAGCATCACCTCTCCGCTCTGCTCTCTCCCACACTGACAGCAGCCCTTTGTCTGCCTGTTCCAGAGCACCCATCGCCAGCCTCTAGGGGTGGGAAAGGCTGGGCTCCGGCCCTGACTCTTCCTGGCTGTGGGACCCTCTGCACGTAACAATCTCTCTATGCCTCAGTTTCCTCAGTTGTAAAGTGAGGCTATAACTACCTGACTCCGAGGTACTAATGCACAGGGGCTGGTCTGTGGCCAATTATTGGCAAATAGTAACAAAATGGCGCATGGTGGGTTGGGATTACTGTGTCTTATCTGGGCCACTATAAGGCAACATTCTCCGTGCTGGGCTTGGCATTCAAGCCCTCCCTCCGCCCCCATGGTGCTTGATGAAGGTGCCTCTGATAATGTCAGGGCTGAGGGTACACGGCCTGCCTGGGAGGGTTCTCCCTGCCTCCCGGAGTCCTGGTGGGGCCGGGAAGGATGGGGCAGTGGCCTCCCCGTGAGACTCACCAGGACGGTGGGCAGCTTCCCCCGGCGCTGCACATACAGCTGGAGGGCCAGGAAGAAGGCCAGGGCTCCACAGAGCAGCAGGACAAAGGTGAAGAAGATGCTGAGGTTGGTCACGGTGAAATCTGTGGGCCCAGAGCGATGGGTTTACAGCCTGGTGCCATGCGATATGGAAGGGCAGTCCCCGAGGATCCCATGGCCCCTCTCAGGAGCCTCTCGGTGAGGGGCCGAGTGACCCCCCCCCACACACCCCCCCAGGTTACCTATAGGCCACAACTCTGGAGGCCACGCCAGGATTCTTGGGAGTCCCTGCCTGGCCCTCCAACCTCTGCCCTGAAGGATTCCCTCACTAGACACATGGCCTCCAGCTCTCTGCACAAAACTCACATGAAGGCATACATAGTGGTGGGGCAGGATGGTACAGCAGGTAAGAAGGGAGGCTTTGGGAGCAGCCAGATCTGGGTTCAAATCCCAGCTCTACCACTTACTAGCTGTGAGGCTGTGGACAAATTAGTTAGCCTATCTGAGCCTTAGTTTTACCGTCTACGAAATGGGCAAAATAATAGTGCCTACCTCATAGATGGCTGTGAAGCACACAGCACTTACCATGAACCAAGCCCTTTATAATATCCCCCCTTATCTGTGGTTTTGCTTTTCGTGGTTTCAGTTAACCTGTGTTCAAATGTGGTCCAAAAACGTTAAATGGAAGATTTCCAGAAATAAACAATGCATCAGTTAAATCGTGTGCCGTTCTGAGTAGCATGATGATATCTCACACTGCTCCACTCTGTCTGGCCCGGGACATGAATCATCCCTCTGTCCAGCAGATCCCACCCGTGAGTCACTTAGTGGCTGCCTCAGTTACAGATGGACTGTTGTGGTATCCCGTGCTTTTGTTCAAGTAACCCTTATTTTACTCAATAATGGCCCCAAAGTGCAAGAGTAGTGATGGTGTCAATTTGGGCATTCTCTTAAATTTTTGTTTAATTTATAGACTAAACTTTGTCATAGGTATGTATGTATAGAGAAAAAGCATAGTATATATACATGCTTTCAAGGCATCCACTGGGGGTGTTGGAACGTATGCCCTTCAGATAAGGGGGGGGACTACTGTACTATGTCACCTGATTCTTATAGCCACCTTAGGAGGTGAATACTATTATCTTCCCTATTTTTATAGGTTAGCATCCTGAGGCCCAGAGGGGTTAAGCAAGTTGCCCAAGGTCATATATTTCATAAGTGACGACGCTGAGATTTGAACCTAGACCTGTATACAAAACTATTTCTATATCAGTGAGTGGATGTTGAAAAGCTCTTAAGGCCGCCTGGCACACAGATGGTGCCTTCCTCTGCTTCAGTAAGGCAGAGTGAGGCTGAAATGACAATGAGTTTGTGCGTGTCTGCCATAAACTGAAATGTACTGCAGAAAAGTAAGGAGTCCCTCTGGTCATTGCTGGACGCTGCCCACACTGGACCGGGCACTCCCAGCGCACTGACTGTTGGCATGATTCGCTGGGCACTTGACATATGTTGTCCTGAGTAGCTAGTTACAGCCTGCTCTGGGCACACCCTGTCTTCCCAGCCAGACTGTAAGATCCTTGTGGGCAGAACCACAGCCTTCACATGCCATTTTCCCTTCCCTCCCTCCCCTTTCCAGCACCGGGCTGAGAGCCTGGCACAGTATTTGCTGACTTTTGCAGCTGTGGGGAGGAGTCAGCTCAGTTCTGCTTTCCTCTGAGGGGGAGGAGGGGAAGTTCGGAGAAGCCCTTGGTGCCCCCAGCTCTAAGAAAAGACAGCGGAGGAATGTAACAAACAGGAACCACCACAGCTGGCTGAGGAGTGCTGCAGAAGGGCTGCTGGGAGTGCAGCTGGGCTCCAGTGGAAGCACCCGCAGAGCTGGGAGACCTGGCTTTGTGGCCACACCCTGGAAGTTGCTTATAGGTACTGAGCCTCAGTTTATGCATCTCTAAAATGGGGACAATAGGAGCTCTTTCATAGAGCTGTGTGAGGATGGAGAGCTGTGTCGCAGTTGGGGGGCACCTAGCACAGTTCCCCACATCGGCAGCCCTCAGTGGAATGCTTTTCAGAAGTGAGAGGCCCTTCCTGCCTCCCTTCTGCCCAGACAGCAGCCCTGACCAACTCACACTGCGGGGTGAGCACGATGCACTCCTCCTTGGACCAGACCTCCTTGTTCACTCGGGAGCTGACAGATGGTTTCACCCTGACACAGAACTCTCCCACCCCTCTCGGGACTGGGAGGTTAAAGTTTTCATGTTTTATCTTGTCATGGGACTGAAACGAAAACAATCAGAGCAGTAAACACGATATCCTTGTTCCATGCCATATGCAAGCTGAGAGCCGAAGGGGCTTTAGAGATGCTCTAAAGCACTGAAGGCCAACCCCCTTTAGTGGTCTTTTTCTAAGATAAAAAACCCTGCATTATCGAGGCAGCCCAAGATCTCTGTGATTACCATGATTTAGTTTGTATTAAAAACAAAAAGGAGCAAAGGAAGCCATAAACAAGGCGAAAAGACAACCCTCAGAATGGGAGAAAATATTTGCAAATGAAGCAACTGACAAAGGATTAATCTCCAAAATATACAAGCAGCTCATACAGCTCAATATCAAAAAACAAACAACCCAATCCAAAAATGGGCAG
Organism: Grampus griseus; assembly: GCF_964374135.1. Classification (NCBI taxonomy): domain Eukaryota; kingdom Metazoa; phylum Chordata; class Mammalia; order Artiodactyla; family Delphinidae; genus Grampus; species Grampus griseus. The sequence goes on from NC_139002.1 coordinate 15,224,704, forward strand.
AAGACCTAAGTAGACGTTTCTCCAAAGAAGACATACAGATTGCCAACAAACATGAAAGGATGCTCAACATCACTAATCATTAGAGAAATGCAAATCAAAACCACAATGAGGTATCACCTCACACAGGTCACAACGGCCATCATCAGAAAATCTACAAACAATAAATGCTGGAGAGGGTGTGGAGAAAAGGGAACCCTCTTACACTGTTGGTGGGAATGTAAATTGATACAGCCACTATGGAGAACAGTATGGAGGTTCCTTAAAACATTAAAAATTGAACTACCATATGACCCAGCAATCCCACTACTGGGCATATACCCTGAGAAAACCATAATTCAAAAAGAGTCATGTACCACAATGTTCATTGCAGCACTATTTACAATAGCCAGGACATGGAAGCAACCTAAGTGTCCATCAACAGATGAATGGATAAAGAAGATGTGGCGCGTATATACAATGGGATATTACTCAGCAATAAAAAGAAACGAAATGAGTTATTTGTAGTGAGGTGGATGGACCTAGAGTCTGTCATACAGAGTGAAGTAAGTCAGAAAGAGAAAAACAAATACTGTATGCTAACACATATATGTGGAATCTAAAAAAAAAAATGGTTCTGAAGAACCTAGGGGTAGGACAGGAATAAAGACGCAGACGTAGAGAAGGGACTTGAGGACACGGGGAGGGGGAAGGGTAAGCTAGGACGAAGTAAGAGAGTGGCATTGACATATAAACACTACCAAATGTAAAATAGATAGCTAGTGGGAAGCAGCGGCATAGCACGGAGATCAGCTCGGTGCTTTGTGACCACCTAGAGGGGAGGGATAGGGAGGGTGGGAGGGAGACGCAAGAGGGAGGGGATGTGGGGATATATGTATACGTATAGCTGATTCACTTTGTTATACAGCAGAAACTAACACAACATTGTAAAGCAATTATACTCCAATAAAGATGTTAAAAAAAAAAAAAGCAAAAAGGAAGTATTTTATAGATACTGAGGACCATCCCAGAAGAGGCTAGAATCAACTGTGGTTGAAAGGAAAGAGGATGGATTTTGCAGATTCCAGATCTCCCTTTATGGGAGTGCGCTTGGGCATTTTCATAGCCTCTGAGAGCTTCATTTTGCCATCTATAACATGGAATAAAATCCCCACCTGCAAGGGGGTTGGAAGCAATAGTTATAACATCTCCTGCGCTGCCTGACACCTAGCGGGCACTGTCGTCCCTGCCATCTGGCAGAAGCACAGGTTTAAGGGCTCAGGCCATCTTGGCTACCCCCACTTGCCCCACAAGCTCTCTCGACTCTGCTGGAAAAGTTCCCCAGGGGTACACAAGGGAAGCCTGGCCTTGGGGAATCCCATACCTTATATCGTCCTGGTACCTTGCGAACCTCAATCTCATACTCCCGGAAGTTGTGGAAGATGCTTTCATATGTGTCGCCTGCAGGGGCCATCTTGGGCCTGGGGAGCTGGATCACCCCAAAGATGATGCCATCGTGCACCTCTAGCTTCACGCCGGCAACTGTCAGAGTCACTGAGTCGGGAGACAAAACCATGAGGCGTGCAGCCTGGGGAGGGCCTGGGCACCCCATCCATACCTGGCCTCCAGGGTCAAGCTTTACCCACCCTAAAACCTGGGCTACAGGTTTCTCAACCTGGCAGAACATAAGGATATCCTGGGGAGCATGTTAAAAACGCAGATGCCCAGACCCACTCAAGACACAGTGAATCTGAATTTTGGAAGCTGGGCCCTGGAAAGGTCTATTTTTTTTATTTTTATTTTTTTTGCGGTATATGGGCCTCTCACTGTTGTGGCCTCTCCCGCTGCGGAGCACAGCCACTCCCTGGCATGTGGGATCTTCCCGGACCAGGGCACGAACCCGTGTCCCCTGCATCGGCAGGCGGACTCTCAACCACTGCGCCACCAGGGAAGCCCAGGAAATGCCTATTTTAAACACACTCTTCAGTGATGTTTCTGCAGCCAGTGGAGTACCGGCCTGTGGGCAGGCATTTGGGAGACAATGACCTCCAAGAGCATCATTCTGAATTCTGCAGAGCAGCCTTGCCACACACATAGAGCACAGTCAGTCCCAATCTGCAGAAGGAAAGAATCCCATCACATTTGGGGCTTATTCTTTTCTCTTCTCTCTGCAGAGAGAAACTCCCAACTTTGCTTCAATAGCACCTCCCTGCTTCAAAGCCTCACACCCTGACCCCGAGGAATTCATTCTTAAAGGGAGGAGGACCTGATAGAAATTCTGCCTCCAGCTTGCTGCCCTATGCTGAGTGCTTATGGATTTGCTTCCCCTCCGAGAACCCTACAAGTACACCAACCTGACCCTCGTGACTCAGCTGCCCCAACTCACCCCAAGACTTCTCTTCTGTAGGATAAACAACTCCAGTTCCCTTTTAAATCTTGAATAACTTGGCTATTTTCATCTAAACCTTCTCCAAAGTCCTGACTCAGGCTTGTTTGGGCAACTAAATCCCCGGCGAGGAAGCCAGGCAGATGAGGCGAGCTATGGGAATGGAAAGAAAAGTTCTAGACTAGAGCTTCCGGCCGGAAAGGACCCTGAAAGCCATGTTCTAGGTCCCGGGGAGGAAAAGCACCTTCATCCACAGAGAAGCGGGTGTTGGGAGAGGTCCAGTTTGAGTGCTGGCCTCCGTCCACTGCCCGGACTCTGGCTCGGTAACCATTGCTATGATACAGGTCCAGGGTCTGCATGGTGAGATCACAGGACAGCACCAAGGTTTGGCTACAGCTGCGGATGGGGTTCCAGTAGATGGGCTCTACTCCATACCTGGGGAGATAGCGGGGTAGGCATTGGGAGAGGAACTTGTGCTCAAACCTAACTCCTTTAGGAGGGAAGCAAGAGGCCAGGGGAGAGCTCTCGTGACGGTATAGCCCTCAGGGTATTCCCTTTAGTCCGGGGCATCTAGTTGCAAGGGGATCTCCCTTGGTTCTGGGACTCTGTACCAATTTCTCTGCGCTCTAGAAGACTCTTAGATTGGAATACGAGTAGCTCAAATGCCAACTCATCCAGGAAGACTTGCCACTCCCTGCAACACAGCCCAATTCCTCCTTTCTCCCAACTACATCTGTAGTCCTTAGGGCTTCCTTGTTCTCCAACTGGCTTACGGATGCTTTTCCTGTTTTTCCAATAACATGGAAAAATCTTGAGGATAAAGGCAATACCTTGGCTTTCTCACCCAGAGCTTCCAGCACACTACTCTGCCCATATGAGACTTGATCAGTACTTGTCAACTGATGGATATGTGCCAGGGTCCTTCCTGGTGTCATTTCAGTAACAAGGCAGGTATCTTCCCATGCCAGCGTGGGTAGAAGGGGATGGACTCACCCACTCCCTCCCTCACCTCCCTCCTTTCTCCATCCTCCCTTTTGCTTACCGCAGGAGCTCCACTTCATAGTAGGTACTTTCAGACTGATTCGGGATGGGAGTCCAGTGGAGGACGTGGTAGAAAAATTCTGCTTCAAACCACGCAGATGAAGGTCTGGGCAGTTCTGTCCGCAGGGAGAACAGTGTCAGTACCAGAGCTAGCAGAGGTCCCCTCCACCTCCCCGCCAGGGAGGAGATGATGGTGGTGATGGTAGCAGGCATTCTAACAGCTCCCATTTACTGAGCACTTTACCTTGAGCTGAGCACTCAGCTAAGTACTTTACATATATTGTCTCATTTAATTATCACAGTAATCCTACAAGGTAGGCATTTATTACCCCAATTTCACCAGAGAAGAAATGAAGGTTCAGAGAGGCTAAGTGACTTGCCCAAGGTCAATGGGGTAGTAAGCGGTAGAGTGGGCCTTTGAATCCAGATGCGTCTGATCCCAGAGCTAGTATAGTGTCCTTAAATCACTGTCCTGTGCTGTAGGTGATCAGAAGCAGAAGTGTTGGTTGAGAAGAACCAAGGTGGGTGTGATGACTCCCAGGCAAGAAGGCAGGGGCTGAGGGCTAAGATGTGCCCACAGTGAGCTCTCAAATGAGCTGGTCCCTGGCTCTGCCCAATCCCTGTCCCTGCTCCAGCCCCATCCCAAGGCCTGCTCTCCGTCCCCACACCTGGTCCCCACCCTGGTCCCAGCCCTGGCTCTAGCCCAAGGCCCCCCTCTCTGGAGTTCTTTGGGTACACAGATATCCTGCTAGTTGGCATCTACCTGTTTCTCTTCACAGAACCCCAAGCTGAGTGCTTGCCCCCACTTCTCGGAGGGCTTTACTGCAGCCAGATGCCCAGCCTTAGGACAGGCAGCCCGGGGTCTAGACTGGGCTGGGGACGTTTCCACAAAGAGCTGGCACCTTGGCTCCAAGGTGATATATACTAAGTACCAGTGCCTCTCTCCACCTCCTGTGTTCCCCTCACAGCCAGCTACACCTCTCACCATGGGAAACTAACTTCAAGAGGCTCAAACTAGCACTTGCTAGTGTGACTCAGACAAATCACTTAACCTCCCTGAACTTGTTCTCTCATTTGTAAGAATGTGATAAATACACCTACTTTAAGAGTCTTGCCGATCGAATGCAATGAAGTATGTCCAGGCCAATACCCACATTCAGCTCCTCTTCTCTCCTCCTCGATCCCTTAATGTCTCTCCATCTGACAGCGACTCCCAGGCTTCCCTTGTTCTCCAACTTCTCATCATCTCTCTAATAATGCTTCTTTTTTCTGACTGTCATCCTCACTTAGAAAGCACATCTGTCCCGGTCCCTTGCTTGCTTTCTTATACTGTCTTTGATCCTCAAGTCTGTGTCTCGATTTCAAAACAGTATACGGAAAGTGAAAAACACAGTGGGTCATTGTGGTGTTGGGGCTGCACATCCCCAGCTCAGCTCTCTATCATGTGAATGGTGACTGCATGTTTTACTTCGTATTCTGGCGTCATGTAGAAGCAGTTTCAGTCCCTGCTCTCCCTGCCTCCGCTCCTGGTCCCTCCGGCTGCCAGCCCTTTCATTTTCTCCCTTCAGGATTTAGTCTTTTCAATTGCAGAAACTTTCCAGGATTTCTGGCTGGGTTAGGTGAGCTAAGGAGTAGCAGTAGGGAGGAGGGAGGCAGGTGGCAGTGGGAGAGCACTGGGGGCTAAAGAAGGAGAAGGGATGATCCGATGGGGGTGACAGGTAATAGTGGGGGAAAAGTGCTGAGATAGGGTGACATGGCACGGGGCAGAAATAGATTAATCGGAGAGCTAAGGGAAGGTAGAGTCAGACTGAGATCAAAGTAATTCCCCAGAGGGACCAGCAGTCTCTTCATTTGAACTAGAACAACAAAAAAGCCAGGGGTAAATTTATGACGCACAGGGAGGCGGGTGGACGGTGACTTGTGTGTGTGTGGGGGGGTCATTTAACTTCTCTATCCATACTTCCCCCTCCCCTAGTCAATCTCAGTCTCTTCCACGTCCACAACGGGTGAGCCTGAGACCCAGGCTTGCCAGAATGAGGGAGATTCGGGGAGTAGAGAGATAATGGGTGCCCCTCTCCATAGAGGGCAAACCAGACGTGATTCTCCGTGGGACTCAGAACTTTAATGTAGGAGTGACGACCGGTAGGAGGGGGAGCGGGACGGGCGCGGAGAGGTCAGGGCTAGACCCCGATCCTTACCGTGCGCGCGAAAGCCGAGGAGCAGGCTGAGGAGGGCCGGAAGCTGCACTATCAGGCGCGGCAGCATCCTAGTCGAGCCGCATCCTCCGGAGCGGGAGCAGAAGCCAGAGCCGGGATGCTTGCCTCCGGTCGCCGCTCTGCGGGACTGAGACTGAAGCCTCCGACCGCCTGCCAGGCCACGCCCCGCTAGGCTGACGTCATAGGGGCGGAGCCTTGAGACGCCCCGCCCCCGAGCCGCGGCGTCAGGGAGCCCGAGCAGCGGCGTCAGGGAGCCAGAACCGCTGCGGAGCGCGGTCAGCCCAGGCAGGTGGAGAGGAAGCAGGGGCAGGGCTTGCGCATGCTGTCCCGGGGCGGGGGCCGGGCTCTGGACAACTCTCACCCTCCTCGCCTCCCGGGGCCCCCGGTGTAATAGGGTGAAAGCGGTCTGGGTAGCCTGGAGAGGTGTGTGTGTGTGTGTGTGTGTGCGTGCGTGCGTGCGTGCGTGCGTGCGTGCGTGCGTGTGTGCGTGTGTGTGTGTGTGTGTGTGTGTGTGTTGCGGTGCAGGTGGCGAGGAACAGCCTTGTCCCTGTGGGTGCGGAAAGTGGGGTGAGGGTGTTAGAGCAAATTTTACGGAAGAGTAGGGTTGGGATCCGCAGCTGCTCAGAGTTGGGAAGGAGATTGTCTCAGGTGCTCAGGGTACCTGCTTAATATTTTGGAAGGGGTGCCGACGACGTCTTCCAGCCTTCTTTGGTTTCCCTCGCCTGCCTGAAATCTCATGTTTAGAGGTTTTTTGTCGTGGTCCGAACGGGGGTTGGAAAAGAATTTCCAGACACAAGGCAGAATGTAAAGAATATAGAATTTATTAGAGGGAAGGGTCGCCGCCAGAACGGCGGGTCGACCTCCTAGTAGTCTGGGAGAGTCGAGCCAGAACATGTGCTATTGATCAGTTTTTATAACCAGAAAACAAAGGAATGGCCCGAGGTGAAAATTTCGTTTACTGATTGGTCGAGGCACATATACCTTCCTTCTATAGGGTGGGAGTGGGACAGGGCATATGCCTTTCCTTATTTGGGACAGGTCCCGTTGCCCAGGTGGGCTCAGAAATTTCCTAACCATTGCAACATGGTGGGGAGGGCGATTAAGAGTCCGGTAGGGGGTGTAACGCTGACACTTTTTCAGGCAGGGTCGTCCTTTGTCCTTGAAGCACCATTGTCCTTGGAGCACCACATTTTTTTTTTTTTTTCCTGCTGGGTAATAGTGCTTCGGAAGAACTGGATAAACGTCATCAGTCACTCATACCTCTGTCAATTGGCTCATCTGACACTTCACTCCAGGTGCAGGGAAGGTATCTGGGCATGGGAGACAAACTGTCCACTTCACTGTTGTTGGGTGGTGGCATGTGCTTCAGACTATGTGCGTGTATGGGGGGCGGGGGGTGGGATGGAAGTCCCATCCTGTATCTGAAGATCTACCTTGGGACTAGAAATACCTCATTTTTTAAAAAAATTATTTATTTAATTAATTTATTTTTGGCTGCATTGGGTTTTCGTCGCTGCGTTTCTCTAGTTGCATCGAGTGGGGGCTACTCTTCGCTGTGGTGCGCGGGCTTCTCATTGCTGTGGCTTCTCTTGTTGCGGAGCATGGGCTCTAGGCACGTGGGCTTCAGTAGTTGTGGCTCGCGGGCTCTAGAGCGCAGGCTCAGTAGTTGTGGCGCACGGGCTTAGTTGCTCCGCGGCATGTGGGATCTTCCCGGACCAGGGCTCAAACCTGTGTCCCTTGCATTGGCAGGCGGATTCTTAACCACTGAGCCACCAGGGAAGCCCAGGACCTCATTTTTTGATGGTGGTCGGTGAAGGTCAGGGATGCACTGGCCACATGGATAGCGAAGAGTGGTATATGCAAGCCCAGCAGGACATATGGTCAGCCAGGGCCACCCTAAGTGGACAGCTCTTGTTGCCACACTCTTACATCAGCCTGGAGGAAGAGTCGCAGGGTTTTTAATGTGTGAGGATATTTTTTGCACCCTCTGTTGCTCAACTGAGAGATGAAAAGTTAGCCAATTGCTCAGAAGTACCCAGGCATGACCCGAGGGTGTGGCTGCTGTCTGAAATGACTTCTTAGTTCCCGTTGACCTTTACAAGGAGTATGCTGCGCTGTGTCTTTCTGAACTTGTCTTTACTTTTAGTTTTGTGTTGAATTGTAAGAGTTTACAATCTAGACCCCCTCACCATTTTGCAGAAGGATCAGGATTTCTTAATTCATTCATATGACATACATTTAATGCATATCATTATGAACCTGGGGATATTATGTGCCTGCACATTGTTGAGGCTGAGGAAAAAATGGTGGTGAAAACAAGGTCCCTTTCCACAAGAAATGAACACTCAGCTAGAGACAGAAAGTGAACAGAGATTTTTAATATGCTGTGGTAAGTGCTTTGGGAAGGAAAATACAGGCTCACATGGGGACACAGGAGACAGACACTCTACCACAACTGGGGTCAAGGATAGGGAAGGTTTCCTGGAGGAGGTGACATCTAAGCTGAGACCTGAGGAATCAGTAGGAGGTAGCTGGGTGAAGAGGGGACAAGGAGGGTGTTCCAGACAGAGGGAATTATATGCTTAGATATGAGGGAATATGGCATTTTTAAAAGAATCCTGTAAAGTGAGTAAATTAGCATTCCTATTTTAAGAAGAGGAAACCACCGTGACTGACATAGGTTAATGTTTTGCTCAGGGCAGAGTCAGCATTTGAATGTAAACTATTCCAGTGTATCCTGGTGCCTCAAAGAAAGCACCTAGAACAGAAGTTATGTCAGACATATGATTACTGTATCTTTTTCTTTTAAGAAATTCAGTGTTTATTTTGGTTTGTATTCAGTTATTCAATCTCAGTGTTGTGAAAAGTCCACCTAAGTAAGGTTCAGTGATTTCTGGTATTCATACCAGTATTGGGACAGATAATAGAAAGTAATTATAATAGTATCCTTTGCTTATTGAGCTCTTACTACGTGTCAGTCATTCTGCTAAATACTTAATATGTTGTATCAGAGACTGGCTAGATGGTTAGCAATTCCATTTCCTCTTCCTGGGCACACATGACAACTACATTTCCTAGCTTGCTTTGCAATTAGGTGGAATATGTGACTGGGTTTTAACCAATGTAAAGTTGAATTGATGGGTGCTACTTCCTGGCCTGGCCTCTAACTCTGTCTTTGCTATTCTGTCAGCCAGTGGAGGGGGCCTAGTGGGGACTCCAAGGGGACTCCAAGGGGATGGAAGGAGCTTGGGTCCCTGAATCACCTCTTGGAGGGGAGCTATGCAGGAAAGACACCCAACCTACATCAGCCTGTGACTTGAGTGTGGGGCACACTCTTCTTGTAGGTAGCCACCGAGATTTTGGAATTTTTGTTATAGCAGCTAATGTTAACTACCCTGATTAATGTGCAAACATTGTCTCATTTAATCCTTATTACTACCCCCTCTAGACTGACATAATTATTAATGCTTTACAGATGGGGAAGTGAAGTCAGGGACAACATCACTTGTTTGCATCACTCAGCCACTTAGTGGCAGAGCTAAGATTACAATCCAGGTCTGTTTGACTCCAGAGCTCATACTTTTGCGACCATATAAAAAAATGCCCTTCCCAATCTTGGAAGAGTTCTTGGAAAAGACAAGTGTCTACTGAGTTGAGAGAGAGAAAGAGAGGAGGGTGTGGGTCGGGGAGGAGGAACAGCTCAGGGCTGAGTATGGTGGGAAGAGGGAAGGTGAGGAGCCCCAGAGAACATGTGGGCAGAGCCTTGCCCCCATGGCCACACTGGGAAAATTTTAGGACAAGTTTTGGGCTTTGGATGGTTCCGTTGTCCCATTTTCGCTCTACTTCATCTTGGTCTTCAGTTTGATGCTTCTGAATGGGCACCACTGTGGGGTAGGGTGGGCATCTGAGCGGCAGGAAGTCCAGCTCGAGTGTGGTAACAAACACGGCTTGCAGTTTCTGTCCCTGGACTAGTGATGAGGGAAGTTCCAGGCCTTGTGATCACTGTGTCAGAGCTAAACATAACGGGGAGAGACCTCAATGGAACCAACCCCGAGAAGAAATCAGAGAAAAGGAAGCTGCCTGGGGATACTTGGTAGTCACTGGGTCAAGGAGAATGACAGATGTGAGGGGAAGAGGTCATCAAGGGCCAGCCCAGCCCCAGAAGGAGCCTTCTTGCTATTGGTTACAGAACCTAATTAACATTCACATCCATTCACCGTCTGCCTGGCTCTCTCCTGGATGAGAATAAAAGAGCTCACCAGGGACAGAACCCCCTTCTGAATGTCCTTCTCTCTTCTGTTCAGATGGTGGCTCAGACTTGAATGGAGAGTTGCTTGAATTTTAGTTGGGTGGGTAATAGGCCTCCCTAAAGGGTTTTGGGCAGGAGAGAGACATGGCAGATTTGCATTTTAAATAGAAGAGGAAACCCAGAGTACAGAGGTAACTAGCTAAGGTGACTCAGCTAGTTAGTGGCAGAATCAAAACCCTGATCTGATTGAAGTTCAACTCTTTGCCTGACAGGCCCCAACAAATAGGCTTGTGGAACTATGAAGACCATGTGAATCACGTGTCATGTTTTGTGCCCCCTAGCAAAGAGAAAAGAGGAAGAAATACTGGTCTCCCGGGTGAGGGACCTCCCCTGCTAATTCTCTTGAATCAGCAGAGCTGGGGCCAAGGGCCATCTCAAGCCTGCAGTCTACTTGGGATATCATTCTTGGCCAGTGGCCAAGATCCACAAGGCTGCTGGGAGCAACCTGTGGGCCTCAGAGACAGGAGACCCATTTCTCGCCCTAGCTTGGCCACTGCCAGGTGTGTGCCCTTGCACCAGTCCCTTTACCTCTATTAGCTAATGACAGGATTGGAAGAATTGTAACCTTCCTGGGCTGTTGCAAGGCCAGATACAGAAGTGTTCTGACAACTGATAAAGGCTTCCCAAATAGGAGGGAGTGTGGCTAGTAGAAATATTCAGCAGAAAGGCCTCATACTAACTAGAGGGGGCCAGTGCCCTTTCCCCTTGTCTGCATTCACTCATCCTTTCTCCAGGCTGTATGTTGTGCTGAACCCCACCCCACCCCAGGACAACTGGGGCCTTTGACCACACTTGGACTCCTCTTCGCCTCCAATCATCTTATCAGGAAGGGTGAGCACCTAGTCCATTGCCATTGCTCTCATGAACCTGGGTACGAGAGATTAAGAACACTGACAAAAATATCCCATTCCCTTCAAGAAACAGCTGTGTTTTCCTTCTGTAGTCCAGATGACTTTGACTTCTCCAGTGTTTAGGGGTGTCATTTCCCTTTAATTGTAAACTTAACAGCAGTCTGAGCTCCTGTCCTACGAAGGGAAGAAGTTCATCTGCTCTTGGGCTTCCATTCCCAGAGAACTTGTGGGGTTCTCCAGGGAAGTCTCCCATGCCCAGGGCTCTCCTGGCAGTCTCACACCTCACCTCCTAGGGTCTCATGGTGCTGGGCTGCAGCTGCTCACTTCAGGTGTGGACACAGGGCCCATCACATTTTGACTTGCTGTTGGAGGCTTGCAAATAGCAGAAGTACCAAAGAGATAGTTTTCAGCCACTTTAAGAAGTAGCCACTCGGAGCTCCCACCAGTTTGGTCCCCTTCTGAAAACTTTCCTTAAGCTCCTGGCAGTCATTGTGGCAGGAAGAAACCAGTTAGCCTCCCACCTTTGGAAATCTCTAGGCCTCTCTGAACAACTTTCTTGCCTCCAGAGAAGGGAGAGGCCTTCCTTTCCCTGCTCAAAGCCCACTACTTCTTCTTCTTATTTCTCTCTTTAAGATGATTCACAGGAAGAGCATCAATATCCTTCAAGGGAAATTCCTAGCCCCACCCCAAGGTATAGTGTGGCTCCAGTGGCCCACAAAGGGCTAGTTGCTGGCGTATTTCCTTAAGTCTGCCTTAGCCTCAGATAACAGCACAGGTGGGACAGCATCTGTATGGCCCAGACAGTGGCATGTCAAGCATAATCCAGGGCCCTGCACAGCCATTCCTCCACGGAGGGGAAGAGACCAGGTTTGCCTGCTTCTCCTGTGCGTGTCTGGGCTCCTGGTCTTCTATGAGCAAAGCCACAACAAAGAACAGTGATTTTCAGGTGTGGGATGGGACAGTCTAAATTCAGCCTATTTTTCTAACTTCTCCAGGCCATGGATCTGCTAAGGAGATACTCAGTTGACATTGCCAAACAAAACCTCTAGACCTCGGTCTGAGGGACCTGTCTTGGGTCCACTACTGACGTCTGGGCCTTTGCCCAAAACTATGGGCATATGCTTACTTTCTATTGACATGACTAAGAAGGTTCACCCAGGACAGAGGGAGGCTCCCACCTAAAGATAAATCCTAATTACTACTCTGTGATATAGAAGTTGCTTGTAACCCTTGAAATACAGTTTTTCAGTTTCAAGAATTTAAAGGTATCCATTCCACTGTACCTCTGGCAGCAGTAGGAGTGCGGGGTGGGAAGACCTAAAACTGGGGTTTAAGCCCCAGTTTGTCAGTTGTCATCTGTGCCTTTGGGCAGGTCACAAATTCCCCAGGTCTCAGGTTTCGTACCTATAACATAAAGATGATACCTCTTCTTACAGCCTATTGGGGTTGTCGAGAGGATTAATGTAAGCAAACGTTTGTTAAGTACCCTTGACTAGGTCCTGTGGGTTACAAAAATTAGTCATACGCTGGCCTGATCAGGAGCATGTACTTTCAAGAGAGTTAAACCTGTAATAAATAACGTCTAAGGACCAGCTTAGATGTAAGGTGTCTTGTAAACTCTAAGGTGTAATACACATGTAGGGTATTAGTACTGCTGGTATTTTTCTTGTGGATTGGGTCTCCTTTCTGGTCACTGCCAGGCCAAACATATATTGACCAGGTCATAACCCAAAGCCTGTTCTCCCCGTCCCCTCATGGCTCCAAGAGATCTTGTTGCCCCTTGGAATCCTGGAATCCTTACGTGGCGGACAATTCATCTGTACCCCTGCTTCTCTTCCAGCACTTTCCCCAGGACATACTGGAAATAAGGCCTTTCCTCTTTCACAGAATTAATGACGAATACAAGAAATGATCATTGGAGGTCAGGCGGGCATAGTGCGTAGAAAGTGTGCACATGTTCCCAGTGGATGGGTGCGTGGGAGGGGAGCATGGAAGAGGGAAGTTCTACAGTCCGAGGGTGCAGTTCAAATTCTTATCATTTATAGGAAAATGAAAGTCAGAGAGGAGGAGCTCAGTTAGATAGACAAGTTCACACCTCACCCCCAGATTCATTCTGTGGCCATCTGACCTTTTGGGACATAAGAGCAAGTGAGTTGTCCTTCTCACCTTGTTCCAAACTCTTTTTCACAAGCCAGCAGTTGGGTGACTGATGACAGGAAGTCCTGCTGGTCTTTCTGGTGGCCAGTAGCCCTTCCTTTCTGCCTGCACGAACCTGCGCTTCTCTCCCCCCTCAGCCCCTCCTCCCAGACACCAAAGGAACCCAAGTGGAAAATTCTCAGGACCCATGAGAGAAAAATGAGCATTTCTTCTGCAGCTTTTTAGAGTTCTTGAATATGGCGAGGTTCCTTCACCCTTCTTAGAACTTCGGTTTGGTAAACACTTTTTTTAACACATAAAAATTCTTTGATGAAGTAATAAGTGTTCAGAAATATATACCATTTATCAACACTTCGATGTACGGTAGGAAGCTCCAAAGAGGTGACTCATGTTTAATGTTACCAATTGTGGAAATTCTAAGCCTAATTTCAGAAAGCTGAAGTGAATAAATGCTCTGGGGTTCATGAAAGTTTTGTAAGTGGTCACTACCTGTGTCCACATTTATAAATTAACAGAAGGCTTTCCATGTGAGTCCTGGATACTTGCCCATCCATTGTTCTCAGGAGATGCTCCCTGTGCAATCATATAATGAGCTACTTCTTCTGGCTCCTGGAGTAGAGGCCTCTTTCCATGACATGTGTTCTTGTGCTCAGGACTCAATTCTTTCCCCCTCTCCATTTAACGTTCCTCCCCACACCACCTCTGGTCCTTACATACTAAAGCATAAGTCAGTAACTCAGCTCCTCTGAGGTCCCACTTTGATAACCAAGTCCATTATTGCCACATCTTCCTCACGGCCCTTCTCCCTCTTGGGTCAACAGCTTGAATCTGCTAGTATTCATTGAGTACTTGCTCTGTGTCAGCCACTGTGATTAGCACCGGGGGACAAAAATGAAAAAGAGACTGTGTTTGGCTTGGAGGATGCTTAGTTTGAAAGCGAGGGGAAAAGGAAACCTAGCGTTTATTTTTGTGCTGCCTAATGCGCTGTTATTACTTCATCTGATCCTTTCTGAGGTATTCTTTTCTCATTTTACAGAGGAGGAAACTGAGAGGTTATATGATTTTCCCAAGGTTACTCAGCAAATGGTCCAGTCCAGGCCTGTCTGACCCTACATCACCACTCTCCTCTTCGCCCCTACTCCCACCAGCCACAGGCAAAAAGAAGCAGATGGGACGTTCCAGCTGTAGGTCAGTTGGGAGGTTGCCAGGCAAAGAACTAGGTTGAGGCCTGTTGGCAGGTGTTTGGGTACAACCACGTCCCCCTGTGAGAGACCCAGAACCCAAGGCAGCCAGGGTGAGGTGTATGTGTCAAATCTCCCTGTCTCTTTAATTACAAGAATTTCTCAGGAACCTAAATGTGATTACATGTAGGACTCATTTTTTTTAAAGGAATAGTTTTATTTTATTTTATCTTATCATTTTATTTTATTTTATATTTTATTTTATTTTATTTTTTGACTGTACCGTGCAGCATGTGGGATCTTAGTTCCCTGACCAGGGAGTGAACCTGTGCCCCCTGCAGTGGAAACTCATAATCTTAACCACTGGACCACCAGGGAAGTCCATGTCGGACTCATTTTGATGATCCTTAATTTAATCACATCTGCAAAGACCCTGTTTCCATAGGAGGGACCATTCATAGGTTCCAGGGATTAGGACATGGATAGCTTCTGGAGAGCCATTTTCATCTTACCACAGTGACCAGTTTCAACATTCATTTCTGTATTCATTCAATCATACCTTGATTGAACATATACTTATTGAGCATTTACTCAATACCGGACACTGCAGGACACTGGGAAGACATGGTGAGCGAAGCAGAGCCTTCTCATAGCCTTACGGTTTAGAAGTGGAGATGGGCGTTGATCAAATAATCATCTATATAATATGCAAAATTGCAACTGTGGTAAGTGCTATGAGAGTCCATAATTGGGACCTGACCTGGTGACAAAGGCCCAAGAGAACTTCTATGAGGAGGTGCTGCTTGAGTTGAAATCTGAGGGACGAGTTGGGGTCACCAGGTTAAGAGGGGAGGGAAGAGTGTTGCAGGCAGAGGGAACAGATGGCGGGACCAGGGCATGACCAGCACCGGCAGGATGTGCAGGGCTTGGGGTGGGGCCCACGGGGAGAGGGGTGTGGGTTTCAGGCACTGTGTGAGGGGGTCAGTCTGTTGTGCCTTCTCCCCATGCTTTAGACCAGTCCTAACTCGTGGCCCCTGCCTGGTATCCTAGAACCCTTCCTCCCCGTTCCTCCCTCAGGCCTCATCCTCTCACTTCCTGCCCAGTATGCCATGTGGTTTAGCAAGGAAACCGCCTGAACTCAGTGTTAAGGGCAGACCTCTAAGCTTTGATCAACAAAAAATTCATAAGAGCCTACTGTGTGGCAGACATTGTGTCGGGAGTTACAGAGATGAAGACAAGAAAGTGACATTCTTCTGGCCCTTGAGGCAAGAGACTATAGGGTGGAGGGGAAAGCATGAGGGCTTGAATGCTGAATAGCCTGTTGACCTGCATTGAATCTCATTTCTACTACTTCCTGCTGTGTGGTCTTGGGAGAATGACTTCACCTCTCTGTACTTCAGTCTCTTTCAGGAGCACTTAAGTCAACCAACTTTTAATATAGCCCCACTGTGTGCTAGGCAGTAGGCCAAGTGCTGGCAACCCTCAGAGACCTGTCTGGCTGGGAGCAGAACACTGAGGTTGATTGTTTCCTCTCCTGGGACTCCAGATCCAGTTCTGCTGCCTGCAGTGCTTGATCCAAATGGGTTTCCGGGGTAGATGCCACCAAGTGGTTTCTGCACAGGGGCCCCACGCCAGGCATGGTGTTCCAGGAGATGGCAGTCAGATGAATGTTCTGGGAGTGTGGACCCATCTGGCCTTCTTCCTGCCTCCTCTTCCCTCCTTCTGCAGAATATTCGACACTGTCTCCAGAGAACCCTCTTTGATAAACACTAGTCATTCCAGGCTTGTGCGTCACCCCCAACTTTGCGGAGTACTCTTTTGGCCAACAATTTTCATCTACATCTTTGTTTATTGGCCAGTATTACTAGGTGCCTCAACTTGATGTTTTGGTAATGACACTGGCCCTAGTCTTTTCCATCAAACCATCTGTGTGAATAGGCCAAGACGGGGTCAGACAACTTGCTAACTCTACTGAGTTTGGCAAATCGCTTTACATCTTTAAGCCTCCATTTCTATGGTAAAGTGAAAATATAAGTCCCTTGTCATCCTTCCAGGGCTTCTGTGAATATCAAATGATATTCTGCCCCCGCGTCCTGTTTTTACTCCATTGTGGTGCCCAAGATGAGGTTTAGGGTGGGGTGAGGAAGAGCAAAACCTTGAGCATTGAGTGGTTGAACTCTCTAAAATCAGCTGAGCCTTATTGATACCCATGATTCCTCCTCTAAGGGCTGTTGTGGGTGCAGGTGGGTTAACTGCCCAGAAGCTGTCTTGTTAGGTTTCTTTTCCAACCATAGTGGCTTTTGAGTCTTCAATTCCCTCCCTGCTCTCTCACCTTTGAACATCTGGGTGGGGGATTTTGTTCAGAGTGTGAAACAGTCTTCTAGATCGCTCAGGTCTCCATAGGTGTGAGGAGTTGTTTTTGTCCTTTGGCGAGAAGGCATTTTCCATGTGAGCAGAGGTGTGAGGCTGTGACCCCTCATGCCCTGGGGCTGCTCTGTGCCTGAGAGTTCAGGCACCCATGGGAAGCCATGGAACTGGATTCTGGGGTAGGCTTTGGGGAAGGCTGAGGAGCCCGCCTAGTTACTACACAACCAGGCCCAGCAGGGAAGGGAGGATAGACGGCCTCAGACACAGGCTGAGAAATGTGTGAAGGAGAGGATTCAGAGCAGGGTCCACCAAGCAGCACAAAATCTGGGTGGACAAACAGTCTATGGAAATTCACTCCAATTTTTAGGGTATGGTGTGCAAGGCATAGCCAGGAATACCATGGGGTTCACAAGTAGAGTAACTCTGAATCTCAGTTTCTTTATCAATGAAATGAGAATAATAGTATTTATTGTATACGGTTATTGCAAGGATTAAATGAAATTAAATACATAGAAGTTGTTTAGTACAGTGCATGGTGCATAAATGTCCAACAGATGTTAGATGTGGGAAGGTCTAGTTCAGGTAATGGTGGAATAGTTTGTACTGGATAACCCTCTGGCTGCTAACAGTGATAAGCTCTGAGCAAAAATATGGAAAATCCCAACTAAAGAGACAAATCTCCCATGTGGAAGAATTTCAAATCATTTATGTAAATACTCGACCCTCAATGAGCAACACTGCTTACTCCTTAAGTGTGGGCTGTGCATGGTGACTTTCTTTCAGAGGACAGTATGGAAAGAGGGGGAAAAGAGTAACTTTATAGTGGCGAAACCTGACAATCACTAACTCACACAGGTGATCAAGGTCAACATCAACAGTGATATCAAAGTCATGTTGACAGTACCTGCCCTTGATAGGATGTGATGAGAATAGTACTTTGCCTCTGTGGTCTTCTTCTCCAGAGCCTGTAATTCCAGTATAGCCATGAGGAAAACATCAAACAAATTCCAACAGAGAGGCATTCTACAAAATATCAGACCAGTACTCCTCAAAACTGTCAAGGTCATCAAAAACAAGAAAGCTCTGAGAAACTGTCCCAGCTAAGAGGAGCTTAAGGAGACATGATGACTAAATGTAATGTGATATGGCAACCAATATAATGTAGTACCCTGGATGGGATCCTGGAACAGAAAAAGGACATCAAGTAAAAACTAAGGAAATATGAATAACGTATGAATTTTAGTTAATGAAAATGTATCAACATTGGTTCATTAATTGTAATCAAATGTTCTCATATTAATAATAGGGGAAAATGGTGTGGGGTGAAATTTCTTTCAGCTTTTGTATAACTGAAAATATCTTTATTGTAGCTTCATTTATTTATTTATTTATTTATTTATTTATTTATTTGCCGTACGTGGGCCTCTCACTGTTGTGGCCTCTCCCGTTGCGGAGCACAGGCTCCAGACGCGCAGGCTCAGCAGCCATGGCTCACGGGCCCAGCCCCTTCGCGGCATGTGGGATCTTCCCGGACCAGGGCACGAACCCGTGTCCCCTGCATCGGCAGGCGGACTCTCAACCACTGTGCCACCAGGGAAGCCCTCCTGTCAGTTCTTTAAAGGTGTTGCTCCATAGTCCTCTTGTTTACATTGGTTCTGATGTGACATATCCTTATCTTAATCTTTCCTTTGTATGTAACATGTCCTTCTTCGACTGCATTTAAAATTTTCTCTTTAACATTGGTACTGAGAAATTTGATTATAATGTGCCTTGGTGTAGTTTTCTACATGTTTCTTGTGCTCAGATTTTTTGTTTGGTTGGTTGATTTCTTAGACCTGTGGGTTTATAATTTTCATTAAATTTGGAAAATTTTGCTAGCATTTCTTCAAATATTTTTCTGTTTACCCCTTCTCTCATCTCCTTCAGGAATTTTTCAGGGAGTCCAATCTTAGGCCATTTGAAGCTGGCCTACAGCTCACTGATATTCTTTTCTTTTCTTTTCTTTTGTGGCTGTTTTTTCCTCTGTGTTTCATTTTGGGTAGTTTCTATTGCTATGCCTTCACGTTCACTGATCTTTTATTCTACAGTGTCTAATCTGCTGTTAATCCCATTCAGTGTATTTTTCATTTATGATATTGTAGTTTTCATCTCTAGAAGTTAGAATTGAGATTTTTAAAAATAAAAGTATCTTGGTCTCTACTTAACTTTTTGAACCTATGAAGTACAGCTATAATAATTGTCTTAATGTCTTTCTCTACCAATTCTGGCATCTGTGTCAGTTCTGGGTTGTTTCAATTGATTGATTGTTTCATCATCATGGGTCATGTTTTCCTGTTTCTCTGCATGGCTTATAATCTTTGGTTGTATGCCAGCCATTGTGAATTTTATATTGTTGGGTGCTGGCTATTTTTGTATTCCTATAATTATTATTGAGTTGTGTTCTGGGATGCAATTAAGTTTACTTAGCAAAAGTTTTATCCTTTTGTGTCTTGCTTTCGTGATTTCTTAGGTGAGTCTGGCAAATATTCTCCTCTGTTGAGGCAAGACTACCCTGAGAACTGTACCCATTGCCCTGTGGATTATTAGTTTCTCCAGTCTGGATAGTGGGGACAGGTACTGTTTCCAGTTCTGTGTGAGCATCAGGTACAGTTCAGTCTTATTCTTTCAGATGGTTCTTTGCATGGCCTCTGGTAGTTTCGTCTTTTGGACACACTAATCAGTACTCTGCTGAATACTTGAAGGGAACCTCCTTCAGATTTTTGATGTTCTCTCTGCGTGTAGCTCTCTCCTCTCTGGTATTCCATCCTATGAACCCCAGCTGCATAGGCTCTACCTGAGTTCCCCCTCCCTGTGCTATGGCCTGGAAACTCTCTCAAGGCAACATGTTGGGGCAATCATAGGGCTTTCAGGGTTCTTGTCTTTTGTTGCCTGAATTTCAAGATCCTGAAAATCTGTATATATATATATATTTAAATATATATATTTACATATATTTTTTCCATGTGGGGGGCAGTGGTTGTTTCAGGTGGGAAGGTAAAATGGTCCCTGTTACTCTATCTTGTCCAGAAGCGAAAGTTCTCACTTTCATTTTAGAAGGACATTTTTGCTGATTATAGAATTCTAGGTTGACAGTTATTTTCTGTCAGCACCTTAAAAATATCATTCCCTGGTCTTCTGGTTTCTCTTGTTTCTGTTAAAAAGTGTATTAGTTTTGTAGGGCTGCCATAACAAAATAACTTTTAAACAACAGAAATTTATTTCTCACAGTTCTGGAGGCAAGAAGTCCAAGATCAAGATGTCAGCAGGGTTCCACAAAATGGGGGAAAATACTTGCAAATGATGTGACCGACAAGGGATTAATCTCCAAAATATACAAACAGCTCATGCAGCTCTATGTCAAAAAAACAAACAACCCAATCAAAAAATGGGCAGAAGACCTAAATAGGCATTTCTCCAAAGAAGACATAGAGATGGCCAAGAAGCATATGAAAAGATGCTCAACATCACTAATTATCAGAGAAATGCAAATCAAAACTCCAGTGAGGTATCACCTCACACCAGTCAGAATGTCCATCATCAAAAAGTCCACAAACAGTAAATGCTGGAGAGGTTGTGGAGAAAAGGGAACCCTCCTACACTGTTGGTGGGTTTGTAAATTAGTACATCCCCTATGGAGAACAGTATGGAGGCTCCTTAAAAAACTTAAAATAGAACTACTGTATGACCCAGCAATCCCACTCCTGGCATACATCCAGAGTAAACGATAATCCAAAAGGATACATGCACCCCAATGTTTATTGCAGCACTATTTACAATAGCCAAGACATGGAAGCAACCTAAATATCCATTGACAGAGGAACGGGTGAAGAAGATGTGGTACATATATACAATGGAATATTACTTAGCCATAAAAAATAATGAAATAATGCCATTTGCAGCAACATGGATGGACCTAGAGATTATCATACTAAGTGAAGTAAGTCAGAGAAAGACAAATATATGATATCACTCATATGTGGACTCTAATTATTTAAAAAAGGTACAAATGAACTTATTTACAAAACAGACTTACAGATATTGAAAACAAACTTATGGTTACCAAAGGGGAAACATGGGGGGGTGGATAAATCAGGAGCTTGGTATGAACACACACTGCTATATATAAGATAGATAACCATCAAGGATCTACTGTAAAACACAGAGAACACTATTCAATATTCTGTGATAACCTGTATGAGTAAAGAATCTACAAAAGAATGAATGTATGTATATGTATAAGTGAATCACTTTGCTGTACACCTGAAACTAACACAACATTGTAAATAAATTCTACCCCAATAAAATTAAAACATTAAAAAAAGAAGATGTCAGCAGGGTTGGTTTCTTCTGAGGCCTCTTTCTTTGGATTGCTGATGGCTGTCTTCTCCCTGTACCTTCACATGGTCTTTCCTCTGTAAATGTTTGTGTTCAAATCTCCTCTTCTTATAAGGACACCAGTCATTTTGGTTTTCTTGGAATATACCCTGATTGGGGTTTGTTGAACTTCTTAAGAATTCTGCTCATTCACTCAGACACTCATCTTTTATTCAGAATTCTTGTGTCTAGTGTCAGCTTCATCTGCCTGCCCCATTCCCTAGATTTTGTATTCCCTGGTTCCTTATAGCTGGCTCCTTGACTCTCCCATTTTGAAAGTTCATCCCTTTCCAAGTACCCTAAGGACAGGTAGTCCTAACAAACCATAACATTTTGAAGCATTCATATTCCCAAACAATGGGATTTTGAAATGATCTCATTTTAAATTAGAAATGTTTTTCTTCTACAAAGCAGTTCATATTTATTAAAGAAAATTTGGAAGTACAGAAAAGTTTACAAAGAAGGAAAAATAAATCACCCATAGTCCCATGACATAGTTTCCACTTTGTTTTTTTTAAATGTTTTTATTTTCTCTTTCAGTTTTATTGGGATATAATTGACATACAGCATTGTATATATTTAAGGTGTATAGCACAATGACTTGCATGTATTGCAATGTGGTTAGCACAATAAGTTTAGTTAACATCAACCATCTCACACAGATACAAAAAAGAAAAACATTTTTTTCCTTGTGATGAGAACTTTTAGGGTCTGCTCTCTTAGCAGCTCTCAAATGTACCCTACAGCAGTGTTAACAGCAGTCATCATGTTGTGCATCTCATCCCTAGTACTCATTTATCTTGTAACTGGAAGTTGGTACCTTTTGACCACCTTCATTCAATTCCTCCACCCCCACCCTCTTGCCTCTGGTAACCACAAATATGATCTCTTTTTCTATGAACTTGGTTGTTTTGTTTTTTTAGATTTCACATTTAAGTGAGACCATACAGCATTTCTCTTCCTCTGTCTGACTTTTTCACTTAGCATGATGCCCTCTAGGCCCTTTCGTGTTGTTACAAATGTCAGGACTATTTTTTTTATGGCTGAATAGTATTCATTGCATATATATACACCACAATTTCTTTATTCATTCATTGTTGATGGATATTTAGGTTATTTTCATTTTTAGATAGTGTAAATAATGCTGCAGTGAACATGGGGGTGCAGATATCTCTTCAACATAATGATTTTGTTTTCTTCAAATATATACCCAGAAGTGGAATTGCTGGATCAGATGGTATGAGGGACCTCCATAGTGTTTTCCATAGTAGCTGTACCAGTTTACAATCCCACCAACAATGCACAAGGGTTCCCTTTACTCCACATCCTTGCCAGTATTTGTCTCTTACGTTTTTTTTTAATAGGAAATTTATTGATGGAAATCTCATATTTTTTCATTAGATTACACACCATTTATTACTTGTTTCTTTAATTTATTTTTTAATTAATTATTTTATTTTATTTTATTTTTTGGCTGTGTTGGGTCTTCATTGCGATGAGCAGGCTTTCTCTAGTTGGGGTGAGCGGGGGCTGCTCTTCATTGCGGTGCGTGGGCTTCTCATTGTGGTGGCTTCTCTTGTTGTGGAGCATGGGCTCTAGGCATGCGGGCTTCAGTAGTTGCAACATGTGGGCTCAGTAGTTGTGGCTCAGGGGCTCTAGAGCACAGGCTCAGTATTTGTGATGCACGGGCTCAGTTGCTCCGCAGCATGTGGGATCTTCCCGGACTAGGGATCGAACCAGTGTTCCCTGCATTGGCAGGCGGATCCTTAACCACTGCACCACCAGGGAAGTCCCTCTTATGTTTTTTTATTATAGCCATTCTGATAGGTGTGAGGTGATACCGCATTGTGGTTTCGATTTGCATTTCCCTAATGGTTAGTGATGTTGAGCCCCTTTTTAATGTACCTTTGGCCATTTGAATATCTTCTTTGGGAGAATGTCTATTCAGGCCCTTTGCCCATTTTTAAATTGGATTATTAATTTTCCTGCTAATGAGTTGTATGTTATTTATGTATTTTGGATATTAACCCCTTATCAGATGTGTGATTTGAAATATTTTCTCCCATTCTGTAAGTTGCATTTTCACTTTGTTGATTGTTTCTTTGGCTGTGTAGAAGCGTTTTAGTTTGACGTAGCCCTATTTGTCTATTTTTTATTTTGTTGCCTTTGCTTTTGGTGTCATATCAAAAAAAAAAAAACGTTGTCAAGACCCATTTCAAATAGATTTTTTCCCTCTGTTTTCTTCTAGGAGTTTTATGATTTCAGGTCTTACATTTAAGTCTGCAATCCAATTTTAGTTCATTTTTCTGAGTGGTGTAATATACAGATCTAGCTTTATTTTTTTTACATGTGAACATCCAGTTTTCCCAGCACCATTTATTGAAGAGACTGTCTTTTCTTCATTGAGTATTCTTGGCTTTCTTGTCAAATATTAGTTGCCCGTATATTCATGGGTTTATTTCTGGCCTCTTAGCTCTGCTCCACTGGTCAATGTGTCTGTTTTTATGACACAGCCATACTGTTTTTATTACTATAGCTTTATAATATAGCTTGAAATCAGGAAATGTGATACCTCCCACTTCTTCTCATAAAAGAATGCTTTGGCTATTCAGGGTCTTTTGTGGTTTCATATGAATTTTAAGATTGATTTTTCTATTTCCATAAGAAGTGCCATTGGAATCTTGATAGGAATTACACTGAATCTGTAGGTGGCTTTGAATATTATAGACATTTTATTGATATTAATTTCTCCAATCCATGAACACAGGATATCTTTCCATTTATTTGTGTCTTCTTTGATTTCTTTCATCAATGTCTTATAGTTTTCAGTGTAGAAAATTTTCATCTCCTTGGTTAAATTTATTCCTAAATATTCTGTTGTTTTGATGCTGTCGTAAATGAGATTGTTATCTTTATTTCTTTGTCAGGTAATTTCTTGATAGTGTATAGAAACACTACTGATTTTTGTATGTTAGTTTTGTGTCCTACAACTTAGTGAATTCACTGATTAGATCTAACAGCTGTGTGTGTGTGTGTGTGTGTGTGTGTGTGTAGTCTAGGATTTTCTAGATATGAAATCATGTCATCTGCAAATAGAGACAATTTTACTTCTTCCCTTCCAATTCTGATTGGAATTGTTGTTTATTTCTCTTTCTTGCCTGACTGCTCTGGCTAAGACTTCCAATACTATGTTGAATAGGAGTGGTGAGAGTGGGCACCCTTATTTCTGATCTTAGAGGAAAAGCTTTCAAACTTTTAACATTGAATTTGATGTTAGCTGTGGACTTATCATATATGACCTTTATTTATGGTGAGGTATGTTCCTCCCATGTCTAATTTGTTGACAGTTTTTATCACGAACAGATGTTGAATTTCGTTGAATACTTTTTCTGCATCTATTGAGATGATCATATGATTTTTATTTTATTCTATTAATGTAATATATCACATTTATTGATTTGCATATGTTGAACTATCCTTGCATACCAGGGATAAATCCCACTTGATTATGGTGAATGATCTCTTTAATGTGCTGCTGAATTTGGTTGCTAGTATTTTATTGAGAATTTTTGCATTTATATTCATAAGGGATATTGACCTATAGTTTTCTTTTCTTTTAGTATTCTTGTCTGGCTTTGGTTTTTGGCTGCCTTCATCAAATGACTTTGGGTTAACCCAACTCCTCTTTGAGTTTTTGGAAGAGTTTGAGAAGAGTTGGCATTAATTTTTACTTAAATGTTTGGTAAAATTCACCAACGAAGCCATCTGGATTTAGGCTTTTCTTTGTTGGGAGATATTTGGTTACCGATTCAATCTCCTTACTAGTAATTGGTCTGTTCAGATTTTCTATTTCTTCATGATTCAGTCTTGGTAGGTTGTATGTTTCCAAGAATTTATCCATTTCTTCTAGGTTGTCCAGTTTGTTGGTATATAATTGTTGATAGTAGCCTAATTTGATCCTTTGTACTTCTGTGGTATCAGTTGTAATGTCTCCTCTTTCATTAATAGTTTTGTTGATTTGGGTCCTCTCTCTTTTTCCCTTGGTTAGTCTAGCTGAAGTTTTGTCAATTTTGTTTGTCTTTTCAAAGAATGAATTCTCAACTTTGTTAATCTTTTCTACTGTTTTCCTATTCTCTATTTCACTTTCTGCTCTAATCTTTATTATTTCCTTCCTTTTGCTAATTTTGGGGTTAATTTTTTCTTTTTCTACTTCCTTGAGGTGTAAAATTAAGTCATTTATATGGGATCTTTCCATTTTCTCAATGTATGCATTTATAACTATAAAATTCCTTCATAGAATTGTTTTTGCTGTATCACATAAATTTTGGCATGTTGTGTTTCCATTTTCATTTGTCTCAAGATATTTTTCTATTTCTCCTTTAATTTCTTCTTTCATCCATTGGTTGTTCAGGAGAGTTTTGTTTAATTTCCATATATTTTTGAACTTTCCAGTTTTTAACTCTAGTTACTAACTCTCCTGTTATTGATTTCTAGTTTCATACCATTGTGGTTGGAGAAGATATTTGGTATGATTTCAATTTTGAATTTGCTAAGACTTGTTTTGTGGTCTAACATGTGGTATGTCCTAGAAAATGTTCCATGTGCGCTTAAGAAGAATATATGTTCTGCTATTGTTGGATAGATTGTTCTGTGTATGACTATTAGGTACATTTGATCTATAGTCCTGCTCAAATCTGCTGTTTCCTTATTGATTCTCAGTCTGGATGATCTATCCATTGTTGAGAGTGGGATATTAAAGTCTCCAACTATTGCTGTTTATTTCTCCTTTTAGTTCTGTTAGTATTTCTTTATATATTTGGGTGCTCTGATGTTTGGTGCATAAATATTTATAATTGTTATATCTTCTTGATGAATTGACCCCTTTATCATTATATAATGGCTTTCTTTGTCTCCTTTTACCATTTTTAGTTTAAAGTCTATTTTATCTGAAATTTACAAATAACTCATGCAGCTTAATATCATCAAAACCAACAACCCAATCAAAAAATGGGCAGAAGACCTAAATAGACATTTCTCCAAAGAAGACATACAGATGGCCGAGGCACATGAAAAAATGTTCAACATCACTAATTATTAGAGAAATGCAAATCAAAACTACAATGAGATATCACCTCACACCAGTCAAAATGGCTATCATCAAAAAATCCACAAACAGTAAATGCTGAAGAGGGTGTGGAGAGAAGGGAACCCTCCTACACTGTTGGCGGGAATGTAAATTGGTACAGCCACTATGGAGAACAGTATGGAGGTTCCTTAAAAAACTAAAAATAGAGCTACCATATGATCCAGCAATCCCACTCCTAGGCATATATCCATAGAAAAACATGGTCTGAAAGGATACATGCACTCCAATGTTCATTGCAACACTGTTTACAATAGCCAAGACATGGGAAGCAACCTAAATGTCCATCAAAAGTGGAATGGATAAAGAAGGTGGGGGGCACATATATACAATGGAATATTACTCAGCCATTAAAAATAATGAAATAATGCCATTTGCAGCAACATGGATGGACCTAGAGATTGTCATACTGAGTGAAGTAAGTCAGATAGAGAAAGAGAAATATTGTATGATATCACTTATATGTGGAATCTAAAAATAAATATACAAACGAACTTATTAACAAAACAGAAACAGACTCAGACTTAGAGGACAAACTTATGGTTACTGGTGGGGAAGGGTGGCGGGAAGGGATAGTTAAGGAGTTTGGGGTTGACATGTACACAATGCTATATTTAAAATGGATAATCAACAAGGACTTACTGTATAGCACTGGGAACTCTGCTCAATATTATGTGACAACCTAAATGGGAAAAGAATTTGAAAAAGTATAGATACATGTATATGGACAACTGAATCACTTTGCTGTACACCTTAAACTAACACAACATTGTTAATCAACTATACTCCAATATAAAATAAAAAGTTAAAAAAAATAAAGTCTATTTTGTCTGATATAAGTATAGCTACCCCTACTCTTGTTTTGTTTTGTGTTGTTACCATTTGCATGAAAAATATTTTTCCAACTTCTCATTCTGTTCATGTATTGTTTTGCTAATTTCATTTAAACGTCTATCTGTGTGTTCTTGTAGTTTCTAAACTTCTTTAAGAGGATTATTCTGAATTCTTTGTCTGACAGTTCATAGATCTCCATTTCCTGAGGGTCAGTTATTGGAGCTTTATTAGTTTCCTTTGGTAGTGTCACGTGTACTTGATTTTCATGATCCTTGATTCCTTACATTTGTATCTGTACATTTGAGACAGCCGTCTTCTTTTCCAGACTTTACAGGTTCACTTTGGCAGAGACGGTTCTTCACTAGGCTTCTCAGGTTGGAGTTCTAGATGTGTCAGGTGGTAGCCTCCTCGGATAGGTGGGGCTTACTATCAGGGTCTATTTTTGGATGAGGCCACTGCCCAAGCTCTGAGGTTGGGGGGCTGCCATTGGCTGAGAACAGTTAGATAGGACTGCTGGCTTGGTTCCCTGCACATGCAAGGCTGCAGGATAGGTTCTGTGGTTGTCTGAGTTCTCTGGTCAGTCTTCCTAGATTGTTGGTACTGGGTACTATACTCAGCAGTAGATGCGGCTGTGAATTAGCTTCCCTGCGCTGCGGGGGGTGGGCAGCAGAACGGACCCAAGGCCTGCATAGCTTGTTTTGGGGACATAAATTAGGTAAGACTGTGCACTGACTTCCCAGGCGGATGGGTGCACTGGTTTTGCTCTGTAGACAGGAAAAGCTATGGGATATGCTCTCTGTTCAAATGCCACTGGAAGGAGGGTTGTTGTAAGATGGGCTACACAGCATCCTGTGTCCTCTGGTTAGGTTCCCTGGTTGGATGGGCTGAAGGCTGTATTCAGCAGTGGGTGGGGCTATAAGTTAGTTTCTCTGTTGGGGTAGGTCCCGCAAGGCTATTGTTTAGGGGTCAAAGTTCTCTGGCCTGATGGGCCACCATCATAGCTATACAGATGGGAAGGACCACTGACCAGGTTCTTTGCTCAAGTCTTGCTCTAACCAGAGTTGCAAGATAGCTCTGCAACTAGAGATGATAGGTTTCTTGTTTGGGTCAGGCCAAGGGCTGTATTCAGCTTTGGGCAGAGCTATAAATTAGTTTCTCTGCCAGCTGGGGTTGCAGAACAGGCCCCAGGGCTGTCAGGGCTCTTTGCTGGGTGATCAAATCAGACAGACCTGCATGCTTAGCTCCCTGGACAGACATGGTCACTGAGTTGGCCCTGCAGGCTCAGAGCCACTGGCTGGGTTCTCCAGTCAAGTGCCACTGTAATCGGGGCTGCAGGGTGGGCTACTGAGATTCCCAGGAGCTCTGGTGAGGTTTCCTGGCTAGCAGGGTTGGAGGCTGTATTCAGCAGTAGGTAGGGCTATGAGTTAGCTCCCTTGCCTGGTTGGAGGAGCAGACCAGGCTCCAGGGCTGACAAAGCTTTTCGTTTGAGGTCCCAAATCAGGCAGACTTGCACCCTGCCGAGTTCCCTGGTCAGACTGCACCACTGTCTTGGCTCTGCAGATGAGTAAAGCTCCTGGTTGAGACTACCACTTAGGTGCTGCTAGTAGGAACTTGGTCTGCCAAAATCCAAATGCTGGTTCCTACAAGCCCTCCTCCCTTCTCCATCACAATCTGATTCCCAGTGGTCAAGCTCCACAGATTCCCCTGCGATCCCCCTGAAGCAAGACAAGAGTGGGACTCCCAAGAAGTGAGCCACAACAGTGGGGAAGCTGGTTGTCCAGCCTGGGCTCTCTTTTGCCTCTGGAGGAACCATAGGCTCAGGGGAGACCTCTCCATGTGGTGCTGCGCCACATGGGGGAGGGGCAATGTGGTCAGCGTGTGGTTGCTCCCCTTAGCCTCCTGATGTGATCAGTCTTGGTCTCTGTGGTACGGGGTGTGCTTCAGCCTCACCTCTGTGTTCGAGGATTTTCACAGTGGTGTCTTGTCCATGAATAGTTGTTCGTTGTTCTTCTTGTGTGAGGGCTTGAAATCAGGACTGTCCTATGTCATCATTTTGGTGACATCACTCCATCCCTGTCTCTGTTTAATGCAAAGGTTAAACATGTAAAAATATATATGGCTTTAATCATATTGCGGATATAATTTTGTTTTTGTTTTTCATATTTATTATTATATCATGGGTATATATGATATACATGTGATATGTATGTATATATGTCTATGATGTATATGATACATATGTGTGTCATATGTGTTATGATATATATTATATCATATATACTTTTTCATATTATAAAATTATTGCTAACACTGAGCAGTTACTAAGTGTTGAGCATTGTGTTAATTTTTTTCATTAATTATCTCACTTAATCTCACAATATTATGATGTAAAAACTTTTTTCATTAATTATCTCACTTAATCTCACAGCAATATTATGATGTAAAAACTTTTTTCATTAATTATCTCACTTAATCTCACAACAATATTATGATGTAAAAACTATCATTATCCTCACTTTACAGATAGGTAGTTGAAGCTTAGAAAGGGAATTGGTGGAGCTGGTATGTCCAACCCAGATCCATTTGAGGTCAGAATACAGGCTTTTAACCACTACTCTATTTCACAATGATTTAAAAAATTGTGATATAATTACATACGGTAAGATCCACAGACCTTAAGTGTATAATTTGGTGAGTCTTGACAAATGTATATACATGTAACCACAATCATTTTTAATGGCTGCGTGATTCTCCTCTGAATCTAATTTGAATTTTTAGCCTAGTAAGTAGGAGGATAGCCAGTGGTACAATGCCCTGTCTTCCCTTCCAGGCTGCCCTGGACACCCCTCCCCAAACTTTTCACAGTCTGGCAGCTAGAAGGTTAACACCTGGCATAGTAGGACCTTCAGAATCCTTATTTGTACTGGTTGTTTAATGTTTTGACTATTATTTCCTACCTAGCCAATTCCTCTCTTGTTTGACGTTAGATTAAAAAATTTTACTTAAAACACTGCAATGAACAACGTGTACACATCACAGTCTTTGTGTGACTCTATTATTATTTCCTTAGAGAAGATTTCTGGAAGTGAAATTACTAGATTAAAGGGCATGGACCTTTTTTTTTAAAAACAGCTTTTGACATATCATTTTTGTGTGTAAAGCTTTTCTCTTTTTAAGATCATTTCCTTAGAGGAAATGTCAAGAACTGGGATTATTAGGGCATAAATATATGAAAGGTCTTTGATGTGCACTGAGGCAGGAGTTTTGCACGCTGACCAAGCCTCACTCCCTAGCTCACTTAGCGGATTTGAGTTTTGCCGAAAGTTAGCTTTCCTTGGGACAGTCAGCTGAAGGTTATAAACGTGTCCTTTCCATGGCCAATCCTAGTGTGGGGATGACTGGGTCTCAGTGGGCCATTCCCCAACTTCTGAATGGGTAACAAATTATCATCTGGGGAAGGGAAGGTACTCAAATTTCTGGGAAGCCACCCTGCCTCTCTGGTTTTTCTCCTGTCTCATAGTGGAGACCTTGCCTGCCTTGTCCAGCACCTGGAGGACACCTTATAAAAAGGCAGCTCCTCTGATGCATCTTTGTGCCTCCAAAGCTGGCATGGAGCCTGGCACATACTGGTATCCAATAAATAGTTGTCAAATAACTAAAATGAGCCTCTACTATGTAGGAGGTTCTGCTCTGTTTGTTCACATACAGTATCTAATTTAATAGCCAAAGCCATCCCGAGAGGTTGGCTTCATTATCCCTATTTACAGATGAGTAAATTGCTCAAAGAGGAAAGACACTTGCCTGAAGCCACACAGCTAAGATGCAAAGTTAAGATTTGACTCCAGACATGATATTTCTTTCCATTATCATTGGAATGTGATATGTGAGTCACACCGTTTTTAAAAACGGTGAGGGGTGCTGTCGGTGCTCCAGTCGAAGCCTGACACTGAACTTCCAAGGAGAGGACTGTGGGTCAGAGACTCGGGGAGGGCTCCCTCCCCCTTTCTCCCTCCCTCACTCGCTCTCACCATCACTGTCTCTAGCTTGGTCTCTGTGTCTGTAGATACCAGTGAGCTGCAAAGAGAATTACCCCCCTTACATGAATAGGACTTCTCAAAGAGTGGGCTGCAGACCACAGGCATCAGAATCCCCCACCGCATGCAGATTCCTGGGTATCCCCACAGCTATTAAATCAGACTTTCAGAGTCGAACCCAGTCAAATCTGCATTGTAACCATTTCAGTATGTAATTATCATAAGCACACCCTCAAGTTTGAGAACCATTGCCTTAGGAAGAAGTGTCCACAGTTGGAGCTGCAGGCCTGGCAGGAGGGGTTGTAATCAGGGACAGACATTGTTCAAATTTGGGTCACCAAGGTGCCCTGGGACTGTCCAGCATGACTGAGAGAAGACCCTGGACTTGTCCCAGGTGGGTGTCACATCTCAGACACACAGAGCTGCCCTGTGCTGTGATATGACCAAATCAACAGTCCCATCTCAATTGACATTTGGTGGAAGCAAGATGTCATGTCAATTACTGATCAGACTGTCACTGGACAACAGACCAGAGAAGTGTTGCCTCGAAGCATAAGTATATGTTTTCGCCTTTTCTTCATGTTCTTAGGAATGTTCTTTGACCTTCGCTTGGCTTCTGGGGCCAGAGACTTCAAAGGCAGACAAGGTGGGTGGAGTGGAGGATAAGGGAAGGATGGGAGAGGCACTTTATAACATCAAGAGAGGAACTAGGTGGGGCCCCATGTTTTATTGAGAAACCACAGCAGAAAAATATCATCTGTGGTTGTTTTGGGTACAAAAGACTCTGGGGTTAATTGATTAATTTTCTTCCAAACTTTCTGTATCTTCAGATTTTCTTTAACAAACGTGGAACAATAATACCTACTATTATGATATCAGATGGCAGACACGCTTCTAAGCACTTACATGAATGAACTCATTTCATCCTCACAACTACCCCATGGTGGAGGTCCTATTTTTAGCCCCCTTGTACAGATGAGTAAATTGAGGTACAGAGACATTAAGTAATTGTCCCAAGGCTGCACAGCTAGTAAGTGGCATGGGTGGGATCTAACCCAGGCAGTTTGACTTCAGAAGCTATGTGCTTAGCCTCTATCCTCTACTGTATTTTATGTTTACAAGAAGATGAGCATTCAAAAAAGACTTTGGCACAAAATTATTCAGAGCCCCACCCACACCCGTGTGCTGTCTCTTTCAAGTGGTGAAGTAATAACATCAACATTTACCCTGCACTTACTTGGGACCAACTGATTTCTTTCCATCAACTCATTCAATTTTTATTACTTCCTAAGCCTGCACTGTCCAGTATGGCAGCTACTCCCTACATGTGGCCACCGGGTATCTGAAACCTGGTTAGTCTGAATTGAGATGTGCTGTGTATAGTAAATACATGCTGGATTTCAAAGACTTAATATTTTAAAAAAAGACGATAAAACAACCCCTTAAATTTTTTCATTGATTACACGTTGAAGTGATAATCTTGTGGATATCTTGGGTTAAATAAAATACATTAAGATCAGTTTTGTCTGTTTCTTTTTACTCTTTATAATATAGGTGCTAAATATTTAAAACTCGCATCTCTGTGGTTTGCATTTGTGGCTCATGTTATATTTCTGTTGGATAGCGCTGGTCTAGAAGGTAGGCGTATGTTGCCATCTCCTCACTTTTCCGATGAATAAGCTGAAAGGGTAAGTAACCTGCCGGGGTGATCCAGAGGCAGGACTGACATCCAGGCTCTGGGCTCCACCTCGCCGCACTGCTTTCTTCTCTGCCCTCACAGAATCTCTAATCCCACTGATCGGACAGTCATGTGTATGTGAAATGAGTAGTGAACAAGGAGTTCTGCGCCGATACCCCAAGTCACAAACACGTGCTGGGCACAGGTCAGGCGGGAGGCGTGGTGGGAGACGCCACCGCCCTTGTTGCTTGGCCCCGTGCAAGGTGACAGCTACCATGATTGCTGACGTTTCCCAAGTGTTCACCATTGCCAGGCACTGTGCAAGGCACTTCATCCACATCCCCTCATTTAGTCCTCAAGACACCATTGCCGTTTGTAGCCCTGATTAACAGAAGGGAGGACTGAGCCTTGGCGAGGTTAAAGCCATTGTCCAGGGTCACACAGCCAGCGTGGGCTGCAGCTGGGACTCAGTCTCGACTTTGTCCACATCGAGAGTTTGTGCTGTTGAACCTGCCTTGCCAACCACAGACTAGGGGTCGGGAGGCAATGTACATACTCAGGGAACTCTTACAGTGTAGGAAGTGACAGGGGAGCCAGCACAGAGCCGCAGCACAGGGGACAGGGCCCCACCCCCCACCACCACCGCGAACTAGCATTGGTGAACAAGGGAAACAAGAGAGCCTCTTGAGAGCTAACCTAGAAAATCAACACATCCCAGGTCAAATCAGGAGACTTGTTGGCTTCCGGCTAAGAAAGATTCACCATAACCTGGACAACGTGCCCTTGGGAAGAAGACATGTGGGTGAGGAAGGAGGTCGGCAGGGGAACCCAGGTTTCCCTGGAACTGAGCACTTGAAGGTCATCTGCATTCAGGACTAGAATCTTTCTGGAAGAGTATAGCTTGGACAGTCCTGGGGTGAGAAAAGCACTTTCAAAGGAGACTATTAAGTTCATTCCTCTGTGGGGATTCCCTCCAAACTGAATGAGCAGTTGGTTTTCTGAGGGTCTGCTTCTGGGAAGAAGTTATTTCTATGCTAATGAGAACCTTCTAGACTGTGTGACCCTTAGGTTTCTTTGTGGTAAATTAATGAGCATAGCTTTGGAGAATTCACTGGTCTCACTCACATGGGTGGTATTTGGCCTCGTTCCTGGGCTCTTTCCCTTTGGCTTTGTCCCTGTGGCTCTCAGACTATCGCCAGATCTTGATCTTTCTAGAAAGACTTCTTCTGGTATCTGTTCTCAGGTGCCAGTGCAGCAGGACAAGTGGTACCCAGGGCTCTTCTTCCCCTGACTGCCGGGGAAGGAGCTCAGATACCCCAGGACTTTGCACGGACTTGAGGTTTCCTTTCACTTTCCCCCTTCGTTTTTTCTAGAGTGTATTGCAATAGCGTCTATGAAGAGCGGGGAGGGTTCTTGCTTGTTTTGGTTTTGGGGGTCCATCTGCTTCAAAAATTTGAAAGCTCTAGTTCTTATGCTTTTTTTGGCTTGAGGTGAATCATTTCTTCAGGACCTTATCATCTTGGAGAATTCACAAAACCTAGGCTCTGGGTGCTGCTAGCTGAGCAACAGCTCCCTGACTGAGGTTAAGTCATCAAAGTAATGTTGAGTTGGCCAGCTAGTAGCTTTCCTCGATGACATCTTCCACATCAGAGTTTCTCAACCTCAGCACGAGGGACATTTTGGTCTGAATAATTCTTTGTTGTGGGTCCCATGCATCGTAGGGTGTGTAGCAGCATCCTGGCCTCCACCCACTAGGTGCACGTCACCACCACCACCAACACCAACAACCAAAACGTCCCCAGACGTGGCCAGACGTCCCTGGTTGAGAACCACTGCTCTGTGGAGTCGAGGTCTCTTTCAAATTTCAACAGACCAGGTACTATGGGGGAGTCAAAAGAGCTAGGGATTGCTTGTGTCTGTGGGTGTCTGAGTGTTGGGGTGAGAGGGAAGGAGAAACATTCATTAAAAAATTCATTGTATTCACATTGTAGAGTCTGATCCAGGGCACAGGGTTAGAGTCAGACTCGAATTCAAATTCTACGTCTTCCACTTATGAGTTAAGTAATTTTCAGCAAGTTACTGAACCTCTCTTACCTTAGTGTCCTCATCTATCATGTGGAAATAACAGTATATCTCTAAAATGAGATATTGGAAGTGAAGTGCAAGTGTGCAATGAACATTGGGAATTCTCTCTCTGCTCCGTGGGATCTAGCTAAGATGAGTTTGAGCCTCTAGTCCCAGACTGGCTGTGGTCTGAAACCCTGCTGAAGAGGAATTCCCAGGGGGACCTGTGAGCTCATGCTTGCCTTTATCTGTGAGTTTCTGTTTCTAGATCCATGTTTTCTGTTCTTCTCCATGGGTGACAATCTCACTTCTTTCCTTAACTTCCACCAAAACCAAAACAGAAACAAAAGTAAAAACTCCCTTGCAAAAAAATCCATGAGTATGATCGAGTTACTGAAAATGAGTGGCCACACTGTACCCCTCCATGCACACACAATTTTGAAAGTGTACATTGAAATTCCTGTCCTTGAAAATCACATGGGTTACCTTGCTTTGGGGAGGTCTCTTCTTGACCCTTCACCCCAAAGGTGAAAGGCCAATCCTCTGACTCCTTTCCGCCTCTCTTCCTGACTGTTCACCTTTCTCCTCCCCCTTGCTCTGTCTCCTTCTCACCATGCAGGTCCTGGTCCACCTCTCACCTTCTTGGAGAAGTCATCCTTGACATCATTTTATGCAAGTGCCTCCTTTCTTTTCTACTAGCCACTCCCTATCACTTTGTTTTCTTTATAACTCTTATTACTACAGAGGTCACCTAGTTATTTACTAGCCCAGTTGTTTATTGCCCATCTCGCTCCACTAGGATGTAAGCTTCATGAGGATAGGACCATTATCTCTCTGTCCATGCAGAACTCCTGTCCAGAACTGATCTGAGCTGTCCTGGCGCCTCTATTCCCACAATAAGGTTAGATCTGTAAATGGCATCAGGCCAACCTTAGCCTCCCTCCCCCATCTCTTGCCCAGTGTTGAGTTATTTGACGAGGCACCTCCCTGCTTGAACACCCCCTTCCGACTCTACACCTTCTGTAAAGTGTGCTGCATGCACAGCCTTTGGTAGTTGGCCCTTTGGAGAACAAAGCAACAGGGGTGTTGTCTGGTGGGGCACATGGTGCAGAAAAAGGGCAGCACGTGAACAGGATGTAAAACCTAGAGCAGCGAGCAAGGGTTCCAACATCAGCAGAAGAAAGAATGCAGATCTAAAGGTAACTCTGGGAAACGTAAGTCCCCCTCCATAATCCTTGGAGGTGTGGGGAGTGACCCCGGCTCCCCACTTGTATGGGCTTGGAAGCAGAGGGTAATAACTCCAGACAGCTGAATGCTTTAGGGACATATAAGTAGCTGATACACAGGTGACATTTTCCCTTAAAAGGATGCTCAAGACCAAAGCCGCACAGGAGGATTATAGTAAGGGTCTTGGAAGAGGATTGATTCTGCTTTTTTGGGGAACTTGGACTTTGGGGTTCTGGTTTCCTGGGTTACCAGCCTGGAGGACTCTGAGGCTGGCCCAGGTGGGGAAGGAGGTGGTGACCTGGAGAGCCTTTCCTAGGAGTGTCAGCAGGTGGCGCCCTAAGCCAAGCATGTCCTGGGCGGCTAAGCCAGCAGAGCGGGAGGTGGTTCTCCAGGCCACTTCCCAGGAAATGACTCACCAGGATGACTTCAACAGTGGGGTGTTCGTCACTAGGTTCAGTGGGGTGAGACCCAGGAGGACTGTATCGCCTGTTATATCTGAGGTGAGGGTGCAGCTGGGGGTGCCCTTCTTGACTCATTCATTCATCTGACATTCATCTGACGTTCTAATGAATGCCTGGACCGGAGGGACATGGCAAGCATTTCTACAAAGATACCCCTGTCCTGTTTCCTTCTGAGTTTGGGCAGTGGAGTGGAGGGTGGAAGTGAGGGCCAAAGACTGGTATCTGAACATGGAAAATGTGGGATGTGAATGACACAGTGGAGAGCGCCCCAGCCCAGCCCCGCCCACGGTTCTATCTAGTACTCTCCCTCCTTTGACATTGGGCACTACTTCACGACTGTACTACGTCTCTGACATTTATTGCAAACTGTCCTAGAATCTGATAAGCTTTTTCTAAGTACATATCTCTCCACCCAGCTGAATGGTAAAACATGCTAGGTCAGAAATTACGTCTCGTCTATCATTATTATCTTACCAACTCCCACCCCAGCCACTGCTTTCCGAGCATTCAGCACAGTGACTAGAACATAGGATGTTCAATAAAGATATGGTGATGATGATGATGTTGGTGATGATGGTGATGATGATAAATACATGGGCCGTCTGTATCGAGGTACTAAGAATGTGACAGAGGTCCTGCTTGGCAAGCCCTGAATGTCACAGATACTAATAGAGATGTCAGTGGTTACTGAGACAGGGAGGTGTGTGGATTGGACTTGAGGGTAATCAGAAGTTCTGCTTCAGAAGCAGCCATGTCTCAGGAAGCAGGTGGCAAAGAGAGGCCTCTCAGCGAGGCCATCACTCCCCTCATTATCATCCTGTGCCTCTATACTTCAGAGGATGATGAATAAATTACATTTACCGTAACAGTATGAAACCCCCTAGGCAGGAACTTAACCCTTAGCCCCTACTGGTTTGAAATCTCCCAGTGATAGAAGGATGTAAGGCAGTGTTACTCCCTGGGCACGATTATAGGTAATGATATTCATTATTCATTCATTCATGCGTGCCTACATGTATTCATTTGTTGAGCACCTACTATGTGCCAGATACTGTGCTAAGTGCTGAGATCCAATAATGAGCTGAAACAGACATGGCCCCTGTCCTCACTGAATTTAAAATCTTGACAGATGTCAATCAAATTATCACACAAATATAGAATTACTACTGTGATAAGCTGCAGAGGAGAGGTATGTGGTGACATGAAAGCTTGTTCTAGGAGAATTTAGCTGGGAAAGGAGTCCCTCTGTCACCCCACAGAGGCAGGAAGCCAGCACGGTAACATGTCTGAGCAAAGCTAGATGTGGCTTCTACTGAGATCGCCTGACTTCCGTCCTCTCAGAGGCTAATGGACTGACTGTTTTGTATTTGGATTTGGGGGAGGTCACGTCCTGAAGGGCAGCTAGAAACAAAAGCTCTACCACATTAGGGGTTTGATCAAACAGCAAGATGCCCAGTTGCTTGTCCAGGATTCACTGATCATCTAATCTATCATTTTAAGTGGAAAGAGCTACCGAGAATAGGGAGATAAATGTTTTAGTTAGGATGATCAACTTGTCCTGGTTTACCTGGGACTTTCCCAGTTTGGGCATTGAAAGTCTCATGTTCTGGAACTGTTCTGGTTTTAGAACTGAAAGCTCCACATCCCAGGAACCCCCTGAGTCCTGGGCAAACCAGGATGGTCATTTATCCTAGTTCAAGCCACTGCCCAACTCTGCCTCTCAGTTTCCTCCTCTGTGAGATGAAGAAGTTGGATGAGAACAGGGGCTTCTCAGCCCCAGCTGCTCATTAGAATTACTGAGGAAGCACCTCAAAAATACCAATGCCCAGCTTCTCTTCCAGAGCGTTGGTTGGGGTGAGGGCCGGGTATCAGTGATGCTGGTGTGAGGCCAGGATGGGGAACCATTGCTCTGAGAATCTAGAGTCCTTTCTGGTGGTCTGATCCTCATTTGCGGTGAGTGTTATACCTGAACCCATTCATTAATTTATCCCTAAGCTCAAGTGCTGGCCCGTGTGGCCACTGTTGTTCCTGCTGACAACAGCAGGTTCCTTTCTTTTCCCTCTTCTCCTTCTCCCTTTGCTGCTCTCTTGGTCTTTCTACCTCTGATACCTGGATTCCTAACGCTGGTTCTACCCAGCTTTGCCCACTAGGCCTGGACCAATCAATGGTCCTCTAATCAGTGGTCCAATGATATCAATGGTCCAATGACATCCCCTCCTCTGTCCTTCCTCTTTCTTGGCCTTCCCCTTCCCCAGCCTCTCTCAGTTCTCATCAGAGAAGCTGAAAGAGATCTCTAGGTTCAGATGTCCCCTCCGCTGGGGCCAGAGCCAGGCCCTGTGCCCCGGGAGTTCTCCTCCTCTCCCTCTTCGCAGTAGAGACCATTTCCAGTGTGTGCCTCCTCCCAGTTGTTTCCTAGGGATCACCCAGCCCGGGGGCCATGTGGCTGCCTGGAGGCCTTAATTTCATTCCTATTTTGGGGTCAGAGGCTGGTACACAGCTCCCTGCTTCAGACACTAATGTGCTCTGTGGCTACAGAAATAGACCAACAAATATATAGTCAGTTGAGTTTTGGGCAAAGGTGTTAAGGTAATTCAATAGGGAAAAGATAGTCTTTTCAATAAACGGTACTGGAATAATTGGATGTCCAAAATGAAAAAAAATGGACCTCGACCTTTACCTCACATCATACACAAACGTTAACTTGAAATAGATTATAGATCTAAATGTAAAAGCTAAAGCTATAAAAATTCTAGAGAAAAATAGGAGAAAAATTCCTTGGGTTAGGAAATGACTTTTGTTTTTAATTTAAAAAAAAATTTTTTTTTTGGCTGCACTGAGGCTTGTGGGATCTTAGTTCCCCAACAAGTGATCGAACCTGGGCCTGGCAGTGAAAGCACCAAGTCCTAACCACTGGACCATCAGGCAATTCCCCAGGAAATGACTTTTAGATAAGTCATGAGAAACACAAACTCTAAAGGGAAAAATTGACATGTTGAATTTCATCAAAAATTAAAACTTCTCTTTAAAAGACACTGTTAAGAAAATAGAAAGATAAACTACAGACTGGAGAAAATATATGAAAACATATATCCAGAGTGTATAAAACATATTCAGAATATATGGAGAGCTCTTATAGCTCAATAATAAAGAGACAAACAATTAGATAAAAAGGGGAGGGGCCAAAATATTTGAATAAACAGTAAAGAAGGTATGGAAATGGTCAATAAGCACAAGAAAGAATGCTCAACATCGTTAGATATCAGAGAAATGCACATTGAAACCACATTGAAATACTACTATACACTCACTAGAACAGCAGAAATTTTAAAAGACTGACAATAGCAAGTGTGGGTGAGGCTGCAGAGCAACTGGAACTCTCATATGTTGCTAGTGGGGGGTGCAAAAATGGTACAACCACTTTGGGAAACAGTTCAGTTTTTCTTATAAGGTTAAAACTTACCATAGGACCCAGCAATTCCACTCCTAGGTGTTTATACTCAAGGGAAATGAAAACATGTCCATACAAAGATGTACATGAATATTGATAGAAGCTTCATTCATGATAGCCCCAAACTGGGAATAATCCAAATGTCAATCAACTAGTAAAGGGACAAACCAATTGTGGCATATACATACGATGGAATACCACTAGCAAGAAAAAAGGAACAGACGATTCCTATTTGCCGATATAGATTAATCTCAAAAACGTTATGCTGACTGAAGGAAGCCACACAGCAAGGAGTGTGTATTTATGACCACATTTATATGACATTCGAAAAAGGCACAAAAAAATGAATCTGTGGTTGTCGGGGACAGGGAGTGTGGACAGAGGATTGACTGAGAAAAGGTATAAGAGAAACTTGGGGAGATGGAAATATTGTCTATTTTGAGCACGGTAGTAGCTATGCAACTGTAATAGTTTTCAAAGCTCATCAAACTTCATACTTTAGAAAGGTGAAGTTTATTGTACCTAGATTACACTTCACAAAATCTGATTTAAAAAAAAAAAAAAAATCAATCAAGGGCTTCCCTGGTGGCGCAGTGGTTGGGAGTCCGCCTGCCGACGCAGGGGACACGGGTTCGTGCCCCGGTCCGGGAAGATCCCACATGCCGCGGAGCGGCTGGGCCCGTGAGCCATGGCCGCTGAGCCTGCGCGTCCGGAGCCTGTGCTCCGCAGCGGGAGAGGCCACAACAGTGAGAGGCCCGCGTAGCGCAAAAAAAAAAAAAAAAATCAGATCATGCCTCTACACTCCCCCCACCCCCACCCTCCCGCCACTTCCACCACTTACTTGAAAGAACACAATGGCTTTTCATTGTTCTTGGAATAAAATTTAGATCATCCCTGCCTGTGGCCTACGGGACCCTAGGACCACTCTTTTCCTTGCTCGTTCTGCTCCCACGATGCTGCTGTCTTTTCTTCTGAGCTCTTCCTTCTACCTAGAGCACTGCCCGATTGACTCTTTTTCATTATCCAGGGCCTTCCCTGACTGTACCATCCAAAGCAACTCCCTCATTCTGCTCCGTTTCATCAGTTTTCTTTCCGTTGCTATGTGAAATGATTGTGCTTATTTACTTTTTCTTGCCTACAGCCTGTCTTCCTTTTTAGAATTCGAGCTCCATGAGGACAGAACCTCATCTGTTTTCTTCACTAGAATTTATTCAGATTTTTTTCACCAGATTTGTCCAGAATCCCTAGCACCCAGCCCAGGCCTGGCACATAGGAAGCTCTCAAAATTATTTGTGAAAAAGTTCCTTAAAATGTTAAACACAGAGTTACCATATGACCCACCAATTCCAATCTTAGGTATATACCCAAGAGAACTGTAAACATATATCCACACAAAAACTTGTATATAAATGTTTGTAGAGTATTATTCATAATAGCCGAAACGTAGAAATAACCCAAATGCCCATCAACTGATGAATGGATAAATTAAATATGAGATAACCATGCAATGGAATATTATTCCACAATAAAAAGGAGTGAAGTATTGATACAAGTTGTAACATGAATGAACCTTGAAAATATTATGATGAATGAAAGGAGCCAGTCACAGAAGATCACATGCTGTATGATTCCATCTATATGAAATGTCCGGAATAGACAAATCTATTGAGACAGAAAGTAGATCAGTGGTTGCCTATGGGGCTGGGGGAGGTAAGCTCCAGCTTACCTCCCCTGACCCCATAGCAGTCACTAATGGAGAGTGACTGCTAATGGGTGGGGTGTATCTTTTTGGGGTGATGAGTATTCTAAAACTCATTGTGGTGATGGTTGCATAACTCTGTACCCTGTAAGTGGGCAAATTATATGGGATGTGAATTCTATCTCAATAAAGCTGTTAATTTTTATTTTTTGTGGGACGAATGAATGCATCTTCTCCTTCTGACCACTTCCTGGCTTTTAGGGGAGACAGATCAGGTAACACATGCCCCGTGAGCTGGTCTATTCTGCTCTATTCTGCACATGCACAGTTGATGCAGGCGTTCCATCTGTACACATGCCCTGCCTACCTCTGGGATTCCATCCCCATGGAGCCCCCCTGGATGCCATGAGAGACCTAATGGGAAGGGTGTCCTGGAGGGCCACACAGGGTCCAGGCCCAGGTGGGACTGCTGGAATTTTCTCTCCAGCTCTCTGAAGCTAGAGCAAAGCATTCTCTTAGTCACTGGCTCTGTCACCCCGCCCGGGGTAATTAACCCTCGTTAGCCCCTCTGTGTGTGTCATCCACACATGTGGGTGATTATACTGAACTTGGGCCTGATGATTCGGGCCACATTGCATCACACCAGCCTTGGCCCAGTGAAGGCAGGGAGAACCAGCTCTTCCAGGTGCTCAGGGTGAGTGGAAAGCCAGGGCACCCAGTACTGAGAAGAAGAGGGGACAGTGGTGACACAGGAGGGCTCTCTGGTCTTCCTCACTCCTCACCCCAAAACTGGAACCCAGAGCAGGTGGGGCCGTGGTGGTTCCAGCTGGAGCTGAGGATGGCTGGCTGGTTGGCCTTGTATTTAGCCTTGAAGCATTGAACTTAGTATAGGAGGGTCTGTGGTTTGGTGTTGAACCAAAGAAGCCTTGGGCAGCCTTCAGACTCTGAGGTCTGGGCACAGGCCTGGGTGGAAAGGCCAAAGGCAGGAGGTGGGTCTTTAGAATCCTGGCCTCTCAAAGCTCTGCCATAAGATGTCAGAGGTTTACCCTGCAATCAGAAATTTAAAAGAATGATTCAGAAAAGAGGATCCCTGAGGTTCTTCCAGGCTGGACCTTCTGTGAGTCTGACTGCGAACATCCACGGAGCACTTGGTCTGTGCCATGGCTGTACACGCACCAGCTCTGTTCACCCTCGCATAACACCATGAGGTGTAGCCTATTCACAGTAATTTTTCTTCATGATGGGGAGATCAGTGGAAGCAATTTAGTTATTAAGCAACTCCTGATAGGCACATAGTACAGACTCAGTAAAGACTTGATGACTGACTAACT
The DNA here is from genome assembly GCF_964374135.1 of Grampus griseus. Lineage (NCBI taxonomy): Eukaryota > Metazoa > Chordata > Mammalia > Artiodactyla > Delphinidae > Grampus > Grampus griseus. Next base: position 15,267,520 of record NC_139002.1, read on the forward strand.
GATTGCTCAGATTTGTGCTACACATTATGAGGAGATGCAAAAGAATTATATCGGTCAATTGGTGAAGACTTATTGAGTGTATATTATGGGCAAAGTATTGTGCAATCTTGGAAGGGGAAGCAGACTTCTTTGGGGTTTTTAATGTTGGCAATTAATTCAGGTAAAAGTAATCCCATCCAAATTCAATAAAATATATTGTGGGGCTTCCCTGGTGGCGCAATGGTTGAGAATCTGCCTGCTAACGCAGGGGACACGGGTTCGAGCCCTGGTCTGGGAAGATCCCACGTGCCGCAGAGCAACTAAGCCCGTGAGCCATAACTACTGAGCCTGCGCGTCTGGAGCCTGTGCTCCGCAAGAAGAGAGGCCGCGATAGTGAGAGGCCCGCGCACCGCGATGAAGAGTGGCCCCCGCTCGCCGCAACTAGAGAAAGCCCTCGCACAGAAACAAAGACCCAACACAGCCAAAAATAAATAAATAAATAAAAAATAAATTTAAAAAATATATTGTGAAATAAGAAATTTATGTATTGGTCTCTGTTCCCCACAGTTCCTGTCACAGGGCTCCTGAAACCCTTGTAAATAGGATGCTAGGAGAATTTTTGGTTTTAATATTTAGTCTTTGATCCTGGTTCTGGACACAGGGTTCCTAAAACTCTTTTAATTTCCTGGGTGATAGGAGTGTCTTTTGTTCTAATGAGGCAGCTCTGGGTGGGCTCTTGAATGGCTCTTGGTGGAGGGCTGGTCACCAGAAAGACCAAGCCATGATGAGAAGCTTGGAATTTTCAGCCTCACAGCCCCCATGCCCTAATGAGGGCAGAGGGGCTGGAAATGGGGTTGATCATCGATCATGGCTACATGAGGAAGCCTCCATAAAATCCCAATAGTGTGGGCCTCAGGGAGCTTCCAGGTTGGTGAACACATCCATGTACTGGGAGGGGTAGGACTCTACAGAGACAGAAGTTCCTGCCCTCCCAGACCTCACCTATGTATCTCTTCATCTAGCTGTTCAGCTGTGTCCTTTATCATATCTTTTAATAAAGTGGTAAGTGTAAGTGCTTCCCTGAGTTCTGCGAGCTGTTCTAGCAAATAATTGAATCCAAGGGGGTGGAGGTCATGAGAATCTCCAATTTGTAGTTAAGTTGGACAAAACTGGTGGGTAAGCTGGGCTCCTACTACTTGCAGTGGCATCTGAAGTTGGGAGGCAGTCTCGTGGGATGTGACAGAATTGAGTTAAATTGTAGGACATTCATCTGGTGTCACAGAATTGCTTGGTGTGGGGGAAAAAACCCGCCGTCTGGTGTCAGGGTGTTGTGGGTAAGGTAGTAATGGAGAAATATAGGAGGAACACTGAGTTTTTCCCATCACACACATCTTAATCCAACTAGAGAGAAGCTAGTTTTCAATGTTTGTTTTAGATTTTCTAAATATGGTAAAAGTTCCAATATCCAAGACTATTGAAAACATTGTGATTAAGAGGAAAGTTGTATGGTAACATACATTACCGTTTTATCTCATTTAATCTTTAATGGGGTATTGTAACCCAGCAGATAGGTATTATTTTCTCTTTTGCAGCTGGAGAAACTGAGATTCAGATAGTAAACTTGTAACTAATGTGACCAAAATTTCACCCTAGGGTGTTTTTTTTTTTTTTAAACCATAGTCTAGTTTACATTCTTAACCATTATGTTATATTGCCATATAGATAAGCAGCTAGCCTAGAGTGGAAAACCAACCATAGAGAAAATTGGAAACTTCTCTATACAAAGAATTAAGTAACATCCTCTAAGAATCTTGGAGTGGACAGACCTTATTTAAATCTTCATGAATTCTCTGGAAGACAAAATGACCATTCATATTTCTATGTCTGAAGTCGATGGTGAGTTGGGAGACTGTATAGAGAGGCATAGAGTAGCATTAGAAGCAGTTTCAGAAGTCCAACAGAGCTGTTTTCAAACCCATTTCCAGCATGACTAGCTTTGTGGTCTTGGGGCAAATTACTTATCCTTTTTGAGCCTTGATTGCTTCTTCATCTGTAAAATGGGTATAAAATATCTATTTATAAGTTTGATGTGGCAATTAATTAAGACACTGTCCACAAAGAGGGTGCAATACACATTAGCTATTCTTTTTCTGGTAGCAAAGTCCCAGGGTGGGGAGGGTGAGGATGGAGGAGAGTGAGGCTCTCACGGAAGGGTAAGCTTCATAACGACGGGTGTGATGCTGGGCTGCCCCTGCTAGGTTTTAGTGGCCTGAGCAGTACCTGGTATACGATAGGTGCACAGCAAATAATCGTTTACAGATGTATAAAAATCAAGCAAGATTTCAGGGGCTGAGTGAGTGGCCTTTGATTTGGTAAGTGAAAGGGAACATATCTCAGCAAAATGATCCGTGCACTAGCTTTAAGGTCGTGGGCCCTGAGCCTTCTGTCTTGACTCAAGAAAGGGATCTAAACGGTGCTACAAACAGTTTTGGATACAGCCTACCAGTGGGTGATCCAAAGGGTAGTCGTGATCCAAAGGGTAGTCTCAGCCCAAAAGGCCGATGGAATCTGGCTGTTTTCAGGGAAACATCAGCTGGAAACCTTGTCCTGCTCTGTGTAACAGCCTCCATTCAGTGCTTCCGTGATTAAGGATCTCCATCAGAAACTGCTAGAAACGTCAGGACCCCTCAGTGTGGGAAAACTAAAGCTGAAAAAATAAACCCAGTATAAACTTATAAAACTTGGAAGGCTGAACTGAATTCTGATGTGTTACAAAAGGGCACATCTTAGCGGTCAAAAGCATTGAGGGAAGACATACTGTAGGGAGATCTGTTTACACAGAGTTTTAAGCTGATAGTAATAACATCCTATATCCTTAGAGTACGTCAGCGTTTCCCAAGAGCCATCTCACAATATCATTTGATCCCTAAGGGACAGGCAGAGCAGATCTTACCTTTGCTGGATCGCAGTTGAGAGAACTAAAGTGAAGTGATTTGGCCAAGTTTCCACTTCTGGGAAGGAGCTAAGCCAGGACTGGACCTGGGTCAAGGTGCATTGTCCCTAAGCAGTGCTCTAGGTTGGATATAAAGATAGTTTCAAGGGAAGCATTTGTCTTCATGAATTTTATGTTGATCATAATTATTAAGGGCCCCTGTTTGGGGTGTACCATTAATGTGAAATGCACAGACTTGGAGACATTTCGGCTGCAGCTGGACCCAGCCGCGCCACCAGCCTTGGGACCTGGAGCCTCTCTGGGCTTTCCTGAGATCACCTGTCCTGTCTGCTTTGGAGGGCTGTCCTAAGGGCTAGAGGAGATGAAGAGAAAGTGCTTTACAAATGTGATTACTCAATGTCTTAATATCCATGTGCATAGAGAAAAAAAAATCATATTCCTTTAGATTAGTTTGTTCTAAACTGAGAAGTCTTTTGAGGGCCAAAAAAGCAGAAAGGCTCATGTTCTCTTTCCAAATTCTGAATGACCTATTGGAGAAATGGAATAATGTAGTTGCATGCTCAGACTCACAGACGTAGAAAACAAACTTATGGTTACCAAAGGGGAAAGGGAGGGAGGGATAAATTAGGAGTTTGGGATTAGCAGATACAAACTACTGTATATAATAGAGAAGCAACAAGGACCTACTGTATAGCACAGGGAACTATATTCAATATCTTGTTATAAACTATAATGGAAAAGAATCTGAAAAACTATATATATATATAACTTAATCACTTTGCTGTACACCAGAAACTAACACAGCATTGTAAATCAACTATACTACCAAAAAAAAAAAAAAAATCTAAAGTTTCTCGTGTTATCTAAAGTCTGTATAACTTTGTATCTTTTAAAAAATAATTCATATTCTAAAAGCCAAAATCTCAAAATGCATAACATTTCCCTTTCGCTGAGCAAACAATATAAATGTCTATCTTTTGGTGACAGTTGGCAAAACACAGAATGATTAATCTGGGGACCTGCAGGGATTCACCTTCAGTGACTTCACACTTATCATCTGCTCTGATAAAAACACATCTGCAGCAGCTGAAAAAATGAAGCTAGGGAAAGAATTACATCCAAAGGAAGCGTTCCTTTTAAAATACTCTGAACTGTAAAGACTATAGATAAAGGTTCTAACAATAATGTACATATTTAACATTCTATACTGTTTATTATCAAAACAGTGTATTGATAGTTTGGAAAATTTAAAAATATGATGATCCGTTATACCCGTCTATTACAACAGACACTGTCATAGTAAGAACATAGATCCACGTGGAAGCAGAGAATGTGGATTTGAGCATTAGCTCCATCCTTCATAAGCTGTTGACAGGGGAGAGTGTATTTATTTGACTCTTTGCTCCCTGTTGCAAAATGCAGTTGTGTTCTGAGGACAAAGTGAAATAATATTCGTGCAAGTGCTTTGCAAATGTGAGTTATTATTTCCTGGTGTTCTTTTTATATTTAACCATGAAAAAATATGTAGTTTCTCCTCATAATTCTTATTTACTGCACATTGCACCTGTTTTTCCTTTTCCTCTGGGTTCTGACCCCCCTTCTGTTCTGTCTTCCTGGGCAAAACCTTTAGGCAGCATTTTATTCTTTCTCAAACTGTAATTCTATTTCTTTCTGTCAGATTCTCTGTTCCTCAGCTCTTGTGCAAGGATCTCCAGACTGCCTGGTCACCTTCACTGACTCTCTTCTCTTGTGCCCAGTCTCTCTACTTAGAGATTAGGTTCTCCAGAGCTGAAAGGGACCTCACTTTTTAGAGATGAGGAAGCTGAGCCCTGGTGCCCCTGAGAAGTTGCTCAGCAATAACAGAGAAGCAATAAAAGCCCAGTCTCGTGTCTTAGCCCAGGGCTTTCTCCACCAAACTGTCAGCAAAGGACCATTTTCTCCGGGCTTTGAATTCAAAGCATACGTCTTAGCCCTCTCCATACCTGCTCAGAGCACTACCTGTTGTTCAACCAGAAATTATATCATCTCACAATGGCTCACAATGGCTCACAAGTTATGTCATCTCACAATGGCTACTACTTATTGGTGAGTACTATGTGTCAGACCTTGCGCCAAACGTTTCATACAAATGATTTCAGTGAATGGACATAAATACTCTCTTTGAGAGGAACCATTATCCCCTTTTAAGGAAACTGAGATTCTGAGATGGGGAGTAACTTGCCCAAGGACACAGAGGGAGTACCCGAAGAGCTCTGATTCCATGACAGATCTCAAAGTCTATTGTACAAACCACTCAACACTTCCTGCTCTGAACGTTCCTTTGAGGACTCTCACACCCTCCTTGGCAGCCCCAGAGTGCCAGGCTGTCTTACTGCCTGTCTCTCACACCTTCTGGAATCCCACCTCCTCCTCCAGAAAGCCTTCTCAGATGGATCGGAGGGGAGTAGAGATGCTCCTGTCTGAATGTGGGAGTCTCGTGGTCACAGCAGTGTCTCATTTGTCCTCACTCTGTGAGTATTTGAATGTGGCTGTGGCTGTGTGCAGGTGACCCGTGTTTGCCTCTGCAGGACTTAATCCCTACCTGTCTTTCAGCACCGCTGGTCTCTGGGCAGCTGCTTCAGTCCTGTGGAAAAATTAGCAGCAGCCCAGTTGGTGGTTCTGGTGAACCACTGGTTGGTTTTATCTCAAGGAGGAGCCTGTAAATATTGCTGTGGGGACAGTGGCTCTGGGACCACCCTTCAGGGGGGCCATAGTGCCCGTGGGCCTGCTTTTGGAGAAATCCATGGAGGGAAGAGGACTTGACATCACCCCACACCAGGAGCAAGTGAAGGAACTGGGTGTGCTCAGGTGGGCAGAGTGCCGACTCAGAGAGTCACCAAACTGTTCCCTCAAGTGTGAGAGGGGCTGTCGTGCTGAAGTGGGGTTTGACTTCTGCAGGGAGGGGAACTGGTAAGACAGAAAAACGGGTGTGGGCGAATCACGAGGAAGAGCAGCTGCGTCAAACGCTTCTTTGGAAACAGGTGGCACCTAAACAGTCAGAACTGTCTCCGGATGGTGGTATTTTCCACTCCAATCTGGGCACAGCTGGGTGACTTCCAGGTAGGCGGGTCACAGGTGGTCCACCTGAGAGGACTCGGCTGCCCTGACCCGGGACACCCTGGAGGGCGGGGCCGGCCCTCCTCACGGCCCATGGCCCACTGTTTAAGGGGCTGGTGGCCAGAGTGTGCCAGAGGGAGTCTGGGGTTCTGCCAGAGGCTTTCTACATAGTTTATCCCATCTAATCACGGATTTGGAGTGATGCAACCAGAACTATGATAGTTACGGGGAGAAGAACAGGGCTTGGTCCCTCTCTGCCTCCTGTTGGTCCTGAACAAGACAAATGGGGCAGCAAATTCCATGACTAAGGGGAACGCTGGCTCCTGGGTTGAGGGTTCTAGACTTTCTGAGGCCCTGACCTGCTGGGGGGTCATCAGGTGGTCCTTTGGCCAAGCTCAGGCTTTCTGGCCAGCTTTCTCTTCTGGGTGTGGCTGGCCTTCCTCCCTCCCCTGTCCCTATTACTCAGCTAAGAGGCCCCATATCTGCTGGATGTGGGGAGCCTCAGAGTTGCCCCACCAGCAGAGTCCCCTGCCAGCCTTCCTTAGGCTGGCTGAGGGGCTCCGCTTAGGCTCACGAGCTGTTTCCTCTGGGTTTGAAAAAAAAAATACTGCCACCCTCTCCAGCCTCCCTTTATAATATCCGGGAGCACCCTTAACCAAGCACCTGGTGTGGGTCCCGGCCAGTAGCCTTGCTGGTCTGGGCTCAGGGAAGAGCGCTGGGGTGGGGAGAGCAGGGGCTGGGGGAAGAGTCCAGGCTCTGGGGTGGGGAAGGTGTCCTGGCCCAGGGGGTCTCTCCTGGTGACTTATTCCCTTGAGGGTGGGCTTGTTGTGTCCTCTCTGCCTGGCCTCTAAGTATGTGGTCTGTGTGTCCCAGCTTCCCTTAGACCTGGAGGGAAGTCCCTCTGTTGAGCTCTAAGTGATGGAGAATCTCAGAAGTGGGCTACACAGGAGGGATGGTACTCAGAGCTTTCGCGGAGGGAGCGGGGAGGAAATTCACAAGTAGGGCTGATGAAGGAGGACTCACGAAGCAGGACTGTTGACAACCAGGTGGGACTAGAATGGCCAAGAGCCCTGTTTCCCGGTCTGTAGCCGCAGGAAAGAGCTTGCAAGGCGCTGGGTAGTGGCAGCTGGAGCGGCCATGAAAGCAGAGCGCTAGGAGTTTAGTCTCAAAATAGTAGTGAGATTTCTGTCACTCCTCACTCTCTTGGGGCTGCCTTGAGGCATGTACTTGTTTGCATGGATGATATATTTTCTGTAAAACTCCCTCCACCCTAAATGAAATGAACCAGAGGCGGGAAAGGACCAGGCTACTAAAAGCCTGGAGTCCCCCCTGAAGGCGAGGTAAAAGGTAGAGCAGATGAACACCTGGGCCCAGTGCGCTGCTCCCCTCTGGGTGGAAAGTCGTCGTGATCAGGTCTCTGGAGGGAGGAGGGCGGGGAGGCAAAAGAAAGGCGGTAGTCAGAGGGATGCAGGGATGGCACGGACGGGGTCTCCTTCCTTCCAAGGAGACAGGAAGAGGCAGAACAAGGCTGGAGCCGGGTGCAGAAGCCGGGGTAGGTGGTTACTAAGGCCAGCTCTGTTGGGGGAAGAGTCCAGGCCTTGTGCCACCCCAGGACCTTCCCCTCTGGAAACAGGAAAACCACCAGCAAAGAACTTCATGCCTCAGTGTCCCCTGGCCCCGTCTCCGAGCCCCAACGCGGGATATTGCATGTTCACCCCACCCCCCGGGGCAGGGTCCCCACACTCCTGTTCTTTGCCACCTTCACCTCCAACAGCTACGGCGGGGCCTGGTGCCGAGCTGTCAATGCTGATTGAACTGAACGGACGGCTGATGGGCATTTCCACGTGGGTCAGCTGGTTTGGTCAGCAAGGACCCTGGGACGACTTGTGCCTCTGATGGACCCAAGGAACAGAGCAAGAAATACAACCCACGTCTCTTCAGAGCCTCCCCAGGGCCGGACACATTCTCTGGGTGGCTGTGTCATCACGGTCTTCCAGAGGGTGAATCTAAAGACCTCCAAGTTCACATTGCTGGCATTTACCTCCGAGGTGGGGTTTCCAGCCCCGCCCCCTGCCACGGGCCCAGAGTCCCAATCCTGAGCTCTTACCAGAGGACGGGGGGACCTTCAGGGAATGAAGCTAAGGGTGACCCTGGGAGGCCAGTGGTCTGCCTGGGAGACAGAGTGGGGTTCCTCAGGTCTGGTCTATGGAAGGAAAGGCCCAATGCCAGTCTCCAGCCTCAGAGTCCCCGGTGGCCTGAGGAGGGGTGGGGTGCCTCCCTAGGAAAGAGGGAAGAGGAGGTGCTGAGGACACAATTCGGTGTCTCCTAGGGACTGGATGACCACGTGGGAGGGGTCCCTCTGCCCTGGCAGGCTGGTGGCGGGAGGAGGGAGAGATTGGAGAAGCCTAGGGTCTCTGCCTGGGCCCACCATCCTTCTGCCTCTGGATTCCATTTCCTTCAAGACACCTCTGGAGCCAGCAGCTTCCACTCCGAGCTAGAAATTCCTGTTTTCTTGTATGTAAATGGAGAGAATAGTAGTCACTTCCCTTGTCTTTGCTTAAATGTCAAGTCAGTGATCCCCTCCCTGACCTTCCTGTAACTCTGCCTGCCCAGCCCTCTGGATCCCCTTCTCTGCTTTGTTTTGCTCTGTGGCCCTTTCCACTTTCTGCTACACTGTATCATCCACCTATGGGCACCACTGTTGTCTAGCTGGGTTTTTTTTTTACATCTTTATTGGAGTATAATTGCTTTACAACGCTGTGTTAGTTTCTGCTTTATAACAAAGTGAATCAGTTATACATATACATCTGTTTTTAAAATTCGTTTTGTTTGCCCCAACCCACCCGAATGCTACTGCCATAGGGTGGGGGTCTTCGCTGAGTTTGCTCACTGTGTCCTTAGTACTTTGAACAGTGCCAGGGACATAAGCACTCGATAAATACTTGTTGAATGCATGAGTGAAGGATGGATGCACAGGATTGTTGCAGGAATTCAATGCATTGCTGTATGTAAAGCATTTCATAGGACACCCAGCACCTTATTATTATTGCTGCCGCTGTTGTTTGTTAGATGTGACTTGTGAAGTTTCCTCAGCTGCTTGGCTCTCTGTCTCTCCATCTGTAAAATGAGGAGATTGAATCACTAGATGAACTCTGAGCCTCCTTCCATCTCTAAGGGTCTGCAGTTCTATGATCTCTATGCCCCCAAATACTCAGAGGCTGGAAAGTTCTTCCCAAAGCTTACATTCTGCTGTTCTCGGCAGTTCTGCTGGGTGTGGAGGTGCTAACGCTCCCTTCGCAGCAGCGCTTCCTCTGTTTCTTTAGACTGTTTCTTTCGACAGGCTGGGGCAGAGGTAGGGAATCATGAGCCAGCATAGTATTGCTTGGAATGGTTTCCATTCCAATATATGTATGTTTTATTTTCATTGGTTTTGATGTGTTGTTTCATAACATTTTATTATTTTCAATAGAGGCAATTCATTATGTGCGTAATTAGAAGCCATTTGATTTGAATTTCCGTGTTGGGAGTTGTTGTGGAAATAAGCAAAGTTCAGGAAAAAACTTCTTTTTGCCAGACTACGTGCCCTGATTTGGGATTTGGGCACGTGGTCCTTGGAGATGAAGGTTCACTCTGTCCTGCCCTGGGTAGGCGCTGGTCCCTGATCTTGGACGATCCTTATGGGGACAGGGTCGTACCTCAGAGGGCTCAGAAGCACCTGTTTTAGGGGCCCAGGTTGGCATGGCTAAGATTGTCCTCCCAAGGCCTGGGCCATTTCTCCCCAGAATCCCCCTTTGAAAAAAGGTGGTCTGGAACCTCTGGTTTCCCCACAGCTAACTCTGTGGGGACAGCTTTTGGAATAAAGGTAGCTTTATCTTCCCAGTAGTTGGTATTTGCTGAGTAACTAGGATGGCCTTGGAGGAGGGGCGAGGGACAGGTCTGGCTAGTTCTGCCCTGTTGTTCATACACAGGATTACCTCACATGTCCCAACTGGCTTCCCCGCCCATCTGGTGAGGGCTGGCCCTCAGCCCTCCAGCCCCCTTTTCCTTACCTGCCTGGGAAGCCAAACATGGATCTTCCCGTCAACATCAGCTGAGCCTGGAGGCTTCACCCCTCTGGAGACCATGGAAAGAGACAGCCACCTGGTGAGTGCATCTGTGGAGCTCGGGCCAGAACCTCCGGCACTGAGGAAACAGGGATGGGGCTGGAAGCTAGGTGGGGCAGCGGCAGTGTGCCTCGGTTTCAGGGGAAACTGAATGTGCCTTTTCCAGTTTGAAGCTACTGGGGATCACGATCATGCAGCTTCCTTTTATCATGGTTCCTAAAAGGGGCCCCATGGGAGGAGAAGCTGATGGGATCTGGGGTCTGGTCAGGAAGCACTCCGGGGCTGTGTGGCTGAATCCTGGGCTCCCGCTCTGTGGCCCCTGAGTACCCCAGCCAGGACGTATGTGCTGTTGGGACAACTTTGCTGGTTTGAGAATCATGGAAGCTTAGCATTCTAACTGGGCTTCAAGGTTGCCTTTGGGTAACCCTCTCACTAGACTCATAAACCATCTTAGAAAAGGTGGTATTGAAGATCTTCAAGGGGATTTTAAACTTCTCTTGGTCATTATTTTCAGGCTTAATAATCTTCATGCTTGGAAAGTGCTTCCTTATGTCTAACCATGATTCCTTCTGCTACAACTAAGATTACTTTCCTCTTCCGTTTTTTGGTAGAGAGCAGCTAAGTGTCCTCTGTGGGAAAGCCAGTCATATACACGTGAAGGTTTCCAAAGGTTTTTTTTTTTTTTTGCGGTACGCGGGCCTCTCACTGTTGTGGCCTCTCCCGTTGCGGAGCACAGGCTCCGGATGCACAGGCTCAGCGGCCATGGCTCACGGGCCCAGCCGCTCCGCGGCATGCGGGATCTTCCCGGACCGGGGCACAAACCCGTGTCCCCTGCATCGGCAGGTGGACTCTCAACCACTGCACCACCAGGGAAGCCCTGGGTCTTCTTAAAGTGGAGCAGGTTTTCAGTCAGCCCAAGACCACAGATGCTGTGCATTTGAGAATGGCTGGAGGCCCCAGGGCTGGTCCAGGATGAGGCACCGTCTTTAGAGGGGGCTGGGCAGGTTCCCAAGATGGCAGACCAGTAGGCTCAGGTCGCTCTGCTATCCCCTAGACCCCAAAGTGCAGGCACCCCCAGGATTCCTGGCACCTGCCCTTTGTCCCTGCAGGTATGCAGCCCTCACCTGAACCTCTGTGTTGCATGTTGGCACTGGTGCCGAGCAGCCTTACACTGGGCCCAGCCCACCCTGCCTCCCCCTGTGTTGTCCCTGTGACCTGGCAAATGTAAGCATGAAATGTGTGGGAGTGTGTGTGCGGGGCTCTAGGCGGGGTGCTGGGTGGGAAGGCTGACTGATGGAACAGTAGCCACTTGGCTTAAGTGTCCTGCTTTGGCAAAACAGCTTCCTCTCGGTACGGCAGCAACGGGGGTGGACGGTGTCCAGCCAGGCAGGGAGGGATGCCAGCACCGGGAACCCAGGGCTTTGTCAGCCAAGTGGAGGCCTTGGCGATGCCAGGCGACGTCTGGCTCCTGTGATAGGGAAGCAATACCCAGGACTGTCCATGGGGCCCCCCTTATGTAGCAGCCCTGTTACCACCCCAGCCTTGCAGAGAGGGGGCATGGGGAGAAACTGAGGCACCAAGGTCCTGGGCAACCAAACGTTATTTGTTTGGCAATAGGGGGTACTCAATGTTCTTTAAACTATTTGATGAATGAATGAATGAGCAGGAAGGTGTTTTGATTCTAGCCTAATAGGGATCCCCAGGGTTTTTTCACGTGTATAAGAGGCATCATAAACTAGAAGAAGCCTTAGCATCCAATCAGACCTGCAATTTTCAAGTTCTTTGCAGTAGCAGCCTCTTTTGTTCAAATGAAATCTTATGTGGAACCCACTGCATAAAACTGAAAAGTTAATCTGCTCTGTTTGAAGTGGGGTAAAGGACTCGAAGCCCTTTACCTACAAGCTGGCCTCCAAGGCATCTCCACGGAACTTCTAATGCTCAGTAGAAACTTGGTTGAAAATAGATGATTGTTCAGCCTTTTCCTTGGTTGGACCCAGAAAGGAATGTGACTATCCTTAAGGTCATGGAGCTGGTTAGGAGCAGAAGCAGGGCTCCCTGGAGCCTCCTGTGCCTGGGGTGAGAGGGGCCTCGGGGCTCTGGCCCGAGCCCAGTTTGATTAGACTGGAGCCCAGTTTGATTCGTCTGGAGCCCAGTTTGATTCCAGGCCGACTGGGGTCCCTGAGGTTAACGTTGCATGTATGTGGGGCGTGCTGGTGGCTGGGTGGCAGGAGGTGCTGGGAAATCTGCCTGTGGGTTCTGAGGGGGCCTGTATCTGCGTGGTTTCTCTGGGTCCAGGGAGCGGGGAGGGTAGGACGGAACCCTGTGTACCTGGAGGTGTAATGAAGCCTGGGTTGGGTAGTGAGGACGGGAAGAAGCATCAACCACTCCTATCCAGTCCAGTCCACGCTGGAGGGGGTTCAGGCTCCCCTGCCATGGTCCAGGGGGTCCCCAGGCTCCCAACAGGCAAGGAGGCTTTTTAAGTTCTGTGAAAGGGGGCTTCTGATCTTTCTTGGTACCGCTTGTGCTTCTGGTGGGGATTGGGGAGCACCTCATCCTGCGTAGCCTGGAATACTGGGGTGCCGGCCTGGGGTGCCACCCTTTGAACATCCTTGATTCTCAGGGTCACTGGGAGAGAGACGCTGCCACCGGGGCCTAAATCTAGCAAGGGGTCCTTCCTTGTTGGAGCGTGGTAAGGGGCAGGCAGTGGGAGAGCATGGAGGTGTGCAGCAGCCTGAGGACGGCAGTCAGAAGAGCTGGGTTCTGGTCCTGGCACTGCCCCCAGCTGGCTGTGTGATCTTAGACAAATCACATTGCCTTTCTGGGCCTTAATTGCTTCATCAGTAGGAAAATGGGCTGTACTAGAGGGTTTTCAAGATGCTTCTAGCCTGTGGTATGCCCAGCCTGAGCGTGGCCCGGAACTGAGGAGGGAGGCCCAGTCAGCTCGTGCTGGACTTGAAGGGGCCCCGAGAGACATGAAAACGTGTTCAGGTCACTGCAGGTGGACATTCTTAAGCCTAGCGTGAGACTTTATTATGGGGTTCTTCTCCCAGTAATGCCGGGTGCTCTGAGTGACCCACAGTGCATCTGGGCCGGAGATCAGGCTGCCGCCTGTGGGTAAATAACAGTCTCTATAGAAAGCCCAGGGCACAGTCCATGGGGGGAGCCACATAACCACTGAGGTGAAGCGATCCAGGAGGTGACTGTGACATCACTCAGCACAGCAGAAGCTCCCTCCTCTCTGGCCCTGCTGGCTAGGCCTGCAGGAGACCCAGAGAGGCCAAGGGTAGGACCCACTTGGGGGCTTGTTAACTTACTCCCATCCCCCACCAGGTAAGGGCCCAGGGCAGAGCTGCCGCAGGAAACCGTAACACTGGCCCAGGTGCCATGGGCTGGGGAATCTACCCCGGAAACTGTGGTATAGAGGGCAGTGGACCGGGTGCAATGGGACTCGGGTTTTAGTCCCTCTTCTGCTCTAAGACGTATCTGAGCGACTTTGAGCAAAGCACACAAATATTTTGGGCCTCTCCTTCCTTGTCTATAAAATGCGAATAATGATCCTTATCAGCTCCTGTCCCGGAAGGTGCTTGGAACGAGCCCCAGAGCCAGGCACTGCTCTTTCCGGACCTCTCCCTGGCCCATCCGCTGCTGTCTTCCTGTGGACCCTGCCCTGCCCGCTGCCTCCTGCCGCAGAGTGTCTTGAGGGGACTGGATGAGTTTTGAGTAGGGGTCCCCGGGAGCTGCAGAGACACAGGCAGGTGGCATCAGTGACAGCCTGGGGTATAGACCTGGTCCATGACACAGTGAGGGTTCATGGCTGTATTAGCCCAGGGGGTAACCCCAGAGACCATGCCAGGGGTGGCGGGGGCAGAGAGGCAGAGAATGATTGGCAATGTTAGGCCAGGGAAATGGCCAGAGTCACCCACGCTCTGCCCTGTCCCCCTGTCCCCATGAAGACTGAGGAGCCTCTGGTCTGCAGGCAGGTTGTGGAGAGTCTGGCCTTGGTCATCTGATTCCCAATCCTGGGTCTGCTGCTCGCTGGCCAAGGCTAGGAGTCTGGCCGGTTCTGGTCCAGGCTCTGTCCCTTGAATCTCAGGACCTTGGGCAAGAATTCTCCTCCCCTCCCTGTTCCCCACCTGCTCAAGACATCTGCTCTGAGGGAGAGGTCAGGCCTCCAGGAGGGATGCTGGAATCTCAGCAGTTGATCTCCAAGAATTAAGGAAGGGAAATGAGTTCCTGCTCTAGTAGGTTAGACGTCAGGAAGAACTTCCAGGAGGGTGGGGTGGAAGGCTGTGAAACGGGTAAAGAAGGAGGGCTGTGGAATCTCCTGCTCGGGTAGTCCTAGAAAATGAGAACTCTTCCCAGCAGCGTCCTGGAAGTGTGATGGTTTGGAGTCAGGAAGATGGAGTAGATGGCCTCACTCTGGAGGCTGTGTTCCTCTGGTCTTGGCGCTGCGCTTCCGTCCTGCTGTCCCTTGCAGCTCTCTACGTGGGCAGCTCTATCTGGCACTTTGGGGACTAGGGCCCTTCTCTTGTCCTGCTCTGTGGGGCCAGAAACTCTCCACCTGTCTCCCACCCTGTCCGACACCACAGTGTTCGTTCTCGAGGCCAGGGCCTCCAGGGCCTCCCGCCCCTTCTTGGGTATCACCCTTTCTCCCCTCCCCGCCAGCTTCCCCTCCATCCCCACACCCCACTCTGCCCAACCTTGGGAAGACTTTGTGCTGGACCGCTGAGGCCCAGAGGTAACAGTTTGAAAGAGTCTGGCTGGAGACTACTCACCCCGCCACCTGGTTCCTTGGGTAACGAGCCCCAGGTTAGTTCCATTTTACACGTCCCACCTCCCTCTAGACTCAGAAGAGAGGGACCCAGGTGGCTCTCCTCCCCACTTCCTGCCGGCCAAGGCCGTGGGTGGGCGCGTTGGGACCCACCTGTGGGTGGAACCAGCACTGGGGAGAGGGACCCGCAGGGCTCAGGAGGTCTCCCTGCCTCCCTGGCTGCCCCCGGCTTCCTGCTATGCCTGCCTGCTCCCTGTTCCCTCCATCCTCCCCCAGGTCTCCCTACCCATCTTCCTCTGGGCCTCCACCACCTGTGGACCTCTCAGCCCTCTCTCTCGTTCAGGCCCTGCTGATGGGGTGACAGGACCCTAGCTGGTCACGGGGTCCCGCTCAGGTGGAGGGCCTGAGCTCTTGCCGGGGAGGTCAGAAGTTTGTGATAAGAGTCCCAGGGCCACTAATCCTTTCTGGGGTTTTAGGCATGCTCTTGTGTCCCTCTGAACCCCAGTTTCCTCGTGTAGAAACTGGGGATGATAACTCCTGTCCAGCTTGCTAAACTAGGAGCATGGTGAGAAATCAAGTGGAATAATGGGTGTCAACGCTCTTTGCAAATTGTAAGCCCTGAAGAAATGCAGGAAGTTACTGTGGGCATTCGTGATCATTTGGGGCCAGACTCAACTTGCTCTGAGGAGGCCTGGATAGAATCCAAGCCCTGTCACTTCCTGAGATGTAAATTTGGGCATGTTCTAACCACCTGGGAGCTCAGTTTCAAAACCTATAAGATGGGGTTAATAATACCAACCACAAAGGGCTGTTATGAGGTTGAAATGGGATCAGGTGAAATGCCCAGTGGGGCTGTTCCTATTATTACGGTGATAGGCGTTTATAAACCAGCCTCTTTCCTATTTATTCCTTGTCAATCTGGAGGAAGAAGGTAAGATCATTCCCATTTTATATGCGGGGAGACAGATTCTGAAGGGTTAATGTACTGGCCCAAGCCAGTTAGGAATGGATGTAGTCAAATTTGAACACAGAGTTTTCTATTTCAAGCCCAGTGTCTTTAGCAAACAAGCAAATAGACAAACACCCACCCACCATCACAGCTAACGGTCACCAAGTCTTACTTTATATACATCAGCTATCACTGCGATGCTGTGAGGCAAGGTGACCGGCTCACCGCACAGGTAAGGAAACCGAGATGTGAAGAGGTTAAGTCGCTTGCCCAGTCGCCAGCTGGCTTTGAGAGTACTGCAGGGCTGTGATGCCACTGCTTCTGACGACCAGGCTTGTCCTGGCAGGCCACCGGGCCCAACCCTGCTTCCCACTGGAAACTTTCAGTTCCCTACTGGAAAGACCAAGATCCCTGCAGGAAGCCTCGGCTCCACCCCCAGGCTCCCCATGGCACTCCCAGCCCGGCAAGGTCCCGGGCCCGATTCTCAAGCCACGTCACAGATGCAGAATGAGCATCCCATGCACAGGGTTCAGAGAAAAGACTGGGAAGACTCAAGAAGACAGGAGACTCAGATGCAGCTGGGCTTGGGCCAGGTTCCTGACTATGTGATTCTGGGCAATCTGAGCTCTGAGGCTTGGATTCCTCACCTGTAAAATGCGCTTCTAAACATATCAACCTCTCAGGGATGGAGTGACGACCTCAGGAGGCCAGAGATGTGCAGGTGTATTATAAACCCTCAAGTACCATACATTGGGAGCTATAATCCATCATATTTAATTATATAATCAATTATATCAATTATATAATCAATTTATATTTATTGGATTGAGTTATGGGAATTTCCCCTGAGGTGAGGGACGATGTACACTGTGAGCATAACAGGGAGGGAGGCCTGGCATGCCAGCTGAGGTGCCACAATGCCAAGGTCTCGCTCAGGTGCCGAGGCTGGGACCACCACTTGTGGGAAGGAAGCGCAGGGCTCTACACAGCCTGGGCTTGTTCCTCTTGTTGAAGGACCTTAGTCTGGCCTTCGTTGAGCATCCTCTTTTCTCCCAAGATGAGCTCACACCACCTTTTAGCCTTTAGAGGCACCTTTGGCCAAGCCTCAGGGCTGTTAAGTCTTAGCACGGTGGGCGCTGGGTGTGCCAGTGCAAAGGGGGCAGAGGAATGACCGTTTCCTGCCCAGCCACTGTGCGCCAGGCACGGGCAAGAGATTTCCTATTTTATCTCATTGAATCCTCAGTATTAGTCCTATTCTACAGATTAAGAAAAAGAAAAAGGAAAGTTAAGTGCCTTGTCTAAGGTCACACTTCTAGAACTAGGATTGGGACCCAGGTCTGCCTGACTCCAAAGCCAGTGCTGTGAACCGATGCATTGTACATTTCAGCATATCCTCAACCCCTCTCCATGCTGCAACCCCAGTCCTGTTCCCCTTGAGGCTTCCAGGGGCTAACGGGTCTTCGTTTTGTGGAAATCTAGTCTCTAGACAACAGGGGTGAGAGGGAAATCTGAGCTCTGGTTCAGCTGCCCTTCATATCCCTAAACACACACGAGTGTGTCCCTGCTCTGCTGGCTGGGGCATCTGGACTCGTGTATTTACCCATGTTCCTCAATTAACCCCTGGGATAGTCACTCCTGGTTCCTGCCTCTGGCAAGCTGAGTGTGGTCAGGGACTCAACAGCCCTCCTTGAATTCATCCCACAGCCTCCAGAAAAATGGAGAAGTGACCAGATCCATTACCTCTGACTCTTAGAAGATGGAGTTAAAAAAAACAAAAAACCCCACCCTGCCTGGCAGCCTTGATGGTGTTCACTTGAGCCGGATGTTCTAATGAAGAGGACTTTTTATTAACTGAGCTGCTTACTAATGTCAAATGCTTTTAAGCACAGTGGTAGGTGAGGGAAGAAATAGAGGTGCCCAAGGTCCAGAGCCCGTCTCTTCCACACAGCCCTGCCGACTGTGCCCAGAGCGCAGGGTCCCTGAGCACAGGTCCCTTCCCCCACCATTCCTGCTGCTCCCCCGCTGCCCTCCTGGGTGTCCAGTCAGTGTTCAGCAGAAATGATAGTGAGGGGCAGACGTGGCCAGGTCAGTTTCCAGCTCCCCCTGCTGTTCTGCTTAGAAAGCAGAAATGGTGTGAGGGAGGGCAGAGGGAGGAGAGAGGATGCCTAATCTGGTGACAGGGACTGGGGTTCCTGCAGACCAGGGCTTGGCCACCAGTAGAGGCTGCTTAAGGACCTTCCATCAGTCCTGGCTGCCCACCAGCTCCCAATCCCAGATTCAGTGCACGCAAAGGCTCAGACTCTCCAGGAAGGAGCAGTACTGGTGTTCACTGATTGCCTGCTCTGGCCACTGCTGCATTATCTCACGCATCCCTCCTCAGAGAGGCAGCAAATCCTGGTGGTTGAATGTAGCCTCCACAGCCCAACTTTCTGGGCTCAAATCCTGTCTCTGCCACTCTAACTCTGAGAGTTTGATCAAGTTACTGAATCTCTCTGCCTCTGTTTCCCCTGATGCAAAATGGGGATAATAAGAGTTCCTACCTCGTAGGGTTGTTCTCAAATCAAGTGAGTAAATACATAGGGCACTCAGGGAATAAGTCCTCTGTAACTACAGATTAAAGTGCTGAATCTAAATGAAAAAATCACTCCACCTACAGCCGAGGAAGGTTAAGGACCTTGGTCACCTCCTTCCCCTTCATCTTGCCTCTCCTTTTTCCCTGACGTATCGGGGGGTGTGTGTGTGTGCGCGCGCACGCATGTGTGTGTGACTTCCTGTGTTACTGAGAACAGTGGGGTACAAGGCAGGTCAGGGTTTTCCTTAGGTAGTGCTTTCACACTTTTTGATGACAGCTCATTGTAAGAATGATGTTTTATAATATAACACACATACACAGAAGGGCGGGATGCAGGGGCGTGAAGAGGGCAGAAAGGGTGGTTACTTCCCCCTCAGAGTGAGGATCCGGTCCAGCAACCTCTTTTCTGAGGGTCCCCAGACACGTGTAGCCAAAGCAGGTGCCCCCATACCCCAGGCAGATGACCCACAGCCCTCTGCCCCCCTCCGCAGGTCCCTGTGATGGGGAGAGACCGCAGGGAGTAGGGTACCACAGGCTCTTTGAGCTTTCCTCCATCCCTGGACATTCTCTTCCCTGTCTGGGAGGTCTGTTCACCCCCTAGCCGCCTGCTCCAGGGCATCTATCTCCTGGCCCAGCAGGGCTGACAGCTGGGTGGGAAGCAGCCTGAGGGATGGCTTTCACTCTGCTTTCAGAATGCCTCCCCAGCAAGGACGCCTCCAGCCCGGGCACCCCTGGCCTGTGCATGCCCAGCCCGGGTATCACCTTCCAGGTCATCACCCGGCGGGTCATCGTCTGCCATGTCAGCCTCCATGACATCGTCTCCAGCGAGAGTACACCTTGTTAGAGCCACACCAGTGAGGGCCGTGCCTGTCGAGGCATCTCCTGCCAGGTCCACGCCAGCTGCCAGGGCCACCAGGGAGAACCCAGGTAAGGGGGGCTCCTGCAGGGAAGGCAAGAGGAACAGGGAAGCAGTCCAAGGGCGGAGTGGGGTGCAGTGGGGGGGGGAATCTCCAAGTTGTCACTCTCTGCTCCTCCTCTAGCTCTTGAATAACGATGACTGGGAAGGAGCGGGGATGGTCCGGGTGGGCAGTGGGGGACCAGGGGAGGAGGGGGCAGAAAGGAACCATGACATGCAAACCCAAGGCAGTGGGAGATTGCAGCAAATGGGGTGGAGGATAAGAAAGCAGGACCGACCAAGCAGATGGAACTTCGGAGCTGCTCAGTCTGGGTCAAGGTGCAGATTTTGAGAGCCAGGGCTCCTGGTTAGAAACCAGGGTTCTTTCCTTGGGCTGCCCTGGCGGTCTGCCAGGGAAGCTGGGGTCTGCACTGGAGCACAGTCATGATCGTGGGCTCATCTGTGGGTAGAGGGGCAAAGAGAGAGATTCTGAGCAGGCAGGCATGCCCCACCCCCAACTGCCCAATCTGGCTTATAGGATTCAGCTAATAGGGGGACAGAGACGTCAAATGGTCCTCAGGGACTGGCTCTGCCCTTAGGGAAGCAGCCTTTCTGCCCATCCCAACTTTGCCCTCCTCCTGTCCTCCTGCCCCAGCACTGCAATATAAACAGGACTGGAGGAGCATCCCAGATTTGGGGCCCAGTCTTGCCCTTTGCAGGACCGGTGAGGCACTTTGGTGTGGAGACCTTTGGGATCAGACACATTTCATTTGAATCCCTACTCTGCCACTCACTAGCCAAGTAAGCTTGAGCAAGTTATTTAACATCCATGGACCTCAGTTTCCCCATCTATAAAATGGGCGTAATGATACCCAGCACACACAGTTGCTGTCAGAATTAAATGAGAACACACACGCAAATGCCTAGCTGGCCCACCGTAGATGCTGAGTAAAAGGGAGCTTGGTTTCAGGCAGGGGCGGTGCCGTATTCTGGGTGGAGTGGTCCTCACAGGGCCCTCCTGGGCCAGCTTGCTTTCCTTCTCCCTCATCCATTGTGCCAGACTCCCCTCCAACAGCCTCACCCTCCCCTGCTTCTGGCCTGTTCCCAGGTATCCACTTGCCCAAGTTCACCAGGAAGGAGGGCCTGAAGCAGCTGCTGCTCATCGGATGTATCTTCTTCCTCATTGCCCTCGTGGTGTCCCTCATCGTTCTCTGTGAGTTTAACAGAGGGAGCGGGGCTGGGCTCTGGTCACTGCGGGGTGCAGTGGGGTTCAGGGATGGGGACACACAGCAGGGAGATGAGTGGGGAACACACACTCACCGGCTGCCATGTCCACAAAGGGACACGCCTGCAAATGGCCTGGGCCCGTGGCGCCTCCAGGCCCCTTGGAGACAGCTGGATCGAGAGGGTGGGAAGTCAGGGGAACCTGGCTTTGGTCCCATCTGTGTTACTTACTTGGGCGAGTAGTTAACCAGTCTGAGCTCAGTTTCTGTTTCTTCAAATGGGAATAAATTCATTCATTCAACTTATTATGTGCTCAGTAAAATTTCCTAAAGATTTCACTGGGTTATAAGGAATAACTGAGCTACTGGCATAATGCCTCACACAAAATCCCACTCTAAAAGAGTTAGTTATTTAAAAAACAAACATAAAAACATTGATTAGGAAAAGTCCCCAGGCATTTTTAATCAATGGGATAAAGTGTTCAGGGGTCCAGGCTCCCTCAATTCCTCGCCCTCCTTTGGGAAAGATACTCAGGACATGTCCCTGGACTCCCTGCCAGGGAGCCCAGCACAGTGGGAAACCTTAGGAGGGAGCGAAGGGGATCACACATCACACCACCCTGTCCTCAGGGAGAGGACTGTCTCCTGGGGGACGTAGGTGGAAATGATTAAGACCAAGTGGATTTGAGTGTGACCATCAGCAAGCGAGGACAGCTGTATGGGCTGGCAGGGGACAGCTCCTAAAGGCCGTAGGGCCAGATGAGGACCTAGAAGATGGGGGGTGGGGGGTTGCGTCTTGGGCAGGGCATCTGAGCAGGATGAGGAGCTGCAGGAAATGTGGGGGGCAGATGGGCAAGTTGGCATGGGGAGAGGGAAGGGACCCACTTAACCAGACAGAATATTCATTTGGGGACCTGAGGGCTGTCGTTTGGTTGCACGTGGCTGGGCCACATTGTAGAGAGCTTTAAATGCCAGGCTGAGGGGTAAGGATTCTGTAAAAGAGGCAGCACGGGTGGCGAAGGGCAGATCTGTCTGAGGGAGAGGATTGCGTGGGAAGAAGTTGCACGCTGGTTAAAAGTATGACTTTATGTTTCCTTTTCTGGTAAGTGGCTTGAGGTGACCTCTAAAAATGATTTGCTCTTCACTTGACCCAGAAAACCCCACAAAATCATGCAAGTCAAGAGGTTCAAATCTTCGTGTTCACTTTAAGAACACTTGTGAAACTGCCCAGGCCATTAAGGGTATGCTTATCCGAAAAGCCATCAAGTATCTGAAGGACGTCACTTTAAAGAAGCAACGTGTGCCATTCCGTCATTACAATGGTGGAGTTGGTAGGTGTGCCCGGGCCAAACACTGGGGCTGGATGCAGGGTCGGTGGCCCAGAAGGAGCGCTGAATTTTCACTGCACATGCTCAAAAATGCAGAGAGTGATGCTGAACTTAAGGGCTTAGATGTAGATTCTCTGGTCATTGAGCACATCCAGGTGAGCAAAGCCTCCAAGATGCGGCACAGGACTTACAGAGCTCATGGTCGGATCAACCCATACGTGAGCTCTCCCTGCCACACTGAGATGATCCTTACTGAAAAAGAACAGATTGTTCCTAAACCAGAAGAGGAGGTTGTCCAGAAGAAGAAGATATCTCAGAAGAAACTGAAGAAACAAAAACGTACGGCCCGGAAGTAAATGCCGCAAAAAATAAATACAAATAAAAGTAAAAAAACAAACAAACAAGGAGTATGGCTTTAGGACCAGACAGACCTGCCGAAGCATCTCGGCTCTGCCACTTACCAGCTGTGTGGCTTCATCAAGTTAATTAACTTCTCGAGCCTCAGTTTCCCCACCTGCCTGACAATGCATGTGAAGGCGTCAACACAGAACCTGCCGCCACGTGGCATGCATGTGAACCTCCCGCTGGGGTGCCCCACCCAGCTGCCTCCCTTCCCCACACGGGACATCTGCTCCAGTAGGAAATAACCCATGGAGGGGGGAGATGGCAACTGAGGGCAGGTGCTCAGCATGATTTCACAGCATTCCCTGAAGCCCCCTGACCTCCGGAATTCCCAGGGAAGTGGTCACTGAGCAGCTGTGCAGTGGGGTCAGGACTAGAGCCCCCGCCCCCTGAGAGCTCTCTCTGCTACACATCAAAGTGATCCCAGGAGCCTCAGTGCCCAGGACGTGGGAGAGGGAAGGACCAGGGCACAGAGAGGAGGGGGAAGTCCAAGAGGTTAGGAGGGATTGGTGTCTGGACTTGGAAGGAGCAGTCACACAGGGCTGACCTGCACCCGGGGTGACGGAGAGCATAGTGGGACCAGTGGGATATGTGAGGGCTGAGGAACAGGTTGCAGACAAGGGGCAGGGTGAGGAGTCAGAACCGGGGTTTCTTAGGCATCCAAGGGGAGGTGTTTCCGGGAAGGAGGGATGACGGTTCCTAGTTTGGAAAGAGATGGGTCTTAGAAGAAGTCATGAAGCTGATTTTCACATATGGTTTGTAAAGCTGTCGGCTTTTCAGCACAACTTGTACGTTTAGGAATCAGCCACCTGGAGTTGCTCGCGGAGTGGGAAGACATTTAAAGGCATCAAGACAAGTAACGGGGCAAGAACTGAGCCAAGGGGACATCCCTTGTTTAGAGAAGAGGGAGGAGGAAGAAAATCCAGGAGCTTCTGAGGCTGGGAGGACAGCCTTTGCGAAGACAGGACAGGTAGTGGTTGCAAGTGTATGACTGAAGATGGAAAGGTCTCTGCTACAACCCACAGGGCACAGAGGCGGAGGGATGCCAGAGTGGCTCTGAGAAGGGGCCTCTGGGATGGTGGAGGAAGGGCTTTTTCTGACCACCACTCTGGCCGGCACATAGGGCAGGGGAGCTCCCAGAGTAGTAACCGTCTCCACACCTCCCTCCCTCCCCCCCTCCCTCTCTGGGTGGCCGCTCTTGAGTGCTGCCCTGCTTGCAGAAGCTTTCTGGAGCATTCCGGAGCATTCCTGAACAGCCTTTCTCTCCATACAGAAGGGGGACGAGAGACCCAGAGTCCAGGAGGGATTGCAGATCAGTGTCTCAGAACACCCAGGGCCATGGGCTGCTTAGTGTCATGTCTCTCTGGGGCTGGCAGTGACCTGGCTTCTGCTTCATTTTTTTCAGTCTACTTCTGGCAGGGCCACGTAGGGATCAAGTACAAGGAACCGGTAGAGAGCTGCCCCAAGCGTGCTGTGCGCTGTGATGGGGTCGTGGACTGTAAGCTGAAGAGCGACGAGCTGGGCTGTGGTAAGGAGGCCGGCTGTGTGTGTGTGTGTGTGTGTGTGTGCACGCGTGCACGCGTGAGCATGAGCAAGTGCACACCCGCGCATGTGCACTCTGGGGACTGCAAACTGGGTATCAGCTCAAATGGGAGGCAATGGAGAGAGACTCAGAGGATCTGGGTTCTAGTTACAATAGGCTGGGGTTTGGAACCTGGCTTTGAGTGCTGTGTGACTTGGGTTAATCACTTACCTTCTCTGGGCTTCAGTTTCCTAACTTGGAAAATGAGTGGATTGGACAAGATTAGTGGTTCTCGGATACCATCTGACAGCTCGCAGCTACCAGACTGAGCAAAGCAGGGCTGCTCTGGCTGGAGGCAGGTGTGGGGTCCAGAGCTCTGTCCATGTGCCCAGCAGGTGACCTCTGACCTGCCACCTCTATGGTTCCATGAAGGTCAGTTTGTAAATGAAGGCTTTCATGAGCACAATGATCTCTTTGAGCGCTGGTCCTCAGTGGTTTTTACTTGTGTTGTCCATGTACAGCCCCAATGTGGGTGTCTGTGGGTGCACAACTGGCCCTTTCCACCTGTGTGTACATGTGTGTCCTTGCCCATGACCACATCCATCTGTGACTGAGCCTGTCTAGCGAGCACTCAGTTGGATCACCACTCCCCTTGTCCCTCTCTTATTTGGGCACATCACTGCCCTCGTGGGGTGATAGCTCCTGGCAGCACACACCCCTTCTCCCAGTGACGGCTGTGGGTCCCATCGGATGGAGATCTCTTTCTGCTCTGCCCCAGCCCCTCGCCTTGGCTCTGCCCTTACTGAGCATCTTGGGCTCTGAGCACTGGCTGACGACCATCCCATCCCGGGCCAAGCTCCCGGCTGTTTGCAAGGCCTCAGTGAGAAGCCTTAGGACAGGAGCATCTCAGAGCCTTACTCAGTTCATTCCTCAAGAACTTGGAGCTTCCTGGCGCTGAGGCCCTGCCTTGACCTTTTTTTGCCCTGCAGTGAGGTTTGACTGGGACAAGTCTCTGCTTAAATTCTACTCTGGATCCTCCCATAAGTGGCTTCCCATCTGCAGTGACAGCTGGAATGATCTCTACTCGAACAAGACCTGCCAGCAGCTGGGTTTCAAGAGGTAAACCTCCCCCATGAGTCCCAGCTTCAGGGGCGCCTCAAACTCTTCACAAGGGCATCTCAGGATCATTGATGGAAACACATATTAAAAAGACTCTTGGGGACCAGGGCTGAAGTCACTAGCTAATAGCATACTTGAATTATTCAAAGGGACAGTGGCCTGGGGAGCCCAAGTCTGGGGACAAGCTGTTTCCAGGAGGCCAATGTAGTTATTTGCAGATCTACAGCAGGATGACGCTCCTGTATGGTTTTTTGCATCAAAGCGTCCTCGTGCCCACGCTCGCATTCAGTGGTCGCAGAGGCCCTGTGAGGTGGGTGGGCATTCGGGCAGGTCTCGTCTTCTCCTCACATCTGGGAACCAGCAACTCAGGCTGTGCAAACCCTTCAGTGGACTTTGAGCAAAAAAGCAGCTGCGGCTTGGGCTAGAATGCGTCAAACGAGGAACGAGGTGGGCAGACGTGGCTAGATAAAGTCATTAGCATCTTTGGCCCTACAGATCTGAAACAAGAAGCTGGTACCAGTGGGTGGAGTAGGGAGTGGGGTTTACCGTGACCTTCCCCCTTGAAGGAGCCCCCGGTTGGCAGGCCACATAGTCACCTCCATCCTCCCCCTTGGTCTGGGTTTCAAACCAAGTAGTTCGGGGGTTCACCAACGTGTGTGAAGTTGTAGCGAGAAAGGTTTGTTTAGGATCTCACTGTGGGCTCTCTGTAGAAACCACCTAGAACACCAGGGCTTGGGGACGAGGACTTAGAACCAGTTCTCTGCCCCTACCTCAGCCTCAGAGTTCCCATCTGTGAAAGACGATCTGGGTGATCTAGTTGGAAGACAACGGACATCGTTTATCATTGAGTTGTGTGACCTTATGCAAATGTGAACTTCCCTTGGGCTTCAATAGATAGTGTCATTTATTCAAAGAACATTCATCGAGCTTTTATTATGTCTGAGCCATTCACCCAGACAAGATCCCTGCCTTTGGACAATCTCTGGTATGGTGCGGGTGAGAGAGGCTTCAACCAATAATCACAGCACCGTGTGATGTGTAACGGAAAGGACACGTGGGACGCATTATGCACACACAACGGAGAGGGTGCCTGACTGTGCCCGGAGGTCAGCAGAGCATGGACGAGGCCCCTGGGTAGAGGGACAGCGCCCGCAAAGGCATGCTGTCATGCAAGGGTGTCCCGTGTTCTAGAAACACACTGAAGGGCCACGCAGATAGCGGTCCATGGATCATCCACAGAAGAATCACCTGGGGTGCTTGTTAAAATGCACCCTGAAATCAGAATCTCTGGGATTAGGATTTCAGACCTGCTTAACAACACCCGGGGGTGATACTTAGGCACGTTGTGGTCTAAAAGCCAAACGGTTCTCAGGCTTTAAGGTGCAAACCCATAACATGAGGATCTTTAAAATGCAGAGTCTGGCTCAGCAGGTCTGGGGTGATACTGCTGCTGTCAGTCCGTGGATCACAGTCTGGAGAGAAAAGGGCTAGGTCAGTGTTTCTCAAACTTGAGAGCGCATCAGAATCACCTGGGGAGCTTGTTAAAACGGAAAACCAGAATTCTTGATTTGGTAGGCCTGGGACAGGGCCCAAGAATTTGCATTTCTAACAACTTCCCAGGCAGTGCTAACATTGTCCCCTGGGATTGGACCACACTTTCAAAACTACTGGGTTAGGGGCTTCCCTGGTGGCACAGTAGTTGAGAATCTTCCTGCTAATGCAGGGGACACGGGTTCGAGCCCTGGTCTGGGAAGATCCCACATGCCGCGGAGCAGCTGGGCCCATGAGCCACAACTGCTGAGCCTCCGCGTCTGGAGCCTGTGCTCCGCAACAAGGGAGGCCACGACGGTGGGAGGCCTGCGCACCGCAATGAGGAGTGGCCCCCGCTTGCCGCAACTAGAGAAAGCCCTCGCACAGAGACGAAGACCCAACACAGCCAAAAAATAAAAATAAATAAATTAAAAGAAGGCTCAACATTAAAAAAACAAAACAAAAACTACTGGGTTAGTGCATAGGGCTAGTAGGGGGCAGTGGTGGAATATGTGGGTGGGGTCTGAGATTGTTGGGTTTTAACTGCCTTTGGCCTCTGCAGCAGGGCTCGCTTGGGACTCTAATGCTGGCTGGGGAGCCATGGGTGTGCGCTGTCTCGAGGAGGTTCATTCTTCTCCCCTCTCCTCCCTTGCAGTGCTTTCTGGACAGCCAACGTGACCAACAGGAATTTTGACAGCAGTTTCTCAATCTCCAAATATAGTTCCACCTTCCAGGAGAGCATCTACAGGTGTGTGAGGCGGCCCAGGCTGTCAGCTGTGAGCAGGGGAGTGAAGGAGTGCTCTGAGTCAGGGAGCCCCTCTCCCTCGGCCTTTCTGGGATCCCACCTCCAGGAGTCCCTCGTGAATGTCAAGAGCATCTCAGAAACAGCTCTCATTCATTACCTGCCTCCTGACTTGAAAGCAGTCGAAGCTGGGTGCACAGAGCACCTCGAGGTCAGAGGGGCCCCCAAGAGTTCACCTGGTTGGCAGAGACAATGAATAAACCTCGGGGCCACTGGTCAGCCTGATGTTTGGACAGAAAGCTGCTGCAGGGAGGGGGCTTGGGGTGGAAAGGGGGAAACATCAGTGGGGTGGGGAATGGGGCGGGGGAGCTTCAGCAGGGGGAGTGCCAGGTACAGGTAGTTAGGGGGCAGGGAGGCCCATCTGAGGAGCATCGCCATCCCCCTGGGCCTCGCCATCTGTCATCTTTGCACTGCAGCTGCTCTTTCCCACCACCACTGGGTGGAGGGGAGGAGTGGGGGGGGGTGCCCCACCAGCTAGCAGTGTTTACCTTGGGGAGGGGAGAGAAGAAACCAGGCTGTGAGATAAGTAGGCATGGGGAGGGAAGGGAAGCAATGAGCTGCCTCCTGGATGCCTGCTTTGTGCTGGGTGGTTCACATGCTACGTTGCTGGCTGAACATTGAGCAACTGTCAGGGGAATGTTGGGTCACCTGTTTAGCTTGGGAAAGATGCTGGGACAGTGAAGTCATGAGTTCAAAGGACATGGACCTAGCCAATATGTGCGATCTGCCACAGAAAAACGGACGTTGGGAGAAGAGTGGGCATGTTTTGCACTAAGCCATCCCCATTCCTGCAGAAAGCACTGGAAGGGTCTGTCCCACTGGGAGGGAGAAAGGTCAGAATCTCCATCTTCAAGTGGGGTTTATCCCAGGAACGCAAGGATTCTTCAATATACGCAAATCAATCAATGTGATACACCATATTAACAAACTGAAAGATAAAAACCTTATGATAATCTCAATAGATGCAGAAAAAGCTTTTGACAAAATTCAACACCCATTTATGATAAAAACTCTCCAGAAAGTAGGCATAGAGGGAACCTACCTCAACATAATAGAGGCCATATATGACAAACCCACAGCCAACATCATTCTCAATGGTGGAAAACCTGAAACCATTTCCTCTAAAATCAGGAACAAGACAAGGATGCCCACTCTCACCACTATTATTCAACATAGTCTTGGAAGTTTTAGCCACGGCAACAGAGAAGAAAAAGAAATAAAAGGAATCCGAATTGGAAAAGAAGAAGTAAAGCTGTCACTGTTTGCAGATGACATGATACTATATAGAGAGAATCCTAAAGATGCTACCAGAAAACTACTAGAGCTAATCAATGAATCTGGTAAAGTAGCAGGATACAAAATTAATGCACAGAAATCTCTTGCATTCCTATACACTAATGATGAAAAATCTGAAAGAGAAATTAAGGAAACACTCCCATTTACCATTGCAACAAAAAGAATAAAATACCTAGGAATAAACCTACCTAAGAGGACAAAAGACCTGTATGCAGAAAACTATAAGACACTGATGAAAGAAATTAAAGATGATACAAACAGATGGAGAGATATACCATGTTCTTGGATTGGAAGAATCAACATTGTGAAAAATGACTGTACTACCCAAAGCAATCTACAGATTCAATGCAATCCCTATCAAACTACCAGTGGCTTTTTATCACAGAACTAGAACAAAAAATTTCACAATTTGTGTGGAAACACAGAAGACCCTGAATAGCCAAAGCAATCTTCAGAAACAAAAATGGAGCTGGAGGAATCAGGTTCCCTGACTTCAGACTATACTACAAAGTTAAGTAATCAAGACAATATGGTACTGGCACAAAAACAGAAATATATCTCAATGGAACAGGATAGAAAGCCCAGAGATAAACTCACGCACATATGGTCACCTTATCTTTGATAAAGGAGGCAAGAATATACAATGGAGAAAGGACAGCCTCTTCAATAAGTGGTGCTGGGAAAACTGGACAGCTACATGTAAATGAATGAAATTAGAACACTCCCTAACACCATACACAAAAATAAACTCAAAATGGATTAAAGACCCAAATGTAAGGCCAGACACTATAAAACTCTTAGAGGAAAACATAGGCAGAACACTCTATGACATAAATCACAGCAAGATCCTTTTTGACCCACCTCCTAGAGAAATGGAAATAAAAACAAAAATAAACAAATGTGAAACAAAAGCTTTTGCTTAGCTTTTGCATAGCAAAAGAAACCATAAACAAGATGAAAAGACAACCATCAGATGGGAGAAAATAGTTGCAAATGAAGGAACTGGGATTAATCTCCAAAATATACAAGCAGCTCATGCAGCTCAATATCAAAAAAACAAGCAACCCAATCCAAAAATGGGCAGAAGACCTAAATAGACATTTCTCCAAAGAAGACATACAGATGGGCAACAAACACATGAAAGGATGCTCAACATCACTAATCAGTTGAGAAATGCAAGTCAAAACCACAATGAGGTATCACCTCACACTGGTCAGAATGGCCATCATCAAAAAATCTACAAACAATAAATGCTGGAGAGGGTGTGAGAAAAGGGAACCCTCTTGCACTGTTGGTGGGAATGTGAATTGGTACAACCACTATGGAGAACAGTATGGAGGTTTCTTAAAAAACTAAAAATAGAATACCATATGACTCAGCAATCCCAGTACTGGGCATATACCCTGAGAAAACCATAATTCAAAAAGAGACATGTACCACAAGGTTCATTGCAGCACTATTTACAATAGCCAGGACATGGAAGCAACCTAAATGTCCATCGACAGATGAATGGATAAAGAAGATGTGGCACATATATAAATGGAATATTACTCAGCCATAAAAAGAAACAGAATTGAGTTATTTGTAGTGAGGTCGATGGACCTAGAGTCTGTCATACAGAGTGAAGTAAGTCAGAAAGAGAAAAACAAATACCATATGCTAACACATATATACGGAATCTAAAAAAAAAAAAAAAGGTTCTGATGAACCTAGGGGCAGGACAGGAATAAAGACGTAGACATAGAGAATGGACTTGAGGACATGGGAAGGGGGAAGGGTAAGCTGGGACGAAGTGAGAGAGTAGCATTGACATATATATACTACCAAGTGTAAAACAGATAGCTAGTGGGGAGCAGCTGCATCGCACGGGGAGATCAGCTCGATGCTTTGTGACCACCTAGTGGGGTGGGATAGGGAGTGTGGGAGGGAGATGCAAGAGGGAGGGAATGGGGGATATATCTATACATATAGCTGATTCACTTTGTTATAGAGCAGAAACTAACACAACATTGTAAAGCAATTATACTCCAGTAAAGATGTTACAAAAAAAAGAAAAAGAAAAAAAGAAAAGAAACTCCATATTCTTGTGCAGAGGGGATGGGATGAGACTTAGCAGAAACCAATCACGGAAGGCTTCCTGGAGGAGCCAGCTAATGTGCCCTTTTCTCATCTTCTGTGTTTCCTGCTGCAGGTCTGAATGCCCTTCCCAGCAGTATGTGACTCTCCAGTGTCCCAGTAAGAAGATGCCCTTTCTCCTGGATAGTGGCCTGTGTGGGGTGGGAGTCAGGGGGCAGAGCAGTGGGGTCCCTATGAGGGAGAGGGCCAGCCCTGGGTGTCCAAGCCAGGAAGAGGGGCTGGAGCAGCAGGCCTGTTTCAGGGCCAGGGTCCCTGTAAGGCACCTGGATGGACATTCTCAGGGTAGCATTTCCCCTTCTCCTGACTCTGCTTAGCCCAGCAACCTCACCATCCAAGTCTCCTGGATTCTGGGCAGAGGGCAGAGGACTGGGAGAGCACATCAGGGCCAGCTTAAAGCTCTGCTATCGATAGATGTGGAGCTAGATCCAGAGCCAACATTTACAGAGCACACTGGGTGCCAAGGCACTGCGCCTATGGCTTTACAAACGTGATGACATTTAATTCTCATGAGGCAGGTGCCATTATTGTCCGCTTACTGAAAAGAGACTGAAAATTTTGCCTTACTTAAGGTCAGACTGCTGGTAGGTAAGGAGCTGGTATTGGACCTTGGGTCTGACCCCAAAGCCCAAACTGTTAACCGGTCCATGAGTGCTGTGTTCTCATGATGGCCGGGCGGGGTGCTCCCCTGAGCAGGCGGGCACAGTGCTGCGGATGGAGCCCCTCGGACCACCGCTGGCTCTTCACTCGCTCCTTCTTCAAAGAAAGAACACACATGTGAACAAACTCTGTCCATGATTTCGGGGGGAGGACTCACTCCAGAACATGTTTGGAAATGTTCGCTTGGGGTGCAGGGTCCCCAACAGCACAAGATGACCCACTGAGGAAACACGTGGACGCCACCTGCCTGTGCATCATGGGAAGGGCTTTTCTCCTTTGTTTTGAAACGATCCCCCTCACAGTGCTTACCAATTCAGGGTCATGTTAGGCTTGGTCTGCTTTCGCGAGGTCCTGACAGCAGCCCTGGAATTCACCGTTGTGAGCCTGGCACAGTGCGCAAAGCATGAGGTATTTAGGAAGCATTTATCGAATTAATGGAAGAATGAATGAGGGGGAGGAAAGAGGATCTTTCCTAGGACCAAACTACCCATTGGATGATCCCAGAAGGCTAACCCACCATGTGGGAGCTCTGTTGGCAGGAAGCAGCTGTGCTGCATCAGATTAAGTGAGCAAAGCGGCCTCCTGAGTGGGTGGTACCCTCAGGATGCGGCTGCCTGAGATTCCCTGGGCCTGGGAGCATGGTTGCAGCTCTGAGAAAAGCTGAGTTCGTACTAGCTTATCTCTTCTACTTCTCCCCAGGCTGTGGACTGAGGGCCCTGACCGGGCGGATCGTGGGAGGGGCGCTGGCCCCAGAGAGCAAGTGGCCTTGGCAAGTCAGTCTGCAGTATGCCCACACCCACATTTGTGGGGGGACGCTGATCGACGCCCAGTGGGTTCTCACCGCCGCCCACTGCTTCTTCTTGTAAGTGCCCAAGGGGGCAATGATGCGACACCGCTGAGGGTCGGGGACGCCAGCAAGGGCTGAGGGCAGACTACTTCTCTCTGTGGAGGGGGGCTTTGTTGGTAAGGCTGGCCCCTGTGGGCTGGGCAGCTCGTGTGTGGTGAGGACCATGGTTTGCCATTGGTATTTGGTCCTGGGACTGTGAGTCGGGATTACTTGTTCTGAGCCAGTACAGATTGGTGGCTCCAAGGGAGAGAGAGAGGCAGGTAGAAGGAAGGAATTGTGAGCCTGCCCTAAGGAACAGGGTGAAATAAAGAGGGTTGGGACTTGTTGCTGCTTCCAGAAACTGCAAGTTAGAGGAGAGGAGCCCAAGACATCAGGAATGCTGTCCCAGGAATTGAGGGATGGGGATTGTGGGAAGGGCAGTGCGGTCAGCTTCTGACAGTCACCAGCCAGGCCTGTCCTTTGAGCTGGTGGACAGGAAAGGGCTCGGAGACGAGGCCTCAGGGGCACTGGCTTCCCCAGTAGTGAGGCTTCAGTGGGTCACTTTGTCCCATCGAAAGCTCCGTTTCTGCTGAGGATACTACCACTGAGATGTGTCCCACCTGCCTTATTTGATCCTTGGTGGCGTCCAGAGGAGACAGTGGGGCCAGTGGTCCTAGAAGTCTTACTCATCCCCTCCCGTTTTCTATCGTAAGGTACAGAGCCGCCAGTTCAGAGCGGTTGTTTGGAAGTAGGGGATTGTCCTAGATCCCCGGGCTAAGATAGAGAGCTCCCCCCAGAGGTCATTTCATCCATTCTCCTGCCTCCAGTGGCGCTCTGGCCGCAGCTCCCTGTGTGCGGTGGAAGCTGCCAGAGGGCTCTGCCATGTGGTAACTGGCCCATGCTCTCTGTGGCCCTAGCAGGACCCCGAATAAGATCCTGGAGGACTGGAAGGTGTACGTGGGCACCAACAACCTGCACCAGCTGCCCGAGGGAGCCTCCATTGCTCAGATCATTATCAACAGCAACTACTCGGATGACGAGGACGACTATGATATCGCCCTCATGCGGCTCTCCGAGCCCCTGACTCTGACCGGTGAGTGAATCCATGCCTGTCACACCCCACCCTGCTCATCCAGCAGCCCTGGGGCCCAGCCTTGACACTTAGCAGAGTCCACTGACCCATCCCAGGGTCCAGAGCTTCAGCGTGGTGGACGT
This sequence comes from Grampus griseus, assembly GCF_964374135.1. Lineage (NCBI taxonomy): Eukaryota > Metazoa > Chordata > Mammalia > Artiodactyla > Delphinidae > Grampus > Grampus griseus. Next base: position 15,300,894 of record NC_139002.1, read on the forward strand.
CAAAGATTGTTAGAGATCATTTAGTGGAACACCTCTGTCTTACAGTTAGGGGAACTGAGACCCAGAGGTTGGAAACAAACTTGCCCCAGTGACACATCTGACATTGCAAATTGGTGACAGAGCCAGGGGTTGGATACTGGCCTTCATCAGGATAAACAGATCGAATTGTTTCACTGGTATATCGAGCACTTAACAGAGACCAGACCCTGTGGTAGGCATTTTACATCTACAATTTCATTTACTCTTCACAACCCATCCTGTGGAGCAGGTACTATTATTAACTTCATTTTACATTTGAGAAGAGGAGCTTGAGAGAGAGAGAGTTCCCCGAGGCCATGCAGTAATGAGTGGCCGCTCCAAGACTGGGTCCAGTTGGGTCTGGCTCCTAAGCAGTGCTCTTCCCTTGCTGCTCTCTGCTGGCAAATTGCCAACACCAAAGTTGCGAACACAAGAAAAGTACCTGTACATCCAAACATCTAACTGCCGTGAGAGCTGAGGGTGGAGCTGAGGAGCAAATGGGGCTACAGGAAGGAAATGCTACTGAAGTTCTCAGGAGATCAGGGTTTATCTTCATTACTTCATCCACCCATTTGTTCACGCGTCAAACACTGTGTGTCTCCCACATAGCGGCTCTGCAATTTCACTGCAAAGAGAACAAAACGGATGACACACACAAACAGCCACTTAGAAGCTAGTGATGTGATGTCGGGGGCACCCCGGGGAGCCGTGGTGGCACAGATTCGGGCACCTAATCCGTCTTGGCAGGCTACAGAGGCTTCTGGAAGCCTTGGAGGGCTCTCTGCTTAGTCCAGCCTTTCTGGTGCTCTGGGCCTGTGAGCGGGCCTTTGTCGGCACGTGAATTATGGAGGCGGTGTTGGTCCTGAGTCACAGCGGTTAGCTCATCACAGCGGTGTGCGGAGGAGAACCCCAACCCCAACGCAGGACTGGGCTGGGTGGAGCTGGCCCCCAGCGGATCCCAGCAGAAGCCAAGCCCACCACCCGCCACGGGCGAGCCCTCTCAGCCTTTCTCCTGCCCCTCCTAACCTCGTCTGTGGAGCCTGGGGCGGTGAGATGGGGGTGCCGTGCTGCCCCTGCCCTGCCCCTCGCGCACACATAAAAGCGGGCAGGCAGTCTGAAGGATCAGAACAGGCCTTCCCAGCCTTGTAAAACCCAGACTTCATTTGACTAACCGTCCAGATCTTACCTGCCATCACCCCAAACCCCCTGAGTATTACTTGGAATTCCAAATAGAATTAATTTGTAAAACTAAATTAAAGCTATATAGCACTACCTATGCTTTTCAGACTGCAGCAGTCCCTCTCTAGACTCTGATAGCCGCTCCCACCCCCTCCCACTCTCCTGGGAAGGAGGAATATCTCTAGGCTGAGACACTCACAGCTTAGATTTATGTAGTCCTGTGGTCAGACCATGTGCGCTGATTTTTGGTTTAGAGATCAGGGCAGAGTTTCTTAAACTGTCTGGTAGGCTGAGCGCTTCGAAGTCACAGTACTAGCTGAGGAAACCTGTGGAGGCTCACTGATAAATTTAATTATCCCATAAAAAGAGTAGAATATATAATAGTGTTACATGATTTTAAGACTGCATGTCTCTAAAATAGACACACACTATTTTAAGAAGTCAAGTTTTGTGTTTTTGCTTAATAATTGATGGCATCCCTTCATTTATTTTTTGTTTGTTTACTCTCTAGCAGAGAAATGTGTTCGACTCCCAATTTACAGGAGAAAAATTTTACATTCATTCTCCCTCCCTCTGTCTTTCTCCTCCCTCCATCCCTCCCTCCCTCCCCCCTCCCTCCCTCCCCCCTCCCCCCCTCCCCCCTTCCCCTTCCTCCCCTCCCTCCCTCCCTTCCTTCCTTCCTTCCTATGAGCACTTTCTATGTGTCAGGCACTATTTTAGGCACAGGAAGCTGCAGTGAGCATAACAATCGTGAACACTGCAAACATTCTATCAACTCTTTTCTTCTTGCAAATTGGTCGATGCTCTAGTCCACATGGGAACACTGGTCCTCAGAGGGAGCTTATGAACTGATGCACAACCGCACCTTCTATATGATTCTGAGTGTGGGAGCAAGGGAGCAGCAATTTCGTGGCCTGTGCCTCTAGGGATGTGCTCTCCCCACTTGGAGAGGTTGTCTCACCCTGGAGAGAGAGGCTCAGGCCCTGGCCAAACAAGGGTGCCCTCCCCAGACCAGGCAGGACACACCCTGAGACGTCATGGCAGTAATACCTGGGATTTAGCCTGCACTGCTCCTTGCTCTGAGGGACAGGCGTGGAAGAGGCTCAGCTGGGACAGCCACTCTTGAAGAGAGAGACCCTCAGCCACCCAGTACCAGCTTGGCACAGGGGAGCTTCCAAGACATATGCATTTGCCCACATGTCACCCACCGAAAAATCAGAATGTCTGGGGGACTCTGACGGCACCCTGAAGGCTGGAGGGGCAAGATAAAGTGATTGAGTTTCTTGCCTGGTCCGTTCAAGGCCCTGAAAGATTCAGAAGCACTCTGGGGGGAAGGAGGAGGTCCTGGGACATTGGTACTCCTGTCCCTCCACACACACCCCCCACCAAAACCTCCAGCCTTGTCCCTTCACTGATGTCTTGAGGTCTTGTCACAGCACATGTGCAACCTGCCTGCCTCCCCATGCACGGACAGACCTTCAGCCTCAACGAGACCTGCTGGGTCACAGGCTTCGGCAAGACCAAGGAGACAGATGGTGAGAGGCAGATGCTAGAGTGTGTGTGTGTGTGTGTGTGTGTACATATGTGTCTGTGTAGAGTGTGGGGGGGTGATATGTCAGGGTATAGAGATGAGGGTCTACCTAGAGGAGGGTTTGGATATATAGAGTCATGGGCCTTGGTGTGAATGTGTGTGTATATACACCTGCGTATACATCAGAGCAGTTGCCGTGACAAGGCCCCAGCCAACAACACAAGGAAAACTCCTGTCTTTGAAAGACCTGGGTTCATTGCTCATTGAACCGAGGGAGAACTCACACCAGGGAGAACCGTGGGGCGTCTCAACAAGAGGGTGTCAGAAAGGACTTATAGGATTCGAGTACTTTGAAGGGGGTTCAAAGAAGTGAAGTATTTCTCTAGATTGGTTGCCTGTAGGAAGCAGGGATAATCCTGTGAGTGGATATCTTAAAATCTCATTTAGAAAGAGTTAATAGACTGCGTCTAAAGCTATAGTTGGTGAAGAAGCAGGAGCTGCTCCTCCTGGCTGGGACAGGGGGCTGTTTGGTCCTTTCGTGGTTTGACCTACCTTGTGTTTTGTCTGTGCTGAAACGAGGCTAGGAAGCGGTTTGGTTTTCCCTCACTTCATCGTGATCACAGGTGGCCGTGTCTTGTGTCCGGTCTGTAAGATTATGTATACTGGGCAGGAAGGCACAGCAGTCAGCTGGCCTTGCCGTAAGCATCGCAAGCTCGTGGCCGCTGCAGGTGTCGGGGCCTGCTCGTGGGATGGAGCGGGGACTGGCCAGGAGCAGCCTCGTTTTGATCTTGGCCCTGTGACTGACTCGCTAGGTGACCGTGGGCAAGTCCTTCCTCAGCCCTAAATTTCTCCTTCTATAAATGGATTCATCACACCTGCTCTCCTCAGAGCACGTGGTTACCAGAAACAAATGATCTATTTGACGTTGCTTTGGACACAGAAAGGCATTGTGCAGCATGTGAGGCAGCCTGAAAGGCCTGTGAGTTTGTCTGGGTACGTGTGTCTCTGTTACGTGTAGTGAGTTGTGTCTGGTGTGAGGGTGTATGTGCCCATACATCCTGGGTGGCCTACCATGGGAATGGTGCCCTCCACGCCCAGGAGGCTGCCAGTCTGGGGTGTGGGGTGGGCAGCTGGAAGGCCACAAAGACGCCCGGAGTCTCACTCCCTTCCCTTCTTCTCTCTCCTCCACTGCACTGAAGAGAGGACATCCCCATTCCTCCGGGAGGTGCAGGTCAACCTCATCGACTTCAAGAGGTGTAACAACTACTTGGTCTACAACAGCAACCTCACCCCGAGGATGATGTGTGCGGGGGACCTGCGGGGAGGGAGAGATTCCTGCCAGGTGAGGCTGCTCCCACGTGAGGCTCAGGCCCTGGGACCCCAAGGGAAGGGAGGAAGGCTGAGGTTTTGGGGTCGGAGGGAGAGTCAGGTGCCCACCGTTTCCTGCCCAAGGACTGCCTCTCTCACCCTGCTGATGCGCGTGCACTCCCCTGTAGGGAGACAGCGGGGGGCCCCTGGTCTGCGAGCAGGACCGCCGCTGGTACCTGGCAGGAGTCACCAGCTGGGGCATTGGCTGTGGCCAGAGAAACAAACCCGGCGTGTACACCAAAGTGACGGAAGTCCTGCACTGGATATACAGCAAGATGGAGGTGAGAGCCCTGCGGGGTGTGTGTACCCAGCAGGCGGGGACTCCTAAAGGTGGGGTGCCTGGAAGAGGGCCTAGCCTTTCCCCAGGGTCTCGGCGAGGTCCCCTTGCCCCCTCGCCTTTGGGGGTGTTCAGAATGTGGAAATGACCAGGACAGGACAGGAGTCAAATGTTGGGCCGACCCCAGCTGCCTGTGCTTCTTCCGCCCCTTTTCCTCCTGCAAAACAGAGCTCAGAGGGTTGGAAAGTGGTGGGTCTAGGCTGGGTACTGGCCCCAGCCTCTGCCCAGTGATGGCCGCGTCGTGAGCCCACATACTGACAGGAGGAGGCCTCCCCTTATTGGCAGGAGGTGGGTCTCCCGGGAAACTGGGCATCAGGAAACGGAGGTCTACCCCCCACCTCTGTGGACCCGGTCCAGCTCCTACCTTCCCTGGGCCTGCATCCTAGCTGTAGGGCAGGGATGCTGTGCCAGCCCTTCCCTTCTCTGCCCAGGCAGTAGGGCTCAGGTGGGGATGGGAAGGCTTCTCTGGAAGTCCAGTGGGGCAGGTCCTGTTCCCATCTTTTCCTCTGGGCTGCCCCTCTTCTCTGAGGAGCAGTGCCTGATGACAGCTGGGCTGAATTTTAGGCTCTGAGCCCCCACCTTCAGCCTTCTGTGTTCCAAGCACACCCTGCCCACCCTCACCCTGTTCTCCCTCTCCTCAGAGTGAGACGCGCTTCTAGAAAGCCTGAGTCCGGCTCCACCGCACGGCACTGGCTGCTGTAAAGACTCTGGCCAATGTGACCGGGCCATAGGCACCATCATCTGGGCTAAAGGCCACCAGACACCATCATTACTGCCACCTCCACTGTCTGCTGCCTCTGTGAATACACATGTGTGTGTGCGTGGGCACATGTGTGTATCACTGCTTTCCCAAGGTCTTCAGAAACCAGGAGCGCTGTCAGCTCTTCTCAAACGCCAGGCTGGAAATCACCTGAAGAGAACTGTTTGGACACCATGGAGGTTCCCACAGGGGTGACCATAATGGATGCAGGAGGTGGAGCCCAGGGAAGGGCCTGGAAGGTCACATCAGGAATTCTTGCTTCTCTGACCCTAACTTGGAGACTAGTCCAGAATGGGCTGCCCCCCCGCCTCCAGTGGCCCAGCCATCACTGCTGTCAGGGGCCAGTAATATGTTTCATGGAGTACTGGGACCATCCCTAGTGGGAAGATATTCCCACTGACCTTCTGCGTGGCCTCTCCCCTCTCAGCCCTCCCGCTGGGGCCGTGTCGTGGCTGTCCCCGCGGGCAACTCAGGACAGGGCTTGCTGTCCTCGTTTGGTCACAGGCTGTTGGAGGCAAATTTCATTTCATTTTATTTTTATATTCAAGAAATAGAAGTAGATGTATTTTTAAAAATTCTCCACAAATCCCAGGAGCAAAAGAATCTAAAAGAAAAAAGAGTGGATATGTGTACACGTGTAACTGAATTACTTTGTTGTACACCTGAAACTAACACAACATTGTAAATCAACGATCCTCCAATAAACATTAAAAAAAAAATTCCAGGAGCCAAGAGAGCTAACGTCAATCACCTCAGGAACTCAGAGGGACTCCCGGCAGCTGTGCCCCTCTGCAGTCCCACAGAAGGCTCCTGCCCTCAAGGGGCCCTTTGAGATACTCAGGGAAGCAAATCCTCACTTGGGCTGGCGGACAAATCCATCATAAAGAGAAACACAACTGTTGCTGCACCCAAGGGCTGCAGGAGCATGAAGGAACCGATGCTGCTTCTCTGCTGGCCCCGGAGCCTGGGAAAATCCAGGTGGATGGACATCCCTGGTACCCGGGGCTGTCCTTGGACTTTGGAATTTCTTCTCAGCTTTCTCCATTTCAGCTTCTCATAGACACAGTGTTGCCATGAAAACTGCCTTGGAGAGAAAGCTGGCTCTGTCCCCAGGCCCTCCAAGCAGCTTTTCTGAAGGATCCGAGTTGCCCCTCCTGCAGGGCATCAGTGCGTCTAGTCCCCGCACCAGCTGAAGTCCTGGACCTTCCCCATCCTTTTCTCTGCGGCACCCGATCCTCCTGCAATCCCATTCTCCTACCATCTTTGGGCCTGTCTGGTAGTGCTATGACTTCCATCGGCAGGGTCCGAGCAGATCAGCCCAGCCCAGCCCAGGCAGGCTGCTGCTCGGGGGAGACACTGTTCTGGAAGAGCAGTTGGAATTGGCTAGCGTTCACTGGGCAGGGTCTGAGGGGATTGGTGACATGTTATCACAGCTGGGGCTTTTTGGGGGACGGCAACATTCACATCCACCCCTAGCAGTGGTCTTCAGCAATAAATGTTGTGTGACCTGAAAAATGTGTCGCTGGATGTTTTCACGGTACCCTAGGTAGAAAACTGAGATTGTCCACCCAGGTGCCCAGACATCCTCCGTTTTTGTTCTTAGTTTTGGTTCTTCAGTTTGGGGTTCTGCTCATTGAATCATACATTCATTTATTTATTCATTCACCCACCGTGTGGGTGCCTGCTCTGTACCAGGAACTTGCGCCAGGCCCAGGTGGTACAAAAGCCACAATGGTCCTCAGGAAGTCATGGTCGTGACCCCGTGTGATAGAAGCTGTGATTCGGTGCGGACACCGTGCTTGGAACACAGCCAGTAGCTGCACCTAGAGAGGTCAGGGAAGGCTTCATCGATGAGGTGAGATTTGAAATGAGTCTTAATAGAGTAGGCGAGTCTTCGCCAAGCAGCTGGGGTGGGGCAAGAGCAGGCCAGTGCCTGTTCTGTTTCCCTCCTTCCTCTTTCTCTGCCTCTGACTTTGCCAGCTCAGCAAAAGGCATGTTTACAAAGAAGCCCCGGTGCTCACTCAACTGTTTCCAGGAGAATTGGGTGGGCGGTCCCACTGGCCTCTTCTGAAAGCTCTAGCCCTCCTTGCTCTGCACTTTTCCTCCGTTTAATATCAATATATTGACTTCACCCATCATGATCCACGATGAATTCCCAGCACCCTCAACACACACGCATGCCTCTAGCCATGAGCACAGACTTCTCCAGACCTGCCTCCATGGGCCTGGCCTTTGGACACCCCAAGATTGTTTAATCTCCCCTGTCAACGCCAGGGGAAATCCTTCCTCCAATTATTTTCTCGCTCCGTCTGCACGACAAAGCATGGGGAGGGGGGCAGGTGCCAGGCTTCCTATATTTAGCAGTAGGGGTAACACAACTGCTGTCACAGATCCCCAAATTTCCCACAATCTCAGTGGCTTGACCCAATCCAAGTTTATTTCTCATCTACCTAACAGTCCAGTGAGGGTGTCTGGCCAATGGGAGGCTTTCTTCCACATGATTTTTCAGGGGTTCAGATTCTTTCAGCCTAGTGACTTTGTCATCTGCTTCCAGCTGGTGGACAGAGGAAAGAAAAGATGAAGAAAGCATTTCCACTTCTTAAATGCTCTGGCTCCGAAGTGACACATGTCATTTTCACTCATATTTTATGAGTGTCAACATATCACATGGTACCACCTAGATCAAGTGGGAAAGACACTAAGAAAGTCAGTCCCTGGGCAGTTCCCATGCAAGAGTAAACACCTGTTTTGGAAGCTAACCAGCCATCTCTGCCCCCCAGAGGAAGCTGGTCATATCCCAGAAGCCAGGCCTTGGGGCCGAGAGTTAGGGCTTAGGGCATTTCTGTTCGATTTTACCTGGGAACCAGACCCTTTCTCTCCTCTCTTGGCTTCCTAGGGCAGAAATTGATTTGCTGGGGGTGCAGAGGTGTGTGTGTCAGGGAGAGGTAAGAGAAAAAGCAGTATCTAGATGGGAAGAGAAAAATATTCCTTAGGCCCAGGACATCTACAGAGGCTATAAAAATCATGGAGGGTGGGTGATAAGATTTCCCACATTGATCCAGAATCCAGGGAGATGGGCGTGTGTACTGAGGGGAGGTGTTGCTGGTGACACTGTCCTATGGTCCCTGGGTCCCAGGCATCTCCAGGTTCCAGTCAAGCTCTCTGGCTTTGTCAGCTCTGTTGACAGCTGAATTTCCCTGGGGAGAGGGGGAGGGTCAAGTGAGCGCATTGGGGGTGGGACAGGTGATGACGGCTCTTTGGAGAAGGAGCCAGTTACAGCCTTGCTGCCCATCCAGCTGCCTCTGGGGTTTGGTTAGATTCCCAAGACCTATTGTTTTCCATAATTGCTTAGCCAATGTCCTGATGCAATTGGGAGGACATTGAGAGATGCACATGGAGAGAGCTCCTCGAAATGATAACGAGGAGGACGATGACAGTAATAGCTAGCCTTTGCTGAACGCTGCTACGTGCCAGATGCTGTGCTGACCACCTGACGTGTATTATCTTCTGCGAGCATGAAGTAGGCATTGTTATTATCTCTATTTTACAGATGAGGAAACAAGGCCGAGAGAACTGGAATAAGCTGCCCCCAAACTAACAACTACTAAGTGACAGAGCTGGACTTTGAATCCAGGCTGTCTGATTTTAAAAGCTGCTCTAGAAGCAGGTGGAGGCTTCCTAGCTGCCGCCTCGTGGGGTCTGCCATCTGGCTCTGCGGATCTTTCTGTTCTCCACCAGGCCTGTGCTGTAGGAGGGGCAAGGTGGCACAACTCCCAGAGGAGGATGGGCATATCCCTCAGAGTGTCACACGACCAGAGCCTTAGACCATGCAGCTTCTAGAACCTGGGACAAATGCATCGTGGATGGGACGAGGCCCCCTGGCACCTTCCCCACCACCCCCAAGTGGATGGTTTCTGGGAGACCCTCCCATGCCATGACCCACTATGGCCCCAGGACACCTCCATGTCTCCTCCATGTGGGTGGGTGGGTGACTCTGAGAGGTACGTGCCACTCATTCCCTACCTCCTCTGCACTGGCCCAGGCTTCCTGTTCCTTGGAAACTGCCACCCAGCCCAGGGAGAAAGCCCCATGCTGGTTTTATAATGGGCCTACCCAGGGAACACAGAGTGCTGTGCTCGGGCGATAAGCAGCTGGGATGCTCCAGGCAGGAGCCTTTATTGGATGAGTCCTTTGAGAAGGGAGGAGCATGGCTTGGTCTTTGGTCCTTCAAGCTCAGTTCTTGCCAGCGAAACCTGTGGATATAACAAGCTGTCTCCTCTGTCCAAGTCCCAGGTCCCAGAATTTCTTCACTTTTCATACAAGGAGGGAGCTGGGAGCCTTCTTTGAATAATTCCTCCTAATTACACTATGTTGTAGTGGAGAGAGTCCTGGAGCTGGAATCAAAGCAACGTGGAGGTACAAATTCCAGCTCCGCCGCTTGTTTGGCTCTGTGGCAAGCCGATCTGCTCCCTCATACGTGAGATGGGTGTATCTAGGCCACACGTTGTTGCAGGATTAAGTGGGAGGATGCATGTAAACACACAGGGCAAAGTGACTGGCATATTAGGACCTCTCAACAAATGTTGAGTTTGCAACAAAAGGGCCAGATCCTTCACCTCCGTATCACTTCACTCAATAAGTGAGATAGGAGAGGGAAATTTGGAAACATCTCCAGGGCTTAGGAAATTTGCCATTTCTCTCCATAAACTTTCCTCTCAGTCTCATAGCGATGGCTGATCTTCCATGGAGATGACACTACCATCTGGGGTAGATGGCCGTCCCCGACGGGTGGCTTCTCTAAGTCACGGAGATGCACTGAATAGAGCTCACTCTTCTCTCTCATCACTGATGGGACCAGGATGGATTCCTGTCACTGGCCCTGCTCTGGTGGCATCTGACTGCTCAGCCAAAGGAGCTGACAGTTCAGGGCTGTGAGGGGACACACAGCCTTGTTCCCCATGGACTCCTCCATCCACGGCCATCTGGCTCCTGCCCCATCATGTCAGTGAACTGTCATGTTGCCAAATCTGATGGAACATTTTTAGTCCTCATCTCACTGGAACTGCAACATTTAACTCTTGAGTACTTCCCACTTTGTGAAATTGCCACGGCTTCTGTGGCACCAAGCTCTCCCAGTTCCCCTCCTGACCCTCTGGCTGTTCCTTCTGTCTTCCACAAGCTCTGTAAATGGTGTCCCCAGGACACCAGCCTCAGCTCTCTTCTCAGGGTAAATGTTCACCCTGGGTCATCTCATCTATCCCTGGGTTTTCCAGCTAACATCGGTAGAGCCAGTAGGAATTTGTTCCATGTCATTAAAGTGTAAGAAATGTCATCTTTGTCTTTACAAGTAGATTAAAATCTGACTTTGAACTGCTGCAGCCTGGCTGGAAAACATCTCTCATCATGTTCTGCCCCAGGAAGCTCAGCCCCAGGAGAGCCTGTCCGCTGCTCTTCAGGCAGGGTGCTCAGTCCGCAGCCATCACAAGCACCCTCAGGGGGTTTACAGGTCAAGGGAGTAGCTCACAAACTCTCTGCTCTCTGTACCCCTAGTCTCAGGAACCCCACTCTCCCTGGGTCAGACCCAGGCTGCTCCCCTCTCTTCAACCCCCAAAGCCCTTCTGCTTGCAGACAACTCAGGCCTGTCTCTTATGAACACTGTACAAAGGCCAAGAAATTCTCTCTAGGATCAAAGCCATTCTTTCCTGATGAGATCATGGCAGAAATCAAGATAAGCATAGATTTCAATGATCGTGTACAGATTTTCATGTGAACCTCAGTTTTCACTCCTCTAGGACAAATTCCTGTAGGTGAGATTATGGTTACCATATGTTTAACTCTATAAGAAACTGTCAGGCTGTTTTCAGAGGGGCTGTACCATTTTGCATTCCCACCTGCAATATGAGAGTTCCAGTTGCTCCGTATCTTCACCAGTTCTTGGTATTGCCAGATTTTTTATTGTAGCCCCTCTAATAGATGTGTAGTGGTGTCTCATTGTGGTTTTAACTTGCATGTCTCTAATGGCTAATGCTGTTGAGCATCTTTTTATGGGTTATTTGCCATCTATCTAGCCTCTTGAGTGAAATGTCTGTTCATATTTTTTGTCCGTTTGTTGGGTTGTTTCTTATTGTTGAGTTTTGAGAGTTCTTTATATATTCCAGATACCAGTCTTTGTTGAATATGTGATTTGTAAATATATTCTCCCCATGTGGCCCGTCTTTTCGTTCTCTTAATTGTGTCCTTACAGAGCAAAAGTTTTTAATTTGGTGAATTCCAATTTATCGATTTGTTTTTCTTTTTGGATTATTCTAGGAACTCTTTGCCAAATCCAAGCTCTAGAAGAATTTTTCTGATATTTTCTCTTAAGAATTTTATTGTTTTATGTTTTACACTTGAACCTAAGATCCATTTGGAGTTACTTTTTGGATACCACTGAGTTATAGATTGAGGTTCATTCTTTGTTTGTTTCTTTGTTTGCAAATGTATGGCCAGTTGTTCTAGCACCATTTGTTGAAAAGACTGTACTTTTCCCATCCAAATGCCTTTGCATTTTGTCAAAAATCAATTGAGCATATTTGTACAGGCATATTTCTAGACTTTTTATTCTGTTCCATTGATCTACATGTCTATCCTTCACCAATGCCACCCTGTCTAAATTACTGTAGCTTTATAGTATGTCTTAAAGTTGGGTAGGGTGAATCCTCCAATTTTGTTCTTTTTCAACATTATTTTGGTTATTCTAGCCTTTACATTTCCATATAGGTTTTAGAACCGGTTTTAGAACTATTGAGGTTCTTATTAAGGTTCTTATAAATATTGAGGTTTTAGAACTATTGAGTCTTCCAAACCATGAACACGATATGTCTCTCCATTTATTTAGATTTTACTTGATTTCCTTCATCTAGGTTTTGTAGTTTTTAGCATACAGATCCTGTTCCTATCTCATTATATTTGTAGCTGAGTACTTAATGTTAACAAAAATAATGTTTTTATTGAAATAATACTTTTTAAACAAAAAAGGGAGAAGAGTGGCATTGCTTTACATTTTTGCAACTGTCTTTAATGTCTGGCTGAATGAAATAGCTGGATTCTCATTTTTGTTTCAGTGTTCAATCTGTTGTGATATGTTGTTTGGGTTGAAATATATGAAGAATATTCAATATCACATAGATATAGAGTTGGAAAGTGGAAACATAGTTTATTAGCCTTTTCAGGTAATTGTGGATACTTTTTTTTGATAGTTACTATACTCAAACTTGACAAGTGGCAGTTTCGTAAAGGTCAGATGCAATGTGGAATCTAAAACCTGTCAATGAACTTTTTTACTCAGTTACATTAAAATCTCTTGGTCTGTGTTGCACTCCAAATGGGTCTTTTTACCCACGCCTAATATTGTAACATCATGCCTTCATCATTTGGAAAATATTGATTCTGAGTTATGAACATCTTCCACATGCTGACACACTTCATTATACAATATCAAAAATAATATGTGTTAATATTACCACTGATCTCGGGACTTCCCGGGTGGCACAGTGGTTAAGAATCTGCCTGCCAATGCAGGGGACATGGGTTCAAGCCCTGGTCGGTGAAGATCCCACATGCTGCGGAACAACAAATCCCGCTAGCCACAACTACTGAGCCCGCGTGCCACAACTAGTGAAGCCTGCACGCCTAGAGCCCGTGCACTGCAACAAGAGAAGCCACTGCAATGAGAAGCCTGAGCACCTCAAGGAAGAGCAGCCCCTGCTCGCCACAACTAGAGAAAGCCCGTGTGCAGCAATGAAGACCCAACGCAGCCAAAAATAAAAAAATAAATAAAAATATTACCGCTGATCTCTTAGAAAAGTATTTAAGGATTGGAAATCAGTCAAGCTCATGGGAAGGATGCAAATTTTCCAAAATTCTAATGTTCAATTGAGAGTTTAAATTCTATCCCTAGCAACAAATATTGTCTGTTGTTTTCCTTGCTGCGACAAGCTCATTCTGTTCATTTTTGAGAAAATGATTGCCAACTATCAAGTCTGAACAGTCATTTGTATGTTAATCTTCATTCAAGGAAAAATGGTATTTCACGAAAAAAATGTGGCTAGTTCAGCTTGCAGCTCAAAAATATTGGGTTGGCCAAAAACTTCGTTTGGGTTTTTCTGTAAAAGCTGTTACAGAAAAACCCAAACAAACTTGTTGGCCAACACAATACAAGGCTTTTCCTCAAGAAAACCTTAGTACTTTGGGATGCAGCAGAAGTGGTTCGTGCATATTTCCCATTTTTTCACACTGAACGTTAAAAAGACATGTATTTAGGATTGAGATTAAATAAAATGAATACTTTTCAATAATTAATCATTTCTACCACTTCATCAAAGATGTTCTTAAGTGAAACTGGCAAGAGTGTGCTGGCAAAGAACACAGTGACTACACACACGGTTTGGTGCCGTGGCCTTGATTCATGGTAAGGAGCCTGTAGTTTTGCGCACCACTGCTTTTGTACCATTGGTAAATGTCAACACAGTGAAAAATGCGAATGACATCATAGCATTATTATGAAAATAGTTTTGACCCTGCTGATCCCCTGAAAAATGTCTCAGGCACCTTAAGGGGTCCTCAGACCACACGTTGAGGACTGCTGTATTAGACCACACAGCAAGACAAAAACAGGGAAATCCGCAGGTATTGATTTCGGATAGGCACTTTCTGGAAATTCTACTGGAACCATATCTTGATCTTACTTTGCTGCTCACTCTGAGGAAAAAGTGAACAACCTCTCCCGTGAAGGGGGCTGAGGCTAGTCAGGTTTATGTGGTGATGTTGGGTCTTGTTGAAGAAGAGGGATGTTAATTTAACTGCAGTTTAATGAAGAGCTCAGTGGGTGGGAGAAAGAAGAGTGATTGGGAATTTGCATTTTCTTAACTTCCTCGGCTTGAAGCATCCCAGGTGTGTGTGCTAGAAACACTTCGATCATTCTGCCCAGGATTGGGGAAGCATGGCCAATAGCTTCAATATTGCAGATGAAGCCCGTGTGGGGTCTGCTTTGTGGTTGGGACTGGAGATTAGAACTCCATCAGGCTCTTCTCTGATAATCCTTCTAATTGGACTAATAGATGCCCCAAATTCTGTTGAATTCAACAAATTATGACAAGCAGTCACTAGTGCAAGGACTGCATTAAGTGCTGGGAGCAGGACTTGTGGTTGGAGTGGAGGACACACACCTATATCATGGTGTTCCTTCCCTGCCCCTTTCTACTCTGGTCTTTTTTTTTTAAAGCTTGATTGTTTCTGTAATTTTGCAATTAACTCTCACTACAGGAGCATCTGAAAAGAATCCAAACAATCCTGAAAACTATAAAAATAATATAAAGGGTACCATTTATTTGCCAGGCATAAACTCTCCACATCATCACATATTTTACTGTCTCATTTAATCTCTCAACAACTATTACAATAGTAGGTACTATTGCAAAGAAGAAAGTAAAAATCACTTTAAATCCCACTACCCAGAGGTAAATATTATTAGCCCTTGGGTAAAATCTTTCTAGATCTCTCTCTATGTATCCATAGAGAGAGGTCTACAATTTCATATGAATGGGATCATATTATACAGATTATTTTGTACCTTGATTTCGTTTCCCTCAACAATAAGAGATAAACACCTTCCCCAGGGGGACGGATATTATCATCTTTAATGGTTGTAGAATACTCCATTGTGTAGATGTATCGATTTACTTAATCTGTCAGTGGACGTTTAAGTAGAGTAGTTAGTTTCCAGATTTTGATATTATGAACGTTAACGCCATAGATTTCTCTGTGCATGCTTCATTCTGAAGCAATGATCTCCTAAGGGTAAATTCCTGTAAGTAGGGTTGTCTACATATTTATCCAAAATGCTAAACTCTTTTTCAGAAGAGTTTAATTAACTTCTACACCTCCACAGTGTCTAGGTCTGTTACCCCATGCTTCAAAGAATGCTAAAGGCAGACATAAAAGTACACATGAACGTGTTCTTACATGAATACCTGTGTGTCTATGTGAGCTGTCCACATGCATGAGGGGTTCATTTATTCATTTAACAAACATTGCTAGCATCTACCGTGAAGCAGGCACACAGCTAGGGGTGGAACTTTGAGAAACTCAACGTGATCACAGCTCTCACGGACTCAAACATACATTTTTTAAATATGTGAAGAAAAATTATACAAAGATATGACCAATGTTGATGAAAAATTAATCAATACTCAGTCTAAGAAAGAAATGGAAAATTTTATTTGCACCAATCTGGGGATTATAACCTGGGAGACAGTCTTTCAAAAAGCTCTGAGAACTGTTCCCCCTACCCCCCAACATTGCTATTAGACAAAGGGTTATATGTCAAAGGATTATACATCGAAGTAATATACTGACAGTTTACACAGTCCAGCAAGGTGAGTAGTTGGCCATTTTGACCCCTTACAGGATTAAGGAAGGAATGTTATCTCCTAAGGAGTTACCTCGCTGGCACGAGGAGGAAATTTCTTTTCTTTTTTTCTTTTTGTGGCTAATAGGCATTGCTGTGTCATCTAAGGGGATCTAGTTAAAGTATAATGCAGATGCACAATGCATACTAAAGAGGGGCGGTAGTGGCTCAAATAGCAGAGACAATTTTATGTTAAATTTTTTTCCTTTCCTGACTTAAAATAATTTCATTTTATCACCACCTATAATTAGACTCTGCCCTGGTCTAGTGATGGTGGTGGGAGTGGTAGGGGAATCAGGAAGGCTTCCTGGAGAAAGAGCTGTTAGAACCTAGATCTGAGGAGTTGGTAGGCATTAACTAGACAAAGAGTAGTGAAACCGAGTCCCCCTAAAACCGAGTTTTCATACCGAGTTTATGATTCATCTCTCTAGCCAAAATTTTATTCTTTTTTTGTCCCCTCTTACCTCAGTTCTATGCTAACTGAACACTAATCAGAGTCAGACTAAAATTACTGTTGTCAATAACACAGTTAGCATACTAAAATTGCCGTTGGTGTTACTGAACCAAAACCTGGGTCTGCTCGCCCACTGCACAGCAAAACCAATCTACTGACACCGGGTTGTGGTGAAGGAGAGTACAGTGTTTATTGCAGGGCACCGAGCAAGGAGGATGAGAGCTTATGCTCCAAAGACCTGAACTCCCTAATGGTTTTCAGGGAAGAGTTTTTAAAGGCAACATTTGGGGTGAGGGTTTGCAACTCGTGGACTTTCTTCTGATTGCTGCTGGTGAGGTGAGGTAATAGGGTGGTATTCAAGGAATCTTAATCATCAACCTTCTGGTTCCAACCAGTCTGGGGTCTACATGCTTGTGGTCAGTATGTAGTCACCATCCTCCACCCATGTGGGGGCTTAGTTTCTGCAGAACAACTCAAAGACAGATTGTTCTGTATATCCCTTGAGGAGGAACTAGGACTCTGCTCTATTGCTGAACTCTTGTTTAAGCTATCATTACTTTTCTTGCTAGACTGCTTCTCCTTTGTTTCTGCATTCCCTCACTTCCCTAATTAGGACATATTTCAGTCTATTCTTTGGAATTCAGGGGAGGCCTAGGAGACTAAAGCCTTTTTCTACAAACGAGAAACAGGAAACACGGAGGGACTTTTGAGGAGGGCCCCGCAGGATCCCACTTGGTTTCATTGCCCACAATGTGAATATACTAAGATTGCTATTATACACATCATCATTAACATACAAACTCAGGTTGCTTCTCCAGGGCAAGCTGAGCTAACAGACCCCCCAAGCCATGGACCACCTGGCCAGAGAATTATAAACCAGAGGCATTCTGACTCCCGAAACTATGATTATGAAATATCACAAGACGATGATTAATCTCAGTCTTTTTGTTCTCCTTTTTAAAAACCGCTAGCTCAAAGGTCAAGTGGAAGTGGATGTGAGGCTTGTCTCCCACTCCCTTGCTCAGTGCCGTGCAGTAAATCCTTACTTTGATGCAAACTCCCACTGTCAGAGTTCAGCTTTCTGCACCACAGACACACAAGCCTTTGCTCAGTTTCAGTAGGAGAAAGTGTGTTCCAGGCAGAGAAAGTTTTTGTCTCTTGTTCCAGCCTCAGTGAGAACCATCTTGCCAGGAGAATCTACTGCCACTTCCCACTGTCGACTGAAAAAAAAAAAAAGCACAACCTAAAAGTTGAGAATTATGTTTTATTCCGCAGACTTGCTGGGGACTTAAGCCCGGAAGACAGCAAGGAGCCAGGATATATAGGAGTTCTTGAAAAAAAAAAAAAACCCGGGCAGCTGGAACACCAAAAGATTATTGTTAATTAAAGAAAAAACAAACAACTAAAGTTAATGAATTTAGCACTTTTCTATGTATGGGAAGATGCAAAAGTTTGGCTTAATGAAATCATTCCTTTGATATGCACCTCCACTATCTAGGGCCGGTATCCTGTTCTTTTCCATCCTGAATCCCCTCCAGTGTATACCGTTGGGGGCGCTACAGTAGCTGATGGTGTGGTGGCAGGCAGCCTGTTTGTCTCCATCCTGAGTTCCCTCAGGGCGCACCGTCAGGGTAGCTGCAGTGGCTGATGGCTTGATGACTGCAACATCCTCTGTTTGCTGATTCAGCAGGCAGCGTTCTTGGTCCACAGCTGACCACAGCACACATGAGCGGTTCTGCTTTTCTGCCTCAATTTATTGCTCTCCTACCTCTCTTTCCTCCTGAGGCAGGAGGACCATGGCTTGAAGAATGCAGAGAAGACTGGAGATACTGAAGCCCAAAGACTGAGGGAGAGAGTGGGGCCAGAGGATGCTTAAGAGGTGGCAGGACCTGTGTCTGAACACGTGTGTCTTTGTGTGTACATGCATTGCAGCACACGTGTGAGTATCTCAGTGCTGTTGGTAGAGGCATTATTAGTGGGCTGGTTCTCAAAGTGCGGTCCCCTGGGGGCGGAGCCCAGCACTCTGTTTTAACAAGCCCTTCTGGTGGTTGTGAGGCTCGAGTCTCGCTTACATTCGTGAACCCCTCCTAGAGGACCTGTTTGTCTGAACACACCTGTGTGCACCAGGCTTGGGATAACTGACTTGCAGGTGGAGATTTGCATGTAGGCCTCCTGGCAGCAGGAAGCTCACTCCATCTTTCTTGACTATGTCCTCTCAGAGCACTCCCGAGTCTAGGGCAGGTGCTCTGGGGCACTTAGCAGATACCAAATGATGACAATAATGACAGTAGCCAGATGTGTCTCCAGCCTATTTCTTACCAGTTTCTGGTTAGAGCAGCCACAAGGCACCCTTCTTTGATCACAGACAGAAGTCTAATCTCAACAATACAGAAAGCAGGAAGTTCACGATGGGAGACCGAGGGAGATGGCCTATTCAGAGGGAAAAAAACTTCCGAGCACTTCCCCTAAACAGGTTGCTGGGACAAAGAAAGCAATTTCCTGCCTATCCCTGGCTAATGGCTTCTGGAATGCAGAGAGGGCAGGGGTGGGTGCCAGCGCCTCAGCCCAACACAGGGCAGGGGTCAGGGGTGGCTGGTGGCTATGAGAGGGTGTCCTTGTGTCACAAGATCATGCATAATGGGAGCCCTGGGGATTGGGGTCTTCTCGTGGGGAGAAGGGGCCAGGAGTGCAGAACCCCTGGAAGCTGTGAGCTGAGGTTGCATCCTCACCAAACAAACCCCAAACAAGTACTTGCTTTGCACCTGGATTTGGGTCCTGGCTCTGCCACTGATCAACTGAGCAACTTTGGGAAATTGCGTCATTCTTTTAGGCTCAGTTTCCTTGTCTGAGAAATGGGGACAAAAATAGGATCTGCATCGCAGGGCTGTTGTGTGGATTAAATGAGGGCGAGGCAGGAGATAGATGGGCTCCAGGCTAGACATTTACAACTGGCCACCTGTTCACACTTCTTGGGGCCGGAAAAAGATGGGCTCCAGGCCGGACACTTATTACCAGCCTCCTGTTTATATTTCCTGAGGCAAGAGACAAGTGGGCTCCGGACAACGTATTTATGACCAGCCTCCTGTCCTCACTTTGAGATCTGCACTTTGATATAAAAACAACAGGAATAGGATAACTAGCCAGACATAGCACAATTTTATAGCAGGAACAGAGAGGGACTAAACCCTGTTTAAAAGATCAAGAGGTCACTTATTTCCCATCCTTGGGGCAAGGGAGACATGACACATGTGCAGAAAGGCTCCGTGGGGTCGAAAAGGCAGGGGACGCCAGACCATAATTAGTCTTGCCATCCTCAGCAGACGCCCTTGCGCTGAAATCCACCTTTGCTGAGGGGTTCTTGCGCACCTAGGGGAGGGCCCTGAGAAAAATTAGCCATGGAGTCAAAGCAAGACGATTGGCCAAGAGAAGAGCAAAGTCCCAGAAGACTGGCCCTTATAAAGGATCTAAACTTCCCAAAGGCATGACTCTAGCTACTCTCTCGATGAGTTCGCCCATGCGTCTTTCCCCACATATTCTGCTTTTCTAATAAACGCTTTACTTTCATCTATACCTTCTGTCTCCTTGTCAGATTTTTCCTCTCAAGGCAGACAAGGACTGGGGATTTAGACCCTAGACGCTGGCCCCCATGGTCTAGCAGTTAGGATTCCTGGTTTCCACCCAGGCGACCAGGGTTCGATTCCCGGTCAGGGAACTAAGTTCTCTTCCAGCTGCTGCTTACCGCAAGCTGCCACTCCCTGCTGCGTGCACCCAAAAAGAAGAGGATGTATGTGAACTCATCAGTGCTGTGCCAGGCCTGTGGTAAATGCTCAGAGGTGGCTGTTGGCATTTGTATCTCCTGCAGAATCCTCTCCCAACCAGAGAATGGTATTCAGTTCTCTTGGTCACTCCCCGAGCCAGCCTGATGAGTTAAATTGAATCAATCAGGGTCCCCCAGATACGGACAGGGTTAGCAGAACTTGGCACTTTCATCCTTCGCGGAGCACCCAGTTTCCCGCCGACGTGCAAAGGTCCACAGTTCAGAGCAGGGGGCGTGTCCCTCTGACCCTGCAGTCGCTGCTGTCTTGCATCTCTGCACCTGCTAGGACTTTTTGTCACAATGGTCTGCTACAGGGTGGAGTTCACAGGAAACTGGGAATCGGGAACACCTGGCACTCAAGGTTGTTGTGTGAGAAGGAGTGGGATGCGCCTAGTTCCCTGCCTGGCACACGGTAGGTCCGTGATAGGTGTCAGTGACAGTTCTCTGTTGGGGCTGGTCAAAGTGGGCTTGGATAGTACAGGAAAGTCAAGAAACAAATGTCTGTTGAGCAATCGTCATTGCCAGGCACTGTGGTAGGTATTTTACACGTGTTTTCTATCCCAATCCTCATAATAATCCCATGGAATAGAGACTACCAATAATATGTCTTCACAAGGGAGGAAATTGGTGCCCAGAGAAGTTAAGCAGCTTGCTTAAGACCAACAGCACTCGAGTCCAATCAGTGATTATCCATGTCTGTTCTACGACTGGCTCACCGCCTTCCAGAAGAACCTGTTCTCTGGCATGGCGTTGTGGATCTCTCCGATGAGCAGGAATTATTTACCAAGGAAGTAAATTTACCAACCTCGCTCATTTTGCCCACTCTGATCACAAGGGAATTCTTCCCTCTACGGGCCTTGACCTCTCCTACTACAAGCAAAATCCCTTCTCTCTTGTAAAATCTTGGGCCAAGGGCAGTCGGGAACATATAAATTGTGTGCTCCGTGCCTAGCAGTTCTTAGGAAAGAATGGGAAACTGAAAAGAAACTCAGCTGGGTGGTGTCTCTGAGGTCTCCCCTAATGATGAAGGGGGGGCTGGACTTTCAGGGGAGAGGGGGGCAGAGAATGGAATTCTGACACCAAATTCAGGTGTCCAGGTCCTCCCACTTGGGCACCTGCCAGGCAGTCCTATCTCTCCTCCACTGGTGGAGGAACCAGACAAGAAAAACAGGCCCTAGATGGAAACTTACAAACCCCGGTGCCTTCCCGGCAGGGCTTCCAAATCTGCCAAGTAGATGGCCTGCACCTCCCTCACATCTTATTCCAACCTCTGAGCCTCAGCCTGCTCTCCCATCCCAACCCCCAACCCTCCTCCTTCAAAGCCCAACTCTTCCAGGAAGATGCCCCTGATTAGTCCCACCTCTTATTCTGATCCTTCTCTTGGATTGGGACATTAATAATAGGCACTCAAGTACACAGCTTAGTTAATATTTTAAAATATTTTCCATGCATTTAGGAAAGCGTGAGTTTTCTCAACTGCTCAGTTAGGACACAGAAACCCCGAGAGATGGGTGGGGCAAGGGAAGAAGGATAGGCCAGTCCTCAGGAGACCTTGCTCTGGTCCCCACTGGGCCACTAATAAGCTCTGTGACTTTGAGCCAGTCAGTTCCCCTCTCTGGGCCTTGGGGTCCCAATTTGCAAAATGTTCTCTAAGGTCTCATCTGGCTCAAATATTCCATAGCTCTGTTTCCTTTGACTCTCCTGCTGTGTCTAGTTCAGAGCTCCACACACAGATATCTCTTGTGCCCTGTTTCTTCAAGATTCTGCCTTTCTGAGTCTGTTTGATCTCTCTTACTCTGTGTCCCTGGCCTGGGTTCCTGCAGCTTTGACCCACTGAGTCTTGGGTCACGGGTGAAGCGGCCATGGGAGGAATAAGGGGGAGACCAAATTCTCCTTCTCGGTGCCAGGGAGGGCCTGTAAAAATACAGATGCCCAGGTCGATCCCTGGAGAGTCTGGTCCATGGGCCTGTGGGGGACCCAGTCACCTTGTTTTAGTCAGCTATGGCTGCAGAACAAAATGTTCCCAAATTTTCTGTTCATTTATTATACTTATTTATATATTTATTATTTTTAATACCTGGAAGACCCACGTTTCCTGGACTGAGAATCAGCGTGTTGGGCCTCAGTGTGCTCTGCAAGGGCTGTGACCTGAAACTTTTTAAAGAACCATCCACATTTTGGGGAAGCATTTCTGAATTGTCCATCACCAACCATTTCTTCTTGGATACCATCATGAAACACCTGTTTGCCGATTGGAGCTGTCCTTCAATTTGATGCACCTCTCGATCCGAATGAAACATTAAATTGTCTTCCTTCATCAGGCGTACAGTTTTTAAACTATCATTGGCATTTCAAGTCTTCTGAAAACAACATGGCAGTCTATGCACCAAATTTTCTGTTTCAAACAACAACCGTTTCATTTACTCCTGATCTGAGGAGCAGGAATTCAGGCGCCACTCAGTGGTTTGCGGTCAGCCTCACTCAAGGGGCTGCCTTCAGCTCGGCTGGGCTGGGAATGTTCACGTGGTCTGTCTGTCTGTCTTTCTCTCCCTCTCTCTCCAGGGGGAGTCTGACTTCTTCCAAAGCAGATGGCCTCCAAGAAGTGGCATTCCAAATGTCTAAGGCAGAAGTCGCAGATCTCTCAAGGCCCAGTCTAGAAAGTTACACGATGATAGTTCTGCCTCTTTCTGTTGCTGAAAACACGACATAGAGCCAGCCCAGACTTTCAGTGGGAAGAGTGGTGAAGTTTCACTGTAGAAGAGCCTGTGGGATGGGAGAGGCCATCTTTGGAAACACAATTTACCATAATTTAAAAAATAGTCTCCTGGGACTTCCCTGGTGGTCCAGTGGTTAAGACTCCATGCTCCCAATGCTGGGGGCACGGGTTCGATACCTGGTCAGGGAACCAAGATCCTGCATGAAGCCAGGCACATCCAAAAAGGAAAAAAAAAGTCTCCAAATGAGTCTGCTGCACCCGGTGTCTGCTGCAAACCGCGTCTCAGGGAGCCTGCTTCCCATCTCTCCCTTTCTCCTTCCCGTCAGACAAGGCACAGCTTCCGACTGCCTCACAGCGCCCATATAGGGGCTAATTATTGACGCGTGGTGGTCTTCTCTGTCAATATCATTCCCATCATTTGCATTCAGTAAATACTGACCGTACACTAATTATATTGGTGAGTGGGGAGAGGGTTCAAAACATAAGCCAGACACCCCTCCCGTCTTCAAATTACTCACCATGTAAAAGTAAACAACTTAGTCTGTTCCCTGGGTGAAATCATTGCATCCCTTCTCCTGATTCTGAAAAAGAAAGTCCTGAGCTAAATTTAGGAAGATGATTGCAGATTCTCTTTTTAACAAGGTCTCGGGAAGGAGTTGTGTGCCACGGGCTATATAAATGTTTACAATTAGAGTGAGTGGCTAGAATGGTGAGTGTTTTATACCTGTCACCTCCCACCAGCTACATCTAAGGTTCCGTACAAGGCCTGAAAAATGAAAATCAATAGAGATAATGCTTGAAATGGTGGACATCAAATACGCCTCTGGTCTGAGAGGCAATTACTTGAACAGCATCATCAAAGAGACAAGTGAATTACAGGAGGGTTGAGAGGGACAGAGCAGGCAATGGTCCCAGGAGTCCAACATAAACAGAGGGAGAGACAGAGCCTCCATGACCACAAGGGGTCTGCTGACCTGCCCAGCATGCCAGGCTTCTGGCTACTGCCCTGTCCCCCTCGGGAAAAATGCAGGTTTGTCTCTAGGCACCCGATTTTGCTCTGTAGGGAAGCTCCTCCCCTCATGGTAGTTAATCTGCAGGCTTCATGTGACTTCTCTATACAGAAGTTCAACAGTCTGCCAGCCCCAAACCATTTTAATTTCTTTCCTGAACTCTAGCTTGGGCTTTGGGGTGGGGCGGGGGGGAGTTGGGGATGTGAGAAATAATAAGTGGATTCAGATCAGTCTTACTTGCCCAGCACATGTGCCTAGACTAATGGGTTATTGTCTAGTTGCAAAGCTGGTTTAGAGACTGAATGGAGGTGCCTTCTGGGTCACTATAGTTCTTCCTGGCCCCAAACTCAGCTACAGCCTCTGTTCTGAGCCTGGATCCAGTGGGTTGGAAGAAAGTGTATGATGATAAACAGGTGTCTCTCTCCATGAACGCTGGCTCCAGGCACTCAGGGAGGGGCGGGGAGTTCAGATGCCTGCTTATGCTAACAGGCTGTCAGCTTCTCTGTGCATAGGGATAACAGAAACACGAAGCTATTCTGGTCTTGTTTGGGAGCCATTAGGTATTGAATTTCCAACGTTATTATCTCCAAAGGGCAACACCACTCAGTTTTCTCCCATTTGCATTCACTGGGAAAAGACAAATGGGTGCATATTTGCAGAGTGGAAAGGCTGGGTGGGGGGAGGAGTGGTCATGTGCTCTAACTTGGATAACCAGCGGCTCTGGAAGAAGTGTGCTCATAATTAGAGATCAGCACCTTGAGGTGACGTTACACGCTTACAAGTTTAAGTTAATCAGGCAGCAACTGGTTTTCCAGACTACTGGGATTGGGGTGAATTTTTCACTTAGAAACAAATCTCATCCGTGCTTTGGCACGCCTTGCTTCCTGACATACGTCATAGTTTTCCTGTGGGAAGATAGGGAGAGATTATTTCAGACTTCCCCCGCCCTGACTGCCTTTGCTTTCTTCCTTTTCGAAAAATCAAGACCCAGATAAAGAGAGCTAAGGAAAGGGACCATGCAGGACGCACTCCACAAAGAGTGACGCTGGGATTTGCGTTTCTGATGTGCTGGTGTGTGTCAAGTGTGTGCCAGTGGGGCTGTAAGTGGCAGGTGTAGGTTTTATAGGGGAGGAAGGCTTGTGCTGAATTTCTGCTTTCTCATGATGAAAGGCTGCTCTCCCCTCTTGTATCCCTTAGGGGTGTGTTGGCTGCATGGGACAGAAAACCAACTACAGTCGATTTATGTACTGGGGGGTACAGCCGGTGCCACCTCTGACAGACTCAGCAAGAAGAGCCACTGTCAGCCTCTGGCGGGAGGGAGGGGTGACCTGGCCTGTACAAACTTCTGCCCCCCATCCCTGTGTCCTCATCTTTAAAAAAAAAATTCTCAGCCTGGAAAAAAAATTTATGTACTAGGAGCTGAGTTTTCTCATGTAACAAGAACTCTGAAATGAGGTAATTCAGATGTCGTTGATGGCTCTTTCGAGCTGCTGCCCTGTCATCCTTAGCTGCAGGCTTCTTTCTTCATGGTTGCAAGATGGCTGTTTCATCTTCAGGCATCCCATCCATGTTTCTGACAAAAAAAAAAAGGACAGGACATAGAAAACAAACTTACAGTTGCCAAAGGGGAAAGGGGAGAGGAGAGATAAATTAGGAGTTTGGGATTAACAGATACACACTACTGTACATAAAATACATAAACAACAGGGACCTACTGTATAGCACAGGAAACCTTATTCACTATTTTGTAATAACCTATAATGGAAAAGAATC
Organism: Grampus griseus; assembly: GCF_964374135.1. Taxonomy (NCBI): domain Eukaryota; kingdom Metazoa; phylum Chordata; class Mammalia; order Artiodactyla; family Delphinidae; genus Grampus; species Grampus griseus. The sequence goes on from NC_139002.1 coordinate 15,326,304, forward strand.
TGAAAAAGAACACAGGTATATATATGTATAACTGAATCACTTTGCTGCACACCTGAATCTAACACAGCACAGTTGTTATAAATTAGTTATAAATCAACTATACTTCAATAAAAAAAAAGGAGAAGGGGGAGGGGGAGAAAGGACAGGAGGAAGAAGAAAAGGAACAGAAGAAGGGAGAAAAAGAAAAGGGCAAAGGGCAAAAGGGACATATTACTGTGTCTTTCTTAGAATTCTTCCTGAGTATAATTCTGTTCCCATCTCCTTGGCCGGAACTGGGTCATATGGACACCCCTAGTTGCTGGGAAATCAGTAGTTTAAACTGAACACGTTGCAGCTGAATTAGAAAAATGTTCTGACAGAAGGGAAAAGGAAGCGGGGGAAGGGAGAAATTAGGAGTTCGGGACTGACATATACACACTGCTCTATATTAAATAGATAACTAGGACCTACTGTATAGCACAGGGAACTCTACTCAATACTCTGTAATGGCCTATATGGGAAAAGACTCTAAAAAAGAGTGGATATAGGTATATGTATAACTGATTCACTTTGTATACCCCTGAAACTAACACAACATTTTAAATCAACTATCCTCCAATTAAAAAAAAAAGAGTTCATTGATGAGGAAATGAAGAATTAAGTGAATTAACTAAAATCAAATAATAAATCACATTCTAAGGGGAAAAAAAAAGAAGGGAAAAGGAAGAGAACGTACCTGGTCTAGGGAACCAGGGGTGTCTGCCATCCTACCCAGTCCCCACTGCTCCACCCACAGTCAGAGAAGTCCTGCTTTTCAACCCCCAATGTCAGTGTCAGGGTTCCCTGCTCCTCCTCTCCAGGCAGTCTTGCCTGGGAACCATTCTCTCCTCTGCCTTGGGCCTCAATAGCACTAGTTTCCTCATCCCTTCATCTTGGGAAGAGAGAACGAAGCAGCTGCAGCTAACCGGCGTGGTCTGGGCCCAGGGTACCCGTGCCCAGGGAACCAGTTCTGAAGACACTTTGGTTAAGCTGAGAGGTTGCTGGCTGGAGAGAGAGCATGGGAGAAAGTGTTCGGAATGCACCTGGAGAGGTGGGCTGAGGCAGGATCATGTAGAGTCTTGTGAGCTGCAATTCACTTAAATTCAACCAGTTATAAGAGAGTCACCATGCAAGACACTAGGGCGTATAAATGGAGTGAGATGCCTGGCTGATCCCAAGGAGTTCCCATTCTACTTGGGCCACACACACGTGCAATTAAACACAGTAAAATTCAGACTATGATATGTACAAGCACAGATGAAGAGACACAGTGCAGTTCATGACAGTGTGGACAAGACGGCTTTAATTTCAAGAAGGTGATATTTGAATTTCACTTTGCATGGTAGGTATGACTCATGTAAGTAGAGAAGGGAGGGAGAGGATATCTCAAGCAGAGAGGATTATATGAGCAGAAGTTTTGGGGTGGGAAAGCAAGCAATGTATTTGGATAATTGTGAGTGGCCCTCTTGAGCTGGGGGACAGCGTTTGCAAGGACTGGGGTGACCAGAGTGATGAGATGGGGAAGGCAGGGCAGAGAATGGGTCGGAGAAGAAGCAGAAAATGTAGGTGGGTGTCAGGTGGTAAAGACTGAATGTTGGATTTTAAGAAGTTGGATTTTAACTTGTAGAAAATAGGGAGACTTGGAAGGTTTGAATCACATCTGTGTTGTGGAAAATTATTACCAAACAAGAGTTAGTGTGGGGTGGGGAGACTGAGGCAGAGGCACCAGCGGGAGGCTGGTACCTAGAACAGAAGCAGTGCGGGGCAAGGCATGAGGATGGTACACACTTTTCTGGATGAATAACTGAGTTGGGAAGGGATCAGGACCAAGGAGTGCTTTTGAAGTGAGAAGAGCTCTTTCAGCGAGGGGCTTAGCATTCGGCCGAGGGTGGGAGAGAACACGCTTTCAAAACCCTACAAAGTAAAATGAGTACGAATGGACCCAAGGTAGCAATTGGTGGGCAAGGTCTGCTCTGCTTCTGCAGTCTGCACCCTAGGATGAAACAGCACCCAAAGCTTGCTGTTTCTACTAGGAACTGCTAGGAGGGACGAGGGTCTCCTCGGTTGACTCCTGGTCTTGCCCCTTTAATTTTCCCTGCAGGCCCTCTGCTTCCTGTCCGTAGCTGTGTGACCTGGGTACTGACATATTGCAGGTCTGTTTTTGCCACAGTACAAGGGAACTGGGGCAAGTGTTATCCAGATGGAGTTTTAGCTGAACAATTGCAAGATACTTAGCTCAGCACAAGTCCTTTAAGTTCCCAACACTTACACTATCCTTCCAAACCCTACGTCCTGGCATGGATCTTATTCTGGGCATGGGGGGGGTGGTGAGAGTGGGGAGGGTTTTAGAAATGGCTTCTGTGCTTTCACGCCCTATGCCCACCGTGGCTGGGCACACCTGCCCCAGCTCTCTCTCTTTGCTCCTTGGCCTCTAGAGAAGCAGGGTTTCTTTCAGTTGGGATCCAAGCCGATTTCTCAGCTTCAGATGAGCACTGCTCTCCTGACAGCTCCTGATTCTTGACTGTAGGGTCCCCCACACTATGGAGACAGCAACTCCCCAATTCTTGCTTGCAGTAGTTTTCTTAATGCCCTTCAGTGGCTTCCCACTGTCGGGAGAATAAAAGCTGGACTCACCCAGGAACCACCAGGTCTGCCCAGTCTGGCATCTGCTTCCTTCTCCAGCCTGTCTCCTCTGCTCCAGAGCCACTGTGGCTCCTTTCACGACATGCTCCTTCTGCCTCAGGGCCTTTGCGCATGTGGCTTCTGTTCCCGTGTCAGAATCAGTTCCCAACCCTGCCTGTCACTCCCGTTCCTGGCTCCTTCACCTCATCTCCTTAACACCTCCTGACCCTTCAGCTCGCTTCTCAAACGCTACATCCTCAGGGCTCTGAACGCTGTTTTAATGACACACTTCTCCATGGGATTATTTGATCAATCTCTGCCTTGCCAATTAGCTCTAAGGGACCGTGACTATCCTTTCACTGTGGAGCCTGGAGCTTGGCCCAGGGCTCACTGCCCAGTAGCTCCTCATGCCAATAACTGTGTTGCAAGAATGAGGCAGCTGGTGACCTTTTTTTACTGACGCCCACATGTTTCATAGGGGCTAGATGTGTTTATTCCTCCCCTAGAAGGGAGCCAGGACTCCCGCTAGAACAAACTTGTGTGTGACTTCATAGCTGTGTCACCCCAAACTCCCTCAGCTGTGCCTCTGGATGGACTGGGGAGAAGCACATTTCAGGGGCAAGCCAAGGTCCTTCCGCACGTGAATGTAGCCCCGGCTGCCCCTCTGCGGCCTTTCACTGCTAAGGGGCATCTGAGTAATTTGGCCAAACACCTTGGAATTCTCTGGTAAGACAAGGGCTGGTACTAACAGGTGACTCGGCTTTGGAGTTCTGACCCCTGGCCTGTCTTTCTCAAACAGACTTTCAGACCTGGGTTTGAAGTGTCCTCACCGGGAGGAACTCCAAGAGGCAACACAGTGAGATGCTGGCAGGCAGTCCTCAAGGGCGTCTGCGAGGGACTAATCTACTTGCCCAAGGACACGGGCCTAGCGAGTGATTTTCAAAGGCACCCAAGGAACTTCGGGACTGGGCCAGAGAGACGTCCACTCTGTCCAAGGTTCTGTGCTCATGGAGTCCAACCTGTCCTCTCGAGGGTTCCCCACTCTTTCTCAGTGGCCATTTATGGCTTCCACATCTGTGCGAAGCCTTCCGGAATCCACGTATACTTCCTGCTTTGGGGTTTTGAGACTGGACCATTCATTAAAATAATTCAATCTAGGGTTCGAGCTGGAAGGGGCCTCTGGATTATCTAGCCCATGTCCTTCATTTCACAAATGAGAAAACTGAGGGCCAGGGCTTGGGGTGTTGAGGTAGGGCTGGGTCGCTTCCTGGCAGTACCCAGCGTACTAGGGTTCCGGGTGTGTAAGGAAGTCCCTGCGGCTCCTCTCGGGCTTGGACAGTTACAGCCTCTCTCAGGAACCGGCCCCCTCTCCCCCACCCCCAATCCTGTCGATCCCCCTCCTGGCTCAGGCTGGGCAGCCTCATGGCCGGCAGCATGGCTTCCTGGCTACCAACCGAGTGGCCAGCCCTTGCCGTGTCCGTGGTTTCTGCCAGTGCCTGGCCTCGGGCCTCGCAGCGACTGCCGGCTTACAGAGCGCTCGCTCTGAGCGCTGGGTTCAGCTCCCAGGGGTCAGGGTTCTCATCGCCGTTTCACATGGAAGGAAACTGAGGCTCAAGTGTTCCCTTCAGTGCTGTGCTCAAGGTCACATCACAGGTGCAGGTGCGGAGCTAGGATTTAAATCTGTTCATTAAGTTTGTCGTCTCGAATTTGGACCTGAGGAGTGGACTGGGGAGGGGGCGGTACTGTGAGCCGGCAGGAGCAGGACGAGGGGCCCTGATGAGGGGGATCTGGGCAGCAAATCTGTGGTTCTAGCGAGCCCCCGCCCTCAGCAGCCCCCCTGGCTCTTGCTAAAAATGACAAGTCCGGCCAGAACCGGCTCGCGCTCCCACGACACAGCCATTCATGCTTTAGGTGCGCATCCCACTTCATTGTCAAGACTTCCAATGAACGTGGGTTGCTGTGTCTGGTGCTGGGTTGTTTTCTCGTATTTTTCCGTCCCCCCTCCCCCCTCCCCGAGTTTACTATTTCGGAGAGACACTTAGCTCTGTCATCGTGTTTGTCTCGCTCCCTCCCCACCCTCAGCAGAGGAAAACCAAAAAGCCACAGCTGGCGGCGAATGCGCGCCGGCGCTGGCCCGCGCCCTCGACGGCGGTCTCCTGTTGCTTCTCGGAGCGGCCCGCCCGCCCTTTGAAAAAGAATCTCTCCCGCACTCGGGAGCAGCGGCGGCGCGCTCCGAGGAGCCGGCGGCGCGCGGCGAGCAGGAGAGGGTCTGCGCGCGGACGCCAGCCGGAGGTCGGCGGACGGTGACATCGCGGTCGCCGGAGCCCAGCCCCGGCTGAGCTCCCGCCCACCACTCCCCACCCCTGCAGGACGCGCCTCTCCAACAAGCCCCAACCCTTCCCAGCAGGGGAGGCGGGAAAAAAGCGAAAGCCTCGCCCACAGCCCTGCCCCCAGCCCCGCCGCTCCCAGGCTCCTCTGGACTCCGCGCATCCTCCTGGGATTGTCTCGGAGGGGACCGCGCCGTGCAGGTAAGTGGCTGCGGTCGTGGCAAAGTTGGGTTCTTCTTCCGGAGAGGGAGAGAGGCTGGGGTGGGGACAGATCGCGGGGCACCGGGATGCTGCCAGGGTTGGTTTGTTTCGGTGGGTGTGAGCGGTCCTCGCCGGGCAGCTGTCGCCTGGGCCGCGGAAACCGGGCAGGGGATGGAAACCCGGAGGTGGTCGTCGGAAGAGAAGAGGGGCTGCCGAGGGGAGGCAGGCCGTGGCGGTGGGAGTGAAGGTGTTCTGGAAAGGGGCTTGCCGCTACCTGGAGCTTGGGGCTACGGTTTTGGGAGAAGGGGAAAGGGCTGCTCTCCGCTGTGTCCAGGGGGTTTTCCTTTGTTACTTGGAAGCTTGGACTCTTTAAGTGGAGTGTGCGGAGGTGAAGAGAGGGAGGGCGCCGGCTGTGTGTGTGCACACATAACCATACAAAATGGAACTTGCTGGCTCGGTGCTTGGGGGACAGGGAGAGCTGGGGCTGGGCAGTGGGCGCTGGGAATGGGGGCAGATAAGGAAGGCTGATTCCAGGGCATGGGGCTCATGAGAGTGTCTGCATCAATTTTCCTCTCCTCTCGTCTAACCAGTCCTAGCTTCTTCCAGGGGGCCCTGACCGCCCCCCCCCCCCCGATTCCCTCCTTTCCTGGTACCCAGCCCTCTTTCCCCAGCAGGGCTGGCCCTGGCACAGCCTTCCCCATTGTGTCTCTTGGGCTTCCATGGAGACTTGGAAGGGCCGCCTGGGGCTGCTGGCGCTCGCTTCTGGGCTCTTACAAGTGGTGGCGGGTAAAGGGAGCACCCGACGGTGGGAGCAGGGAGCAGCCACACTGGAGCAATGGGCCTGGCTAGGCCCCTGCTGCCCACCTCCAGACACGGTGGGCTGTGGCTGCCGGGGCTTCTCGCCACGAATGGGGCCTCTGTCTCCACTTGCTTTGTCTCCTTGGCGTTGTGCTCTCTGGCTGGGCCCAGATTTCCAGGTTTGGAGATGGATCAGTGGGCAGCCCACGTCCTCTGTTGAAGGATCCCTCTGTGAGGGCCCAGTACCCTCATACTGTGTATGTGTGGATATGTATATCTGTTTCCGCAACTTAGCCTTTTTCACGTGACCTGCCCGGTAGTTGCCATAGAAACCCCTCTTCAATTCTCAGCCTCCCTCCTTTTCCTGCCCATTCTTTACCTCCATATCTCCTCCCCTCCCCCCAACATGGTTGCCTAGATACTGGTTATCCCTGACTTCTCAGAGTAGGAGACTCTGGAGAGCTAGCTAGCTCCCAGCTCAAAGTGATGTGGCCCCTACCCCATCCAGGCCCCCCAACACACAGTACGCATCACAAACACACCCCAAACATAGGCACACTTGCCACACCACCTATACACTCACACACATACCGCACATCGTACTTGCCACACACACTGCATCAACACACCACACACACACATATCATACCACACGTACACCACACAACACGCCGAATACACCATACATATACCACACACAACACGTCACCCCCAATGCCACACGTACACCCTGTCATCGCACGGTGTGTGCTTTCACACATACCAGCAATAACATCCCATTGCTTCCCCAACACACACGCAGTACTTCTTCGCAGTAGGTCTCAGGCTGGAAGAGAGAGGGCAGTTTCCTAGCTCTATGCCAAGGAGCATGTAGGGGAAGGCTCAAGACGGCCAGAAGGAAACACCTCCCCAAGAACCCTGCAGAAGAAGGTGGAGAGGAATGCACTTCCAGATGTCCTCAGAGGGCAGCCCCTCTCCTAGGTGCTAGATGCAAGAGGCTGGGCATGGACCAGAATTTAAATCTCTCCATGGCAGCTTTCTACCTGCCGTGACCCTGAGAAAGCCTGAGGCTCCTGGCCCCTCCTAGGAGGCTGGACTCTGCTGCTGAGTCTTCCTGCCTAGCAGAGGATCAGGCAGCTCTGGGACCAGCAGGAGGCTCTGAGCCTCCCCAGAGGAGGGAGGAAAAGTGTGACTGTGTTTGGAGAGCGGAGAGCGGAGAGCAGAGAGGGCAGGGAGAGGAGACAAAGCCTGGATGGGGGCTGGGAGGAGAGGGGAGCCAGAAAGAGGAGCCAGGTGAGTGTAGAAAGTGTAGGTAGGGTGATGGCAGGGAGGAGGTCCAGGCTATCCTCCCTCCCGCAGGTATACTTTCCTGCTTTCTCCTTGGCTCCGCCAGCCACATCTGTGCATCTAGGAGAGGAAGTGGGTTTGCAGAGGGCTCCTGGATTGCCAGGGCTTTTCTAAGACCTGTCGCTTCTCTAGGGGTCCTCGTGGTAGTCACCGGAGGCAAGGGTCTCCTTCCTGGCCGCCTTGTGATCTCTGGACTGACTTAGGCCCCATTTCATTCAATTATTCAAGGAATTGTTTTAAGTACTTACAATGTGTTCATTGCTAGGGCCATGAGGGTGAGAAGGAAGACACAGTCCCTGACCTCAGAGTCCTAGATTTCTCAGAGCCGGAAGGGGAACATCCAATCAGGACATCACGTAGATGGGGAAACTGAGGCTCAGGGTCACACACCCAGCTGTGGCTGAGGCCTCTGACTCTTTAGCCAGGATTTGTGACCCCATACTTCCTGTCCCACATCACTTGCCTTCTTTTCTTTATTGCCAGCAATCCTCTGGGGACCAGGATCCCTTCCAAAGTGTGGGTGCCCTAGTGGGTGGGGAGCCTGCTCCATCCTATTTTCTGGGAGAATGTGGCCCGGAGAGGGGCCAGGAGGAGCACTTCCCTAGACCCTGGAAACTCCCCACAGCCATAGGGAAGCCAGCCCACCAGACCCCCCGTAAGTCAGAGCCCAGCCCTGTTGGACCTAGCTGGCTGCCATCTGGGTGGCAGACTGTGCCAGGCAGCCCCCAGGACTCACTGTCTGACAAATCACCCACCAGCTTCTGCCAGAACACCCTGGAGGAAGCAAACCAGTCATGACAGGCACAGCCCCTGGAGGCAGAGAGCCTGTAGCAGAAAGGCTGTGAACTGGAGACAGACCCAGGTTGTAGTCCTGGCTGTGTTCCAGGGGGAAGTGCATTCATGACACAGATATCCTTTAGGATGCAAACTGGGTTTCTGGCAAAAGTCAGAAATGGTTTAGACTGATCTCAAGCAACTGAAAGCCTCCACGATTTTAGACCTCTGTTTCCACATCCGTCAGCAGAGGGGCTAGATTTCATGATTTCTAAGGCATTTCTGCCTCCTAATTTTTATAGATTGTACAGTCTTGAAAGAGATCCCTTTTCTCTCCGGGTGACAAACTGTACTCATGATTTCATAACACAGGGTTGTAGCTGAGCTGAGCAGGAAAGGGGCTGGTTTCCGGTCACTCCGGAGAAGGCCTCCCCTTTCGCCCCGTGGGCCAGGAGATGCTCAGGCAGCTCAGACTGGGCTTCTTTCTCTCAGGCTGCAGTAGCCTGTCCCCCTGGACACCATGTGCACCTGGTCTCTTCTGCCAGGATGAAAACTGGGGCTGGGTGGAGTCTTGGGAGATGTGGTCTCTGGAGAGGATGAGGTCCAAGGCCATCATTTGCTGGGTCTATGAATCCTCTGGATGGAGAGCCTTGGACCAGCTGGAGAGCATGACGGGAGGTGCCGATCAGGGTTTTCTGTCTCTAATGAGAAGCAGGGTGTCTCTGGCCAAGACAAAAGCTTGGAACCAATTTGGCATCATCTTCTCTTCTCTGGAATGGGAAGGGGGAGGGGCCCTCTGACCTGGGAAAGTATGAAGTCAGCTTGGAGCTCACACAGGAACACACTTGTTACAAAGATGCGCGGGGGAGCGGGGCTGGGGCCCTGGGAACCAGGCTGGGACCATGGGAAGGTGCCTGCTGAGCTCAGAAGATCTGATCTGAAGCCAGGGATGAGGGAGGAATGACAGTGCCCCCCATGCAGCTGGAGGGCAAAGCCAGGCCTGGGAAGGGACAAGAGGCGAGGTCTTAAATTCATACAAGCCATCCCTTGAACAAATGTTAACTGAGTCCCTCCCCTATGCCAGGCCCTGTGGGCTTCCCAGGACCCACAGAGCTGTGAGAAAGTCAGATGCTGGTTTCATTCACCGGAGCCCTCCTGCACCGGTAGATCCATCCATTAGCCCTGTCCCTCCCTCTCTCCCCAGCTGACCTTACCCGCACCTCCCCTGGGAAGGCCCTGCAACGTCCTTCTTCAACAAGCAGGGCTGCACGCTTGCTCGTGTGTCGCTCACACTGGCACACACTCTCCCCTTCTCACACATACATAATCTCCGTACCTAACACACAGGCATGAGCTCACAGGTTCCCGAGCACCCTCTCACCTCACCCCGGTGCAGTCTCTCACCCAGACCATTGTGACCGCCTCTTCCCTTCCACTTTCTCAGCCCCCATCCTTTTACCACTGACCTTGTGGCCCCATATGTCCGATCTCTCCATTGCCCTTTTTTTTAAAAATTTTTTTAAAAAATTATTTGTTTTATTTATTTATTCATCTTTGGCTGCATTGGATCCTCGTTGCGGTGTGCGGGCTTCTCACTGCGGTGGCTTCTCTTGTTGCGGAGCACGGGCTCTAGGCACATGGGCTTCAGTAGTTGTGGTATGTGGGCTCAGTAGTTGTGTCTCACGGGCTCCAGAGCGCAGGCTCGGTAGTTGTGGCACGTGGGGTTAGTTGTTCCGTGGCATGTGGGAGCCTCCGGACCAGGGGTTGAACCCGTGTCCCCCGCACTGGCAGGCGGACTCCCAACCACTGCGCCACCAGGGAAGCCCTCCATTGCCTATTAATGAGGACAGGTACTTGGCACTGGCCCTCGAGGCTCTCAGGAACTCGGCTGCAGCCATCTCTCCAGGCCCCTTCTCCAGATGGTCGTCCTGAGCCTTGCACTTCCTACCCTCTGCCTCCACTCAGGCCCTAACAGGAATGAGCTGAGTAGGGGGTAGCGGCCTTTGGAGACGCACAGACTTGGGCTGTAATCTGGGTGCTGACGCTTCCTAGTTTTCTTAACTCTTCTAAGCCTCAGTTTTCTTATCTGTCAAATGGGCATGAGGTTTGAGCCAGGGGTAAGCTATGTCAAATGCTTCTTGGTGCCCAGCATATGGTAAACACTCAGTAGATACTAGCTGCTATAATAATAACAATAGTAATAATAATGACACATGGTTATTATTAAAATGACATTGTTGTTGTTATAGCATCCTTTGAGGCTTCTCTCCAGTGCTCATTCTTTCAAATAGCTTTTCCTAATTCCAAGTAAACAGACAAGCTTTCCTCTTCCTGGTACCCGTGAAATTCTCGGTTGATTCTTCCCTTAGAGTACACGCCTACTGAGCCTTCATTTAGCTACTTATGTCCACACCTGCTCCCCACACCTGCTCCCCATACCCGCTCCTACCTCTTCAAAGGCAAGGTCTGTTTTTTGCCCCAGATGGGGCCTGGCACAGTGTCAGACATGGAGAAAGCCCAGAGACCATATGTGAACTGAACATATGTGGGAAAAAGTCCTCACCCACCAGGGCACGGTGAAAGCCCACTTGTTCCTCTAAGCTCTCTCCCACCTGTCACTGCTACCCAGGTACCCACCACACATACCTGAAGGATACATTCCTTTATGTCCATGTGTCATTTCAGTCTGCCTGTTCCTTTGGTAGAGTCTGAAAACTAAGAGTCAGACCCTATCGGAGGTCTGGAGGTGTTTAAGGGCTGAAGGCGATGGAAGGAAGCTTATTCATCACAGCGTTTTGGTGATTGGGGCTTGACGGAGACCTGGAGAGCTGGCTGGAGGAGGTGGGGGCAGGGGAGCACTGAGGAAGTTTTAAAATTCCTTTAAGATTCCACACAGATCCTCAGGTTATTCTGGGCTTAGATTGGATTATGACTAAAGGCATAATGATACTGAAGCATCCATTCATTCAGGCATGGGCATTTACTGAGCAGCTACTATGCAAAGTGTTGGAGCTTCAGAGATGCCTAGAATGTGCCTCTGCTTCCAAGGAGCTCACAGTCTGATGGGAGAGACGCACATGGTCGTGATGGTGGTACCTGGAGACAGGCGTGGGCCTTGGCTCTGTGGGAACTGGGGCAATGAGGCGTGTGGCAGGAGGGAGGAGACAGTGCATTTCCCGAAGCAGAGGTCGGGTAAACCTCCACGCAGGCGACGGGACCAGGTTGGGCAGGTTTCCAGGTATGCAGGCCCACGGGTCAGGGTGCATCCCTGTGTCATTTCTACCCTCAAGACAACGTGAGCATAGACAAAGTGCCCTGTAGGTTCAAACGCGCCGCCCAGAGCTGTGCTTTCAGCGGAGGTGGGCTGTTGAGCAGAGGCTGGAAGGGGCAGGGACTGTGGTCTGGCTGTGGGCAGGGTTACTCGGGCCTGGCCCCTGGGCCTCTGGCCGCTGCTCCGAGTTTCTGTTTCTGCCGCTAGGACTGTTCGTCTGGCCTCTCTTGAATGGGCCTTTGTCAGTAGGCTGCCCACCATCCAGACTCCCCGGAACTGGACTGAGATCCCCCGGGGGGCAGGGGCACGGGCCCCTGGGCTGGCAGGTGGCAGGCATAGTCCCGCTCCCTTACTCACTCTGGACAACTGTATCACCGGCCTGTGCTGGGGTTGGCCACACAACGCTGCCCTGTGTGCCTGCCTCTGAGGGCTGTTGGGACAAGCCCACAGGGTGATGTCTGGGATGGTGCTGCAAAGACGGTCATAGTCGGCAGTGATGGGGGAGGGGAGGAAGAAAGGCCCTCTGACCCTGCTGGTGGGCCAGCTTCAGGTCGCTCCAGGGAATCTTTTTAGAAACCAGGCCTGTGTTTGTGATTTGTGAATTCGGTGTGTCCGCTTCTAGGGAAAGGGTCTTATTTCTTTTTGTGGTCAGGTCTTTTCTTCCTTTGCCTCAGAAGTAATCCCACATTAAAGATAAAGGTGCCTCCGAGTTAAAATAGTAAGTTCTCTGTACGTGATAAAGCAGTTTTGTCCCTCCCATGCCCCCTGTGCAGCCGGGTTGGATTGGGTCTGGGCTCACGGAATGGGAAGAGCTTTGAGTCATGGGGACCAGCGGGCCCAGCCTCCAGCCTCCCAGCTGTGGGGTGCCCTCCTCCCTGAAGGAAGGACGGTGGGGCAGACCCAGGGATGGGGCTACACAAGGGGGCCCTGCCAGGCCTGAGGGCCCTTGTGATGAGAGGGGTCTGGTAGGAAGGGGCCACCCTGGTGGGTGTCAGCAGTGATGATGGGGGCCAGAGGCCCGGCCCTGCTTGTAAGGAGGTCCAGCTGCCCTGGGGCAGTGCAGGGAAGTCAGTAAAGTGACAGCAGCCACTGTGAGCCCCTCGGCCTGTGAGAATGTCACCACCCTCTGCTCTCTCCTGAGTCCCAGGCTTTGAGTTCTCTCTGCTCTTCAGCCCTTCTCTGGAATTTTATAGTTAGGCTATTAAAGAGAATAATTTATGTTTATGCTTATTTGATGAGCGTTTAACATGCAGATCAAGGGAACACGTTGCATGTTCCTCTGAAGGGTACAGGTCCATCAGCAACCTCTGGTTGGACCCAAAGCACTTGTTTGAAAAGGCAGCTCTAAAAGCCTTTGCTGGATTTTGGCTCTGGTCTGAACCAGAAGCCCAGCCCCTATCACAGAAACATCAGACACCACCAGCAGAGCACAGGGCTCCACACCGCTTGCCAGGAAGGTGAGCATGTGTGGTTGGGGAGCTGTTTTGTTTTAAAATGAATTAAAAATGTATTAAGTTATTTTTAATAGACTGTTTAAAGAAAAATTTTAGATTTACAGAAAAACAGAACAGCTAGTACAGAGAGTTCCAATATAACCCTCCTGCACAGTTTCCCCGATTAATATCTTACATTAGTGTGGTACATTTGTTACAATTGATGAAATAATATTGATATATTATTATTAACTAAAGACCATGCTTTATTCAGATTTCTTTAGTTTTTCCCTAAGGTCCTTTTTCTATTCCAGGACCCCATCCAGTTAACCACATCCCATTTAGTTGTCGTGTCTCCTTAGGGTCCTCTTGGCTGTGACAGTTTCTCAGACTTGCCTTGTTTTTGATGATCTTGAGAGTTTTTGAAGAGGACTGGTCGGATATATCGCAGGATACCCCTCAATGGGGATTTAGCTGACGTTTTTCTCGTGATAAGACTGGGCTTATGGGTTTGGTGGAGGAAAATCACAAAGGTAAAGTGCAACTTTTATCACATCAGCACGATTCATCACTGTCGATGTTGACAGCGCTGGGTTTCCAGTCCCTTTTAGTGCCCCCACTTCAGCAGGGTTCCAGGGCCTGGTGATCAGAGCTGTGTTTTCCACTCCTCGAGACAAACATCAATCTGTCAACCAGCACTCGCCGGCTGTCTGCACCGCCCCAGGTCTTACAAGTTGTGGAGTAGCACAGAGAGCTTCCAGGCAGGAGAACCTTATTAAAGAGAGCATTAAACCAGAATGTGCTGTGTGGCAAATCAGTGCTAATGACAGGTCACAGGCTGGAGAAAGAAAGTCAGCCCGTGGGCTGGAGTGGCAGTTGGACAAAGACAGCATTTTTCAACCTTGGCTACACGTTAGAATGAGTGGAGAGATTCTAAAAATTACTGATGCCTTGGTCCCACCCCCAGAGTTTAGAATTTGATGGGACATAGTTGATCCCCATTATTATTATTATGAAAAAGCTCTCCATGTGATCCTGAGGTGCAGCCAGAGCTGAGAACTGGAATAAACAGGGGAGGGAAGGGCATTCTAAGTGGAGGGAACAGAATATACAATGGCCTGGAGATCAAAACACGCGTGGCAGGGGATGGGAGTAGACCATCTTAGCTGAAAGTAATGGGAGAAAATACTGAAAGGGTAGAAAAGGGATAGACTTAGAGGTATTTATATGCCAGAATAAAAAGTTTTGATTTTTTAAAAAATAAATAGAATATGGAAGCACCATGATACACTTGAGTTTGGGAGAGAAGTGATCAGCATACCAGCAGCCCAGGGGCGCAATGATGAGGGTCTGAACTATAGAGCGAGCAACGGGAGAGAAGACGATAGGGATAGCGCAGGAGTCAGCGTGGCTGGGACTTTGCCACCGACACCACGTGGAGTTCGGCAGGCGGGGAGGAAATCCTGTGAACTCAGTTAAGACTGTAAGCTCCATGAGGCAGGGACTGTGTTGCTGCAGCTCCCCCAGTGATGACTACGGTCCTGGGCAGCAGTAGGCCATCAAGAAATGTTTGTTAATTTGGTTACTGGAAGGATAATGATGCCACTCTTTCCAAAATTACACCTTGCTCCAAAATTATCCTCTCTTCTCCACCAATTTCTCCACCTAAGTGCAGGCGGATCTCAGCTCTTTGGAAAGCAATCTGATTCAATAACTCAGGCCGAGATATAAATAACTGTTAGGAATGTAAGTATTTACCTTTTAAACGAAGCATTTGGTTGAGTTAAGAACTCTCTCCTTGGGAGAATGTTGTGGGCGTGGATATATTTTTGAGTAGGGGTGGTCTTTATTTCAATTCTACACCCTAATCTAATTCTGAACCATACCAGAAGAGAAGGGGATCTGCAGCTTGGCAGTCTGCTCTGAAAGGCTGTCCGTTGCTGGGCTGGTAGTTCTGTTGGCATCGCCTGTGAGCTTAGCTCCAATGGACAGGATGCCCTACAACTGGTCTGGGATGCTGTGTAGCTCCCTGCATACATACACTGATGTTCTGCTAGGCAGAGAGCATCAGGGTGCCCAGCAGCTGCTGTGGGGAGACTGGGGAGGGACAGCAGGGACCGTGGTGGTGCTGAAGCTCAGCTGGGAGCAACGGGAAGACCTGTGAATAGCTGGGGGCCAGCGATGGCTGAAGGATATGCCAGGCCTCCTCCCGCCTCCTGAGGGGCTCCAGGGTCCCAGCCTTCACATCAGTCGTAGTGGACAGAATAGAGTTGAGCAGGAAACTGTGAAAGGGAAAAAATGACAGAATACATGCCAAAGTTAAATAAAGCTATTTAATTTTATTTGGGTTATTCTCTCACACTGGTTTTTCTCCCCTGGCCTGGGTAAGAACACTCCCGTCCAATGAGCCCTGCATGGTCTTGGGCCAAGGTCAGCATTTTGATTTCCCTTAGTCCCCATGCATTGCCACATGTGCCAGGGAGGCAGCAAGGAAGAGTGGAAAGGGCCTAGCATGTGGCATCCACAGAATTAGGAGCCGATGCCAGCTGTGCCATTGTTAGCTGTGGGGCCTTGAACGAGGCAACGTAACTCGGAGCCTCACCTTCTCTAATCTGTTAAATGGCAATGATATCCAGCATCGCCTGCAGTTGTGATGTTCCTTTGAGCTAATGCTTGTGAAGTTGCCTGGTGAGTCGGGTGTCTTACAGATGTTTGGTGTTATCAACATCACCACCATCACCCTCATCATCCCCTTCAGCCACCGTGGGCAGGTAGCAGGAGCAGGGTTGGGTGGAGCGTACACAACACCATCGGTCCCCCTTTGTCTTAACGACAGCCACAGGTACACTCGAGGGTCTGGGGCTGTAGGACAAGAGTCTCTGCGCTGATATATCTTGCCTCAACCTCCCTTAAATCCAAGAGGCAGGAGGACCAGGGTGCACAGTATCCCAGTCTAGCAGAAGTCTGCTCGGCCCTGCCCAGCAGGCTGCTTGGACAGCAGAGACCCTGTGTCTTCCACTGGGCAGCTGTCCTACAGTCAGGGAGGGGGATGAAATGTCTTCTCCCAGGAGCTGCAGCTGTCCGTTGACTCTCCTCCCCACGCCCTGCCCAGGGGCATTTTCCCTTCTCTGCTCTTTGGAGCACCCGTGTGACTGGGGCAGGCAGGGTATGGTGGAGGCACACAGGCAGCCAAGGATGGAGGCCCAGCTGGGGCCTCATGGGGAGGGCGACAGCGTGGAGCCTTGCTTGATGTTTCTACAAAGCCGATTTCTTTTCTCAGCAGTCTCCGCCTCTCCTTGCTTTGTCACCGTGTGCATCTCTTGCTCAGTTTCTGCTGGGAGCCCCTCCCCTTGGCCAGCCTCCGTTCTGTCCTGCAGACTCTTCCTTTCTCTTCCCTTTGCCTGCCTGTCTCGCACTTCTCTTTGGGCCCCTCCCCGTTCAGCCGCTCTTCCTCTGGGGTTTCTTTCCTCTTCTGTCTCAGGTCCTGTCTTGCTTCTGTGTCTCTTGGTAGGGGCTCACCCATGTGGCCCCGTCCCTGCTGTCCCAGGCAGATCTGAGCTCCCCACGCCACTTGTTGGTGGCCCTGGGTGATGCAGCCTGTTTTTCTGGAGGCCAGTGGCTCTGGGGAGCCTTTTGCATCTGTAGAGCCCTCCTCTGCCTGCTTCCTCTGCGGGCTGAGGCCTGTCCCCCGCCTGTGTTGGGAAGTGAAAGGGGGCACCCGGGGCCTTTCCCCAGCTGTGTTCTCTGTATCTCTTCCCCATTTCCCAAGAGAAGCTAGATAATAAAGGTGGAAGCTGAGGAAAGAGTTGGGGGGATGGTGATAGAATCAACAGTTGACACTTAAAAAGCAGTTGGTATTTACCATGCAGAGTGCTCGGCTGTGACATGGTATCTCTTCATCGCAAATGACCCAAACAGCACTGCATCTGCCTGGGGGCAAGGCAGGGATTACCGGTTCATAGAGCCGGCCGGCCTGTGGGATGGGCAGAGCAGCGCTGGGCTGAGAACAGATGAGCTGGAGCACGGTCAGCCACTACCCTGTCCCCATCTCTTCTCCCTGCTTCTCTCCCACGGGCTCTTCACCTGTGAGCTGCTGCCTGACTGCCCCCGCCAGATCCCCCCACCCCCAGATTTCACAGCTTGGCTGCTTTGACCCTTCTTCCCTTGCCTCCAGACGATGTGACAGCCCCTGGGGGAATACCGAAGTCTCAAACCCAGTCCTTTTAGCAACAAGGGAGGGGCTGTGATTGGCAGCCCCCAGTAGACCTGTAGCTTTGGAGTGGGGGAGGAGCTGTCTCCCCTCCAGAGGGGAAGGTGTGGGCAATTAACTGTGCATGCACAGAGGCTGGTTCATCTAATCCTCCCAGCTCCTGAGATGCCTGTTATTGTTCCTGTTTTACAGTTTCAGAAGCAAAGGCTCTGAGAGGTAGAGTGACTTGTTCAAGGCCCCAACGCCACCGGGTGGCAGAGAGGCAGGATGGTGGAGTGGTTCAAAGCGAGGACTCGGTTTGCAGGGCAGAAATAGAGGCACAGATGTAGAGAACAAACGTATGGACACCAAGGGGGGAAAGTGGCGGGGTGGTGGTGGTGGGATGAACTGGGAGATTGGGATTGACATATATACACTAATATGTATAAAATAGATAACTAATAAGAACCTGCTGTATAAAAAAATAAATAAAATAAAATTCAAAAAAAAAAGCGAGGACTCGGGAGCAAAGACTTTAGACAACTTGCTTAACCTTTGTGTCCTCAGTTTCTCCATCTGTATAATGGGAATGATCAGAGCCATTTCCTAGAACTACTGTAAGGATTGAATGAGTTAGTACACGTAAACCACTTAGAACAGTACTTGGCATGCCATGAATGCCTAATAAATATTAGGTATTCTTATCACAGAGCTTCACAGTTTACAAAGAACCTTCACATATATTATCTCACTTGACCTTTGTAATAGCCTTGGAGTGGGCAGGGGAGTTGGCTGATCCCCCACTGCTCCCGACACCATGCTGTCACCTCTGACCTAATCAACAGCATAAATCCCATAATCTGTTACCAAAAAAAATCACCCTCTCCAGTGAACAACTCTCTGTCCAACAAGGGAATAGAAATTCTCTTTTGGGGGTGAGCTGGCAGGCACTGTCCATGCCGCTGTCTCCTTCTCTCGTGAGTATGTATGAAGCCAACAATGTTAGAGGGCTTGGTTGGTAAATGTTCACCCAGAGGCAGGAACCCCTCTTTGCAGAGTTCATTTGATTCTCTCAGGGGGCTGAGCCTTGCAGCCTAAGCCCGCTGGACTGGGACAGGAGTAAGGAACAGAGTGGCAGTTGCTTGGGAGGTAAGCCCTCTGGGAGCAGCAGTGCAGGTGGCCCATCATGGCCCTTTGCCCTGAGTGGGTGTGAGCCCTCCCCTGGGATGTGGGGCTGGGCGGGCTGGAATCCAGGACTCACAGCAGGAAGATTACCCTTCCTACCCCCAGCAGGGAAGCAGACTGAGCTGGGCAGAAGTTTGGGATCCAGCTCTCACTCCCCAGGGGACTGCTCTTCCTCTGCCTCAATTTGTTTCCCTTTAAAATGGATTTGATGGTAACACATATTTCACAGGCTACTTTTAAAGATTAAATGAGAATGAATACTTAAAGTAGCAGAAATAGCACCTGACCTGTATGCTGTTTATCGTGATTATTATTATCATTTCTTATAGCCAATCCAGGCCCCAAGCTAGGCTTCAAATATGGGCTTCCCATCCCAGAGTTTTCATTTCCTCTCATTTCCGCCAGGGAATTCTCCCAAGATGGTGTTCTCATGGAGAGCCCAGGAGCCTGGCAGTGCTTCTCTGCTCCCCGCCTCACTGCCCTCGTCACCCGCATTCCTAGAGGTGCCGTGTCTGTGTCTTCTTTCCTGGCTCCGGCTGGGCTGCCCGAGGGCTCTCGGGCATTGCTCAGCCTTCCCTGCTGCCGTCACTGTGCTCCTCTCCTCCGGCCCTGGCCCGCCCACTGCCCAATCCCAGCAGACCAGAGCAGTAGGCAGGGGCTGGAGGCGTGGGTTCTGGACCCGGCTCTGCCCCTGACTAGCTGGACGAATTGGCTGCAGCACTCCTCTTGGGGCCCCAGTCTCCTCAAATAAAAAGTAAGAGCTTTCATCTCAGTCATTCGAACTCACTGGCATTTCTGTGATTCTAACTCCGTCTGGTAAACCTCAGATCTTGCTTATATCCTACTTATATACAGTGGAATTTTCTTTTAACCAGCTTCTTTGTCGCAAAGGTTTGGATACGTCATAGGCTAAATCATACAATAACGTGTCTAGGGTAACCTGTTAGCCTAAACGTTGGGGCTCGGGCATTCTGTGACCCCATAAAAGGCTCCCTTCTGGCATGTGCTGTCTGGAGAGGGGGCCTCATCTTTCTCTGGGGATCCTGCCAGTACCCAGGCCTTGATGATACCCCTGGGCATGTTTTTGATGGGCTGAACCCAAAGGAAGGCAAGCAGGTGGGATGGAAGGGATGGGAGGTGAGGCCTTGGGGGCTGAGTGAGACAGAGATGAGGATGAGATAATGATGTTCCACTGTAATTTGGAGCCTATACATTTGAAAGGGAGGTCATTTCTGAGTTATTTTCACAATAGAACTGGGTATTCTGATCTACCTCGCTGCTGCGTGTAATCAAAAATAACATAGCCTGATGCTGGATCATCAACTAGTGGCTTCTCTTTCTGAGCAGCTTTACCCAGCAATTATGTGAAATTATGTGACTCAGATGGAAAGATAATCACCGGAGAAACTCTTCTGATTGCTTTTCTCCTGCACATGCAGAAAAGCAAGTGTGCAGACAGCAGAGAGATCAGGGAGGAAAATTAACATGGATGTGCTATTGCCGCCCAACGTGTCAGCTGTTTACCAATGTAGAGATAAATGAGAGCATGGAAGGGAGCAGAAAAATGAATGGAAAATCAATCCTTTCTCAGGAGATGCTGCCGAGGAAGCAAAATGTGACTGGTTCCATTTTCTACATGGGGAGGATGATCTGAATGATCTAGAGTTCAAGACTCCCCATCTAACAGTGATGATTTCGCCAGAGCCCCCTCCCAGGGAGCCAGGTCCTCAGGCACCCCCAGGTAGGGGGTCCATGACCTCACATGCACGGGAAGCTAAGGTAATATTCCCGAACGTCCTCTCCCAGCTCCACCCAATTCTGCCTTGCTTTTCCGTCCTCCAAAGATCCCTCCCTCCTTTCTTCCATCTACTTCTTAAACTCTGTGGCCTGGAAATGAGATGTACCACTTCTACCACCTCTTAATCTCCCCCTCCCCCTAGCCAGCCCCAGGCAGCCCAGCTTCCTTTCTGGGATAAAGGAATGTGTGGGAACTGGGAGGGTGTAGGACACAGAGGGGCAGCTGTGTGGGAGGGAGGGAAGGCAGAGAGAGAGTCTCTGGTGCATCAGTGAGAGAAAGGCGTTTTGTGTCCCGTCAGAGGCTCTGTATGTGTACATGGCCACTCGACTCGAGGGCAGTGCCAGGGGTACCAGCGGGATTTTAAAAAAATGGGTGTGGGGGTCCAAGAGGCACCCTGAGGAAGCTTGTGCTGAGGTGTGGCTGGTATAGTCCAGGCCTGGGCAGCAGCTTGACCGAGCGAAGTTGGTCCCTTTTCAAATCTGTAACAGTATTTCTTTCAGCTCACTGTAACTTGATCAGGAATGTTTTCTTTAGAATACAAAGACAGGTCTTTACTCTTTAGCCTGGCATTCAAGATCCTCTAGAGGCTGTCTCCCAAGTGTCTTACCAGAATTCTCACCACCCACACCCTCATGCTTTACACAACCCAATTATTCACTGTTTTGGAAGGTATCTTACTCTAGAAATGGCAAATACTTTGCAGATGGCTGTCACGGCCCCCTCCTGCGCTATGTAGACATTACTAATGGATGAAGGCCCTCTCTCCTGCCCCACTTCATTCAGAATCCTTCTGAGGAAGCCACTAAAGGTGGCCACTTTTTTTGTTTTGTTTTTAATTTATTTTTGGCTGCATTGGGCCTTCGTTGCTGTGCGTGGGCTTTCTGTAGTTGCAGTGAGCGGGGGCTACTCTTCATTGCGGTGTGCGGGCTTCTCATTGCGGTGGCTTCTCTTGTTGCGGAGCACAGGCTCTAGGCACGCGGGCTTCAGTAGTTGTGGCACATGGGCTCAGTAGTTGTGGCTCAGGGGCTCTAGAGCACAAGCTCAGTAGTTGTGGCTCACGGGCTTAGTTGCTCTGCAGCATGTGGACCAGAGCCCTGGACCAGGGCTCTAACCCATGTTCCCTGCATTGGCAGGCGGATTCTTAAACACTGTGCCACCAGGGAAGCCCAGGTGACCACTACTGAATGAAGTACCTTGAGGTTCCACTTGAACCGAACTTGAACTTGAATACTATTTGTTATCCCCGCTTCCCATTTTCCCTTCTCACTGCCTTTGCTCATGCTGTGTCCTCTGCCAGAATGCCCTTCCTCTTCTCTCTTCTTACCCCTGTCCATCAAAATCCCATCCTGCTTTCAAGGTTCAGCTGGAATGTCAACTCCTCCATGGAAATGTCCCAGGCCTCCTGTTGTATTCCCTGCTCCCCTTTTCCGTGCCCTGCTGGCTGAACCTTGAATGTAGTCTCTGCCTTTTGTGAAGCTCTCTTCACATTTGCTGATACACCAGAGCCCTCTGCTTTCAAACCTTGCCGCCCTGTCCTGTTCACCTGTTTATCCCTTGCAGAACCCGCTATCGTATAACCCCGTCTAGGAATTCAGTGTGTATGTGTGTGGGGGATTAACTTGAACGTGAGCATCTATGGAGGTGATTGGGGGGAGCTGAGGGGAAGGTGTAGCAGTGACTAGTGGCCTGGAACCCTTGATATGTGTCCTTCCTACTCCCAGGAGGGGCCCTGCTCGCCTAATAACCCCTCTCCTGGCTAGAAGAAAGTCCCAGCTGCTACTCCTGTTCAAGGGGAGGGGATTACACAAAGGTTTGAATACTAGAAGGTTGGAATTATTGGGGATCACATTAGAGTCTGTCCACCCAAAGGGTGAAATTATAAACAAAAACTGAGTTTACAACTAATAGATCTTCATTAAAGAAAATTCTAAAAGATGTTCTCTGGGAATTAAGAAAATGGCTTGATGGAGGTCTGAGATTCAAAAGGAATCACGAACAAATGAGTTAGTAAATAAGTTGTATTAGTTACCTGTTGCAACATAACAAATTACCGCCAAACTCAGTAGCTTAAAACAACAAACGTTTGTTATCTCACACAGTTTCTGAGGGTCAGGAGTCAGGCAGCAGCCTAGCTGGGTGGTTTTGCTCGAGGTCTTTGATGAGGTTGCACTCAAGCTGGCAGCCAGGGTGGCAGTCAGTGAAGGCTGGAGAACCTGTTTCCGGGCTCACTTCCGTGGTTCGTGGCAGGCTTACTTCCTAGTGGGCTTTTGAACTGCGGCTCTCAGTTCTTTGCCACGTGGGCCTCTCCACAGGGATGCCTGAGCATCCTTAAGACATGACAGGTAACTTTCCCCAGAGCAAGCGATCCCAGAGAGAGAGAGAGCAGGAAAAGAAAGCTGTGGTGCCTTTTATATCTAATACTGGAAGTGATATATCAGTTCTGCCATATATTATGGGTCACACAGACTAACCCTGGTGCACTGTGGAAGGGGAGTATACAAGGATGTGAATACCAGGACGTACTGGGGGCTCGCTTGAAGGCTGGCCACTATACA
Organism: Grampus griseus; assembly: GCF_964374135.1. NCBI lineage: Eukaryota > Metazoa > Chordata > Mammalia > Artiodactyla > Delphinidae > Grampus > Grampus griseus. Next base: position 15,348,822 of record NC_139002.1, read on the forward strand.
CGTGGGTGAATCTAAACAAATGTTCTTTCCAAGAAATAGAAACACTAGCGTCTGTTTCATAGGATTAAGAAAAGAACTGAAAATTGGTACAGTAATAGCATATATATCATGAAGGGGGTGATTTGTATTTTTCAAGAAGAGTATTGTACCTAATAACTATTATACATTTTAACTTTAGACTTTTAAAATCTTTGTTAAGTTGAATACTGTTTTGGTCTGTTCAGAGGCTGCTATAACAGCATACCATAGACTAGAAGGCTTATAAACGATAGCGATTTATTTCTCACAGATCTGGAGGCTGGGAAGTCCAAGGTCAAGTTGCCAGCAGATTCAGTATCTGACGAGGGCCTGCTTCCTGGTTCATAGACAGCGTCTCCTCACAGACCCCTCACATGGAAGAAAGGGCAAGAGGGCTTCCTGGGGTCTCTTTTAGAAGAGCACTAATCCCATCACGAGGGCTCCCCCCACTCATGGCCTAATCACCTCCCAAAGGCCTACCTCCACATACCATCTCATTGAGGATTAGGTTTCAACATATGAATTTTGGGAACCCAAACATTCAGTCTATAGAAAATACAAATGGTAAAATTCCAAAGGTAACCACTAAAAGACTAGAAATAACTTGTGTAATTTCTCAAGCAGTAGAGGGAGAAAATGAATAAGAAAAAAAAAAAAGTCGAAAGAGAAATACACATAAGAAAAGTAGGGAAGAACAGATGGTAGAAATCAGACCAAATATGTCAATAGTCACAATAAAGTTGAATGGAGTAAACTTGACAGTTAATAATCAGGTTGAATTTTTAAAAATCTAGCTCTTTGAAGATAGAATGCATAAAGACACAGAAAAGTAGAAAGTAAAATGGAATTTAAGACAGGATCCCTATATAATCCTAAAAGGTCCAACCCACAGGACAATATAACAGTTTTAAACTTTCTGTTACAATATTGTGAGAAACACAGGGATAAATTTATATATCCTTCCTCACAGTGGCAGACTTTAAAGCACCTATCTCAGTTTTTGGTAGGTCACACAGTCAAAAACTGAGACAATATATAGAAATCTAAATAACACCATTAATAATCTTAATTTAATGGGCATATAGAACTTCCCAACAATGAAGGAATTACGCAGAATATAATTTTTGAAATAAATAACCATATACTAGATCATAAAGCAAGTCTCAGTAAATTTCAAGGTATCTATATCCTACAGACCACATTCTCTGACCACGGTGCACTTGTTAGAAGTCAGTAACAAAGGCAAATTAAAAATCACTATACATTGGGACATTTTAAAAACATGCTTCTTAATGCACAGGTCAAATAAATTATAATGCAAGTCTAAAGTGCTAAGAACTAAACAATAATCAAAAAGCCACATTTCAAAGCTTATATTTGGAGTGAAAGTGGCACTTAGAGGGTTATATAGTCTTTTTATTTATTTATTTATTTAGGGCTGCTTTGGGTCTTCGTTGCTGTGTGCGGGCTTTCTCTAGTTGTGGCGAGCAGGGGGTACTCTTTGTTGCGGTGCGTGGACCTCTCATTGCGGTGTCTTCTCTTGTGGAGCATGGGCTCTAGGTGCGCGGTCTTCAGTAGTTGTGGCTCGCAGGCTCTAGAGCACAGGCTCAGTAGTTGTGGCATATGGGTTTAGTTGCTCCATGGCATGTGGGATCTTCCTGGACCAGGGCTCGAACCCGGGTCCCCTGCCTTGGCAGGCGGATTCTTAACCACTGTGCCACCAGGGAAGCCCTGGTTATATAGTCTTAAATGCTGATATTAGAAAACAAGAAAGGCTAAATATTAATGAACTAGGCATCCAACATAAGATAAATCTAAAGCAAAAAACAATAGAATAAACTCAAAGAACCTATAAGGACATGTATTTTATGATACTTTTATATGAAATGTCCAGAATAGGCAAGTCCGTAGAGACAGAAAGTAGATTAGTGGTTGTCAGGGACTGGGAGAAAGGCAAAATGGGAAATGACTGCCAGTGGGGACCCGCTTTCTTTTTGAGATGATGAAATGTTTCTTAGTGCTGATGGTTGCACTTTTCTGAGTATACTAAAATCATTGAATCATACATTTTAAAAGGATGAATTTCATGGTATGTGAATGGTATCTTAATTAAAAATTTTTTTTTGAAGAAGAGCAAGGGACTGATTAAAAATATATATTCAGGGTACTGTTTACTTTTGGGAGTAAGGCAGAGGGATGGGTTGGAGGAAAATAGAAGTAAATGTAGCAGTACGTATAAAGTTCTAGTTCTTAAGTTACTTAATGGGTGTTTCCTTTATGTTTCATTACATGTGTGTTATATATATATATATATATATATATATTTTAAATTTTATTTATTTATTTATTTACCTATCTTTGGCTGTGCTGGGTCTTCGCCTCTGTGCGAGGGCTTTCTCTAGTTGCGGCGAGTGGGGGCCACTCTTCATCGCGGTGCGCGGGCCTCTCACTGTCGCGGCCTCTCTTGTTGCGGAGCACAGGCTCCAGACGTGCAGGCTCAGTAGTTGTGGCTCACGGGCCCAGTTGCTCTGCGGCACGTTGGATGTTCCCAGACCAGGGCTCAAACCCGTGTCCCCTGCATTGGCAGGCAGACTGTCAACCACTGCGCCAGGGAAGCCCACATATATTTTTGTACATATAAAATGTAATGTGAAACTTAAAAGAAATACAAATATTAAATGAAGTAGCATTGAAGGCAAATGACTGCCTTATGAGAAACGCTCCTTGAATTGGGAGTCCAGAGTTCTGGGTCTGTGCCTTGGCCTGACCCTGGATGGAGCTGTTCTGACCTCTGCTGGCTGGGAGGTGAAGGGCAGCTGGGGGCTGCTGGCTGCGGGGCCGGAATGGAATAGGGCGTGAACCGACAGAGCAAGCATGGTCCTGGCCCCTAGACAGTGTGCAGGGGGTTAGGCCGCTGCCAGTCTCACCCCACTAAGAAAGAGGAAGCAGCCTTGGGCTTCGTGTTTCAGGTTTCATTCCCCTTTCCTCTCTGGCTCTTTACCACATTCCTTTAATTAAGCCCAGGAATGAGGTGTGTGTAACTGCACCGAAATCCATCCCTGGGAGGGACCAACCGGCCCTGCCCTCTGCCTCCATCCAGGGGCCACTGACCCCAGAGACCAGGGGCTTGAGCTCACGAGCAGAAGTCTCAGGCCCTTTCTGGGGAAGGAGAGACCAGGGCGCCGATGCTCAGAGAGCATGTCTCTGTGCTCCCTTTGTTTAATCAAACCACCTATCTGGAGGATTATGAACTAAAGTTTATAGGAAGAGTTGACCTGGGCACTCTGGAGGTGAGAGCGTGAGGGGTACCTTGATGGAGAGCTGTCAGCATTTCAGGGTTTACTCTAACGAGTCCAGGAAACAGCAGGCCTTCCTCCCCAACCCCTGGCTTACCTGCCCCATTTAATCTGATAGAAAGAAGAACTTCCGCCAGTGGGTCTCAGTTGTAGGGAACCGGGCCAGAAAGTCCCAGACATCTTAATGAGCTAGAGATGGCCACATCTCTAGGTGGCCCAGAGAGGAGGACACAGGTGATGTGATCTCCCAAGCCCTTGGGGTTTTATGACTTTGGCACCAGAGAGGCAGCCGGGCAGAGGTATTCCTGAGCTGCGTTGGGATCCAGACTGCGCTACTCGCTACCATGAGTGCCCTTTCACCTCCTTAACCTCAGCCTCTTCATCTGCGAAATGGGTTAGTCACAGTGCCTGCTAGTTGAACTGATTCTGTTGTAATTGAACTCATGCGTGCAGAGCACTCCGTAAGGAGTCTATAAACGTCAGCTGCTTTGGCTCTGTTGTCTGACCTCACACCGTGTGGAGAGAGCTCAGAGTCGGGGTGGGAATCCAACTGGGGCCCTGAGGGTTGGAGTGGGGAGTCTCCTACCCAGAAAGTCATTTTCCTCCCTCCGTCCCCAGACGCCATGGAGGTGGTGTTGCTCTACCTGTGCGGCCTGCTGGCCCCGGCGGTCCTGGCCAATGGTAAGTACCCCTTTCTGGTGGAAGGTCCAGGCCCTTTGGGACACTAGGGTTGGGGGGCTCTCAGGTTCTACATGTCTGACCAGCTGTCCCGCCTTTAGTCAGCAAAGAAAGTCCTGGAAGGCAGCAGCTAACACAGCCCCTATTCCAGCCTGCCCACCTCTCCCCATGGGCTCCAGCCCTCAAGCCCACCAGGTCCCTGTAGACTTTTAACCAGAACTTTGGGAGTCAGCCTTGTACATCAGTCTCTAGATTGTGCAAGTCACGTGTCCTTCCGTGGTCTTAGTTTCCCCACCTATAACAAGAGGAAAATAGACCCTGCCTTTTGATGATGACGTAAGGTACAAAGGAGCAATAAATGTGGATGCTGTGAATGCAGACTGATTGGTGCTCTGAGCTGCACCTGCCTTTGGCTTCTAGGCTGGACCTGGCAGGCAGGCCCACCCTTCCGTGCTTCTCTGGGCATCTCTGCTTCGTGGGCCCTGTTTCCCAGGAATTCCTTTGTGGGGAGTGAGGCCTGTGAGACAGGGTAGGATATTTGGGAATCAGGATGTGTAGCTGTCTCCCCCTTGACCACACCTGTTTGTTTTTCTAGCAGCTGAGCAGGAGAAAGAAAAGGACCCTTTTCATTATGGTGAGCAGGGACAGTGACCCTGGGTGGGGAGGGGGAGGCACAGCCCCGTCCAGGGGAGGGATGGACACGCTCTCCCTGGCCCTTCCCCTCTTTCATCTCTCACTCTTGTTCCTCTGGCAGACTACCAGACCCTGAGGATCGGGGGATTGGTGTTTGCTGTGGTCCTCTTCTCGGTGGGGATCCTGCTTATCCTAAGTAAGTTTGTTTGTTCCTTTGTTCACTCTAAGGGCAATGTCTGCAGCTGTGAAGTGAGTGGGGAACAGTGTAAGAGACTGGCGGTTCTCTTTTCTGGAGAGGGAAGGAGCCTGTCTGTCTTCCTAGTTACCTCCAGGGCCTAGTACACTGCTGGGCGCATAATAGGTGCTCAGTGAAACAGTGAAGAATGAACAAAATAAGTGCTCGATGAAAACAAGCACAGATACGAAGGGGCGGAGGTGGCTGTCCCCCTGCTGTCCCCATCAGGGCGCGAGTGGGGGAGTCACAGGAGAGGAGACAGGGGCTGTCTTTAGAGTGCTCCAAGGGGTGTGCCCCTGCGTGTGTTTCCCCTCGTGAGCCTGGGCTGCATGGAGCTGTCTGCGTTTACATGGTCAAGCAGACAGTGGTGCTGTAGCCATCCAAACTGCTGACGGTTGAACCTTGGCCGCCGAAGAGCCCTGCTCCAACCAGGGATCGCCGCATGCAGCTGTGCAAGCCGTGCAGTGCCCAGGAGTCGGGGCTGCTGTTCGCACAGTCTCACAGACTCACTGGGCAGCCCTGCTGTGGCTAAGGCAGGACATTGACCTTGGATGGTTTCTTTGCTTTTCAGGTCGTAGGTGCAAGTGCGGTTTTAACCAGAAGCCGCGGTAAGGATGCCATGGCTGTGGACATCTGGGGTGATGATGCTAAGAGGGGACAGGGAGGGGCCTGTGGTGTGTGACCCCAAATGAGTGTGCTTTTGGATTCTTGTCTCAGAAACAGGCTGTGTGTGTTGGGGTAGAGGTGGAAGTTTTGAGGATTGTCAGACAGTCTTTGGGGCAGAGGAGAGGTCAGAACATCAAGGGTTAGCCCATCCTTCCTTTTTCTGATGTATGTGTGGGGTGGGGGAAGGGGGAGAAGATGCTGGATCCTTGTCTGGAGGCCCTTGAGTTGGGCTTGGGAGAAGGGAAGCAGAGGGCCTCCGGGCCTCTCCTGAGATCTGTCTCCTCTCTTCAGGACTTGTGACACTGCCCTGTGGTCACCTGCTCATGAGGTTCTTTGAGCTTTGTGGAATGTTGGGCTTCCTTTCGCCCACCCTCTACCTCCACCTAAGGGCACAACCCATTAGTCCACCATGGTAACCCAGGGCAGCGCTGGACCTCAGGAGTCCAAAGTCTGTGGCAGGACACAACCCAAGACCCCATGCAGCCCTAGGCCATCTCTTCCCAGTACTTAGCTCTCTCAGGGGCCGACATTGAAGGGTACCTGTAAGTTCCCCTGACTACATCCCCTTTGGCCCTGGCCTCCCCCGCCCCATGAGCCCCATGGTGGGGAATGATCCACTATGACTTGGAGGAGAAGGATCCTAGGGCCCTGCCCCAGCAAGGTGAGTGGCGATGCTCTCTGGGTTTGCCCTGGAGACCTCTGACGGGCTTGCATTTCATCCTCTTGCAGGGCTCCAGGGGACGAGGAGGCCCAGGTGGAGAGCCTCGTCACTGCAAATGGTAAGTGTCAGGACCACCCGCCCAGGTGGGATGGAGGGAATGGGCAAGGGTTCTCCTACAGCTTGAGGGTCGGGGACGGTTGCCAGGTGCCGTCGTCTCTTGAGAGCTGGCCGGTCAGACGTGCTTGCATAGTGCCAGAGTGGGGGGTCCCCAGGGCTCTGCTGTGCATCGCTCCCTCCCCTCCACCAACAGGCTGCTGCTCCTGAGGGCTGCTGTTTACAGGGAATCTTCTTAGTGTTTGGCATGATACAAAGTGCTTCACTTCTCATTTAATGGGCGCACAGCCCCTCGGGGTAGGCGTCGCTCTCCACATTTTACAACCAAGGGACTCAGAAAAGTTAAGGAACGTGCCAGGTTCTCTAACAAGCGAATAACAGGACAAGGATCTGCCCCAGGTCTGTCTGACTCGAAATCCACATGAGTCACCTTTGCTGTGCGGGTCAGGTTCCCCCCAGAGACAGGCACAGTCACGGCTGCGGCAGGGGGTGGCCCGCTGGGGTGAGGGGTTCATGCACTACCCTCCATTCTGGTTCTCTTTCCAGCAACGGAGCCCCAGAAAGCAGAGAACTGAAGTGCAGCCCTCAGGCACAAAGGTAAGATGCTGTCTGCCTGCATCTTCCTGTCACCATCACTGTTCTGACTGAAGTCCGGCCGAGGGGTCATCAGGGAAGAACTGGGCTAGCTCTTGCAACGCGCCCAGCTTTTATTATGAGCTGTGCTCTCAGGAGGCTCATGTCTGAAGGGTGATGAGACAGACGGATTGAAACCTCCCAGGTGTACCACACACACACAGAATGAGCAGTCGGGAAATAGAGCTTCCGTAGCAACCCAGCGGTCAAGTTGATAGGGTGCCATCCTAGCTACCACGTGGGCATGACTTGGGAGAGAATTAGTCAGTGAAATACTCCTAATGTCAAAGTAGTATAAAGACAATGGCTTTCAGTGATGATTCAGAGAGTACCTTCAGGCCGCTTTTTAAAGTTAACATTTTAGTCTTAAACTTTCCAACCCTACGTAAAAGTAGGGAGAATAGTATATGACCCCCCCCATACCAGCATTATCAGTTCTTGACGTTTAGGGGCGCTGTTTTTAGTTCTATTTAGTATCCGTTTCCATTGTTCATTATATCAACAGTAATGCAGGAAAGTAATAAATGCTGCCACAAACACAAACTCACTCAAGCCTGCCAGAAGATGTAAGAAGGACAGGTAGGATTTAGCCCCATTTTACAGATGAAGAAACTGAGGTCAGACAGAGTAGCCATACATATAGTAAGTAACCGGCTGGAACTCGAGCTCAGGGCTTTGTAGTTGAGTGCTGCATCTCACTACACCCCTCTGCTCCTGCCCGTCTCCCTTTGTAACATACCCTGGAATATACTGGGGCGTGGCGGGGATCAGTCTTCTATCAGCTCACTTCTGCCTTTTTTTCCACACAAATAAGGGATATACTTTATCCTAAATCGTAAGTTAAAGGAGATTTCTGGATGTAAAATGCCTGACACGCCAGCTTTTACCATCACGGTAATAACACAGGGTACTTGTGGAGCATTTGAATTCTTTCCTAAGGGTGGGCAGAGTGGGGCTCATTACCTCCTGTCTTCTAGCTGGGCCTCGGGAAGGTTAAAGATGCCTCAGTTTGACGTAGATCCAATCCAGGAGGCAGGCATCCCAGCTGCAGCTCGGTGTTCTGTCTATGTCATGGCAGCTGGCAACTCGGAATCTGGGGAGCGGTGTGGGAAGGCTCCAGGGAGAGAACCTTGAGCCAGCAGTTGTCTTTTTTTTTTTTTTTAACTAGAACTTCCTCGGAAACCCTGTTTTCCTGAGTCTCAGGACTGTGAGCGATTCTTGGAGGTGTCCTGAGATAGAAATCCCGGGTTTAACAATTTCCTTTCCACATCTACCAGGTTCCATCCCCCTGAGAGAGCCCTTCTCCTGAGCTCCACGCCCTCCTCCACCTTCATCTCCTGGCCCTGCTTCTCAGGCTCGTCCTCCTTGATTTGCTGAGAACAAGGCACTCAGAGTGGGTCTCATCTTGGGAGTTTCCGTGGGCAGAGGGTCTGTCCTAATTAATGGCTGGGAGACGAGCAGGTAAAGAGTTTTGAAAGGAAGCCAGAGCTTCGTTTTAATTTAAATTCTCTCTCACTTCAACCTCTAGAACCTGAAGGCAGCTGCTTGAACCTTTAGATGCAAATTCTGATGCTTAAGAAAACCGGCCACTTCAGCAACAGATCTTTCCCCAGGAGAAGCCAAGAACTTGTGTGTCCCCCACCCTCTCCCCAACCCCTCGACACCTGTCCTCAACTTGATGATGCAACCCCTGCCTCCCTGCCGCCTGTGGTCTCGTCTGCCTCCTGTGACGTGTGTCTGTGTGTGTGTGTGTCTGTCTGATGATGTGGTCTTTGTGGCTGCTTGTTCGTGGATGACATTGTATCTTAGTGAACCTGGCCCCACTTTCCTGGGCAGGAGCTGAGCCACGTGGCTGTCAGCTCGTCTCTGCTCTCCATGGCCCCATCACCTTCCACTCCCGGGAGTCTGCTTTGTCCCTAAGAGGCCAGTTCCTTCTCTTGATTTATGGGTGGATGGAGGGGTTGGGCACGGGCAGAGTCTCCGATCGGCTTGGGACTTGGGAAGGTTTACATCACCTTCGTGATCCTTCTACATGGCCCGTCTTCACTCCTTTTATAAGAACCTTGCTTCCATATTTGTCCCTGGACCAAGTCTGTTCTGAGGTCTCTTGGCAGTGGGAGGTTCCCAGCAAGGAGCCGATGAGCCCGCTTTGCCCTGGGGCAGCTACACCCCTTCCCTGGTGCCCATCTGCCCCACCTTACTCCGCCCCTGGGGAACGTGCCCCTTGCATATCTTCTCAGCAATAACCCCGTGGGCTCTGGAACCCCACCCCCTTCTCCAGCCTTTCCTGCTCCCAAGATGCCCATCTATAGCCCAGCTCGTCTGGACTCAGACTCCTGTCCCTGGACTGAGGCTCTGTCAGGTGATGGCTGAAGGGGTGCATTCAGCTGGGGCCGGTGCTCTGGGGAGGGGCAGCTGGGAGAGCAGGGGTCCTTTGCTTCTCTGTCCACATCCCACTGGCCAGGCAGCAGCGGGGGCTCCTGCACCCTCTGCTCGCCTGTCGCCGGCCAGAACGGCAAGTGCAGCGGCTGTGCTGCGGGTTAGGGACCCGGCAGGGCTCCGCACAGCCCTGCTGCAGGGGGAACAGCACGAGGTCGAAGCTGGTGAAGAGAGTGGAAAATCAGACCCCACCCCTCCCGCTCATCGTGTTCTCGTGGAAACTAACCAAACCGTGCCGCTGTGACCAGGACTGCTGTTCTCTGTGTCGTGATCTCTCCTCAACAACGACGAAAAGGAATAAAATACCACTTGTTTCCTAGTGGCTCTGAGGTGCTTTCCTTTCTGTGAAAGAACTTGAATATTTGTAGGGTCTGTGGTGCTTGAAGGGCTAAAGGGACCGTGTCCTCGGTCAGAGGGAGGAGGTGACAGCTGCAGGGCCAGCTGGGAGGTGTTTTATTTCCGGGGGTGGGTTTATCTCCGCTGCTTGACCACTTAGCTCCTCCCCTGTTTCTCCTCGTGCCTCCCCTTCCTCTCCCCTCCTTTACCTGCACCCCTCCTCCTCACCCCTTCCTCCCCCTGCTTCTGCCCCCGGTCAGTGGGTTCCGGCTCCACCCCATAGCTGGACCTGTGCCTCCCACATGCCCTAGAGAGAAGGGAATCACGGTGGCTTGACCGAGGGCTTGCTGGCCTGGAAGGAAAGGTTCTCGCCTGTCCCTTTGGTCAAGTCTGGGGCCACTACCTAAGGACCTGACAAAGAGGGGTGTGGGCGGGTTACTTGGGTTATGATCAAAGCCCTTTTACCCTTTCATCTTTCTCTAAACCCAAATACCCCCTCCTCTGTGAAGCCTTCTTGGACTTAAGGTAGATGAGTCCCTTCTTTCTATGCTCCAGTCACACTGGTTCCTGCCTTTATCTTCATGTTTAATGTTCTATGCCTTGGATCACAACTGTAGAGGCCCATTGGATAATGTCTGTCTGGTAGTGACACAATAGACGGGGAGCATAGGGACCTGGGGTCACCTCGAGCATCCTCCCAAAGACATTCCAATTCAGCTTTTTAAAAAGTACTGTTGGGCAAACAAATACAGCTGTGAGCTGATTCCCTTGGAGGACGCCCATGTGTGGCCCCCACCTCTGCGTGTCTTACGTGTCTTTATGGTGTGACCCAAATCCTAGAGGGCAAGGGCTATGTCTTGTTCTGACCTAAGAATGCCTGCAACACCTTACGTTCTTAAAAAAGTCTTCATAGGGTCTGCCTAGATTCTTTGAGTTGTTTGGAGCTGCAGACTCGCAAGGCATGGGTCCTGAGGGACTTGGAGGTCCAGCCACTCACGCCTGGCCACCCCTGGGACATCCGTGTTGCCTGTCCTCCTTCTCCACTGCTTAGGCCCTCGGTCCCCCAGGTCCTTGAAAAGACTGAGGCTTATAGTTGAGGTCAAGCTCGGCATTGTCGACCCAGAGATCATGGTGGTTAAAACATCTCTGGTCATGCTTAAACTTGGGAATAAGCCAATGACCCCCCGATCATGGAACACTCACTGTGTGCCGGGGAATTGCAGCAAGTTCAGAGGAAGGCTGGATGGAGATGCTTAGAGGCCCCAGGTACACAAAAGTTGGTGGGTACCTCCCCACATTCGTTATTGAAAAGAAAACATTAAACTACAGGAATAAGTGTAAGGAAGTCCAGCGGGGAGGTTCTGATTTTTCTCATAATAATTATGTTAACAATAGAGAATGGTAGTTCTCATCTCTAGCATAGATAGAAAATGGTTACCTCTACTCTGGCAGACTCTGAGAACCTACCTATTTTTCCTGCTGGTAATCCAGCATGATCTCTGAGCTAGATGTTCACGTTGTAGATTCTCTCTGATAAACTTGTGACTGGTCTAGGGCCACACGGCTGGCAGGTAGAGGAGCTAGGAGTTGAGCCCAGGCTGTCTGTCTCCAGAGCTCTTTATAGTACACACGTGGCCTGGCTTCCTTCTTCGGGAGGCTGATATCCAGATAGAGGAAGAGGATCGTCTGGGCTGGTGAGGCTGCTTCCGGTGCCTGGCGGCCCCTTCAGGGCATAAACTAGCTGAACTGTGCTCTGAGGAGAGTCCTGTGAGAGGTGAGTGGTCTGGAAACAAGACACGTAAAGAACAGTCAAAGAAACTGGCGATCAAAATAATAACAATAACCAATGAATGGATGCAGCTAACATTTATCAAGCACTTACTGTGCCAAACACTGGGCTGAGGTCTTCGTGCACCAACTCATTCAGAACTCACGACTCTGTACGATGGCATTCCTATTTTACAGATGAGGAAACAGGCTTGGTGGATCCTGCCTGAGTTTGCACTGCTGGTGTCAAAGCCAGGGTCTAGCCCAGGCCCATCCAGCTCCAAGCCAGTGTGACCCTGTGCCACAGAGGCGAGGACCCAGGCCCATCAGCTGGACGTGAGCAGGAGGTGAAACTTGGCCTATCGTGAGTGAGGGCTTAGTCCCCAGGCTACGGTGATCCCAAACGGGAGTGAGCTCCCAGTCACCGGAAGTGTTCAAGGTGAGAGAAAATAATCGGCACATAGGATCCCCTAGGCAAGATGGACTCTGAGAACCTACCCAGAATGACCTAAGTGTCCGGGCCTGAACGGACGACCCCCTCACCTCCCAACCAATAGATGAGCTGCTTCTTTCTCTTTGGTCTAGCGCTGCAGGGCCAGGGCAGAAGAATCCGGAATCCAGGCATGGGTCACTGCTTAATGTGTGTCTTCCTTCTGGGCCAGAATCCCATGCAGGCAGGACCGCGTCTGTCCACTCAGCCTCTAGGCACGCAACTTATATTTGTGATTTGACTGAATATAGCAGATGTAACTCGGTGGAACAGGAAAGCTGTCGTGCTGTGCCGGTTCCCAGAAGGGTCTCAGATCTCAGGTGTCCTGCACGTTTCACCTCCCGGCTGTACCCGCTGCTCCCCACCTCCCCATGAATTTCACTCCAAAGATTTTCAAGTCTATTTACATGAGCTGTCGGTGCTACTTAGTACCACATAAAAAAAGGTCAGTCTGCTTTCCGGGTCCCCCTGGGCTGTGGCCCTCCCCATCCCTTTTTTTTTTGCAGGTTGTGGATAGGAACTTGCCAAATTGTTCTTGGAAGAGAGTCAGAGGCACAGAGCAAGCAGCAGGGAGAGAGGGGTGGGTGAGGGGGACGCCAGGCTGAAGCACACCTCAAGGTCAGCGGGCTCCTTCTCTTCTTGTGGGGAGGAGGGTGCTGCCCTCCGCAGGATCATGGGCTGGCAGAGCCAGGGTGGGAGAGTGGTCCAGCTCTGTCTGGTTCCCCCAACCTTGTCCCTGGTAGTTCTGCCTCACCCTGGGCCCAGAGAGAGTGAGACCGATGGTGGGGGGTAGGTCAGGTGTGTTTGCCTGAGCCAGGGGAGGAACCTTGGAAATACCTATCTCCAGGCCACAGAGGGGGAGAGCGGCCACCTCTCACCATTAGTGTGATTCATGGCTGTCCCAGCTGAACTCCAGGGGGCCAGGATCAGCCAGCTCAAGCCAACCGGCTGCTGACGTTACGGAGCCAGCCCCAGCCCCAGCCCCGTGCCTGGTTGCACAATAGTGGGGCACTTTCCAAGGCGGGGATCGCAGAGCAGGTGATGGCGTGATCCGGTATCCTGAAGGACTTGGGGTGTTAGGGGCTGCCAGGGGGTGGGCCCCCTGTATCATCCAGAGGAGTGGGTTCCTGCCTCCCAGCCAGGCTTGGGCGTGGCCTGGTGGAACAGAAAGAGGCTCGGGACATTTCCTTGTGTTCCCTCTAGCTGTGTGATCCGGGGCGGACCCCAGCGTCTTTGTCAGTTTCCTTCTCTGCAAAATGAAGTCCTTCCTAGCCATGGGGTAAGCTGGGCTCCTGTGTACACCTGGGAGCCTTGGTTTCCTCAACTGTCCAGTGGGCCTATCAGTATCTTTCCTGTTACCTCGCAGGGTCAGAGTGACACGATGGACATAAAAACACTGAAAATTTTACGTGTAGATATTATGTTATTGTCGACAATAACACACAACCTAAAAGTTGAGAATTATGTGTTATTCAGGGGTACTACTGAGGACTATGGTGTGGAAGACAGCCTCTCAGATAGCTCTGCAGAGCTGTTCCAAAGAGGTAAGGGAGAAGCCAGGATATATAGGAGTCTTTACTGAAAAACAAACAAACAAACAAAAAAAACCATGTACAGCTAAACATGAAAAGATTACTGCTAATCACAAAAACCAGGCATCCCAAGTTAAGGATTTCAGTGCCTTTCTATGTATGGGAAGATGCATGAATCTGGGCTCATTGAAATCATTCCTTTGATATTTATCTTAACTGCCTAGGGCCAGTACCCTGTTTTTCTTCACCCTATATCCCCCTCAGGGTGTACTGTCACCAGCAGTGGCCGATGGTTTGATGGTGGGCAACATTCATTGTTTACTAAAATATGGAGGCAACATTTTTTTGTCCACGTTATTAATATTTACATTACCAGCCAGTTCCTTATGTGCTCTTTCTTTGATAGCAGGGTTCCCCTTCTGTCTTTTAGACTGGGGTTCAAGTTTTGACTTGTCCATATACCATGGGAGATTCCTCTTCTGTAGGATGGGTATCTCAAAACTTGCTTGACTAAGTCGTTGGACGGAACGAAGCAGATCAAACAGGCAAGAGTTCTTTGGAACAATCAAGAACCATAAAATGGATGGAATTGTTACCAAGTGATCTGAGATGGGCACCAGACTCAGTGAAGACAGACATTTAACAGACCCCATGATCTGTGTCCTCGAAAAAGCCAGAATAGACTTGGTAGTCTTGTGAAATAAATGCTGAAGATGATTACAAAGCCAGGTGTGAGCCGTTTGGGCCATGTCAGTGGCATCCAGAAGGTCATGGAGGAAGGGTGGGAGCGGCAAGGGGCAGGCTTGATCCTGGAGGTCTTCCTGGAAGTAGTGAGTTGGGACCTGCCTTTCAGAGGTAGGGAGGGATGTGGTTACTGGAAGGAGAAGGGCTGCAGCTAGAGAGAAACAGCCTCCGCTCTAGTTCAAACCCAGACGTGACTTAAAAAAGTCAAGAATGCATTTCTCTCCAGGGTATTCACTGTGGGAGAGGTGGGTCAAACGGCTTTGCCCTTGTCACCAGCTGTAGACGCAGAAGGGGACGTCCCCATCTCCTGCCTGCTCAGGGAGCAGAAAGACCTGGGCGACCTTGACTCTGAGTACATTGCCCTTTGGCAGCTCCCAGGACCTGTGTGCCCCATGGCTTGCGCCATCTTGAAGCCAATAATTAAGGAATGGACCCTCCAGGGCCCACCCCCTCCCAGCCCTGCCTTATAAGACCCCAGGGACCCTGGCATTCACAGCCACAGCAGGAGACAGGAGCCAGCGTTCCTTGGGGTTCGGGACACCTGGGCAACACAGATGGGGCCTGAGAGTCACCACCTTCCCTGCCGAGTGACCACACGTGCCATGGAGCGGAAGACGGACCTGAGCCGGGAATCGGGGCTTTCTAGGGGCTTCTGGCTTCTCTCCAGCTGTGAGCCAGCACCAGGAGGATTGGCTGGGGGCCTGGAGTCCAAGGCTGTGCCCTCTGCCTTGCAGCCCCCACACCCAGGGCAGGTGAATCTGGAGGATCCTGTCTCGAGGAGACATGATGAGGGCCCTCGCCTCACTGCTGGTTCTTGAGCACTAGGGAGACAAAGCTCAGCCGATGTCCCAGTCCGTTAACTCCCTGCCCCACGAGCCCAACCATGACCACCCCAGAGGGCTGCCCAAGGCTGAGGAATCCGGGGACAAAGGAGGCCTGCTGGGGGAGGACGGGAGAGGCTGAGGCACGGCAGCTGAGGACACTGTCCCTCTGGACAGGCAGCACTGAAGGAGGGGTCTGGGAGTTGGGACTGCCTCTCCGTACCTCCCAAATTGCTCCTTGATTTCTGGGTCTTGGGGAGAACAGCAGAGTGTGCCCCTCTTTGGCTCTAGCCTGGAACAACAGATGAAGGAGGAGGGCTTGGGGGTCTTTGCCTTGTGGTCTTTCCAGGATGGAAGAGTGGTGCTCCCACCCCAGTTGCCCCCATATCCCAGAAAAGACTGGAAGAACAAGAGGTAGGGCCAGATGCCAGCAGGGAACAGCCGTTTTGCATGGGGTTTCGGGGGAAGAAGGGAAGGCTGGGGATGCCGGATGGGTGGTTGGCTGGCAGAGATCATGCTGAGGGTCTGGGACAGAAAGGTGCCCCAAGAGCCTGCTTTAAAGATCACCCCACTGGCGACTGAGCCCAGGGAGGGGGTTACCGCCAGTGTCCACAAGGAACTGGAGGGCCAGCTCAGGGTGAGGGTAGTGAAGCTGGCACTTATCAGGACCCTCTTGCCAGGCCTTCTACCTACATCACATCTATTCCTGCGACAGCCCTGCAAGGTAGGTGCTATCATCCCATTTTACAGATGGGAGAAGAGGACTCGGAGAGGTAAAAACCTTCCGCAGCATCACGCAATCCGTAGTAAGGAGTCGGGATGCAAGAGGATTTAAGCGTGGGTGCATCTGTCTGCAAGGGACCCCTGTGCTGCTCGCAGAGATGCGTGGGGGGAGGCTTCCCTGGGCTTCTCTCCGGGGGATCGTGGCCATGATCCAGGTTGAAGGAGCCAGGGCCTCCCTGGAAGGCTGTAGGGTCTCTGGCGGTGGCGGGGGGGGGGGGGTCCCTGTGCCCAGTGTCAGCCAGGCTGATGACCTCAGTCAGGACAAGGAAGGACTTGGTTGTGGGTGAGGTGAGAGGGGCAGGACCTCCTTGACTCTTAACATCTGGCTTCCCCTGAACGGACAAACGAACACTTTTATGAAAATTGCTGCAGGGCTCCAGGTGAAGCGCTGGAGGGAAGCAGGGGGCCGGGGCCGGGGAACTCCCCAGGAAGGACTCTGGGGAAGCTGTCTGCTGGGGGTGGGGTGTGCTGTCTCTCCGTGGGGACAAACTAGTTCTTGCTACTTATTACAGGTGATTTCATGGGAAGAGGCTGCGTTAGGCAAGTTGTGGGTCTGCCTGTGCAGCTGGCAAAATTATTTCACCTCTGGAACTAATCCATTCATTTAACAAAACTAGGGATCCGCTAAGTGCCAGGCCCTGTTCTAGGCACTGGGGATCTAGGAATGAACAGAACCAACAAAACTCCTTACTCTCCTGGAGCTTAAGTTTTAGTTAGGAGAGAAATGAGAAAGAAGATAAGGAAAATATGTACTTAATCAGATGTAGTAAGTGCTACAAAAAAAGAACCCGAATTTGAAATGTTGCAGAGTGGGCGTGTAAATACTAGGCGGGGATGCAAGGAAGGGTCTTTGGAGTCAGTCTTTGAAGAATGACCTGAGCAAATTCAGCCAGGAAGTCCTCTGGAGGAAGAGTCTTCAGGAAGAGGGAATAGCTGTGTGAAGGTCCTGAGGCAGGAGCGTGTCTGGAGGATTAGAGGACCGTAAAGGGGACCAGTATGGCTGGAGTGGAGAGAAGGGGCAGGGAAGTCATTGGAGACAAGGTCAGAGAGGTCAGCCCTGTATCTAGAAGCCGGATAAAGACGGGCTTCTAGGACACAGAAAGGGCTTTGGCTTACACTCTGAGCCCTCAGAGTGTAAGCAGGAGAGGGAACCCTTAGTGAAGTGAGGGCGTTGGGTGGGATGACCTTGGAGGCCCTTTCTGGTTAGTCTATGATGCAGGGTCTCCATTTGGGATGGAGATGTCTTTCTTCACAGTGTTCGTGTCTGGGAGTGTGTGTGTGTGTGTGTGTGTGTGTGTGTGTGTGTGTGTGTGTGTGTGTGTGTGTGTGTGTGTGATGGGGGTATTTCTGGCTGAGGTCTCCACTCTTGGGACCACTGACATGTTTGGACGGGTAACTAGACTGGGACTAAAGGCCCATCTAGCCCCAAGATTTAGGAACTTCTCCAAGTGCCCAACCTGGGGAATGTCTGCTTGGCGCTCTGGGCCGTGAGCATGCAGGTTTCCACTTGGGAACATGTGACTAGGCCTGGTCTTGTGAGAAGCTGGGTCCCTGGGCAGGTGGGTCCCTGCCTCGTGGGGAAGGGACGAGGAGCCTGGAGGCAGGGCTGCCTGCTGGGGGGGGTGGCCCCCCAGGACAGATCTCAGCCCAGTCAGACAACCCCCTCCAGGCCTGCCTGTCTCTATTTCCAGAGTGTTTTCCAGCCCGGGCAGCTCTGAGGGGGTGTCATGAGTCACCCTCTCAGGGCAGGAAGCTTTGCTAAGGAGGGACAGAGTGGCGGGTGTCATCTGACCAGAGCCAAGGGTCAGTGTCTGGGGCCAGAACAGCACCTCCCAGACCCTGCTTTTCAGTGTCTGTGTTGGGATGGCCGAGCAGGGCGACCCACAAGGAAGGGACCTGAGGACGGTCCTGTGGTCCCGAGTGAGCCACACAGACTGCTTATTTTTTTTTCTTTCTCTGTGGCCACTTATTTTTTATTTTTTTTATTGGAGTATAGTTGCTTTACAATATTGTGTTAGTTTCTCCTGGACAGCAAAGTGCATCAGCTATACGTATACTTATATCCCCTCTTTTTTGGATTTCCTTCCCATTTAGGTCACCACGGAGCACTGAGCAGAGTTCCCTGTGCTGTACAGTAGGTCCTCATTGGCTGTCTGCTTTATACATAGTATTAATAGTGTATATGTGTCAATCCCAATCTCCCAGTTCATCCCCCCGCCGCCCCGCTTCCCCCGTGGTCAGAGGCCTCGGCGGCCAGGGAACAGGGTCTTGTCTGAGCCAGCGTAGGGGCTGCTCTGCCTTCCTGCTCCCACGGTTGGCTCCTGGCTCCAGCTGGGAGGCCGGCCCTGCACACCTGCCTTCCCACTGGAAGTGCTGTCTTCCATCCTCCCCGCGCTGCGGCACCAACCAGCAGCCCTCAGAGGCCTCGCTGAGCTGCTGGTATCTCCTGCTGGGCCGCTGGGCGGATCTGACATCATAGCCTCAGGTAAGTCACTGGGGGCTAAGTGGGGGTTCCCAGCTGAGGAAGGGTGGGTCACACACCGGCTCCCTCTCCCAGCCCCAGCGGCTCCCCATCTCTGCCCAGGTCCCGGGGTGACACAGGAAGCTGCAGCTGGTGCCCTGGGCCATGGCCTGGACACATTCCCTTCTCACCCAGGGCAGCTTCCAAGGACCTGCTGCAGTTCTGCCCAGTCCCAGGGGATTCCTAGCTGGAGAACAAGCCCTCAAGGCAGGATCATCAGGGCCAAGGCCTGACTGGGCTGGAGGAGTGAGGTGTCGCTGAGTAAAGGCCCGGGGGGACCCCTGAGTGTCTCCCTCAGCTGCCTCAGGGGCAGGTGGAGAGCAAGGGCTCTGATTCCACGGGCTGTGGCCCCGGCCAGTGCCCTCCTGGCTCCTGGTGACCTTTGCAGGCACCTTGGGCTGCACGGAGGCTGCTGGCTGTGGCATCTCTCTCCAGTGCTCTGCCGTCCCGCTCCCACTGTTTGCTGTGGCTCACAGCTTCCCCCTTCCTCAGGTCACCTTGGAGGTCAGAGAATCTCCCCCACTCTCGCGTGGATCCTGGCCCAGCCTGGCCCCGGCAGCAGGCGGCACGAGATGAGGGCTCCCTTGCCAGTCCCTCCTCCCTGCCTTTGTCTCTTCCTGCCCGTGGGCTCGGCTGGGGTGTGGAGGGAGGGAGGGCCACTCTTCCCATCCAGGCCCTGGGTCACTAGCACCTCATAACTTTCTCTTCCACTGAGGACACAGCCAGCAGCTCCTGCCATGGACAGGTGGTACCTGGGTGAGTCCCCTGAACCCCATCCCCCCACCTTCTCAGACTCTGACACAGGTGTCCACCCCATCACTTTCAAGTGCACCCCCAGCTCCCCAGGAGTACAGGAAAAGCAGAAACAAGGAGAGGCGGGATTTCTAGACAAGGGCATCTCGGTATGGGTCCTGGGCGTGCCGTCATCTCTGCTCCCAGCATCTCTGAGCTGCAAGAGCTGGGAAGGCAACTTGTGCAACAGCCCCCTTTCTGTCTGTGTGTCCATCTGTCTGTCCACCTGCAGGAACTCTGAAGCCAGACTGCTGGGTTCAGAGCTTGGTTCCCCCACTTTGTAGCTGCCTGACCTCTGGCAAGTTATTTTACTTCTCTGTACCTCAGTTTCTTCATCTATAAAATGGGAATGATAGTAATGCCTTCCTTGCCTCATAGAGTTGCTGTGATGATTAAATGAGTTAATTTTTGTAAAGTGTTCAGAACAGTACCTCGCATATAGAGTTAAAAACGCAGCTACTGATTTATTTCTCTTGTCTTCTATCATCTCCTATCTATCTACCTATCTATCCATCTATCATCTTCATCATCATCATCATCTATCATCTATTATAGTCATTCATCTATCTATCTATCTATCTATCAACTTTCTACCTATTTTTATACTCCAGAAAGAATCCACAGTGGCTTACAAACATAGACAAAATGTACTGAGATACCAAGATAATGTATAGTAAGGAGGTACCAGTGTCTGTGTGGAGGGCCCCAGGAGTTTTGGGAGTACAGCCGTGGGGGCTTTCTAGCTCTGGTTTTGTCCCTGACTGGGTGTTTCAGGCAAATCCCTCAACCTCCCTGCCCTCAGTCTTCCTGGGCTGCCCAGTGGGGATCATGGCGCTGCCCTGGCCACCTTCAGGGTCATTGTGGAGTCAATGACCAGCTCAGTTTCTTTATCTGTGGAATGGAGCAAACGTGCATTCGGCAGGACAATGCATGCAAGAACTTGACACACGCTCAGCCCCTACCAAAGGTTAGCTCTGTTGTATTTTGATGAATATTCATCACTTGGCCCTGAAAGCAGAAGAGCTGAATGGGTGTCTCGGCTCCTGGTCTGCAGGCTGTGACATTTCCTCTTTCCATCTCACCCTCATGTTCATTCTGCTGGAAGCTGGTTGGCTTTTCTGGGTCTGACAGTGTATGACAGTAACAATAATGACACTTACTGTGTACCAGGCCCCCTGCCACACCCTTTACTGCATTATCTCACTTTCTCCTCATCACAACCCATTCTACAGATGAGGAGACTGAGGCACACAGAGGTTAAGTAACTTGACAGAGGCCATATACTGAGCAAGTGCAGGGGCCAGGAAGTGAACTCAAACCTTGATCCCATGGCCACTGCTCCAGGAAGATTAATAGATGGAGTCCTTTTGAAGGACTAACCCACCCCTGATGAGCACTGACTGCTGACCTTGGCCCTTTGGTTATAACTGAGCATCAGCCTCTACTGGAAGCCAATTCGATCGATTAGAACTCAGCTAGGAATGTGAGCTACCCAGCGCTGCGGTCCCCAAGGTGAGTGGGGCCACAGTAGAGGCGGGGAGGAGGCCTTGGAAGTGTGGGGAATTTCCTGATTCCTAAAGCTGAGGGTGTGGCTCTCAGTCTCCACCTTGCCTCTCACCGCTGTGTGCCCTTGAGCCAGGGCCCTACCCTCTCTGTGCCTCAGATGACTCATCTGTAAAATGGGGAAATAACACAAAGTGCAAGGAACTAATAGGAACGTGTTTTGCAAATCATGAAAACAAGGCGCTCTCCCTGTGGCAGGGCTTGGTCCCTCCCGAGGGAGCCTACCGTGTAACAGTGGGAAACTGGCACGGAAGCTGTGCTTCACGGCTGGAGAAGGAGAGTGCCAGAGGCTGCAGGAGACGAGGGGTTCGTTAGGGATGACACTGACTGAGGTGTGAGCTGTTAGATGCAGCCTGGATGGATGAAGAAGATAACAGAGGAAAGGGCGCTCCCAGGCAGCGAAGGCCTGGAGGTGTGAACGTGCATGGGGGGCTCAGGTGGGCTGTGAGGCGGGAGGGGCCGGGTACCCTGGGACCACCGCAGAGGAGCCTTGAGTGCCAGACAAGACACATCAGCCGAAACAGCGATCTCCATAGCGGTGGGTGAGGTGGGCAGCTGCTAGGGTCAGGGGTCTCCATGGGACCCCCGACTGTAGTATACAGTCTCCTGGGGGTCTCCATGGGACCCCCAGGCTGTAGTATACACGGAATATATTTCGAAACTCCCACTTCCCCATTGTCACAGCCGCAGCCGTGACCTCTCGGGCTGGGGGAAGGACACCACGGCTGATCTGTCCCCAGCACTTCTCTCTGGAAATTTCCTTGGGGAGGGTTTGGAAAGCCGGCCAACTCCTCCCTACCCCTGCTGCCCCTGCACCTCCTCATGCCTCAGCAGGAGACCCACTACCCACACCAGGGCCTTTCTTGTGACCAGGGTAAATATTACCTGGCACTGTTAATGTTTAATGCCCCCCCCCATCCCTGGCCACCCCACAGCCAGGCACTCTCCCCGAAGCAGAGGCCGCGGGAAGAGGGCAGTGGGACGTGCCCGTCTGCGGGGGGACATGGCAGGATTGTCAACAGATGATGGTGAGTGTGTGTGCGCGTGTGAAACATTAGGTGCCTCGGACCATCTTTGGAGGGTGAGCAGGACCCCACTCTTCCGTCTCCTGGCACCCCTGCCTTCCAAGTGTACCCACCACCTCTGCCACATCCCGTGCCAGCCTTCCCGCTAAGAAAATATGCTTTTAAAAGAGAATCCTGCCTTAACTCCAAAGAAATCTAGCTTGAATGGCAGAACCTTGGGCGCCCAGTAGGAGCTGCTGGGGGGTGGGGAGTGGTGAGCTTCTATCCTGACTTTCTGGCATGCATCCGTCCTGGTTCCATGTATCTTTGGGACTCTCTAAGCTCAGAGCAGCAGGCAGATGGGGGTCAGGCTGGCTGGGGCAGGAGTGGGCCCCTCTGCTCAGCCTTTTCAGGCTGGCTTTGGGGTGAGAGTCCCCAAGATCAGGACACGCGCCCAGAAGTCATCCTGCGAACGAGGGTGATCAGGCCTGGAATCCAGTAGGCCTTCTGTCGTCTGGTGGTCTTAGAGCCAGATCTAGAAAAGACGAGGGCTTTGGGTGAGGGCTGGCTCATCCAGTGGCTCAAGACGTGGTGGTCAGGGAGGAGACGGGTTCCTGGTAGGGTGAGGGAAGCTGTGAGTTTGCTCATGGCTCTGACACGAATGCCCCATGTGACCTTGAACAAGACCTGAACCGAATCTGGGGAGACAACTTCGGAGGTCTTCTGCATGGTGACGGGTGCCTGGGCCCCCCCATAGGCTCCCTTGGCCTCAGGCCCTACAGGCCCAGGAGCAGGCCCCCTCTAGCCTGTTCTCTCCTGGCCTAGGGCGGGTGTACCGCCAGGACAGCTGGGCTCACCAGGCCCCACGGCCCAGGCACAGTTCAGCACAGCCTGGGAGGTGCCGACTGGTGCGTTCCTTTGACCTTGGGCACTGCTGCCCTAGTGCCAAGAAGGGGCTCAAGTAGGGCAGAGAAAAGGGGCCACCCCTAGCCGTGGCAGAAAAGCTCTGGCCAGGTGCCCTCCAGCTGCCCAACAGTGAGTGTGCTCAGTTTACAGGGCCGGAAGCAGAGCCATGATACTGCTCGGGGCTGGAGACTGGACCGAACCACCTGGCCTTGAAATGTCTCCTTCCTCCTGACCATGTGACAGGCAGCCCAGCAAAGGGGTTAAGCACCTAGATTCTTAACAACCAATTGCCTGGGTTCATTCCCAGCTCGACCCTTTTCTAGCTGTGTGACTGTGGGTGAGTTGCTTTGCCCCTCTGTGCCTCTGTCTTCTCATGGACTATATTGGAAGAATATTAATGCCTCATAGGGTTGTTACAGTGGTTAAATGAGCTACTGCTTTGTTAGCCGCAGCCTGGCACATGGTAAGCACAATATATTAATGCTTCTGAAATAAATTTGCTTCCCCCTGAGGATAGCAATGTAGGAGAGAAGAATCTAGAAACATGGGTCCAAGAGTCAGGTCTGCCTCCAACTTTTATTGGGACTTTAGAGTCTTCAAACTGGGCCTCAGTTTCCTCCTTCTGTTCAGTGAATGTTAAGGTTCTATTTATTTATTTATTCATCCGTTCACTTCACAAATATTTGCTAAGTACCTTGTAGTTCATTAGTTATATGGAGAGAGGTTGCTGGTGAGTCTTATGGGAGATGCCTCTGTTGGTCTTTTCCTACCTTTGTATGAAGCAAGGAGAGGAAGGAACCAGCCCCTCCCAGAGGTGCCAGGGGCCTCCACAGGCATCGTGGGTCCCTGCTTTGGAGGCACAGTATCTGGTCCCAAGCCGATGGTTGGGAGCTGCCTAGGGCAGTGGGGACTCACCAGCCCCCACTTGTGGGTGTCTCTCCACCAGCCTCACCTGGCCCCCTTGGACCCCTAGGGGTGCTGGGATGGGAAGGATGGGAGTTCCACAGTTTCTGTGGCTGAAACACACCGCCGTCGGTGACTCACCCTTGACCCACTTCTGGCTCTCTCCTCAGGTGGCAGCCCCAAGGAGGACGTGGACCCATTCTCCTATGGTGAGCCTGGTGGGCCCCTCCTCCGCACCCTTCCTGAGCCCCCCCACCCATGTAACCCCGGTTCCTGGCTCTGTGTTATGTGTCCCCCACCTTCGCCAGTTACTGTAGGGCTGCTGCCAGGTTGGCTGCAGGGAGGGGTCTGGGATCACTCATCCCACTTCCTTGCCCTCTCCTCCCTCAGACTATGAGACTGTCCGCAACGGGGGCCTGATCTTCGCTGCCCTGGCCTTCGTCGTGGGGCTTATCATCATCCTCAGTAAGTGGGGCCTTCGTGTGGGAAGTGGGGCGCTGATGGGGACACATCACTGAGCGCACTGGCTTCCCAGGTGCGGGGTGGAGGGGGGAGAGCCCTCTCGCCCCCTTCCCAGATCCAGGAAGGGGGAAGTGAGTTTCTCGGACCCCCTCCCGTCCCCCACGCAGGATGTGGAAATGGATGGCCACCTTGATGGAAAGAGGAGTCTTGGATGCCCCATTGCTTGGTCCTCAGACCACCCAGGAGGTTCCTTCTTCCTCCAGGGAGCCCTCCCGTGGATGCTGGGGGGAAGGCTGTGGAGATGGGAGAGCTGGCTTCCAGTGGCCCAGGGAAGCTCCAGTGCACGTGGAGCCAGGCGAAGGGAGGGAACCAGCCTCCACTGGACACCCCCTCCCCCAGATCTGGACGCTTCCTTGGCTTGAGCTACATCTCGGCCCATTTAATCCTTTTGGCAACACTGAGGGATGGCCACCAATGTCACCATTTTGCAGATGAAAAACCAGACCCACCCTGATAGGGGCAGCAAGCTGCCTGAGGTTCCGTAGCTGAATCGGAAGCGGAGCGGGTTCAGCTGCAACCCCCCCCCCCGCAACCCCCTGCCTGCTGCCGGGAGGCAACCGTGCCTGGCAGCCAGAGGCCTTCGGCACCCCTACTCTCTGGGCCTCAGTTTGCTCATCTGTTAAATGGGGATGATCCCACTTGCCTCAGAAGGTTAGGGCTGGCAGCCAAAGGCACAGCAGCCAAGGAAGCATTCAGAACGCTCCAGCGTAGGCATGGGGCGTCCTAGGGGAGAAAAGGGTCCTGGCTCCAGCCCCAGCCCCGGCAGGCACACAGCAGGAGCCCTGTTCAGGTGCAACCAGAAGAAACATACACGGAAACACACCAATGAAGAGAGAGAATGTAGCAGATACACCTGTGTCCTGGGATCCTAACACATCCATGGGTGGTGCCCCCCCTCCTGACGGCTGCGCTTTGCAGACGTGGCCAGTCTCCCCGATTCCCCTGGAGGCTCCCTGGTGGCGGTGTTGAGCACGTAGGAGGTGGAAGGCAGATGGGCAGGAGCAGGGGTCTTGGCTCTGGACTTCCTGCCATTCTTCTCCAAGAGCTTTTACTGAGCAGCGTCTGCAGGCCCAGCGCCACGCAGCGGGCGCCACAATGGCCCAGGCTCAGCCCCACGCTCAGGGCGCTCCCCACGGAGCCACTGCAGCGAGTGTTTGTTGACTGACCAATCGACTGGCTTGGGCTTCTGATTGCTTATGGTGCAGCCCTATATAGAGAGAGAGACAGTCAACTGTGGCCTCCAAGGCAGACACCAAGCGGTACAGGCAGGTGGGAGGGAGGAGGGAATACAGAGCCGAGTCCTCCAGGGCAGAGAGGGTCTCCTTGGAAAACTAACTTCCTGTCTCTCTTTAAGGCAGACGATTCCGCTGCGGGGGCAGGAAGAAGCACCGGTGCGTGCCTGCCTGGGTGACTGATGGGGTGGGCGGGGCGGGGGCGGGGGCGGGAGGAGCAGGTCGAGAAGTTTGGTCACTGAGGCCTGTGAGGAGGGTCTACAACTTCAGGGACCCCTGAACTCGCCCCCCCCCCCACTTACCTGTCTGCTTTCCTCCATCCCAGGCAAGTTCACGAAGATGAGCTGTAATGAGAGGTAGGTTTGCGAGGGGCGGGCAAGGGGGTGGCCGGGGATGGCTGTGGTTAATAAGGAAGAGGTGAGGATGAGCTGGGAAGGACGTCAGGGTCTTTCATCCATCAGCTAGGTGTCTGTCACCCTCATATGTTTTTAAACGATGGCCAAGTGCCTGGCGTGGCACGTGTAGCCAAGGGAGGCTGCTGAGACATGCCAGGGAGAGGTAAGATGAATAAGGAACGAAATGAGAGTCCCGACCTCTGCCCCCTCACAGCCCCAATCCTGTCTTTGTCTTTGCAGAGCCAGTCATGTCCACCATTGCACCGGGGCCGCTTGGGAAGCGCTCCCTGAGCTATAGGTCTTTGTACCCGGGACTACCAGGCCCTCGGGCTGAAGGAAGCCCCGGGCTCCGCATGACCCCTGGGTGGGCATCGCCTCCTCCCACCCCGTGCTGATAATAAAACCAGCCTCAGAGACGGCTCCTTCCCTGGCCTGCCTCCCTCCCTCCTTCTCTCCTGTAACTGCCACCATCCGCTCCTCCAGGTCGGAGTCCATACAGCCCGGTCCCTTGTTTTTCAATCATTCGCTCAGGTGCCCATGCCTACTTAAGCAAGAAGTTCAGTACCATCCCCTCTAGGACTTTCCTAGTGATGCCAAGGACCCTAGAGACAGAGGGCTCAGGCTGCCTTCCAAATGCCAGGCAAAGAGAAAGATGGGAAGGTCAAGGTCACAGGTTCAAACCCGCTGGGTCTGTTGGAGCTGCCTGATCATCGGCCCAGGCCCTGGGTGGGGCTGCTGGAGCTCTCCAGTGGGAGACGCTGCAGCCATGCCCTGGGCTGCCAGCGTTGTAGCTGTTTGTGGCCATACTATGTGCTCTGCCATTTCCCCAGGTGCACCAACGTGCCAGGGTGGGTGGGTCTAGGGGTCCAGGCGGGGGCCTCAGCACACGCTCTCTTCCTATCCCCTTCCTGACCCTGGTGCTAAGCTCCGGCCACCCCTTTTCCACTCGTGGGGCCAGGGGGCCTCAGCTGGACCTAACCTCATCCATCTATTTGGGTGCTGACTTGGTTAACCCCAGGGCCAGGGGCCAGAAAGTGGACGGTGAGGGTGGGCCCCTTGTTAACCGTTTCCTCCAGCCCCCTGTCCGCTCTGGCAGGCACTCACCCAGGACAGCTTCAACCCAGGATGGTGTCAGGCCGGCCCTGCCACCAGCGCCTGACTTCCTGTTGCCTGGGGCCCCCTGGCAGCCCAGCACGCTGCTCCCCTCGGGCAGTTTCTGTGCCCTGGAAGGAGCCCCTCTTCCCTCTCTCTCCCTTCCCGGCAGAGGCCTCTGCGAGAGGCTGGATGGGATGGTGGGATCATGGCACTACCTAGTGTCCAGTTTACTCATCTGGGTCCTGGAGCAGCCAGGGAAGGAGGCGGGACTGGCCTGGGAACCCAAGACAGCAGCAAGTGAGCAGAGTTTAAAGCGAACAGGGAGGGCGTGTTTGGGGACCAGAGGCAGGGTAGGCAGCATTCTGCTTGAGAACTGAGCTCTTTGTCATAATCCACTGCTGCCTGGACCACCAGCCTTCACAGACTCGCAGAATGCTTGAGCACCAAAGGCCCCTAAAGAGTAAAACAAACAATCCTCAATTTTCAGCAAGGGAAACTGAGGTCCCGAGAAAGGCAGCGACTTGTCCAGGTGACCCTGCCAGCCTGTGTCGGAGCCAAGCTACAACCCAGGTCTCTGGCCCCCCAATTTCAGAGTCCTTCTCACTGACCCCGTGGGTTGGGAGGAGAAGCTCCAGGGAGACACAGAGGGGAAAGCCTGATTCTTACAACTCAGAGCTAAGGTCTTTGTGACACCCTGCTCCGAATGTGGGCTCACCCATGACAAATAAATCCTGAGAGGCCAAACCCTTAAATAGAATTCAGTATTTCCATACACAAGACACTGGAGCCATCCACGACAGTGGGAGAAATGAACGGGAATGGGGCAGGTCCAGCCAGTGGGGCTTTTGGGAGGAGGGGTCTCCTGAAGCTTCTTGGATGTAGCAGCAAGGTGAACGAGAAGAGGGGTATTCCAGGCCTGCGGCCTGCCTGAGGAGAAGTAAGCGCCTTGGAGAGGAGCCACATTTCTAGAAGGTTCCATACACAGGCCCTGAGCTGCCAACCCAGAGGGCAATTCCAGCTGCTTTGGAGGGAAATGGTCCTGAGTGAGTCACTTCCGCCTCTGCCCCTGCTGCAAGCCCTCTGTCTGCCAGTCTTCCAGACTGTCGCCCTGCAGAACCTGGGGTGCTGTTCAAAGCACTAGCTACCCAGCATCCCCTCCAGAACTATCAAATATTAACCTTGGGATGGGCCCATGCCAGGTGATGCTTAACCAGCTCCCAGGAGAGCAGCCAGTGCGGAAACCACAGATCCAGGTGACATTCAGAGCCCTCATCAACACTTTCCCTTCCCCCTCCATTAAGGTCACGTTGACTGGGAGCTACTGAACTTTCACTTCACTTTGGGATTTTCCACAATTCGTACACAGATTGTCACAAATAACAACCAAGGCTGGGAAGTGATTGAATGAATTAACTTTTAATCACACAACAGCAACAATAGCAGCCTTAGTCTGAGGGGATGCAATTTCCTTTGTCACCACCAGATGGAGCATGTGTCTTACTCCAAATCCCTTTCAAACAGGCTTTCAACTCAGTCTAAGGGCTGGTGGAACCTTTGTTGGGAGGAGGGGCCTCCCGGTCTGCCAGGGGCTCTGGTTTCCCAGGAAAGCCCTGAGCTCTTCTCATTCCGTCTGCACACCCCTCAGGTGTATCACCTGCCCTTGCTCTGGGATAATTCTTGGCTGTGTGATCTCGAGCCCTCCTCACTCCTCCTGGAAGGGAGAGACCCTCTGTGATCTGCACATCTTCCTTACCTTAGGGTGACCATGAGACCTTCACCCACATAGTTTGAGTTAATCAACGTCATGAGCATCAACGTCATGAGCAGGACCCAGAGAGAGGTGGGTTAGGAGAGGGCGGCCCCAAGACCCCCCACCCCCAACCGCCGCCCGCAGCAACCCCACTGGTCCTATCTCACCCAAGGGAGTGGGCGCGCTGAGCTGAAGAGGGGCCCAGGGCAGAGGGGAGTGCTGAGCCTTCCCCCAGGCCCTCCTCCCACTCATCCCTGCTGGAGAGATTAATGGCCGCCCTGTTGATCTGCGGCCCCAGGCAGCTGAGGTCTGAACTGCAATTCAGCAGGGCCTCCGGGCGGCAGTGACCCACTCCTTGCCAGGCGTTCATTCTTCATCGTCCTCCTGACGTACACTCGGCCAGGGGAGATCAGAGGCCAATGCTGTGGCCGCCCAGCCTTGTCCTGTCGTCGCAGTGAGTCTCTGGCTGGGAAGATGGATCGGGCCTGGGCCTTGGAGCCGGGACCACAGCAGTCCCACTGCAGGGCCTTGGGAGGGCAGCGCGGAGCCCGGGGCTGGGCTGGGAGAGTCAGCGTGGCGCCCGAGTGAGCCAGCCTTAGAAGAAACCCTCCCCTTAGCCTCGGTGTCCCCCTCCCACACTGGGGACACTCAATGTCGTCTGCAGTTGAGTGACTGAGGGCTTGGGAAGAAATCCTGTTTAGAACTTGGGGCCTTGGTGCCCATGACCTCAGCTTGACACTGGGGGTTGGGGGGACCTAAGGAGGCGGCCGCAGAAACCAGGGTGAGGGGTTTTCCCAGGTATGGAAGGGCCTCCTACCTGAAAGGAACTCGAACCCACTGCATGTAGGGGTGGCGGCTCCCCAGGCTCTGACTCAGCAGCTTATTTGGGGGGCTATTAGGCTGCCTGCCCTGAACCTGCGTGACCCCCCAAGCCCCCTCCTCAGGCCCTGGGGTGCTCCTGGCTGCTGTTGGTCTCCAGAGCTCTTAAACTCGGTTCCCTTTTCAAGAAATTCTCTGTTGCTTCCCTGAAGGCCTTCCTTGGTGTCACCAAGAGGAATTCCCCAGGTGAGGTGGCGGGGCGGGCATAGAAGACGGGCAGCTCCAGGCGGGGGCAGCAGCTCGAGGCCCCGGAACCTCGCCTGCAGCTCAGTGCCGTCCGTGCTGCGGACGGTAGGGAGCTGGCCTCATTGCCAGCTTTGCCTTCAGCCCACTGTGTGACCGTGAGACGGCCCTCGGCTGCCTCTGGACTTGGCTTTGGGAAAAGCAAACACAGGACAAAAATTCCAGGCGCTGGCTTCAAAGTCAAGGGGTTCTGGGAAGGGATAAGTGGGGACCTGTAGCTGGTCCCCTTGTTGCCTCCTGCCCCCAGAAGAGCAGTGCTCAGGGAGGCTGGGTGTGTGCGCGTGCACACACACACACACACACAGACACACAAATATACACTCGCTCCCTCCTAGTAGTTAAAACAGAGGCGCCCAGCAAGTAATGAAGGCAGACAAAAAGACACACTTGACAAAGCAGAGGAGATGAGGCTGGCCTGGCCCAGAGCCAGGAGCGTGTTGAATTCTCTCGTGGTCTTTGTTTCCTGAAAGGCCTATCAATCAGTAACACAGCTGTGCCAACCCAGCCTGCACGGGAGCTGAGTGCCCACCACCCCTGCCACAGTAAGTAATATTTCAGGTCTCGTGTCCGTGGACCATCTGCTCCTGATGCAGTGACTCACGTCATCCCGGAGTGGCCTCAGCCCTCAGATGCCCTCCTCCCAGGGGACCTGCTGGGGGCCCCATAACTCCTGGCATTCTGACAGTCCCTTTATGTCTGTCTGCACGGCCTGCAAGCCGCATGAGGGCGGGGGTGGCGTCTGATGGTTTACCCAGCAATCCCCAGCGCCTCGCCCATCCTAGCATGTGCTCAATAAATGTTTACTGTTGACTGAGCACATGACTGGCTGGCCGGAGGAATGAATGAGTGATTACCCACAGCTGGACCTACCACTTCCCTGCTTCTCAGGGGGCAGGGAGAGCTGCTGGGCATTGCAGTCCGGGCAGGTAGCTGGGTAGTGTGTCTGCCGGGTGGCGCTCATGAAGCTTGGACGGGGAGGGGGCTACCAGGGGCCTGTCCCAGTGACAGCCGGCATTTTGTCCCTGGCATCACAGTTAAGATCAGAGGCTTTGGAATCAGCCGGCCCAGATGTGAGCCCTGGCTTGGCCAGCTGTGGACTATGGGACTGTGGGCAAGTCCCCCCTGAGCCTCAGTTTCCCGAAATGGAGAAACAATGTCTGACTCGTGGAGTTCCTGCTCCTGACCGGTGCTCGGTGACCAGTGGCTGCTGTGATTACTTTCTCGAATGTTCTCCCAGTGCTGACACTGGATGCTGCTGTCTTTCCCTGGACCCCTGCAGGCATCTCAGCCCTTGGCCATAATGTTTTACCGTCCAGTGCATTCTTCCCAGGACACTGTTCACGGCCAGGAGGTAGGGGCTCCTGAGTCCACCCTCAGCCCCAGACCCTCCTCAGCACCCTTTGGGCCACAGTGGGGACTTGGTCTGGCCCATCCTGGTAGGCCCCGCCCACTGGGTCCTCTGCCAGCTTGGCCATGGGCTCCCCCGCTCCCTTGAGACCAGTGGAGGGTGGTCTATGGCTGCTGTGCTGGGACCAGGAAGGGTCTGTGGAAGAACTTTCTGTGTGTGTGTTGGGTGTGCGAGGGATTGTGTGTGAGTGTCCATGTACGTGTATGTGCATTTGTGTGTGTGTGTGTTGGAACGGGGGAAGAGCCAGACAGACAAGGTGGTAGGGAACTGACTGCATGGAGGATGCAAGAGGCTGGGCCCAGAGTCTGGAGGCCAGGGAAATGGGCAGCTCCACTCTGCTGGCCCCTCTCTGGACCTCGGCCCCCTCAGCTGAGAATGGGGGCTGGGTCAGAGGTCATTGTCTGTTGCTCCCAGTGATTCTTAGACACACAGACACAAAGCTGGGGCAGGGAGTGAGTCCAGATCCCAGCTTCACTGTGACACATGGCCTGGGGTGAGGGGTAGCTTGTGTGGTGGAGGATCTGAGCCTGCGGCACCCCCATCCCGTCCCGGGATGCTAGGGGAGGCAGATAACCAGATTCCCTGTGCAGAGACCTGGGAATGGAGGCATCTGCAAGCGACCAGAGACTACAAGGTGCAGGCAGTGGGATGTCCCCTCTGGAGGGCAGAGCCAGGGCCCAGGCAGAGGGAGGGGGGCTCCTGGGCTTTTAAACTGCCCTCTCCAGGGAGTTTTGGAAGACTTATTCTCTTCTAGATCTGATGTTTTTCCTCCCCTCAAACCACGCAGTGAAACAAGCAAAAGCAGGAATAGTGCAGTGGAAGAGGCATTGGAGGTGGGGCAACACAGGCTTGGGTTTGGAGCTTGGCTCTGTCACTGACTAGCTGGGCAGCAGCGGGCAAGTCCCTTAGCGTCTCTGAACCTCAATTTCCTCATCTGTAAAATGGGGATCACAATGCCCATTAAAGAGACTGAATGAGATCATGTGTGTAAAGGAGATCTGTAAGCCGTAAAGCGCTACAGAAATGCAATGTGGATGTTTTAAAGTTTTACGTTCTTTTTTTTTAAATTGAAGTAGAGTTGATTTACAATGTTGTGTTAGTTGCAGGTGTATGACAAGGTGATTCAGTTATACATATATGTATATCTATTCTTTTTCAGATTCTTTTCCATTATAGGTTATTACAAGATATTGAATATAGTTCCCTGTCCTATACAGTAGGTCCTTGTTGTTTAATTATTTTATATATAGTAATGCATATCTGTTAATCCCAAACTCCTAATTTATCCCTCCCCCTTTGGTAACCATAAGTTTGTTTTCTATGTCTGTGAGTCTGTTTCCGTTTTGTAAATAAGCTCATTTGTATCTCTTTTTTAGATTCCACATATAAATGATATCATATGATATTTGTCTTTCTCTGTCTGACTTACTTCACATATTATGATAACCTCTAGGTCCATCCATGTTCCTGCAAATGGCATTATTCATTCTTTTTGATGGCTGAGTAATATTCCATTGTATATATGTACCACATCTTCTTTATCCATTCATCTGTTGGTGGACATTAAGTTGCTTCCTCATCTTGGCTATTGTAAATAGTGCTGCTATGAACATTGGGGTACATGTATCTTTTTGAATTAGAGTTTTCAGCTTTTCTGGGTATATGCCCAGGAATGGGATTGCTGGATCATATGCAATTCTAGTTTTAATTTTTAAAGGAATTTCCATAGTGGCTGCGCCCATCTACATTCCCACCAACAGCGTAGAAGAGTTTGCAACGTGGGATGAAGCAATGTCAACCAAGGTTTTCATTGGGTTGGGTGTTTGATTGCATGCTTTTCAGTATACTTCGGCAAAATATATGTTGAATATTTAAATATCAAGTATGTGCTGGTCACTGTGTTTGGTATTTTGACAAGCTTGAGTGGAAATGTTTTATGAAACAGAACATAAACCCATAGAAGATCTTCTAGTCTGGTGTTTCCCAAATGCCAGTCCGAAGACCCATGCTGAGCTGCTTACCTTCAAATTACCTGGGATATGTAGAATACAGATCCCTGCTTCTGGAATCTGGAATCTCTCTTTCTCTCCCTGTCCCCATTGCGAGTGAGCGTGTGTGCGTGTGCGCGCGTACGTGCATTTGATTAGTTGAATTTGGGAACCACTGATCTAGTTCAGTCCTTTTCTGAACAGTGGAATCTGAGCCCCAGAGAGGGGAGATGCTCTCAGAGGACAGCATATCACGGGCCAGGGGTTTCGGGAGCACCCGTACCTTTTACACTTTTTCCAGCCCGTCCCAGGTCCCCTCAAAGGCTTGGCTTCTGAGGACGTGCCTCAGCAGGGTGCTAGAATATGGAAGCAGAAGACTTGAGCTGGAGTCTGAGCTCTGCATTTAGTGGCTGCTTAACCTTTAGCAAGTCACTTGCTTCTTGCAGCCTCGATTTCCTCATCTGTAAAATGGAGGTATTGATGCCTGTCTTGCTGTGGGGGGTCTTCCTGTGAGCGTGCTCTGAAGGCTGCACAGCTCCACTTTTTAACTCCGGGTAGAGACAGACCTGACCTTTCTTTCTTTCTTTCTTTTGTGGCTGTGTCAGGTCTTAGTTGCGGTGTGCGGGATCTTTCGTTGCGGTGCACAGGCTTCTCTCTAGTTGTGGCACGCGGGTTTTTTCCTCTCCAGTTGTGGCGCGCGAGGTCCAGAGTGCGTGTGCTCTGTAGTTTGCGCCACGCGGGCTCTAGGTGAGACGCGTGGGCTCAGTATTTGTGGCACATGGGCTTAGTTGACCTGCAGCATGTGGGGTTTTAGTGCCCCGACCAGGGATTGAACCCTCATCCCCTGCATTGGAAGGCGGGTTCTTTACTACTGGACCACCAGGGAAGTCCCCAGACCTGACTTTTCTAAGGAGAAATTCCACAGGCTGAACTTTCTTCCACTTCCGCCAGGTGCAGCCGGGTCTAATATGGAAAGATAATCCTCTCAATGAAGCAGCTGCCGCCCCGCTTCACCCCGCCCCTCCCCAAGGTTACAGGTGCTAGTCTTTGGGCGACACCTACTGACCAGGTCTGGTACTGCATCCTCCGGTAGCCCAACCACAGCGGGGAAAACTTGTCTCCTTGGACATTCACAGCCACCGTATGAGGTAGGTGTTATGTTCCCATTTTACAGATGAGAAAAGTGAGTTCATGGGAGGCACAGTGAACCTCTGATTCCAGGTGCTTTGTTCAGCTCCATCTCCTCCCTACCTCTTGCTCTTAGACTGAGCAGAGTGGGGAGCCGTTCTCTCCTAGGCAGAAGAGAGCATGCTGAATCACCCTGAGTTAGGAACTGGGATTAG
This sequence comes from Grampus griseus, assembly GCF_964374135.1. Taxonomy (NCBI): domain Eukaryota; kingdom Metazoa; phylum Chordata; class Mammalia; order Artiodactyla; family Delphinidae; genus Grampus; species Grampus griseus. Next base: position 15,383,212 of record NC_139002.1, read on the forward strand.
GGGAGTGGCCAGAGTTGCGGGGCCAGCTCCAGGCTGGTCCGAACTGTTGTCCTGTGGCAGCAACCCCACCAGGCAGAAGACTTGTGTTCCCCAGCTCCAGACAAGCTAGACTGATGGCAGGGGCTTCAGCTGCAGGAAGACTCTCTGAGGAGGCTCAGGGAGGCTGTTTGGCCACACTGCCATGAGCTCGGCTGTTTTGGGCAGTGACTGGCCTGAAGCCCAGCACGTGTGTGTTGGGAGTTGAGGGCGGTGTGCCTGGTCTAAGCTACTTCTCAGTCAGGATGGCATAAAGTGTAATGATTGACAGTAAGAATTCAGCCTTATCTTTTAGAGATGCGCACGAAAAGATCTACGAATGGATTTATATAATGCATGAGATTTGCTTACAGAAATCCTTGGTGATGGGAAGGGAGGGTGGTCGGGGAATACAGATAAGACAAGATTGCCACGAGTCAACAATTGCTGGCCCTAGAGGATGGGTGCACGGCAGTTCGTTATACTCTTCTCTCTACTTGTGATATGTTTGAACATTTTCCGTATTAAAATCTTTCTGAAAATGTGACAGCAGAGATACTACCAACCACCACCGACAGCAGTAAAGAGAAAGAAAACTCTGCGGTCAGACCACCCAGCCCTGCTCAAGGCTTGGGCATTTGACGCTTACTAGATGTGTTAATGTCCCCGTGTCTCAGTTTCACTATCTGTAAAATGGGGATGATAATAATTATGCCAGCCTTATAGGTTGTTTCAAGGGTTAACTGAGATTATGCATCTAAAGTACTTAGCATAGTGCTGGACCACAGCAGGGTTCAATGATAAAAATCGTTATTAGGAGTCCATGGCTCTGGCTATAATTTGCCAAAAGAAAAAGCCACTTTGGCTGCTTCAGACAAACAATTGGCCATTGCGATCAGCTCCAAGGTTCTAACCATGAGTCTTGGAAGACACAGCCCTGAACCATCTCGTGCCAGGTGCGTGGGTATCTCAGATGGGCAGACACACACCACAGAGCCAGGTTCATGAAACCCCCCACAGGGAGGCCCTTCTCCCATCACCTGGTACATCCATTTCCATCCAGCTTTGACTCTTCAGGCTCTTCCCATCACCCAGGCCCACTCACATCCTGCCTTGGTTTTTCCTAACCACTCCTTTCTCTGAGCTTAAGCAGCTGTCTTCACAGACTAATTGAATCTCAGCCCTAGGTGGGATCTTAAAAGTCTTTTAACCCAACCCTGTGGCTACTGAGGATGGAGTGGTGGGCAGGGCTACCCAGTCAATGGGCCGGAGACAGAGGACAACACGACCTGGGCCATGAATGTCACGGTAGACGGAGTGCAGGCCTGGGATTCAGGAACCCTGCATCCAAGCGCTGCCACTGACCTTCAGAATGTATGGCCTGGATGTTCTTCAGCTGCACGACCACCGTTTCCTCCTCTGTGACACAGGGTGCTCCCAGTAGATGGCCTCCAGCCCCCTTCCCACTCTGACCTTTAGGCTCAGCATACAGACCTCCGCATGCTGTCCTCTATACGTCTCCTTCCCTGCTGAGCACAAGCTTCCCAGGGCAGGGACCTGTCTTAGAGTTTCCGGGGATGCTGGGAGCTCCTTGCTTAGGGGCCGGGCACAAAATTGCTGAAAGTGTAAATAAACCGACAACATGTGCTTCCTCTGAGTCGAGGGTGGGCAGCGGCCAGTGAAAGGACAGAGGTTTCAGACCAGGAAAACTGGGAAACCTTCCCAAATACCTCACACTGTATCCATAACGCCCAATAGTGTTTTAAAGGTTCTGGGATGTCCTTACAGTAAAAGAAACCTATTTACCTCTGGTTATTCCAGTGTTTTCCAAACCTATTTGACCAGAACTCACTTTTTGCATATCACCTGTTTCCTTCTCATGAAACTCTTGGGAAATGCAATGTAAGATCTTTTTGCCTTTCCAGCTGGGTTTAAGTACGATCGCGTGTGGTAGAGATGCTACGCTTTCATGCCACGTGGTCTGAAATTGGGCCTCCCTTCGTGCCTGCATTCTCAGCTGAGTCTGCCCCCCTCACTGGGGCTGAGCTAGGACTTCAGGGATCGTTGAGAGTCTTAGCCGGTGTGTGTAAGTGATGCCATTTGACCCAGGCAGCATTTCCTCTCCCAGCGGTCAAAAAGCAATGTGTCTGTCTAGTCGTGCATCCCACCCTGACCCTGTCCCCAAGAATCCACCTCAGGGTCACAGGTCAGCAGCAGTTCATGGGAAAGAGGCCCAGCTTTATTGGCACGTCAGCCTCCAAAAGCCAATCAAATATTGAGACACAGAGAAAGTCGAATACCTATCAAGGGGGTGACAGTTCCTGTTCTCAGAGCTGTTCAGATCTCATCTGGAGTGTTGGGGCCATTCTGCTTTTAAGAGAGACGTTGTTAAAGTTAAATATGTGCAAAAGGGGAAACCAGGAGAGGGAAGGGTCTGGAAATTATGTTGGAAAAGGAGAGGTTGACAGAACTGCGATATTTAGCCTGGCAAAAGGAAGGCTTGTAGGAGGGCGGCGCTATGGTGGCTGTTCTAAGATATTTGAAAAGCCGTCATCTGGCGGGTCCCGTGAACTCCAGCGGGCTAAGGCAGATTGGGCTTCGTAAAGAAAGGTGTGCGTGATCACAGAGAGTCAAATTAGGATGGACTTCTGTGTGGGTAGGGAGCCCCTCATCCCTGGCAGCATTTAACCAGGGACTGTTAGCACCTATCTGGTGGGGTGGAGAGAGCTGGGGGGTGTGAGATGGGGCCGTTCAGATGGGCTCTAAGGCGCCAGCCGGCCTCCTCGCTGAGTCTATGGCTGTTGGGCTGGTACCCCCCACACCGTTCCCACACAGTGTCCCCCATTCCCTTGGCAATCCCAAACGGCATTCCACCCGCCACTGTGGCGCTCTGGCTCTGTGGCTTTGCCCCCCGCAGGTGGACATTCTCTGCTCAGCGTGGCTGGAGGGGCTTCCTGGTGTCTTCCACAACCCCTGGGCTTTGAGGGGCATCTCAGTCCTTCATGCTGGTAGCTCCGTCCCAGTGATGGGAGGGGCGTTGTCCCACAGATAGGGTGTAGAGGGGGACTCTAAGCCGTCTTCCACCCCTGAGATCCTCTGGTTTGTGGACTTACGTGGCCAGATTTCCTAGGAAGAGGGCTTTGAGCATCCAAGTCAGGGCCGATTCCATGGGCCGGACCTTGGCCTCCCCTTCACTATGGAGGACAGTCTCTTCAGGGGCTGTGGCATTTCTAAGCATCCTCTGTGTGTGCAGTACTGTACAAACACATAAATTACACACTGTGTGACACTCTGAGGCAAGGGACTGTGGTGGGAAGAGCCCTGCACCAGAATCCAGAAAACCTGGTTCTTGGCCCAGCTCAGCCTCCATGGTCTGACCCAGGACAAGTCCCTGGGATGGACACAGGTTTTGTAGGACCTGAAGCTTAGACCATTCGAAGGGACCTCCTTAAGGAAAACAACCCACAACTATAAACACAAAATGAGGTACAAACGTGAATATTTAGGATGCTAAAATGAAATTGCCACAAATTCTGTAAAAACGGACAAATACCACAGATATCACACAATCTGGACAAATAACAGTATTTGTGTGAACTCACTGCCTCACACACCTCTATAATGCCTTAAAATTTTTTTTTTTAACATTTCTTCTGCTCAAAATTTTACACACCAGCTCCTGGCTCCATACATCTCCAACCTGGTTTCTCTTCCAAGACACACATCTCTAGTGCAGGCACCTCAGGCCATAATCCTGCTGTGATACAACTTGGGCCCTGCAACTTCGTGTCACGAAGCCAAGTGAATTGGCCCGATGGGTGGTCGCATTCCTGCAGCCATTCCCTACGCTGGGATGGCTACACAGTAGTGCTAACCATTCTCTACGCGTAAATATATCTCACCGATCCCAAATCGAATGGATCCACCACTCACTCATTTGGGGGATCCTGAGTCAGATCCAAATGCACACCAGACCCCAAATGCACATCAGAGTAGAAAAGAAGAGAAGCCATGATTGCAGATCAACTGTGGTATTCTACCAAATTACCAATACCATCTGACTATGTGAACTTATCACTGGGGCCCTACGAGACCCTGGAGCATAAGTTGTCTTAGTTTCACGGTAGATCTGCCTCTGGGCACATCACAGACCTCTTAGAGTTTCAGTTTCTTCATCTGTACAATGAACAAAACACTTCCGGCCTGATCTTTCTGTTTCGGACGAGGATCTGAAATGAAAGAAAATGTGAAGGCTTTGGATCCCCAAAGTCCTGAGGAAGATGATGGTGACGCCGGCTGAGTGGGCATCTGCGGAGACTCCAGCTTTAGGGTCAGTGTTCCTGCAGCTCCGGGCCTCACCCTTCCAGGCCAGAAACTCTCATATGAGAAGGGCGAAGCTTAAGGCTTTGGTTCCAGTTAAAGCATGTGCCTCTGGAAGGCATGACCTGTGAAGTTGTGATCGGGTATTTGCAACCCTGTAAGAATGAGCTTGATTGGTCATTAAATTGGCACTGAGTGCCCCCTTGTGTGAGGAGGCATCAGGCTAGGCTCCACAGGTACAAACCGAAAGGGCTTGGAACCTAGCGTTTGGAAGAGGAGGCAAGTCAGACGTGTGCATAAGCAGCACAATGCAGGATGAAGGGATGAGCGCCACGGGCCAAGAAGATGTCTGCGGCGGGTAGAGACCAGAGGGGGGCTGGTCCGTGCTGGTCCGGGAAAGCTGGGGGTGCCTGACCAGGCCTTGCTGCACAAGGAGGCTTACGCAGGTAGAGAAGGGGCACTGGGTACTTGAGAAAGGAGTGAAAAACATAGCATCCAGGCTTTCCAGGAGAGAAGATGCTTCAATACAATGTGATGAACACATTCGTGAGTGCCTCGTGGGTCAGAAGAACTGCAGGATAACCCAGGAAGCCAGCAAAGTGAGCTCCCACTTATGGAATTTTCCTGATTTTCTTTCTCTCTTAGTTTAGATTCCGCCCACCTCCCCCGCCGCCACCCCTGAGAGAGACCTGGCAATGAGCTTCAGGTGCGCGGAATTCCAGCTTCATGGAACCTCTCTGGGTTGGCTTCTCAGCCAGTTTCAGAGTTGGGAGCAGAGAGGGGACTGCGGAAGAGAGGCCATGATTATTGAGGGGGCTTCTGCAGCCCCTGCCCAACCCTCCTGAGACAGTGGCTTGAACAAGGGCCATGGAACCCCAGAGACGCCATCTGTAGGGGAGGAGCCTCAGGGATTGGGGCCCTTTGTTCCGTGAGCTTAGGACCATGATGCTAGAATCCAAAATGTTGAGAGGGTAAGTGGCAAAATGTACCTAGACATCCTCGGAGCTAAGCATATAGAATTTTGGTTTAAGGAATGCCCGGGTACTTTAATGACATGTGCTACCTCTTTATATAGGCACCATAGCCTATTAATTGCAATGATTCACCTCATCTCAAGAAGACGGAAGTATTTTAGATAGACGTGCATGCATTTGGAGCAAAAACTGTTTATTTTGTGCGTTTTTTGTTTGCTTCTGAGTATCAATGCATGATAATACGTATTTCTGTCTCTTTGCCTGCATTAGAGAATGTGCATAGGTGAGGAAACTGAGGCCCAGAAAGATAAAGTGACTTGTCCAAGATCCCACAGCTGGCTAAGGTGGCAAAAATGAGACGAGAACCGAGGATTTCTGAATCGTAGTCCGGGACTGTTCATATAACATTAAAATCAATTACAAATTGGAAAAGAAGGTGGGGAAACCCTTATTTGTTTTTTTCTCCTCCCATCAATGAATTAGTACTAAAAACGTCAATCCCAAATTAGCTATATAACCCCAAATGTCAAGTTTTTACCATTGACCTGGTTCAGTATCGATTCCTTTTATGAAAACCATATTTATGCTGAAGTTGTTACAGCATTTCAGAGCAATAAGAAGCCTTTGCTAAAATAATTATATGCCTTTGTTTTTGAAGAAAATTATCCAAAATATGTAAGCTGTTGTTTGAGTTAAACAATGAAAACATCTGTTGTTTCTCATGATGGCTCTAGTCCTAATGTAACATGGCAAAATAATACCCCCCAAATATCCATGATTAACCTGAATTGGAAAGGGTTCACCTTCCAGTGTCTTCATATAGCCGCTTCAACTGGCATTGGTAAAACACACACATGCCAGCTACATCATCACCCAGCATTCTGATGTAACAAATTATTGAAATTAATTAATCGCTTTTTAAATGAGCGGTGTGTCCCTGCTGGAAATGAGTCCCACAAATTTGAGGCTTTAAACAAGTGTATTAGGGCATATGCAAAGGTGTCAATGCAGGATTTTTGGATTGTATTCAAATTGCATCTGAGCACAGGTGTGCCTGTCATTAAGTATTTATGTTTACCTGTACACATGGATGTTTGCCTGGGCAACTGTGTTTGTTCTCACATTGGTGTGCATATATTTGTGTGTGGGTGTGAGGGCTTCCATCCAAGTTGGGACTTTGAAGGAATTGTCCCTTTTATCAAAATAAAAAATTAGCCCCTCCAAAATGTCAGCCGTGGGAGGACAGCATCAGGGTTTGGCGTGGGCGTGGGTGAAACAAGCATCCCACTCTCTTCCCTGGAGTTCCCTTGCTGTGCTTTTTGCTGACTCTGCCATAGCTCCCCAAGTACAACTCCAGTTAAGAGGGGACTTCGGAACACATCTGAGCCAGACTGTCACTTGCAAAGATATTTTCCTAAATACTAAGCAGGAACAAAACCTAGGAAATGGAAAATACAAAAAGCATATGGACTGTCTGTTTTCAGGTCCTTTCCTTGCTGACAGTCACTCTATGCCCTTCCAGCCTCAAGCACACCTTTTCTTCATGTTTCTGGGGCCTCTTCCTGGATTCCCAACTCCTGAATTCTGGCCTTGTTGCCATAGGGACTGCAGGATGTCATCCCAACGTCCCCTCCCATTGAGCTATTCCCTCCCCCACCCCCTATAGTTCAAGGTCCTCTGAGCAAAAGCCAATAACATTAGTGATATATACATTTACTGTGCTTACTGCGTGCTAGCCGCGGGGCTTGTCTTATTTAATCCTCACAACAGGTCTCCGAGGCAGATGCTGTGGCTGTCCCCACTTTACAGGCGAGGGAACGGGGGTCGGCACACATTAATTCCCCAAGACTGCACAGCTAGTAAACGGCAGAGTTGGGCTGAGATCTAATCTCTGGCTCTGAAGTCGTGCTCTTAACCATGACATTATATACAGAGAGAGCCTCCTTGTGCTAGAGAGAGTCCCGAGTCTGCCCGCCTCACCTGCCCACCCCTGCTCCCCACATCCACTCGGCCTCTTCAGGAGACAGTGAATGACCTCACCCTTCGGGTAACACCTGACTCTCTACGCACAGTGTTGTGGTCCCTGAAAGGCCCTCAGGTGTAACCAGCATAAAAGGGACACTTAGGATAGAGGAGGTACTTCAGGTAAATGGAGGGCGGAGGGTCCCCCTCTCTCCTTCCAGCATGTGGGGCTCGAGCAGCTGTGCTGACACCCCCAGGCGCATTCAGGGCCCGTCTCCTCCCAACAGACAGCAGCCCCTTTCATCCTGTCTGACTTAGCAGCTTATTTTAGGCATGGCCTGACCAGGTGCCCTGGGTCAATAGGCTTAGTTTAAAATAACTGGATTCCTCTCAGCAACCATCTCCTTTAGAAGGGGAGGAACAGGACGGAAGAATGAGCCCAGTAGGCTGGCGGTGGTGAGGGAAGCTATCAGCCAGAAGACTGGAGACGGCTGGGCTCTGTCGCTGCCTGCCTGACCCCAGGCAGGTCCATCGCCTCCCCGCTCAGGGCCTCATCTTCCTCATCTGTAAAGCGGAGGGCTGGGCTGGGTCATCTCAAACACCTGTTGCAGTCTGCCCCATGTCTCTGTTCTGAGCCTGTGTTCACAGAGGGCAGAACACCTAGTGAAAAAGCATCCACTTTGGAGTGGTGACTTCACATCACGCAGCTGGGCCACGAGGGCAGGCAGCACCGTGCAGAGCAAGCAGTGCTGCCCTGGTGTCTGGAGACCTGGGTTCCGGTCTTGCTTGTGATACAAACTGGGTGACCTTGAACAAGCGAAGCCTCGCTTTTCTCACCTGTTTTAATGGAGAGTGATAAAGCTTCAAAGGATATTGTGAGGATTACACGGAGCAATTGCAGGTGAGAGCCCTTTAAACTCTGAAAGTACTATACAAAAAAAGTAAATGCACCTGGCAGTTCCTCAAAAAGTTAAAAATAGAATTACCATATGATCCAGCAATTACCACTCCCCAGAGAGTTGAAAGCAGGGTCTCGAAGACATACTTGTACACCCATGTTCATGGCAGCATTATTCACAATCACCAAAAGGTGGAAGCAACCCAAGTGTCCGCTGACAAATGAATAAACAAAATGTGGTCTGTACATACAATGGGTGTTACTCAGCTATGAAAAGGAATACGATTCTGACATGTGACAACATGGAGGAACGTTGAAGACGTTATGCTAAGTGAAAGAGGCCAGACACAAAAGGACAAATATAGTATGATTCCACTTAAGTGAAGTACCCGAAAGAGGCAAATTCATAGAGACAAAAGTAAATTAGTGGTTACCAGGAGCTGGGGAATAGGGAGTTATTGTTTAATGGGTACAGAGTTTCTGCTTGGATGATGAAAAGTTCTGGAAATGGGTAGTGGTGATGGTTACACAACACTGAGAATGTTGTCCTAAATGCCACTGAAGACTGCACTTAAATACAGTTAAAATGGTACATTTTATATCATGTATATTTTAACATATTTTAAAGAGTAAATGCCTTGGGCCCCCGTGCCTAACCTGCTGCCCGGCACACAGCAGGTGCTCAACATTCATTTTGTAACTGAGAAGATACCTCACTCCAGCCCTATTCAATTCTATGACGACTTTATGCAGATTGACATAAGGAATAAACCAATTTCTGCTTAGTGACAAAGCTGTGGGGTAGGGGGGACAGATGAGGATGAAGGAGGAAGATACACGAGATACAGCTGACATTGAACTATTTATTGACAATAATGTCTGAGTAATCACAGTGTGCCCAGTGTGAGGCAAATTCCCGCAGAATGGTGGGGTGGCGGGCTTCAGCGGGGCTTCCCACGAGGCAGGCTCGCACAGGCAACTGGGGCTTGGAAGGGCAGGCAGCTTTCAGCTTGGAGGTGGGGAGTAACCCGGGCCGGCACCAAAGGGTCTCAGTCTGGCTTTTACTCCCAGCATCCATGCTCCCCCATCCCAGGGGGTAAACTGAGTCGGAAAGAGGCAGGCTGCCTTGGCCCCAGGTGACTGGGCCAGGAGACACGGGGCGCCCTTGGCCCGAGCAGGGCGGTCTCTTGGCACATGTATGACACACGCCTGTGTGAGACCGCAGGCTCGGAGCCGGTGGGTGGCGGGGACCCCTCGCCTCTCAGACGGCGAAAACTGGTCCGGGCCGTACGGTCCGGGCCCCCGCCGCCCCTGTGCCTGGGCTTGTGGGGCTGGGGGCCGTGTGGGCTCGGGGCTCGCGCGGCGCTCCCCGGCCGGGGTGCCGCGGGGGGGGGGGCGGGGGGGCGGGGAGAGCGGCGCCTAGCCCAGCCCCGCGGATGACAGGAGCCAGGGAGCCGAGGAGGGAGGAGCCGCCGCCGCCGCCGCCGCCGCCGCCGAGCGCTGGGCTGAGGAGCAGAGAGAGCGGGGCGCGGAGTGCGGGCGGCTGGGAGCGCGCTGAGCGGGGGAGAGGCGCTGCCGCACGGCCGGCCACAGGACCACCTCCCCGGAGAATAGGGCCTCTTTATGGCATGTGGCTGGTAACTTTCCTCCTGCTCCTGGACTCTTTACACAAAGGTGAGACCCGCGCGGGCGGCAGGGCGGCGGAGGCGGCGGGGCCGCGGTGCGCGAGGCTGGCGGCGAGGCGGAGTGCCCGGCGGGCTCCAGGTGCCCGGGGCGGGGGGTGGGTGGGTGGGGGGACGGACCCCGGCGCGGGGCCGCGGATGGGGCGCAGCGAGGGAGGGGCAGGCACCCGGGGAGCGGCCAGGTAAGAGTCCGCCCTGGACCGCCCCGCCAGCTACCCGCGACTGCCTTTTTGGGGCGCGCCCGGCGGGGAGGTGGTGAGACAGCCCCTCATCTCCCCGCTCGTTGCCGGGCCGCCGTTCTGCCCGGACCCTTCCCCCAGCCCCTTGCCCGCTGCCTGCGGCTGGGTGGCGCTGGGACCCCGGGGTGCCCTCCGAGTCGAGGGTTCCTTAGGCCGTGACTGTTCACCTGGGAGTGCTGGCGGAACCGGGCCGCGGCTTACTCCCTCTCTGCCACCGCGCGTCCCTCCGCCGCCCCGGACCCCCTGCATCGCACCGCACCGCGCTTATCCGCGCCCTGGCTGGATGCAGGGCGGGGAGAGCCGGGGGTCCCGAGACCTGGGCTCCCTATAATAGCAAGTTTGTTCTCCAAACCTAGAGGTCGCCTTCGTCCAGCCCCACTGCCCCGGGCACTAGCCCCGGCTTGGCTGCGTCGCCTGGCCACCTCAGGCAGCGCGCCCCAAGGTGCGAGAGTCTGCGCTTCGGCTCCTGGTCAGCGGACATGGGGACGAATCTTGGGTTGGGGGGGGCGCGTGTCGCTTTCCCCGGAGAGAAGGCGTTGCTAAGGGTGGGTCCAGGTGTCCGGCATGTCCAGACCTGCTGCTGGAGCGCTGCGCACCTGATCCTCGAGGTAGCCGGGATTGGGGGGTTGGAAGCGGTCCGACATTTCCAACCAGAATCACCTGGGCACCGAGTCGGGATCAGGCAGTCCCCGGCTGTCGGGCTTCCAGGCGATCGCAGAGGACGTGCCCCCGGGCGCACAGATGGCGGGAGATGAGGCGGCCGAACTCGGCGCCCTTGCGCTGAGAAGCACACACGCTCTTACGAGCTCAGCTTTACCTGTGCAGCCCTCTAACTTTTCTCCTTCGCGCCCTGGGGGACGGCCTCAACCCCCTTTGCCCAGGCGGGTGCCCTGGCCCAGCTGCAACTCTTGACCCCTAGGCGATGGGGGAAGGGCAATCCAGCAGAGGGTTGGCGCTCCCGGACGGGTCCGGTCAGTCCTTGCCGACGCCCCAGGGGTCTGGAGTCTGCAACCTGCCGGAGCTGACTGCAGTATCTCGTGGCTTTGGGGGAGGAGGGTGACCCTATTTTATTTGTAAGTACCGCCCGGTCAAAGCCAGACTGAAGGCCAAGATGCTGCTGAGGTGCGGGGCGAGGGCTGGCCCCTGAATCGTGGACAAAGTAGTTGAGTTTCTCTGACCCAGCGGGGTCCACGGGGTGACACACCAAGCCTGGTCTAGGTTGATTAACCCCTTGACCCCGCACAGCACCCTCTTATACCCCGTCCGTCCGCGGAGCAAGCAGCCTGCCTCCTGTTCCCCCGGGCCCCCCACCCGCAGTCTCCCTCTCCCCAGGCTCTTCCTGCTTCCCTCCGCCTCGCAGGCTGGCTCGGCTCGCAGCTTTAATTACATTAATATTAAAAATACATAAGGTGAGGAGAGGCAGCTTTCTCTCTGGCTAGTTCCCTCTCCACCCGCCACCCCTTTCCATTTTGTCGGGCGAGGAAGCACAGGCTGGAGCTGCTCCCACACTCTTGCCCAGCCTTGTCCACACACACCTCCCACCCCCTTTCCGGAGACCTCTTCCAGAGCAGCCCATTCCCCGGGAGTCGAGGCCCCCCAGCAAATACCTGATGGACTCTCCCCTCCCCCTTCCAGAAGCCGGCCATTAATAAATGAAGCCCAAGCTATTTGATAGGGAAGGGGCAGATGGGGATGGGGTTGGAGAAGGGCCCAGAAGGCGGCAGGACGGCCCGAGGGGCAAAGTCCTCTCCAACAGGAGAAGCCTGTAGCTCTGGCCTTGGGCCTGCGGGAGGCTGGAGGTGCCAGGTGAGGCGGCACCTAAGTGGCCTTTGGGTCTGCAGAGCTCCCGCGCCCCTGCCATTCAGAGGCTCCAGCATCTGCGCTGGGCGCCAGGGCGACTTGCCAGACAGGCCTTTCTTTTCCTTCGTGCCTTAATTGGGTCTTAGGTGCCAGGCTGGTCCCCGGGGCCTGTTCTGCTTGGGGTGGCGTGGTGGTGGCGGAGGCGGCTGGGGGAGGATGTTGATGTGGTGCGAGCGGCGAAGATGGGGTTTGGTGTATTTTTCTCTCCCGTTGCCTGTCACCCCCGCGGCACCAAGGAAAATGTAAATGTGAATGTTCGAGGCTGTTACAGAAAACAATATCCTCTTGCAATAATTTGTATGTCCATCTGTGAGGAGGGGGAGGAGGCAGAGAGAGAGGGAGGAGAAAACAAGATGAGATGGAGCGTCCTCTGGATGGAATTAAGCAGTTATTGAATGTGTTTTAAGCGTCTGTTCTTTCCATTCCTCTCGAAATACCTTTTTTTTTTTGATGAAGCCTGAGCTCAGACTGATTCTCCAGAACTAAACTGGGAAGGTGTTTTAATAATCGGTTGTCGAGTCTTCAATAACTGCCTTATTATTGCCAAAACAAATCCAGGTTCGGGCAGCCAGAGGAACCCCAGCGAGGCTCTCTCCCTTGTTCCATCCAGCGTGCCAGCATCTGTGTTGCCTGCAATTGCATTTTTACTGTGTAAAAGAGCAAGCTTCCCCGGGACTAAAATTCCTGTTTTCTAAAAGCCAAAATAATGGGGTGCATTGATTTTTTCATTGCCCCCCCAACCTCTCGGATGGGGACTCATGGTTCTTCTCTCCAGAGAAGACCAAACTAAAAGCCTTCGACAAGCCATTAAGAAAATCTCTAACACTCTGTTCAGAGTCTAATTAAAAGGGGGGTGGGCACTCAGGGAATGTGTTTTTTTAAATCTCGAAATGGCAAACACAACTTAGGGGAAGGAGGTGAAAGCCCAGTGAACGTTGGGGAGGGGGTAGGTAGGCAGAGAGGCCCTGGGTGCTAGGATAACATGGGGGAGAATGGGATTGCCTTGATGCCCGACAAACCTTTCAGATGCTTCGTATTTCTGGGCATCAGAGTCAGCTGCCTCGAATATATTTCTGCAGCAGACTGGGGAGCTCAATTAGAAACAAAAAGCAAGTAAGCAGTTGACCCAAAGGCAGCGCGTAAGTTGAGCAGATCCCAGTAGACTGGCTGAATAGGCTTATTTTTCTCAGATTGAAGAATCGAGAGAAGGTGGGCAAGCAAACGGCAGGGGTGGAGGGTGGGGTTGGCCCAGCGATGCTTGCGCACCCCCACCCCCGGGCACAGGGTGGTTGTCTGCACAGGGCACCTCGTGGGCTGTTGGCTTTTGTCAGAGGGGTGCAGACCTCCAGTCCCCCTTACCTTCTCCGGGTCTTCAGGAATTCCACCCTTGTGACTTGCTTGGTCCCCTGCTCAGCTTGGTGAAGGACGATTTTATTTGTGGATGAGTTGAAGGGAGGGTGGATGTTCAGAGAGCTTTTTTGGGGGGTATGGGTACCAAGCTGGGAGATTCTTCCCTCCCACGTGATCCTGGAGGAGGTGTTTCTTGGGGGCATTGGAAACAGTCAAAAGGAAACGCCCCCAGCTTCCGAAGTGCTTTCTCAGCCCCTAGCTCAGTAGATTCTACCCAGCACCCAGGTGCACGAATGGGGTGAGCCACAGGCAGCAGACATGACAGGGTGCCAGGAACCCAAGGGCAGGCCCTGGATTTGCATATAATTTGCATACAGATTTGCATGCTCACCTAGCCAGGCCAAGAGCCTCCTCACCCTCTGAGTAGCCGCATCTTGATCTCAGCCTCAGTTGCAGCCAGGCAGTGGCTTTTCCTTCTGTGGAATGGGGGTGGGGCAAGAGTGGGGAGAAGGATGATGTTTTGGGTGGTGCTTCTCTCTTGCCTCTGAGTTCTAGGCCTACAGGGGCTCAGCACTGAGTTTTTCTTCTGGCAAGGCAGCCCCCGAGCTTGCAACTGGGGTGGGATGGGTGACCGGCGGCAGAGACACCCGAAGGCAGACCAAACTTTGGGTGTGGGTTGCGCCTCTTGTACTGCAGGAAGAAGAGAGGGGCACACCTGCTTTGGGGATCCAGGGCCAACATTTGTTTTCTGGTGAGTGCACCCCCAGAATGGAGGATGCTTAGGGCTGTGGTCAGTGGGTGGAGAAGCAGCAACTGATGGGAAGAGGGTATCAAGTGAGGCAAAATGCTCTTTCACCCCGCTGGTTTGTCGGTGTCCAGCTTGGGAGGGGGTTGTGGCCTCTGAGGGGAAGAGCCCCCAGCGGCTGCTTCTACCATTGTTAAGACGCCTTCTGTCACATGCAGTGGTGGGGGCGCGGTGAAAGGCAGGCACTGTGGTCAGACGATGGGTGTATAAAGAGTTGGGAGTAATGCTTGAAGAGCACACAGTTCAGGGCAGCTGGAGTGCTGCTTCCCAGAGAGCCAGCTGGGATGCCCACAGTGGGGGGGGGGGGTGGCTTCGGGAATGATTCTGTCTGCATTTCCGGGGCCCTGGGCAAATCCCACCCTGGCAGGTGCAGCTCCAAGGCCTCCCAGAGTGTTTTTCTGCACATCTAATGATCTGGGAGAGCCCTGGTCCACCAGAGCCCACAGAGGTTTCTGAAGGAGGTGGGGGTGGAACCCTAAGGTGTTGGGTAGAGCCTCGGGGGATGGCCGGAGGGAGAGAGGGAGAGGGCCAGTGGGCAGAGCTTCAAGCCCTCCTCCCCCAGTTCTTCCAACCAGAGCATTTTATATACTAGAATTGTGAAGAAAAATAAAAGAGATTGCAATTCGATGGTGCAGTGGATATTCGGAGTCAAGGCAAACCCTTCATTTGCATCCTGGCTCTGCACTTAGTATGTGACCTTGGTCCTCTCTGAACCTCCCTTTCTCCAGCTATGAAATGGGATTAAAGGAGCTAATGCATATGAAGTACCTAGAATATAACTCGTTTTCAATAAACCTTAGACCTCTTCTTTTTTCTGCACTACTCCCAGCTTCAGCCCCCTTCCCCCCCAGAGCAGAGCATCTGCTTCTGTCCCGAATGGTGGTACTAATGAGCCGCAGTTTTGGCCAAGCCAACGGACTTAGACTTTGTAGCAGTGAGAGAGGCTGAATGGTGGCCAGGGCAGGGGGCGTCACAGCTTCCTTCCATCACCTATCAGCTGGGTAGCCTGCAGGACCCGTCCTCAGCCAGATAGCCGAGGCCATGCAGCCACCTGGGTGGCCCTGGGGTGGGGCGGGGTGGGAGCACCCAGCACACTCCCTTTCCCCAGCCACAGCTGGTGGCAGTTGTAGAAAAGGTGAGGGCACAGGTTGGCTCCAGATTTGGATTTGAGGGTGAGGCAAAGGCCAGTCTCATACCTACCAAAGGAAGGCTGGGGTTGGTTGATAAAGCTCTACCATGACTGGACACAGTAAGAGCTGATTTAATGCCATAAATCTATGTACGTGGGCTGCACGGGGGGAGCCCCCATACCTTGTAGCTGGATGGATTTCTGTCTTTCCCTGCTAGGATGAACTTTGCTGTTTTTCAGGTAGTTTCATGTATAGAGAACACCCTTGACAGCCCCTGACCTTGGGGATCCCTGGACCACTCCTACCTCCATAACCCGGTCAGCCATATGACCCAGGGAAGCAGCATATGACCCAGAGGTCAGTTGCTGCTCATGGCAGGTTGTGGCCTGTGGGTCCCATGAGTGGCGGGGTGAGGGCTGTGGCACAGCAGCCTGTGTGCCCTGTTTAACAGCTGTTTGTCCTGTGCTGCTTTCGCATGAATAGCATTAGCCTTGGGCACCACCCCTGCCATCCAGCTGCTATCCCCTCATCCGTTCAGCCACCCCCTGCCCCACTTCCCCATGCCCTTGCTCTACACGCTGTTTGCACTGACAGTTTCCAAGGTCACCGTCTTCATTAAGAACAGTTATTCAAAGGCAAGTTGCATCTCCATTAAACTCCGTGTGTGTGTGTGTGTGTGTGTGTGTGAAGAAGCATTGTCCATAGACCTAGAAAACAAAGCTCAGCTGTCTAATATAGGCACGTTACCTAATAGTTCATGTGCCTCTATTTCCCAATCTGCAAAATGGGCAAAATAACCCCAGTCCTGGCTGTCCCCCAGAGCGACTGCTGTCGCATATGCACAAAAAGGGTGAAGGCCATACAATGGTATAGCGTGTGACAATGCTTTGTAAACTGAAGAGGGCAACGTATAAACACACACATGTAAAAGCCACAGCAAATCAGTTTTAGCCTTATAAATGCTCTGCTGAAATGAGGTATAATTACTGTCATCTCATGATACAGGAACAACGAAGGTCTCACAGCTGTGTGTGGCTGTCTCCCCCTCCCTGGGCCTCACACATATGGAGAATTTTCCTAGCCTTTGCTTTTCATCAACATGGGGAACAGCTGATGAGACAAAGCCAGGCTGCCAGCGTCTTCATGGACTAGACTTGGCAGATTCCCTGTGGCCCCAGTGCCTGGGGGCAGTGGGAGGAGCTTACCTCTGCTCCCTCCCCAGGTCCTTAGATGTACCGTTTAGTCCATAATCCTCTGGACACGCCCCTGAGGGTGTTCTCCCTGCTGGGACTCCGCAGTTTTTTTGTGGGAAGGGGAGTAGGCACAGTGTCCCACCTTGGGTCACCTTGTTTGAGGTCACAGCGATTATTGGAATCCAGGCCCTGAGAACCCAGCTGACTCAGGGTCATGGACACCCTGTATCTAGGGTGGCCTCCCAGAGCCATGGGGGAGAAGGTGAGTGGGGGACCTGCTCTGGGGGTGTGACAGCCATGGGTCAAAATCTTCCAGGTTGGAAGGCACCTTCAGGGACATGGAATCCGTCCCCTAATCAGCTGTCTGATCCCCTCTGCACTGTCCCACCGGCGTTGTTCTTCCTCTGCTACGGCACCTCCAGCCACTGGAAACGCCTTCCTTTCAAGGAGGCCATTCCTGGCCAGGGAGCTATTACAGCTCTCACCCTTACAGTCAGCCACTTCCTTGGTCCTGTACCTTCTACTCACTGGCTCTGCTCCTACCTTTTAGGCCACATAAATCCAGGTGAAACCCTCTTCTACCTGATGACACTTTGACTACTTGTAGACAGATGAACTGCCCACCTGAGCCCTCTCCTCTGGGCAGCCAGCAGCCCTGGTCCCTCTAACGCTCCCTCCTACGACAGCATTCCCTTTCTCCACGATGCCCTCCGTGCCTGGGTTGTTGGGATCTGAAAGTGGAGCGGCCAGAGTTGCAAGAGCGGTGGAGACGGGGGTCTGGTCCCAGCCAGGATGCTGGCCAGCTGTGCACCTGGGGCAAGTGACTCTCCAGGCCTCACTCTCCCCATCTGTAAATGGAGGAGATCGAACAAAATAATCTCTTAAGTCCCTCCAGTGTGAACAGTCTAAATCTAGGAATCTCTGGGGACAACTGTGCTGTCTGAGCCGACTCCCAGGAAAGACCTTTCTGGCCATAAGGGGCGTTCCTTTGACAGGCCCTGTCTAGAAGGGGCTGGAAGATTAAAGAGTCTGTTTGACTGTCAGCTGTTGCTCATAACTTCTGGAGCTGATGGTGAGGGGCCTTGTAGGTTGAAGGATGACTGATCTTTACTGGATCTCAGAGGTTTCTGGTTGCTGGTTACAGGAACTATGTTTGTGCTAAGAATCTTAAGAAAAAAGGAAAAAAAAACCGTTTCTGATGGACAGAGGTGACCACTTGGGCACTGGAGCGGTGCTTCTCATTGGGGTGGTACTGTTTCCTTAGGGCTGTTTGGCAACTGGGGGGGTACTTTTTGGTTATTTTAGTCCCTAGAGTAAGGAGGATATAGTGGAGGGCAGGGAAGGATGATTAGGGATGAAATGTCTGATGCCTGGGGCAGTCCCAAATAATTCAGAATTGTCATTTCCCAAAGGGCTCTCTTTCATCAGAAACCCACCTTATAGGATGATCACAGCTTGCAGACACTCTGAGAGTAGAATGTAGCGCTCCCGTTGAGAGACACAGCCGGAGTAAGGGAGGCCTGGGTTTCAAATGCTGCTCTGTCAGCCCTGGCTGGGCCACCTAGGAAATTACTTGATCTCTTGAAGGTCCTGTTTTCTTATCTGTAAAATGGGGTCTTGGGCAGTAGCTACATTAGAGGTACTCATAAGGATTAAATGCACTGTAATGGAAGGAAAGGGCTTCTCACAGGGCCTGGCACACAATTAGTGCTGAAAAGAAATTGTGGCCATGAGGATGGTGAGTGTAGAGGTAAAGCAAGTGTGTCAGGTTTGGGGACAGAAGGTCTGGGACTTGGTCCAGCTGCACAACCAGTTCTGGTTGCCTGTAAATGCTCAGATGCTGTCTGGGGAGACCGGCCCTTCCCCTCCTCAGAATCTAGACTCCGATTGTCTCCAAGGTGTGAACACACCATAACGGGGTTTTCTGAGGGAGGGGCCAGACCCCGTCTCCCTGGTCCTCACCTGAGTTTTGGATGGACATGGTGGTTGACCTGAGACCCCACTGGCTGATCCTCTCTGGACCCGGTTTTTCCAACTATGGAATAAGAACAGAGTGAAGACAAATAATACATCTCTTTTATGAAAACCTTTGTGTGGAGATGCAGCGGAGTAATCAACCTTGCAAATTAATCTGAGAAACCTCACATCTGCATTAAAACAACCACAGCTCTGTGTGTGGCCCGGAGCCGTGTAGCTGTGGCAATGCTCTGTTTATTGATCACACCATTATTCTTTCATTAACTCGATCACCAAATTAAGTTACTTAATGAGGTGC
This sequence comes from Grampus griseus, assembly GCF_964374135.1. Classification (NCBI taxonomy): domain Eukaryota; kingdom Metazoa; phylum Chordata; class Mammalia; order Artiodactyla; family Delphinidae; genus Grampus; species Grampus griseus. The sequence goes on from NC_139002.1 coordinate 15,401,915, forward strand.
TGAGGTTCTGTCAGCCAAGCCCATGAGAATGGTCTGTTGTTGGGAGAGTGGATTGAAGTCCGGTATGGCAAACCTTTTTCCTATAGAGCATTACTCTGAGTGTAGACAGAGGACCACCTGCCTCAGAAACAGAGTTCCCTGGCCCTAAGACAAACTCAGCGAATCTGGTATCTAAGGGCGCGCATGTTTAACAAGGTCTCCAGGTGGTTCTTATGCATAGTAATGTTTGAAAACTACTATCTGAGGTTGCCATCATGATCGTCATTGGTGAGAGGTATTTGTTGTGGGATATACTTCCTGCCTGTCTGCTATCATGATAATATTTATAACAACAGCAATGAATACTTAGGTGGTTACCTCTACCACTTATATGTACCGGAAACTGTCATACATATTAACTCATCCAATCTAACAACCCTTGAAGTAGATACAGTCACCCCCATTTTATAGATGAGGAAACCAAGGTGTAGAGAGGCGAGGTAATCTTGCCTGCAGTTACCCTGCTTGTAAGGGGCAGAGCAAGGATTCAAGCCTGGGGAGCCTGGCACCAGAGTCTGGGCATTTAACCACTGTGCTAAGTGCCTAGTGCTATGCTAGGCCCAGGGGACAGAGTGGTGACCAAGACGGGGAGCTCATAGGCCTGCAGGGGAGCCCTGCCCGCCCCTCGTCCCCGCTGCTACCATCCAGCCACGCTCCCCGTGCCCGGGGCTGGATACCCCTTGCAGGCTCTTGCCCATCTCTCGGGCGGGTGCAGGTGGCAGGGACTCCAGCACTGGCAGATGCTCCTGGATGAAAGATCCAGTGAATGAGACTAAATATTGTAAAGGGAGAGAAGAAGTGACTCATTTCTCCCTGTGGAGGTGGTGAGACGTTAACGTTTCGGTCCCCTCAGGTTGTCATTCACGATGATTGGAGATGATGACATGGGGATAATTCAAAGTGCACCTGGGTGGAAGCCTCAATTGGCCAGACACCTCCATCCCAACCCGGGCAGGTGGGGTGGGGGGCCCCTGGGTGTTGACTGCGTGGGTGTTGAGTTTCCTTCGCCAAACTAATCCCGATGGCCAGACAGCGTGGGGCAGACGGACAAGTTGATGCGATGGATATTTAGGTTTCAGGGGTGATCCTGGGGCAGCCCAAATGCCTGGGTGCGATTTCTGGTTTAAAAATATTGCTGTGCTATTTCTACGCTTCTAATCTCCCAGCCATTTGGAGCCTGTTTTATGAAACACGGCATCAGGGTGGTGCTCTATGTTAACCGGCGGAGAAGATTAAAGGGGTTTAAGTCTGGGCGTCTGTCACATCACAACCAAGCCCATAACTTCCATTTTCTATTAAAAATCCATTTCCCCTTTGACCAGAAGAAGCTTTGCTGTTGATCTGATCTCTCTTTATTTACGAAGTGTTTCTCCCTCCTGTCCTTCTGTCTGTAAGTCTGCCTGGTACTGTCTGCAGAGGGAAGAAAGAGCTGGGGGATGGCTGAGATTTAGGCGAAAGTTGGAGTTTCCTGTCCAAAGATTTGCTTTCCAAATTTGGACTGGCTTCCAGAGAAGAAATGAAAGAAAATCCTCATAAGGCCCCAAACTTTGAACTCTTCAGCTTTGTGTTGGAAAAAACTCTGGCTTGGGAGCCAGGCAGACTTTGACTGTTGGCCTGGTGGCCTCCTGGCTGTACGATCTTGGAGAATCTCCCCGCATGAGCCTCTTTGACCTCACCTGTAAGATGAGACTCACAGAGCCCACCTCGGACCTCTGCGTCAGGATTATGTGAGGAAATGCCCTTGTAGCACACAGTAGGCGCTCAATCAGTTAGTCTCCTTTCTTCTGAGAACTCTGTACCATCAGCCAGGCCACTAAGCCTCCAGGGGAGAACGTGTAGAGCCAAAATGAAATTACAGGAAGGGCCATAAACCCTTCTGCGAACTCTGCCCTGGGCGGTGGGTTAGCCCTCTTCGGCCCCCATCTCCTTTGCAAGCTCCTGGATGGCGGGGACCGTTTTCCCCGGCCTTTGATGCTTTCCACCACACCTGGGGGCCTGCTGGGCATGTGGCTTGTGCTGGGTAAAGATCTTCTGAGGGAACAAGTCTTTCCTGGCCTCGGGTCAGGAAGGACCTGGGAGAGGAGAGCGTTCAAGGGTGCAGGAGTCACCCTCAGGTGCAGGACGGCAGGGTTGGGGGGACTGGACCCTGACCACGCTTTGCAGTAACTTTCGCCTCCCTGGTCCCCTCGGGGAATCAATCACTGGGATGCGAATACCAATCCCATCCCTCCTAGTCCTGCATCCTCATTTCGGGGAACCAAGTACTTTCACGTTCTCTTTTGCCTGCTTAGCAGCCCTGGGGGACAGGTAAGGTCCCCCTTTTGTGAATGAGGACGTTGAGGCTCAGAAAGGCTAAGTGGGTTGCCTGAGGTCACACAGCAGGTCAGGAATGAGCCCCAGGAGGGAAGGTAGCACTGTCAGACTTGTCCCGGGTGTCTGACTATTGTCCCATGCTTCTGTGCTCCTCAGAGCTGGCTGAGGCTTTGTCACTGCTCTGAAGGTTCAAACAGGAGCCTGAGGAGGGAACGCTGCCACCATTGAAGCCTCTCCAGACTCCGTGAGGTGGGGGTGAGGCCCCCAGACCCCTGCTCCTACCCCTTCCGTGGCCGGTGACTGATCGTACCCATTGCTACCGCAGCCACTCACTGGTGCCCTGTGCCAACCTTCATCTTAGCACATGGCAGAGATTTCAGGAGATTCGTGCCTCAGTTTCCCCTTTATGGATTTGCTTATCCCTCTCTCTTGGCAGGTGGGGTGAGGCTGAATTAATATTTATTTAAAGGCTTCTGCATTCCAGGCTGACAGGTGCCTTGTGATGGTAAGATATGAGCCCGAAGTAAGTGCAAAATGCTATTGTTTCACACCTGAGGGTGATGTTTCATAATGGCAGTGCTCTGTCAGAGCTACAAGCTGAAACGAATGGTGTGTCTAATCCTCCACAGCTCCCCCAGACCCAGAAGACAGCAGCTCACATACCAGGGGGGAGAAATATGAGGCTACTCACCTTTGGCTATAAATCCGCTGTTTCTTCAGCCCTGACAGGTGGCTGGACGGTCCCCGTCAATTCATCAATTACATCTACCCATTTGTAGTTGCTGAGAAGCCCGTGTCCTTGTCTCTGGCAGGATCCGAGGCCCAGAGAGCAGGAAGGCTGCTGCTACGGTGGCTGACAGTCCTGCCCGGAGCCCGGAGCCGAGAGAAGCCTGATCCCCAGGGGTTGTCTCTGCAGGGAGGGTGGGATGGATTTCCAGCCGGGAGAGAAGACCAGGGATGTGTATTGAGAGTGGGTTTGGGATGGAAGAAAGGATGGGGAGGGATACCCAGCCTGGAAAACCAAGATTTTGTGGTTTGATTCCTTTTGTCTTCGGTGTGGTTCGTACAAAAGGGCAGTTTCACCCCCAGGCTCTGAAGGCAGGCAAAGTTGGGTTCTGGCCCAGCTCTAATACTTTCACTCTGGGTTACTTTGGGTAAATCAGTTAACTTTTCAGAGCCTCGATTTCCTTATCTGTACAATGGGATGATAATAATAGCATCCCCTAGAGAGTCATGAGATTAAGTGAGAGAACACCTGTAACAGGTCTAGCGCCCAGCCTGGCCTGTAGTTAATGAAATCCATGGTGGCTAGCAGTAGTTGTTTTTTTTTTTAAACATCTTTATTGGAGTATAATTGCTTTACAATGGTGTGTTAGTTTCTGCTTTATAACAGAGTGAATCAGCTATACATGTACATATATCCCCATATCCCCTGGCTGGTAGTATTGCTGCTGGCCTTAGCATCACTGAGGGCTACTTCATACTGATCCTTAAATATTTTCTTACGCTGCCCCTTGAATCAGACAATTCCTGAGCTCCTCTCTGTCAGGGCTCTTTCTCAGCTTCCTAAGTCCATTTGTCAGGCATAATGTCTACATTATGCCTCTTTCTGTTCCTTGATGGATTTTGGCGTCCAGAATCCATAAAACTGCCACGGTGAGGGTGTCTGATTAACTACGTTGTCTCAGGAAGTACCCAGAACCCCAGAGTGATGTTCCTGCGCCCACAGGCTAAGCATGTCTGAAATGTTGAGTCCGACACGGGCCCCTCCCAGGGGGTGTGCGTGTGCGTGCGCGCACAGGCGTGTGGATATATTCATCCTGTTCTTGGCCAGCTGAAAAGGGAAGTTGGGGGCCAGGTGCTGTTTGAGGGAGGTATAAGCCCCCTCTTTATTATTGCAGTGGTTACAATCATCTAAGGGTTAAGAAATCAGACTCCGGGCTCAGATTGCCTCAGTCTGAGTCCCAGAGCCCTCACTTACTGGTCATGTGGTCTTGGGAAAGTCTCTTTGATCGCTCAGTGCGTTAGTTTCCTCATCTGTGAACTGCAATAAGAATAATACCTCCCTCACAGGGTTGTTGGGAGGATTAAAAGTCATACGAGTAGGGCTTCCCTGGTGGCGCAGTGGTTGGGAGTCCGCCTGCCGATGCAGGGGACACGGGTTCGTGCCCCGGTCTGGGAGGATCCCACATGCCGCAGAGCGGCTGGGCCCGTGAGCCATGGCCGCTGAGCCTGCGCGTCTGGAGCCTGTGCTCCGCGACGGGAGAGGCCACAACAGTGAGAGGCCCGCGTACTGAAAAAAAAAAAAAAAAAAAAAGTCATACGAGTAAAGTGCTTACAACAGTGCCTGGCATGTAGAAGATGCTTAACGAATAATTGTTGACTGAATGTCAATAAAGAAGTCTTTCAGAAGCTGAGCGGGCTCCTGGGAACCTGGGGAGTGTGGATCCGAAGAGAAAATTCCTAAGCCTCAGTTTGCTTACTTGCAGAATGACATGATTTCATGACCTTGGGGAATACTCTGGTCCCTGTGAGTTGGGCAGGCTTCCAAGGGTCCCCACCGAGGTTCCCCTCTTCCACAGAGCAGACTTCTCCACCACCAGCACCGACACTGTCACCGGGGAGGCAGCGTGAGGACGTGGACGGGAAAGCTATGCTGCCCCCCGTGCCCCGGCACCCCCCTCTGCCCCCTGCAGCCGCTATGGGCACGCAGTGCCGGGTAGGGAGGGCAAATGCATCTGCAGCTAAGAGGATGCCCCTGACACCCCAGCAAGGAGCCCATGGATGTGTTTTCCAGCACTGCTGCTAATGGCTTCATCGCAGCTTTTTATGAGATGATGTGAATTGCTCTGACCAATGAGGCTTAATGGCCTTCCTCAATGAGCTGCCCAGTACATTCTCCCTGGAGGCTCGGCTCGGAGCTAAGCCGAGAATATTAATATGGTCGGACGCAGGCCCTTCCCCTCCCCATAAAGTTGTGGAAATTGAGGTCAAGTTGGGTCCCCTGCAACGGTCTTTAAACAAGCGGCAGAGTGGTTGGTTTGCTCCTTGATCTTCCTGGGGGAGAGGGAGTGGCTTCCAGCTGGAGACCCGGGACCAGGCCCCCTCTTCCTCTGGGTTTGCTTCCACTTGTTCAGAGGTGGCCCTTCTTAAGGGAGCAGGCTCCTTGGTAGGGAGGGAAGGCCCTGATTCCACCATTCAGGGCTGCTTCCCACGAGGGCAGGCAAGACTGAGGCCCTGGGCTGGGATGAGAGTTGCAGACGGCTCTCCTCCTTGTCAGGCGGCCTTGATGTTGTCAGGTAGCTGCGGTTGTGAGCATGTTCGCCCGTGTGACTGAGTGTTGCAATGGCAACGTGTCAGAGATGCGCGGGGTCTTTGCAGCCTCATGTATCCTCCCTCCATTTTACAAGTGAAGGAGCAGAGGGTCAGAGAGGGGAAGGGAATTCCACGGTTGGTCAGTGTCAGGGATGGTTTTAGGCTTGCGGGGGTGGGTATCCGTAGTCCCCAGGCTTGGACTGGTCTACCCACGGTGCCGCCAGTCCGCAACCCATCCTCTGGGGCAACACACTTTCCAAATCGACCTCCAGAGGGGAAGACGTCTCTGCAGTCTTTTCTCGTCCAGGCCAGCATCCCGCTTCGTGAAGCCCTTCCTCGTAGAACACGGTCTCTGACCTTTTACCTTTTGGCTGTGGTATGACAGAAAGTGTGCTAAGATCCTCTTCAGGGCAGTGTGTTCAGATTTCAATCCTGTAGCTTATTGGCTGTGTCATCTCAGGCAAATCACATAACTCGCTCAGCCTCCAAAAGGGAAGGATATAAAAGGAGGCAGTACTGTCTCCTCTCAGTGTTGTACAGGTGAACCAAGGGACCGGGTGTGAACCTCCCTGATATAATAGGTACTCAATAAATACCCATTATCTAAGCAATTTCAGTGTCTCTCCCGAAGTGTTGATGGGCGGCTGGGGTGCGGGGACGTGGATTATGGCTTGGTACCCTTCACCATAGCAGAGCGGTGGCCGCCTCTCTCCGTGGACTCGGCTTGGCGTGGAGGACGAGACGTTTCAACTTTTGCCATCCCTGTGCTAGGCTGGAAGCTTATGCAGGGTGGGAACTGTCTCTTCATCACCGTTGCCAGTGCCTGGTGTACAGTCAGTGCTCAGTAGTGCTGTTGAATGACTGGTGCTTGAACGTTTTATGAATGAGCGTGGGTGTTGCAGCCTCCCGGGCCTACGAGGGTATCATTAGCAGGCGCTAACCAGCCTCTCCCCTCCCCTGCAGCCCGCCCTGAAGATGTCGGCACCAGCCTCTACTTTGTAAATGACTCCTTGCAGCAGGTGACCTTCTCCAGCTCCGTGGGGGTGGTGGTGCCCTGCCCGGCCGCGGGCTCCCCCAGTGCGGCCCTTCGATGGTACCTGGCCACGGGGGACGACATCTACGACGTGCCGCACATCCGGCACGTCCACGCCAACGGGACGCTGCAGCTCTACCCCTTCTCCCCCTCCGCCTTCAATAGCTTTATCCACGACAATGACTACTTCTGCACCGCGGAGAATGCTGCCGGCAAGATCCGGAGTCCCGACATCCGCGTCAAAGCAGGTAAAGGACCAGACACGGGCTCCCCTGCAGGGCGGGAATGGGGAGCCGGCAGCACCTGTCGTTTTGAGGATGTGTGTGTAACATGGAAGAAGGCAAGGCGGCCCATCATGGAAAATCATGCTGTTCTTTGGAATCTTAGCTCTGCCACTTCCTGTGTGTCCTTAGGTGGAGAACGCACTTTTCTGAGCCTCAGTTTCCTCATCTGCAAAGCTGATGCCAGCACCCACCTTGTTCATCACTACGTGTGTTGGTCCAAGGAGATAGGGCCCATTTATATTAAGTAATGTGCTCATTTTAGTACTTGGTTCATGGAAAAATTCAGTGAGTTTCTTTAAAAAACACACAAACCCTTTATTGAAAGAGAGTATATAAAAGAACTGCACATGTTGTGAGTATATAGCTTGATGAATTTGCACAAAGTTTAATATCCAGGGAAGGTATCAGCATCTCAGAAGCCCCTTCATGCTTTTTACAGTCACTCCACCCTTAGGGGAAACCACAGTCCTGACTTCTAACAAGACAGATGTTTGCCTGTACTTGTTTCTGTACTTTATCTAAATGGAGTCCTACAGCACATATGCCCTTGAATCTTTTGCTCACTGTTGTTTGTGGGGTTTAGCCCTACTGCTGTGTGAAGTTATATGTCATTCATTCGCATTGCTGTATAGTCTCGTTTGACTATACTGCACTTTATTTATCTATTCCACTGTTGATAGACATTTGAATATAAGATCTCTCATGAGAATAGGCATTTAGGTAAAATTCATGATGGACAACTCTTAGCAGTGAAGCATTCTGGTCTTGGGAAGAGGTGATGGAAGCAAGGAAGTGAGGGCTTCTCAGCTGTTCTCTTTACAGAAACTAGAGAGTCTCATTTCTCTGGGTTAGGTCTGGAGGTGAGTGCATGGCTTAGATGAGCTACTCTTAACTAGGTTGTTATGATATACTGGTGAGTCCCAATCTGTTATAAAGTGCCTTGAATAGTAGTAAAGCATGGAAGTTTGGGGAATGGTTTTTTTAGAAGAGCTTTTTGAGTGGGAGAGGATAGATAATGTTCCAGCCAGCTCTCTGCGGTGGCTCCAAGGCTTGGGCGTGCCACCTTTCCTGGCGATTGTGTTGGGCAGAGGGGAGTGGGTTCTGGGGAAGTCTCCCCAGCCCGTGTGCCTAGCGATGGATCCTGCGATATCTCTGACTTCCTGTCCTGGCAAGGAGTCAGGCCCTCAAGGGAAGTTGTGTTGTGCTTTGGAATCTTAGCTTCGCCACTTACCTTAGGCAGAGGACACACGTTTCTGAGCCTCAGTTTCCTCATCTGCAAAGCAGATGCCAGCACCTACTTCATTCATCACTCTGTGTGACGGTTCAGCGAGATAGCGCTCTGTTGAATTAAGATCCTTCCGCCTCAGGAGAGCCTCTCACACGTAGAAGGGTCCAAGCAGCTGGGAATGGGTGTGTGTAGCGGTGATGTGGGGTGGGAGTTCTTAATTAAAGAGCTGGTCTTCATCCACTGGTTTGGCTGGGGGAGGGGGGTGTGAGAGTGTGAGCTCTGAGGACCCGCTTAGATATCTCCTCTGGGCTCCCCGTGGATCCTCTTTTCAGGAACAGCACTAACCCCCTAACACGACACCAGGTGCTGGACTGGGAGCCCCGAGGCCGGGATTTGGAGCCCAGTTCTGGCCTCCACAGCCTGGAGGATTGAGCTAACGGCAAGCCATGTTCTGTCTCGTAATACCTGCCTGTTATTGGGTTAGGATATAGTTTTCACAATAATCCTGTCTGATGTGTCTTACAAGGGAGGGAACTAAGTCAAATAAAGTTTAAGTCACTTGCCCAAAGGGCACCTGTAGCCAGTTAATGACAGAGGCATGGCTGTAATGACCAGCTGCATTGCTGTAGTGCTTTCCACGTGCCAGGCCTTCTCCATTCTGCTGTTATTGTTTCCTTTTACGCTTGAGGAAACCGAGGCTCCGGAAGGTTCACGAGCTCTTATCCAGGGTTACACTGCTGCCCAGAGGAGGACACAGAGCCTGCTTGTTTGATACTCCTAACCATAGGTCTCTGCAGGCTCTCGAGGACTGTCTCCACGGTGTGCACCCAAACCCCAGCCCTTCCCACCCTCCCCTCTGCTTCCCTCCCCTTAGCCTCCTCTCTGCTCTCCCCGCATCTGCAGGCAGTGCGATGTCCAGCCCACGAAAGGGTGGACCACGGCCCCACAGAGTTGGGAGTGCCTCCTTCCATGCCTCCGTTCTCCACCTCAACTGTGTCTCTTCCCATCACAGCCACAACACAGGGAGGGAAAGAATAAAGACCTGGGGAGGGACGGGCAGGGCTGGCCTGATGGGAAACACAGCCAATTAAGAAGCTTTTGATGAAGCCAGAGGGACTGCAGGTGCACAGCCGGAGGGGCTGCAGGGCCCTGAGCATTGCCCTGGCAACCATGGCAGGGAGAGCAGGAGGGCACACAGCCCAGGTGCCTGCAGAGGGACAAGGTCGGGAAGCAGCGGGGCTCTGGCTGCACCAGCTCTGCTTGGCAGAGAAGAGGTGGAAAGACAGAGAGGGCCCCGGGGAAAGGCCAAGTGGAGGAGGACCAGAGAGAGGCAGAAGCAGGCCCCTCGGCCCTACCCCTAAGGTTGGTCCAGCCCACCCATGGGACCTGATACGTAGAGCACCTGCAGGTAACAGCGCCCCAGAAACCAGCCCTGGGACCGACCGAGGCAGGAGGCCTCCACTGCACACTGTGGGGGAAGGGATCTGCTGAAGCTGGGGGCAAGACTGGGGGTCAGGCTGTAGGTGGTGTCAGGAGGTGGGAGAAACCAGCAAGGATGCTTTGTTTTGTAGAATCTTGGAAATCACCCATGTCTCTGGGGTTCCGTGTTATCAGAGATCATCACTGTGTCAAGTATTCTCTCCCATTGTTCTTATAAACCACCGAGCCCGGCAGAAAGTTCTGTATGTCAACTACCTTTTCCCAGGCTGCCTTTCACTTTGAAGTGGCACAAAAATCTGTTTTTAGATCACGTGTCACAGTTTTTCTTTTGGCAAATGATGGTCATTGTGCCCCTAACCCTTACCACCCTGGGCCCAGGAATCAGGTAGGAAATCAAGCGAGGTTTAATTAGAGGGATTCCGGCACTTTTGCTTAGAAACCACACATGCCCTTGTTGAATACAACCCCATTGCAGGGCATAGGTGCCGCCCTCCGGGCCCTTACAATCTAATGCAGTTTGTTAAAACTCACCAAAATTGGAAAGGCTAGAAGTTGGATTTACGGTCCTGTAGAGGGAGGCTGGGTATTTCTGCGGGAGAGTGGGTGTCTGGTGGAGTGGGAAGGAGGTTGCTGGAGAAGGCAGGAATAAGACCCTGGCAGGAACTTCCGGGCGGGGCAAGTGGGAGGTGGGAGAAGAGGTGAAGGAAGTGTGGCCTGGGGTGCTGAGAGGTGGCTATCTCAGGCCCCCACACCGTGTCCTAGTCAAGCCTGTGACACCCTCTTCTTTCCGCCCCACAACCTGTCTGCAGTTTTCAGGGAACCCTACACCGTTCGGGTGGAGGATCAAAGGTCGATGCGTGGAAGCGTGGCCGTCTTCAAGTGCCTCATCCCCTCTTCAGTGCAGGAATACGTTAGCGTTGTGTCCTGGGAGAAAGACACAGTCGCCATCATCCCAGGTAAGAGAGGACCGCGGGGCCTCATAGGCCCGGATGCTGGGGGGTGGGAGGGCGGAAAATCAGAGGTACTGAGTTGGCGGCTGAGCTCACCCAGCTCTTGAGGTTGGTCCTGGCAAGTGGTTTTTCATTGTCCTGGTGATGCTTTGTCAAAAAAGCGCCTTTGGTCTCGGCTTGGTGCGTCTCCGTGTGGGTGATGAAAACCCACGTGGCAGTGGCCTCTGCGACGTGTGTGAAGGTCCCGTCAGACACAGGGTGGTCGTGCTGCCCCGAAGGAGTGGGGTCACTGTCTTTCCTGGCCACCAGCTATTGGATTGCCCTTGGCCTTAGAGATGGGAGGCAAGGCTGGAAGGACCTTATCTGTGAAAGTCTGTGGGGAGAGGAGCGATAAGAGGCCGGTGTGTGGTCCGTGTTCCTGGGATTCTCGGAGGACCAGACTTGAGTGAGCATGCGCGTGGGACTTTTATTTCACGAGCTGCCTAGACGCTCCATCAGAATTCTAGCCGGCCTCACGCTGGAGGTGCCAGGTGTTGCAAAAAGAGGTTGATACCATGCTGTAGGGTCACCTTGTTAGAGCTGCCGTGATTGCAGGCACTCCATTGCTGGTTCCTATGCAGGGCTGTCCCTTCAACAGGAAAACGGGTCTGGAAATCTCAAGAGAGGACCTCAGATCCTCAAAATACCTCCAGGCCTCCAGTTACAAAACCGTGGGGTTTTCCCGTCACTCCAGCATTTCTCCCTGCATCCCTGCCCATTGCAGCAGCCCTGACGCTTTTTCTTCCTCCATCAAGGACCTTGGTTTTCCTTTCTGTAAAATGGAAGCACTTGACCAGATGCTCCCTGAGTGCCCCCCAGCATCGATGGCCCATTGCTGGGCATATGAAATGGTTCTAGTTGCTCAAGGTCTTCAGGTTAGTTGGAGAAGACAGACTTCTATGCATGAAACCTATAAAGTTGGGATTCTTAATCCTGCTACACAATTGAACCCCTGGGGAGCTCTTTGAAAAACACCAGTGCTTGGGCCCAACCCCAAATCAGCATCTTTAACAGTAGAACCTGGGCACTAGCTGTTTTAAATCTCCTTGAGTGGTTCCAAGGTAGAGCTCTAGGAGACGAACCGATGCTTCAGCACTTGACGGCCAACGTGGCAGGATACTCTTTTTGAGACATTAATTTGTGTTTTGCTCTTGGAACTTTTTCCTTCTCTCAGTCCCAAGCCGATGGCCAGGCCATTATATCTCCTGGTCTCAGAGCTTGTAGTTGGACAGGAATCAGAAGCTACTTCCTGCCTTTTGTGAGCAAACAGGAAAGGTTAGGATGGGTGTTCTGCGCGGGGAGGAGAGCCTCTGAGGGTGGTGCACAGACAGGGGACCATCGGATGCCAGAGGCAGGGTATTGCTGTAGGCAGCTCAGGGGGTATAGCGGGAGGAAGCGGTCGGACCTCAGCGGGGTGGCTGTGTGTGGCTCTCTGGGGTCTGGGACTGAGGCCTGGGTTCTTGTGTCCAAATGAGGCATGAGGTGCACAGCCCAACACCCAGAGTGATCACGCAGGCAGGGACAACGGGCTGGTGAGGACCAGAGAGACCCTGGACCTTGGCACGTCCCTGGGGAATGCGCCAACAATGATGGGGACTGAATGTCCTGTCTCTCCAACAGAGTCACGTGGAAGGTGATGTAAAGAACATAAAGACATGTGATATTTCTTATACACCTGAGTTTATGGACCAAGAGTTATACTCATTAAAATAATAATAATAAATTTTTGAGTGTTTCCCCTATGCCAGGCACTGGGCTAAGAAACTTTCATATGTGACCTCATTTTATCCTCACAAAAAAGTCCATAAGTGTATTTTTTTCCCCTTCCACTTTACTGAAGAGGAAACTGAGGCTCATAAAAGTAAAGGGACTTCTGGGTCACACATGTTATCACACAGAGGGCAGGACTGGACCCAGGTCTGTTCTTTCTGCCTATGTCCTGAACTCCCGCAGAGGACCACCTCCCAGGACCTGCACAAATGTATCCTATGAAGTGTCACTCTGAGTACAAGGGAGGCTGTGTGCTCCAGGCAAGGAGAGCCTTGGCCTCAGGAAAGCGAAAAAGTCAATGCTGGTTTGTAGGGAAGAACTAAGTCAAGTGTAGTGATTACGAGCCCAGAATCTAGGATCAGACTGCCTGGGCTTGAAGCTCACTCCTCTGGGCAAGTCTTTTACCTCCTTGGTGCCTCAGTTTCCCCAGTGATAATAAAATAGGGGTAATGATTGACCTACTTCATTGGGTTCAAGTAAAAATGAAACGAGGGCTTCCCTGGTGGCACAGTGGTAGAGAGTCCGCCTGCCGATGCAGGGGACACGGGTTCATGCCCCGGTTCGGGAAGATCCCGCATGCCGCGGAGCGACTGGGCCCGTGAGCCATGGCCGCTGAGCCTGCGCGTCCGGAGCCTGTGCTCCGCAACGGGAGAGGCCCCAACAGTGAGAGGCCCGCGTACCACAAAAAAAAAAAAAAAAAAAAAAAAAATGAAACGAGTTCATGTATGTCAAATGTTTCAAACACTGCCTGCCACGCACTGAGGATGGGCTGGAGCTGTGATGATGATTCTTGGGGGGATGAGAGCGTTCTCCTCTCTGTATTGCCGATTCCTGTTTAGGTGTACGTATTTCTGTGTAACAGAGTCTGTGTCCCCCACTAGACTGAGTTTCCCGAGTGTGGCACCTGGGTTGTTTTAGGGCGCAAATCCCTAGGCTCCTGACGCACCGCCTTGCACCCCCAGGACAAATGCTCACCAAGTGTTCAGTGGGTGCATGATAGATGATCAGGAGAGTTCTGAAAGAATACGGGAGGCATTGGGATAAGTCTGGGTGCAGTGGGCGTGGGGTAGTTAGAAGCTCAGCTCAGACAGGAGAGACGAAGATTAACCTGGCTCCTGTGTGGAGGCACTGAGCTTCCCCCAGACTCACTGTAGTTGGTGCTTGTAGTTGGTGCTTCTGGGCTGTTTTTGATGTCAAGCCCGGGCTGGTGGCTCCAAAGGACATAATTATCAGGGAAGTGGGCTGGACGCTAGTCTGCAGGGCTCTGTTACACGTTGCCTGTAGAACCTCCTCCTTTCCTTTAGCCTTGGAGAATTTTCCTCCCCTGCCCAGCCCTCCAGCCCCATCCAAAATCATTCTAGTCCCTCTACAGCTACGTTTTAGATCCAGGGATGGACTTTCTAGAGCACGTGAGTCCAACGAACACCCTCCCGGAGGAATTCATGAGAACCAGAGGGAGTGGAGTTTTGCATCCTCCGTGCTCTAAAGATGAAGGGCCAGAACCTGGGTCCCCCTGCGCCAGGCTTTAATGTTGGAAGATGCAAATCGTTTATTGATTTTTTTCCATAAAAATAGGATTCTCTGCTCTCCATACCGCACTGCCCCGTGTGTGTGCGCATGTGTGTGTGTGCGTGTGTGTGTTTTGGCTGGGATGTTGGACGGCAGCTTCTCATGGTGGGGGGAGATTTAATGCTGAGGCCACCTTGAGGTTCAGGAAGCACTTAGGAGCCTGAGTGACTTCCCTCTGACTCCTCAGGGGCAGCTTCTGGAGCGGGGAAGACGGTGTTGACTTTGATCTCTGGGCCGGCTGGGCTCAGATCCTCCACCAACCACGGGGCCAGTGGGAGCAGGTGCAAGAGAGCGGGAGGACGAACGGAGGCTGACGCGGGCCAATCAGGGCCCGGGAGACACCTCTTTGGGGAGGGTGGGTGCCCTGGGAGGAGGGGCCCAACGGGGTGGCTGCAGGCCCCTGTGAATGGTCTGCCTCTCTGAGGGGGTGTGGAAGGACTTAGAGGCTCGGGGCCTAAGCAAGCTCCGTGAGTTGGGTATTGGCTTACGGGTTGGCCTTCCCAGCTGTCCACACTGGGAGGGCAGGCAAGCCTCCCGGAGCCTCCGCTGAAACTCTGAGCCGCTTTTGGGCTGTGCTTTTTGCACAGGCTGGACAGACAGCCCAAAGTGCTACCTTTCTCAGAGCCACCTACTGCCTGCCCCCCAAGCTGATCAACTTCCTCCCGTCAGGCTATTCAGAGATGTGTGTGTGAAAGCACAGAGCCTCTCACCTATGAGCTGACAGACCCCTACCCCTTACTTCTCTCCCAGGAGACCTGGTCTGGAGGGAAACTGGCTCTCCAGAGCGGGCGGGATGGGGGGTAATAGGGCAAAGGGCTGTGCATAGACATAAATTAAAACTAAGGCCTCCAGTGAAGCCGGGATGTGGTTTAATTTCCCATCTGCATGATCACCATTACAGTGCATGTTATTGGATATAAAGGTAAATCCGGCCCTGTTCCTAATAGCTTTTAATTTCCACCAGACCTGATTATATTGGTGCAGGCTCCTTGTGGGAATTTCCCAGCATGCTCTTCCCCAGCATCCT
Source organism: Grampus griseus (assembly GCF_964374135.1). NCBI lineage: Eukaryota > Metazoa > Chordata > Mammalia > Artiodactyla > Delphinidae > Grampus > Grampus griseus. The sequence continues at coordinate 15,416,922 of NC_139002.1, forward strand.
GACTGGCTGTCTGGGCCCCAGTGGGGAGTTTTGGACACTGCTCAGATGCGGGCCAGATGTATCTGCCGGTGCTGTGGAAGGCAAGCCTGGAGCAGCTCCCTTGTCTAAGTGGATGGGGCTCTGGACTGCTGGGTTGTCATCCTGCCTTGGCCAGGTTGGGAGTGCACTGGGGACACTCTGTGTTGGGGAGGGGAGAAGCAGGAGCAAGGAGAAACTGGCCAGAGGGGTCTTTTCAGAAAAGTGGGCAGTGCTCCCGGACCATAGGTGGGAAGGCAGTGAGCCCGCCACCCATCACCCACGTCGCGCTAATTGTCCCCAGGGTTCCAAATTGTTCATGGGTCTTCGTACCTCTTTGCATTTGGTCTTGCATCTCCTCTGCCTGGTCTGCACTGATCCCCTCTTTTCCTTATTGATACTGTACTCGTCTTTTGTCCTTTAAACTTGGTTCACGTGTGTCCCCTTCCACGAAGTTTTACATAAGCCTGCAGCAGATCTATCAGTCCTCTGGTTCCATTCCTGGAGCACTTCCTTTACTGTGTCTCACGTTAGAGGCTGTTGTTTCTGTCTGTCTGCTGCAGGAGGGTGTACAACTCCATCTTTTGCATCTCTTTATCCCCCGGGCCCTCATAGCACCTGTTATAATAATAATAACAAGATTAATAATAATATTTATCATGTACTAAGACCGCTTTTGTGTTAGGCATTGTACATATATTATCTCTAATCCTCACAATAACCCTTTAAGATAGTTTTTTGTTTGTTTGCTTCTCCAGTTTTCATAAATGAAGACAGGGAGGCCCAGGGAAGTTAAGCAAATTAGCCAAGACCACACAGCTCATCAGTGGCTTGGGTTTGAGCTGGGGTCCTCCGGCTTGCACTACTCCCCGCTGCCTCTCCAGAGCCGGCTCCTTATTAGCAACGGACTATTCTAACATCGGAGGAGGGCGTGTCCCTGTCTCCTGCACTTGCTTGGGGACAGAAACATGTCACCAGCCCTTGCCCTGGCCTCTGGCTCTGTGTGCCGTGACCAGAGACTTTGGCTTTTCTGAAGGTCAGCAGCTCTCCAGCTGAAAGATCAGTGGGCAGTCATTCTAACAAGGAGGTTTTCTTGGGCACTGGCTCCGTCTTGGGCCCAGTGGGAGACACAAAGGTGGTCTGATCTGGGAATTTAGGATTCCGTTCATGTTGTCAGCTCTGACGGGCAAGGATGATAATTCCAGCACGGTAAGCAATCAGATATTATCTTGGTTTGCTTTGGAACGAGGGTCAACGTATTAATTGCATTTTGCTCCAGCTGATATTAAAGCTACTTTGATCCCATGAGTCTCCACCAACTTGGACAGGGGATGGCACAGATGAGAGAGAGCCCAGGTGGTGCTCGGAAACCAGTTGGACACATGTAGGCTACAGATGAATGGAGTCACTGATTGTCAGAGCTAGAAGGGCCTTGGAGGTCACGTGGTCCAGCCTCTTCATTTACTGATAAAGAAACTCAGGCCCAGACCAATGCCCTCTTATGCCCCTTCCCCCTTCTCTCCTGCTCATTCTCAGGGCACAGTATCTGAACTACTCATAGGGTGCTCTTTTTTTTTTTTTTTTTTTTTAACTACTGGACGTCTTTCCTTCTTTGTTTAAAACCTTCCCATCTTTTAAAGTCTGGTTCATATACCCCCTTTCTTCCCCCCATGATGTCTTTCCCAATTTCTGCTAAGAATGGATTTAAAAATCACCCAGATTAACCTTCTTCCAGGGGATCCTTTTCTGAGCTCCCTCCAAAATTTATCAGTTCCTTGCTGAAGACACTAATCATATTTTGTCCTGTAATATTGTAAAATCTGTGTTATTCCCACTATGAGAATGTCTAATCATCAAGAGCAGGAACTGTATTTCATTCAGACCCCTTTCCCCTCCAGTGCTCAGAAAAGATGGTTCATGATGGTGATGAAATGACAGTCTCTTTTCCCCCTGCTGGACTGCCCTGTGGCAGGCAGGAAGGAAGACTGCCTAAGGTCACGTGGAAAATTGGTGGCATTGTGAGATCTAGACTTGGTGGTCCTTGGTCTCCATTACACCGAGCTGCTTCAGAGCTACCTTGACACAGACCACTTCTGTGGGGTCCTCCTGTGACACTTTGTAGTTTAGATGCAAAATTGGGGATCTCAGCTCTTGACTACTAAGGGGCACGGAGAAAATGGGCTGGGATGATCAGTATGCTAATATGAACTAAATGATGTGCTCAAGGCAATTTAACAAATAGGTGCTAGGCAGAGTCTCATGCCTTGCAGAGGAATTAAACTTGACTATGACCATTTCTTCCCTTCAGCAGCTCCTATCTAGGGGTTATAGTATCTTCCCAAGAAGAGATACCCAGGAGGCTGGGATTCTTTCTGCTGATGGCAGCCCAGCAAGGCTCAGGAAGGGGAGGGGGGCCTTGGAGCAGAAATAGCACGTTGGGTGAGGTAACAGCACGGGGAAAGGCAAGCAGGGAAGGGGAGGATGGAGTGACCTGGCTGGAGGGTAAGTAGAAGTGGTGAGAGAGAAGTCTGGAAAGGATGCCAGGATATTTAATTCATAAAGGTTCTATCTAGTTCTAGAAAAAAAGAAGAGGCAAACTTGTTGGCTCCTCCCAGGAACCCCCATTCCCTTCTGCATTTTACAGATGAGAAAACCGACGACACAGTGAGGGCTTGCACATTTAGAAGAAAAGTCAAAAAAAAGAGCAGATAAATACGTAATAAGACATACATGTATGCAGGGCCCTGTGACAGGCACCTGGATGTCATCCCATTGAATTCTTCTCAACCCTGTGAGGGGGGCGTGCTACCCCCATCCTTAGGTGTAAAGAAGTGAGATTCATGGGGCTTCCCTGGTGGCGCAGTGGTTGAGAGTCCGCCTGCCGATGCAGGGGACACGGGTTCGTGCCTCAGTCCGGGAGGATCCCACATGCCGCGGAGCGACTGGGCCCGTGAGCCATGGCCGCTGAGCCTGCGCGTCCGGAGCCTGTGCTCCGCAACGGGAGAGGCCACAACAGTGAGAGGCCCGCGTACCGCAAAAAAAAAAAAAAAAAAAAAGAAGTGAGATTCAGGGAGGCCAAGCAATTTGCTCCAGGGCACACAGCTTCTCAGTGGCAGAGCCTGTGCTTGGACACAGAGCTTCTGTCCTTAAAACCCAAGCTCTTTCTTTGTAAAGTACTTTAGTGACTCCGGCATGAGGGCTGTCCCAGGTACTCATAACAATTACTATTTCTCTCATCAAGGCAGTTGTAGAGAGGAAAAGGCAGCTGGCCCTTAACGTTGCTGGTAGTATTTGCTTATTGTTTGATTTGATGGGGAAGGGAGCCTCGTCTTGAGGGCAGAGAGAAAAATCCCACCTTCTAATGCCTTAACACGTGCTTTGCAGGTTAGAGATTACAAGGAAGTGTTCAGAAGCAGCAAAGGAATTCTCTCCTAAGTCAGATGGCCTAAATTGAAATGATAATCATAGTAAGAAAATAAGTGATCAGTTCTTGAGCTCTTATGTGGTAAGTGCTTTTCACAAGTCATTTCATTTCATCTTCATAAGTGCGCTACGTACTAGGTGGTATTATTATCTCCATTTTGCAGAAGAGGAGCCTGAGGCAGAGAAGCTGGTCACCTGCCCAAGGCCATGTGGTGTGGCAGGATCTGAGACCAGGGCGGTTTGATTTCAGCTCTTAGAGGTGACCTGGGCCACCTCGCAGCTGTGCCCTGATGCCTGTGTCATCTTTCACTTATATAGTGCTTTCCGGTTTATAAAGCAGGTTCACAGGCAGCATCTTACTGAACCCTTCCAACCCCATCTGAGGGTGACACATTCTTAACTTCACTTAATAGGCAGGGAAGGCAAGGCTTGGGGGAGCTGAAGGGCCCTCCCAAGTTTACACAGCCAGGGAGGTGGGTACCAGATCTCCGGTTTGATGCTTGCATCCAGGAGCTCTTGAGTCCCCACCTGGAGCACGTGCCCACAGCTCCTCAGCACCCCTGCCAGTCTCCCGGTGGGCGGGCTGCTCTGCATCCGCTTGCCAGTTGGTTGGTTCCAGAGCTCTCAGCCGCGGCTCCTCAGTCAAGCAGAAATGTCTGTGTTCACAGGTGCCTCTGGAGGCGTATGTATGTGTCATGTTTTGCTTTTCCATTTAGTTCATGGCAGGTGATGCATTTCCAGAGCACCCACTGGGTGAATTTCAGGAGATTTAAGACAATTGCCGGCGAACGCTCTGCCCTGGGATCCCACTGTGGCAGTGGACACGGAACAAGCGGCATTGTTTCGTAAAGTTGGCACCTCTGTAAGTTACTCTGATATCAGAGCAGAATTCTTTATAGAAGGTTATCCTACACATAAATCATCATTAGACTACCTCATTTTTGTTTAATGCCTACCTAACTGTGCTGTAGTCTAAAAATGTGTGTTTAGTGAAGTCAAGGGTTGCAGGGAAATTATAGGGTTTTCAAAAACCCATTTGCTTTGCTGGTGCTCACATCAGAATCAATCTTGCCTTTAGTTCTCAGTCTCATTACAAACATGCAGTATTGCTCGCCGGATTCTGGCATTTAATGTAGGGTAGCGTTTATTCAGAAGAAGCCAACGGTGCTTACAGAGTGGGAGAGCTATGTATAGACGCCACTTCCTGCCAAGCGTATGATTTTGAACCCTGTTGCTTATCAGTGAGACTTCGCCGCAAAAGCTGGAACCATGTGGGACCCGGCAGAGCAGAGGCCAGAGCTGGATGGCGGTCGTGTTGGGAGGGGAGCTGGTATTCATCACGCCACAAGCCTCACTGTGCCAGCACACAGTAGGTGCTCAGACAATGATTGTTGAGTACCTGGAGGAATGTTTAACCAGGAAGGGGACTGACCCTTGGATTAGGTTGTAAATGAGATGGATTTAAATGAAGGGAAGGATGTGGTTCTGGGGCTGCTAGAATAAAGTCTTCATTTGCTCCTGCGACGCCCCACAACAGCAGGACCTACCTGCAGCCCCTTTTTGGTGGAGGGAAGCTGTGTAGCAAAGCAGAAAGGGCGTGGGCTCGGGCCTCAGAGATACTTGGGCTCAAATCCCGTCTTCTTCCTTCCTTGCCATGTGACCTTAGTTAAGTCCTTTAACCTCTCTGAGCTTCAGTTTCCTCACATGAGAGGAATAGAAATGATGTACTTTTTCTCTACAGGGAAAATGTTTTTTATGCATAGTTTATATTTTTCTATATAGATCTGCTTTCTACATATAGATCCTTTCTCTATCTGTAGGTTTTCAATTTTTCCTAGTTCTGAGCAGACACATGATTAACTGCCCAGGATTAGTCATCTTCTTCTTGAGACCTGGAAGGTCTCTCTGAGGAGTGAGATTCCAGGGGTGGGCATCCAGGAGTGAGCCTCCAAGTGTGGGCATCCAGGGGTGAGTATATAGGAGTGAGCGTCCAGGGTGAGCATCTAGGGGTGAACGTCATGGAGTGAGTGTATAGGAGTGAGCATGCAGGTGTGAGTATATAGGGGGCGAGCATCCAGGATAAATATACAGGGGGATGGGCTTGGCTCTCATTACCCTGGAGGTCACTTGGCCTTCAGGGTGAAGGGCACAGGTTAGGAAAGCTAGGAGACAGCTGTCATACTGGGTCAGAGGCAGGGTAAGTCCTTCGTGTTACCCTGCATGGCTGAAGCCCATTCCCTAACATTATAATCTTGGTTTTTGTAGTCTACCTGTCATCTTGCTGTGTGCAGAATTCTCAGGAGTTTAGGCATGTGTCTTTCGGGGCTGCCGAGCCTGCCTTTTGCAGTGGAATGCAAAGCCAGTTGGAACTAGGAACAGCCCTCTGTCTTCCGGTACAGAGGGCAGTGGGGCTCAGAGGCTTCCTGGAAACTGGGAGTGTTTTCCTCTCACACATGGAGACCCCCACGCCCCGCTCCATTTCAAGGTCAGAGCATATCTTTAGGGACCTGGAATCTGCCAGAATCTGGACCGTCAGCTGGGAAGCAGACGACAGAGTGGGAGACAGAAGCCTATGACAGTGAGTGGCATTGGGCAGCCAGGCATCGGGTGACCTTTGTCCTCTGTGTGGTGGTCCGGTGGGCTCTTGGACTGCCCTTCAGAATGGGACACAGAAAAGGAAAGGGCTTGTATCTAGAATATTCCAGAGCCTGCTGTTCCTGACATAGGCCGAGGCAAGCAGTTGTGGGAAGCCCAATGGGTTGCAGGAAGAGACACAAACTCCATGAGGCTGTTCCTGGCAATGCCATGTCTTAGGTTGGCTTCATCCCCTGAATCTCTCTAGATGGCTGTGTTGGCATAAGCAACAGTCAGTTGGTTGAATTTTCAGTTCATTATTTAATCTAGCAAATGTTTTTTGAGCACTTCCTGTGTGCAAGATGCTGTGTTATTAGACAGTGATTCCCAAGGGTCTTTGCTTGAGGATCTCAAGGGATTTGGAGAAGTTCCTCTTCCCGCACACCAAAGAAACTCATTTTAATTATAACACATATGTGCGTATGTATATGAATAACATGCATGGTGTAACTTGTACATATTGACGACACAAACATGTATACTCACCCTCACCCTTCTTTGCCTGTGGAGAGGGGTGAAAGATTCACCTAGAATCTAGACCCTCAGAAACACCCCAGGGTGGAGACTGGGGCAGACACCTTGGCCCTCTGTCCATGGGAAACAGCATAGCCACGGGAGCATCTAGGTCAGAAGTGTGTCTGGGTGAGTGTTCAGGTCTGGGCCTTTTCTCCTGAGCAGAGAGGACAACTTCTCGTTCCCTCTTCGTCTTCTGGGTCGGAATGTGGGTGGCCCACATGTTCTGAATTTCATGGACAGTTTTGGATGGATCACTATTTAGTGAGGCCAATTCGGTTCAAAAAGGGTAAACAGAAGCACGGAGAATGTGGGGAACGATCTGCTTATCTTCAGGGGACTTGCTGTCTGACAGGTAGGATGAACTTGGGACACGGGTGATCCCAACATGAGGCAGAGTGTGATGAGGAAACACACAGCCTCTCGGGGCTCAGAGGCAGGAGCCCCGTCTTCTATGATGAGCGCAGACACCGTGTAAGGTGGCATTTCCCACGGGTCCTGGAGGATGGATGTTTGGCAGGCGGGGCTCCTGCAGGGGAGACTGTTCTAGACCTGTCAGCTCACAACTTTAGAACCACCTGGGGAGCTTTTTAAAAGAAACACCAATGACCAGACCCCACCCCAAACGATTAAGTAAGGATCCCTGGGGGAAGACCCGGGCATCTGTATTTGTGAAAGCCCCCTGGGTGCATCTGGTGAGCAACTGGGTTGCAGAACCCTGTTCTGCTTACAGGAGGCCACGGGGGTGAAATCTGGGAGCACTGAGAACAAAGGCTGCTTCTTGGGGGAGAAAAGCCAGGTCTGGCTGCAGCTCGGGATCCATCTAAGGGTGGGGTGTGGTTGAAGCTGCATGGAGTGCGTGTAATTGAAGGGCAGTGGGGAGCCACTGAAGATTTTGAGTAAGGAGTGTTCTGGAAGGACTTTTGGGAGTTGGTCTTCAGTGATTAAGGATGCTCCCAGAAACATGGCGATCATCCCCGCTCAGCCTCCTGGAACCCAAGTCAACCCTTGGATTTCCTAAGAATGATCCCTGGGCCTCCTTCAGGCCGGTGGGCTGCAGGCAACCTCTGTCCTGCACCCCACACTCCCTCTTTTTCTCCTGTCTCCTCTCCAGGGGGCTGTCCCATAAGTCAGGGCACTGGCAAGGTGAACGCAGGAACTTGCCAGAGAGGCCTGTGGGAAGAAAGGCCCCACAGCGTCACGCAGTTTAAGCAGTACGGGGATCTAAGGCAAGCTCGACAGTCTCTATAATATTAGTGAGTAGATCTGTATTGTGCTTTTAGAGTTTACAGGACACTTTGACTCTTGTAACAATTCTGTGTGAAACAGTTATCCCCATTTACAGATGGGCAAACAGAGGCTCAGAGAGGTTCAATGACCTTACTCTGCTGCCTCTCTAATTTCTCCTATTACTCTGCTGCCTCTCTAATTTCCCTTCTACTTGAGAGAAGAAAACCTTTGGAACAGAAGTAGGGAGCACTGTGGGCCAGCATTTATTCAGCCACGGGACTGACACTATGCCAGGCACTGTCACAGCTGTGACCTCATGTTTTAAAGACAGAATATCTTTTCTGTTTCCTCACGGTCTGTGGCCCATGAAGAATGGGAAAATACTTGGCTCCACCAGCAGTTAGATGACTAGATAAATAAAACCACAAGACCACTATTCCAGGTCTATTTCGGGAGTGTACCTCATCAAGGCCCTTTTGTGTTGTTTGATCTCATTTTATTCTTGTGACAGGTGGTGTCAGCCCTACTTTCAAATGAGGAAACTGAGGCTCAGAGAAGTACCTTTCTCTGGCCAGGTAGCAGAGTCAGAGTGGCAGGGGAAGCCACGCTGTGCAGAGTGCATTGACGCTGCACTGACTTGTTGTATGGAATTGGTGGAGGGGGAGGTAATAATAAAACACATAGTACCTGCCTTGCCACTGTGGAGAACAGTATGGAGGTTCCTTAAAAAACTAAAAATAAAGATACCGTATGATCCAGCAATCCCACTCCTGTGCATGTATCCAGACAAAAGTCTAATTCAAAAAGGTAAATGCACCCCAATGATCATAGCAGCACTGGCCAAAACATGGAAACAACCCAAATGCCCGTCAAGTGAGGACCGGCTTAAGACGAATGTGTGTGTATTACACACACACACACACACACACACACACACACACACACACACACAAAATGGAATTACTCAGCCATAAAAAAAGAATGAAATAATGCCATTTGCAGCAACATGGATGGACCTAGAGATTATCATATTAAATGGAGTAAGTCCAACAGAGAAAGACAAATGTGATATCATTTTTATGTGGAATCTAAAAAATAATACAAATGAATCTATAAACAAAACAGAAATAGACTCACAGACATAGAAAATGAACTTAAGGTTACTGAAGGGAGGATAAATTGGGAGTATGGGATTAACAGACACAAACTACTAAACATCAAATAGATAAGCAACAAGGCTCTACTGTATAACATAGGGAACAATATTCAGCATCTTGTAATAACCTATAATGGAAAATACTCTGAAAATATTTATATATATATAGATAAAGAACTGAATCACTTTTCTGTACACCTGAAACTAATACAATATTGTAAATCAACTATACTTCAATTTAAAAAGTCCACATAGCGTCTGCCACGTGCCAGACACTATTCAAATTGCGTTATACAAGCTAACTTGTTTAGTCCTCCCAATATCATGATAAAGTAGGTAGAATTATCATGCCATCCGCATTTTAAAGATGAAGGAAATGAGGAACGTAGAGGTGAGGTAACTCACCTAAGGCCATGCAGCTAGTAAGAAGTAGAGTGGGGACTCCACTCCAAGCCATCAGGCACCAGAGCCCATGCTTCATCTCTTGACCATGCCATCTGGGTCTCCTGGTTTCCTGTTCTAGGCTGTTCCACTGGACTGGGTTAGGAGGAGGAAGGGAGAACAGAAAAGGCAGGCTTCAATCTGGGGGCTGGGTATGCAGATCCGAGGCGGCCTCATCTGGAGGGGGCGTGTCCAGGTGTGAGACCCCACTCTGGAGGCTGGGTGTCCAGGTGTGACCCCTTTGGGCATCATTCTGGTCTCTGCCTCTTCCCTCTCTCCTTTGGATCATTTGTCTAATAGTCACCAGCTCCCCCAGAGCCTGGTAAGGATCAGGCTAGAAAGGTGGAGAAGGGGCCTGGGGTTTCCTATTCCAGCTGTCTCGCAAAATGGTTTTATGCCCTTTCTCTGGATGTCAGTTTCCTCATATGTAAGTGAAAGGGCTGAAACGGATGATCCATCGACCCCTTCAGTTTAACAAATCCTCCCGAGCTCCACGTGCCCTCCGTCATGCTGGACACGGGGGACACGGTGACAGGTCTGTGTCCTGCTGGGGAGACACACATGTTAAGAAAAGAGCTCCAGCAGGTATAATCCTTAAAGAAACTCTCGCACAGGTGCAAGACAGGAATTGTCATGGCAGCAGTGTTTGTGATAGCAAAAGAACAGAAACCAATATGGATACATTAAATCTGTTACATTCCTACAATGAAATACTATACTGCAGAGGAAATGCATGAAACAGAGCTTTACAAATCAACCTGGACATGTCACTGAAACATGTTGCATGGAAAAAGCACGTTGCTGAAGGATGCGTACATTACGGTACCATTTGCATAAAGTTTGAAAACATGCAGAACAGTATCCTGTGTTTCTGGATACATACATATGTAGCAGAAGTATGAAAACATGCAAGAGAATGATAAACACCATATTTATGGTAGTGCTTACGTCTGAGGAAGGAGACAGTGGGCTCATGGAGGGCAATATAACTGTTTTCAGAATGTCTTATTTTTTTTTAAATGTTTCTTCTAAAACAGATCAGAAGAAAATACAGTCAAAGTAAACATGGATATTTTCATATTATTTTTTTCCTTTTTCTGTAGACATGCTATATTTCATTAGAAAAGTACCCATGTCCATACCATATGCAAAATGCCAGGAGGGGGTGAGGTCGCAGGCTAGGTCCCTCTGTGACATTCTAGGGCTGGGGGACTGAGAGCGGAGAGAGGAGGTTGGAGGTGAAAGTAAGATTTGGGGGCTGATCCTCGGGGGGGTGGGCGTCTGTGGTCGTGGGTCCGGGGAGGGGCGAGTACACAGCGTGCATCTCAGCTATGCCCTAGTTCCTGCTGCCTCGGCCAGGGCCACCTTGGGCAAGCTTGGTGCTCAGCAGCTATTAAATAACAACAGTGAGAATAGTGTAAATAGAAGAGGAGGAGAGGTGTATCTGCCTCGGGATCCCACTGTCACCCGTCTCCCAGTTTAATGAGAGTCTGAAGACCCAGCATGAGGCCACTAAAAATTAAGAGTATGGGGAGTACTCATAGGGCTACAAGGCCCCTTTGCTCTGTGATTTCCGAAGCTGGGAACCAAGGAGCATTCTGGCAGCCATCCACCTGTCCTGCCCTGAGGGGCAGTCAGTCAGTGTCAGAGGCCAGCTGGAGAGGGACAGGTGACTGGGGGGTGGGGGGAGATGCCCAGATAACTACCTCCTTTGAGAAGTTTACTCCCAATTCCAGCTCAAATTACAAGAGGAGGCTGGGAGCCCAGGTCAGAGCCAACAGGGAAACCTGAGAGAGAAAAGTGATCTCCCGGTGCTCCTGCGGCCTGGAGAGCACAGGGTGTGCTGGGCTGAGGGTGGGCGGGCAAGGATCACCACATGCTGCCTTCTAGAACACCTAGTTCTATTCCAGTTTGCCCTGAAACACTGATTTCCCCTGTCCTGCTCTTCCTCTGTTTCCCCAACCCTCTTACATACCCAAGTTCCCAGGTGGTACATGAAGATGATAAATTGGTTTTTCAGGGCTGGAGGCGGCCTTGAAAGCCATGGAACCCCATCCCCTGCTCATTTTTTAGATGCCCTTTGTGACCTTGACTGGGCCTGAGACCCAGGCCTCTAGAAGCATCCTGCTATAGGATGAGGGCGGCTGTCATCCTCGACAGGGTGGATTTGGGTTGAGACTCTCCAAGGTATGGAAGGATTGCCAGCATTTTCAAAGAACACACTAGCGTGTGTATCAGGGTGTGTGCGCAGGCCAGAGTCTGTACCGTGTTTATCATAAGCAGGCAGATAACAGACGTGTTCCTGAAAAGTGAGGTCTCAAATCTCATCTGAAAACGGATGAGCGCTCTTTTTAGGATGAGCGCTCTGTTAGGTGATGAGTGCATCACCTTCAGGTGATGTTGGCAAGCATGGGAAGAGTTGGGCAGGCTTTGCTGATACAAAGAGACACCGGGACAGCCTTTTTGGGAAGCAGTTTGGTAGTAGGTAGCTGAAGCCGTAAATGTCCATGTCCTTAAAAAATGTCCATGTCCTTAAAAAGTAACCAAAGATGGCAGTAAAGATTTCTGTTAGCTGCAATGTTATTTACAACAGTGGAAACACAATCCTACATATCCAGTAATAGGAGAATGATTAAGTAATTTATGATACAATAATAGAAATGAAATAGTCTAATACATTTTCAATTACTTGAAAAAAGATCATAATATGATGTTAAGCAGAAACTACATCACATACATATGGTAGGATCCCAATTGGCTAAAAAATACACACACACATTCACACATATATCATAGATGGATATCCTGACCTACTTGAAAGCTATTAGTGATTGCTATGGTTCTTTCTGGGTCGTGAGATTAGGAGTGATTTCTGTTTTTTCTTTTATAGTTTTCTACATTCTGTGAGTATGTTTTGAGGAGATTAAATATGAAGCCGTTTTGAAAAGCCATATTTAAGTGTAGGTACCTTGCAGAGTAGCTGCTGCTCGTGCTAATTTAGGAAGTTCCTCCTTTATGAAGTTCCTTCTTATGTTGGGCTAAAATCTGCTTTCCTGAAATTCATCCCTTAGGTCTTCACCCGATCCCCTGCCCAACCCCACCCCCCAAACTTCCACAGAATTACATAGTTTCCTTGTTTCTCTGTGGCACCCTCTGTAACTGAGGACAGCCACCATCCTCTCCTGCACCCCCCGCCCCTCCCAGTGTCCCATCCTCCTGTCTCACACAACCTGTTTCTGCAGCAGGCCCTTGTATGATCTCATCTCATCCTGGGTGCCACCTCTGGTCATACTCCAGTTTCTCAATGTCTTTCTCAAAACCCGGGCTCAGAGTGGATGCCCCGCACCACAGATGGTAGGAACAGAGGGTTCCATGACACCCTCGCCCCCTCCTTGGTTGGAACATGCTGTTTCCACCAGTGCAGCCTGGGATCTGCTTTCTCATCGTCCACCTCGTGGAGCTGGTGCTTCTGGGCTTCCTGGCTCTCAGTAGTCCTGGGCCCTTTACCCAAATCTCTCAACTTCCTCATTTCTAACATAGGAATATTATTCTATAACCCAGATATCCTATAGAATAGGATGGTCCCTGCCTCCTAAAAGCTATAAAAGTTGCCTCTAATTTTAATTCCACATCCTTGGGAAAGTCCCATGTCCTTCCCAAGATGTCTGCAAGTTTCAGGAAGGTTTATGGTCTCATAGCTCTCCCTGACTCCTGCTTCCCAACTCTTCCGAATCCTTGTTCTTCTCTCTGTGTTTCAGGGATGCTTTATCTCTGTCCTGCTGCTGACCAAATGTGACCTCAACCTCCTTCCTGATTTTCACAGAAGTCCCACCCTCACATAGGCCCGCATGTATTTTGCAGACCTTCTGTGAGCTTTTGGGTGGCCGGGTGACAGGGACCACAGAAAGTCATCCCCAAGGGTCCATTGGGCACCTGCCATGTTGAGTGGTCTTCCTTCTGTGGTGCTGGGCTGCCAGTCCCATCTCTGAGAGGAGCCCAGAACCACTTTTCCCTTTTCAACTTCCCAAATTAACCTTCTAACAGGGAGGATTCAGAGGGTCACTGGGATCTTCCACACAGTTTCAGGGAGTGTGTTGACGTTGACATATGTTAATACCTTTAATAGTGAGAAAACCTGTGAGGACTTGCTTCCTTCTCCTTCCCTCCTCTGATGCTTCACCAAAGAGCAGGGCACTCCTGCCCCCAGGACAAAGGGCCTTTCCCGCAGGGCGTAACAGAGACTCCAGACACACCAATGACTGTGGTTTCGGTGAGACGGGTACAGGTGTGACATCTCATCTTTATGATGGGTGGGCGACGGTCTGCGGCCAGGTGCTCCTTCGTTTTGATAGTTTCAGCCCCAACACTTGGAGTCCCCCTACCCCACCCTGGGTGGGGAGAAGTTTATAATCTGATTTTGTGACTCAATGAAAAGGAAATGTCAGGATTTCTTAAGAAGGTTAAAACACAAAACCAAGAACTCTTTAACGTGGCCCATTTTGCATTTCTGACTTGACTCTGCAATTTGATTATAGTCAAGAGGAGACTTTGTCTGGTTGGCATTCCTGAGCAAGTGGGAACCTTCCAAAGGTGTGAAGCTCTGATGTAGGGGAGAGAGAGCAAGCCGGAGGAAGCAGGAGACTGACTGGGACTGGGTCTCAGCTGGGTCTCACCTTGGGCAATTACTTACCTCTGGGAACTTCCTCATCTATACAATGGGGATGCCAATGGGAGTTATTACTTTACTAGTGTTATTTCATTGGCTATACCTGCCTCAACCAGGAGCCCAGACCAGCTGCTAATATTTCCCTGGGGGATCTGCCTCCTTTTAGGGCAGTTCTTCCTTAAATCTCTCTTCTGTCATAAATTAGCATCACATAATCTACATTCCCTCTCCCTGGTCTTATGAGTGTTGTATTTTTCCTTACCAGCCCTGGACAAATCGTTTGGGGCTCCATAGAGAAAGAGGAATTAAACTCAAGTGCTGTCTAGTGACTTACAATAGAAGCCACTGGAAGGCTTTTGAGGCATTGTTTCCTTGGACTGACAGATCTCGGAGACTGGAGCCCTAGGGCAGTGCTTCCCAACTGTTTTCACTTCTCAACATGAGTAGAAAAAGATACGATTGATATGGCATATTGGGGCAAAAGGAGGAGGTTGTCTACAGTGGAGGTGACTGGTTCCCATGGGTGGTGGTGGGGATCTGCCTGCCCCAGGTCCCATCCCGACTCATCTAGGGATGAGGGAGCTCTTCACATGGGTCACCGACCTGTGGAGTTGGGAGGAGACCGTGGGGAACGTAGTGGGTAGGAAGGAAGGTACCTATAGGTAGAGGAGGGGCGTCAGTTTGGAACCTGTGATTTTCTATGGGCAAGGAAGTGTCGTGACAGGGTGGAGTGGCCCAGGTAGCTTCCCTGCCAGCCCTTCTCTTTTTCATCCCCCTCCATCTCCACATGACTCCTCCCAAATGGACTTTAATTTAATTATAAATTAAGTGACTTTAATTATAAATTAAAGTGACTTTAATTATAAAGTCACTGTTTCAAGAATAGCTAAAAGGAGGTGAGCCGGTGAGTTGCCACTATCAGCTTTCAAATCCTTGTTTCTTCTGCCGGTAGTGGAGAAGGATCCATCGTGGCCCGTGGTCCTTCCTTCACCTGCTTTCTAGGAAGGTGTGCGTATGTTGATCCATCCACCCCCCCACCCACCCACCCACCCCCGCTATGCCCTCTGGATCTGGGCGCTGGCCCTCAATATAGTCATAGCTCAGGTGACAGTCAGGGGAAGCTTCCCTTCTCAAGGAGAACTTTCGACATGAAGGTGGGGAAGATCAAGGAGCAATGGCTGTTGAGGGGAAAGGGTGATGGAGACAGAGTGACGGCAGTGAGTTGAATTAATTCCCTGGTGTCAGATTTAATGAAGGGCTGCCTTCTGTGCTGCCTCAGAAAGGCACATCACGGAGTGATCGGTGCTGGATGCACGCACAGCTCCAATTAAGAGTTTCTGCATCTCGCAGGGCTGGGGTGCCTTTGAATCTCTAGACTTGGGGGCTTTTCGGCCCCCTCCCCCTTCCAGGCTCGCACAGCCCTCATCCAAAAATCAGGGATCTTTGCTTCTCTTAAAGGGAAAGAACTCAGGGATCTTTTTGAGCTGCGTACATACGTTTCTTGTGGCCCTCTCTTCTTCTCCCATCTCCCTTAGTTGTCCTTAGGTAAGGTCCAAGCCTCTCTTTTGCAAACAATGCCTATTTCACCTGATCCCCAGTGACTGAATCCTAGAATCACAGAGGCTTAGCACTGGGAGGGGACCTTGCAGGTGACCTAGTCCAGAGTCCCAGAGTCAGTGACAGCTGGGACTGGAACCAGGCTCTCTAAGACCATCTCCCTGGCCTTCCGTCTCTGTTCTGCCAACACTCCGAGTGAGCAACAGCTACATCTAAGCCCCACTAAGTCACAGGTCTCAGCTGCCAATTCAAAGTGATGCCCACAACCATTGCAACTTACCCACATATCACAACTGACAATCAACAAAAGTATACATGCATCATCTCATGTTATACGTGCTGTGCTGAAGGCCAGGGCGATACTCTTACCCTCGGGTTTGAATCCCAGCTCAGCCACTAACTAATACGTGACCTCGTGCTACTTCTAGTTCTTAACTTCTCGAAGCCTCCTTGTCTCATTTGAAAGTCAAGAATAATAACACTGGGCTTCTCTGGTGGCGCAGTGGTTGGGAGTCCGCCTGCCGATGCAGGGGACACGGCTTCGTGCCCCGGTCCGGGAGGATCCCACATGCCGCGGAGCGGCTAGGCCCGTGAGCCATGGCCGCTGAGCCTGCGCGTCCGGAGCCTGTGCTCCGCAGCGGGAGAGGCCACAACAGTGAGAGGCCCGCGTACCGCAAAAAAAATAAAATAAAAAAAAAATAATAACACTTATCGCACAAGTTCACAACAGAGTAGACTCTTGTTTTGTGGATGAAGAATAAGGCTCTGAGATGAAGTGACGTGCCCCCAGCACGGTGACGATGAATGTCAAAGGGGGAACCAGAGCACAGGGCTTCTCTGTGCTGTGTTTGCATCACCTTTTGCTACAATGAAGTTGCCGCCCTCCTTCTCCTCCTCCAGCATCCTCACCAACATCCCCCTCATCATCTCAGCTACCATTTATTGAGCCTTTACTTTGCGCCAAGCACTCTGCTGAGTGCTTTATACATTTCACACCATTTAAATCTGACAGTGAGCGGAAGGTAGGTTTTAAATTTATTCCCATTTCACGTTCGAGGAAACAGAGGCTCAGAGAGGCTGTGTGGCCTGGGGTAAAGAGCTATTAAGTGCCCTCTGCAGGATTCACAGCCAGGAGCACTGGACTCCCACACACATACAGGTACTCCTTGTGTCCCACCAGTCCTGCCGCTGTCCTGGGGTCACAGGCCCCCTGGGACAGCTGTGGGCTGAGTGACAGGACAGGCTTAGGGACTGGCTTTTGCCGGCTCAGGTGCCAGGCTCTGTGCTCATCCGGGGCGGGGGGCCTGCCTGGTCCTCCTGGTGTCCTTGCTTCTCCACAGGCCCCTCGCGCTAACCCCACCCCTGACATCAGGATTTGCAGCATTTCCCAACAGTGACAGAAATAGGCGTCTTCTCCCTTGTTCTCATAGTGGGAGACTGAGGCCCAGAGAGGAAACAGTACACAGCAGCCTCATGCAGAGCCTCTGGCAAATGACAACATGCTGGTCCCCAGACCCTGCCATTTACCCAGGCTGCTCTGCTGAATGTGCCCTGGTCCCAGCAAGCAACCCCAAAGAGACATTCTCTGCCTAATACTTGAAGAAGTCTTTTTTGTCCCAGTGACCAGCTTGCGGCTCATTTCTTCCATGTGTGCTGGCCCGGAGGGATCAGGATGAAGCCCCTTGGGAGATCCAGCATCCTTTCCTGCCCCCCAGGGCTCGCTCTCCTAACTCATTGTCCCGTAAAATGCTGCTGTGAGATACACTCAAAAGTTTACGTGTCCCCCCAACCCCTTCCTCTTTATCGGTGGGACTGCTGAGACCCTAATATGAACCACTGGAGTAAGTGAACCCAAATCATTGTTCCGCCCTGTAGGTTTGGGCTGACAAAGCTTTCCCCGTCTTGCTTGGCTGTGGTTTTCATGATGAACCTCTCTCAGCTTTTATGGGTGTGTGTTCAGTTCCCCGAGGCTTCAGTGAAAGAGGCCTCCAGGATTCAGAGCTCAGAGCTCCTATCTCCTCTACCCTGAAACTGGGACTTTTGATAGAAATGAAAAGGCTTGTGCTAAGGAGGGAGACTCTGCCTTCTATAATGCACTCTGGATCCTTTAAGTCACACGCACGCACGCACGCACGCACACAGGCACACAGCAGAGGTTCATGAACTGGTGGTGTTAAATGACAATTAGGTCAATAATGCCCTTTACAAGAACCTTTTAACAAATTGCATTCATTGATAATTAGCCCCTGTGAGAATCTTAGTCTTGATGGAAACTGGATCCAGACGCAGACCCAGTGCTGGGAGTTGACACTCTCCTTTTCCAGGAAAACCTTTCCTTGCTTAGCTCTACTTGAGAAGGGCAGAGCCATGGCCCTGGGTCAATTTCTGCAACTCCTGTTGCCATGACCTTGAACAAGGGCGCCATCTTTCCCCCTGTAGACCTCCATTCTTCTCCCCAGGTGGCTCACACGGGTGGCTGGGGAAGCCATGAGTTGAGGATACGTTGCTGGCTCTGTGGCTGAGGGCGCGGCTTGGCACCAAGAGCATCTCCGAAAGACGAGTGCTTTCCGCTGTCTGTCCAGGGCTTCCCAAAGAGGTGGTGGCTTCTCCTCCAGCTTGTCTTCTGCCCAAGCCCAGAGATGGTGCCCAGGCATGTTACAGAGAGAAGTAGCTTGAGAGGGGTGAGAAACTGTCTGAAATAATTCCATCCTTCCCTGGAGACTTGGCGTGAATTTTATCTAATCACCATGGCAACAGATAAAAAAAAAAAAGAAAAAAGGTGTGAGCATTTCGCCTTTGCTGTGATAATTCAGATTTATATATTCAGATCAGATTGGAGTTGGAGATTTTTTTTTAAGGGAGCAGATGCAGCAGAAGGTGTGACGACAAATAATGTAGCACAAATGTTTGATGATCCTGCCCTTTAAGAAGTGGAACGCAGCTTCCTGCAGTTTTTCCAGAATATAATTATTCCATCAAACCCATTGCAACGAGGACTCATTACGGGCCTGAAGAATGCAGAGTCACGTCCGTGCCAACAACACGCCTGCGCACACACAAACACACACAAACACGCATGCATGGGCAGCCCCCGCCCGCAGCCGCTGGCCTCCCCCAAACAGAAACCTCAGAAAGCACCCAGAAAGGCATGTAGGCCTCAGCAAGGGGCCTGAGAAGGCTGGGACTGAAGGGCTAGGCAGGATAGCTCAGACTCCACCCCGGAAGGGAACATATTCCCAGCTGATGCTGGGTGAAGGGCCCTCCTTCCCCTGTCGTCCCACCCACGTGAGCCCCCTGCCATTTTGGAGAGCATAAACCCTTGGGGGGCAAGCGCTGGAGCTGGGTGATCCTGTCGTACAATCTCTGTCCAACCTGGGGGATTAATTCAGACATTTTCATTAAGTATGTGATTCTGTACGTTTGTTGAAAGTACCGTCTGATCTGAACAGGTCTGCTGATTCTCAGGCCAAGCGCTTTTCCTGTAAAGGCTTCACTTGGGGATTAGAATTAGCACCGAGACCTATACTCTGCTTTCTTTCGTCCTTGCTTTGCTCACTCCAGGAAAGGTTGGCGTGCGGGCTGCTTGGCAACGTGGACACACCCAGGAGACACCTTATCAATGGTTATTGGGTGTTATCTACCCCTTCTCTGCCTAACACGTGTGCCTGCAGGTACCACCTTTCAGCAGCTGACAACTTCTCTAGATCTCTCGGTCTCAAGCCGTTGAAAGTTCCGCCGGTGGGATCGCCTTCGTAATTCACTGCCCCTGGTGGAGACTGTGAGACTTCCTTCCATTCTGCCAAAGGGGCACAGTCCCCGTTGACTGCACCCACCCTGGGCCGCACAAAAACACTGGCATCTACCTGCCCAGACCAGCCCTTCCCAGCTGCCCCCAGGAAAGAGCGAGGGCGGTGCCAGGGCGTGCAGCAGGAGGGGGTGGGAGGAGGGAGACAGAGCCCCTATGGACTTAGGGGGGAATCCCTTCAGTGCTGTCCCCACTTCTTGCTGGAGGATGAATCCTCCATCATTCTCTCTCCTCCACCACAGACGCCCCTGAACCAGCATTTCCCAAATGAGAGACCCAGGCCCAGAAGTATCACAGGACTCACTGGGGGCAAAGCAAGAACATGAACGCAGGACCTCTAGCTTCGAAGCTGTCACTCCCCAGTGCCTCTTGTCAACCACGTCAAACCCTGATATGTCAGACAGTGACCAGACACAGGCTTGTCGCTCTATGTGCCATGTTTCCCTTCAGGGTCCCTAGTGGCCTGGGTGTCTGCTATCGTGAAGGTCCACCAGACCCTCGGGGCTGTCTCTTCTAACACGTCCCATTCATCACTCCTCCTTGGGATGCAGCCTAAAGTCTCCCTGCTGGAAGGGGAGTTCCTTCCCTCCTCTGCTTTCGGTTGCATGCCCTTCATGCCCAGGCGGAGCTCCCGGCAGACCTGCCCTTTGTGATCCGGCTTAGCCTGAGTTCCTGCCCATTAGGAGCCCCTACCAGCAGGCTGGGTTCATCCGTGTCTAGGCCTCAGCATCTTGCCAAGAAGGGTCCAGGTCACCCGCTGCCTCCTTCCCAGCAGATGGGCTGGGTCTGCCGGCCGCGTGGTGCTGTTCTCTGCTGCCCTCTCAGCAGACCACTCAGAAAGGTCCTTTTCCCATAATGTACCTGAGATGTCCAGGCTACAAGATATGGAGCGCTTGAGACAAGGGTCCAGTCCCCGCTCTGCCCCCCCCGCAAGGAATTAACGCTGCTTCTCGGAGGACTCCTCGTTCCCTGTGTGCACCGCCCTCTGAATGGGGAGAGGCAGGCCGCAGGTTGTTTGTGTTTGGTGTGTAATTTATTTACCTGGGAAAGCACAGCTCCGCGGCAGCATCTGCTTTCCAGCGTGTTCCCAGGCCCTCGTCCTGGCTCACGCCCCATCTGGCCCAGAGGAGACCAGGAGTCGCGACCTGGGGTCTGGAGGAGGAACCCGCAGTTCTGGGCCTAGTCCTTGTTTCTTCTGCATCCCTGGGCTGTGGGTCCTCTCTGGGAATGGGAGTGTTCCATCCACATAGGGGAAGGATGAGGAAGACCCCAGAAGCCCTGCTTCAGAGCTCAGCAGGGCCCCACAAGGTGTGTGTAAGGCTGGGTCCTGGGCTGTAGGAACACAGAGCCGACTGGAGCCTCTCCTGACCTGCTCCATGCTCTGCCAGCGGCCGGGCCTGCGCAGTGGGTCCCCGAGAAGTTGCTGCCCCTAGCACCCCCTGCCTCTCCTGCTGCCATGCCAGTTGTGGGCAATGGTGACTGAGGTGGGCAGGGAAAGGGTAGGCGATGCAGGCCCTTCTCAGCCTCCTTACATCGCTGGGTCTCCCCAAGTGAGGGTCGGGTCATCCAAGCCCCAGGTTCCTGTACATAATAGTTGGGCCGCAAGCAACGGCCCAACTATAGTTGGACCCGATAGTTGGGTCCAAGCAACACCGCCAGCCTAGATGGAATCCCAGCCCTCCTGTCCTCCAATCCCCATCACCAAAGTGCACCGCAGGCAAGAGAGGGCCGGGGCCCCCGTGCTCTGCACTGCCTGGACCCTGTGCTCTGTTCCGAGCCACTCCAGGGAGTGTGTCGATGGCTGGTGACCAGGGAGAGTCAGGTCTTATGAAAAAGCTGATGGAATTAGGCCCTGTGGCTGGAGATGAGAAGACTTTGAAGGACATGGTTCCAGCCTTCCTTCTAATGTGAGGTGTTATCCGAGAGATGGGGAGCAGGCCTACTTCCCTTGTGCAACAGGCTCTAAGGGGCAGGACCAGTGGGCAGGAATTATGGGGAGGACAGAGGTGCTTCAATATCACTTCAATATCAACGTGATTTTTCTGACAAAGTGGTCAAGCAGTGTCTTGGATTCCCTCGTGAGGTAGTGAGCTCGCCATTACTGAGTGTGTCTAAAGCAGGACCAGATGGTAATAATGTTAGTTACCATTTACTGAGTGCCTGCTATGTGTCAAGTGTTCTTGCTCTGTGTTTACTTTCTCCTAACAACCCGCCATTAGGTATCATTGTCCCCATAATGCACTGGCGGCAGTAAGCTCAGAGAGGTTAAGTAATTTGCTCAAGATCACACAGCTTGTAAATAGCAGAGCAGACCTGTCCTGCGGAGCCTGTGCTCTTCCTGGCATCTTACGGGGCTTGTGGAAGAGAAAGCTACTGTGTGGGGGAAGAGGCCACCAGATGCCCTCTAAGGGCCTTCTTACTAAAGAGTTGGTGGCTTACTCCCCTGTGAAGTCATCTTTGCTTAACCCTTTGACCACCTGGCATTTCAATCTGACCTCGACACTTAGGCTCACCTGGACCCTCAGCACATGGCTACAGCAGCTTATAAAACTCTCTCCCACAAGGTACTGCATTCCATACACACCGCAGTTGTGTGAGTTGGGCCTCATCCTTCTCCCATGTTACCTGAGGGAACTGAGGTCTGAGGATCTGCGTGGTCTGTCCCAGGTCCCGAAGCCACATGTTCCGGGCTAGACCCCTGACTCCTGCGGTCAGTTTGCCATCTGACTGCCTTGGTGTGCCTGGACCTCCCTCCTCTGGACAACTCAGTAGGGCATTGCAACTTTTATTCATTCAGGTATTTCTTTCTGATACGATGGGTTTTCATGGAGCCACCTGGAACTCCAGCCCTGCCCTTAGCGTTGTGCTGATGGTGTGGCCTGAGGGGGGTCAGGAAGAGGGCGGTGATGCTTATTGACTGACTGGCCACTGGTCACCCAGGCCACCAACATACCCAGGCTGCTTGGCGGGGGCTCTGTAAGCAGCCCCTGGCCAGGATTACATCAAGGTAGTTCCTAAAATCTGAGAAAACCTACTCCCAGGGCTTAGGGTTTGGGGCTGATAAAAAGAGAAGAAAAGAAAAAGCTCTGTTGTGTCTCAGTTGTTATGGAGAGAAGGACTCCAGGGAGGGAAGGTTGGAGTCTAGAGGCAGGGGCCACAGGAGGGAGCATGAGGCAACACAGACCAACACAGACCGCGGAGGTGGGGAGGGAGGGAAGAGGGAGGGAGATGGGCAGAGAAAGCAACAGGGTGGCAGGGCGCCTGGCATCGGGTTGGATTTGTTCGTTCGCTCATCTCTCGTTCACTGTGTGCTCTCGGGAGCCCCCACCCAGTGGTGAGATGGGCCTCACAGAGGCACAGCTTCTACGCAGGTGTTGTGCGCTATATTGGAGGCGTGTCTTGGGTGCTTAGGGAGCCTTGCTGAGCGGGGGGGGGGGGGGGGGGGGGGGGGCGGGCCTGCTTAGGGAGGTTCCAGGAAGACCTGAGATTTCCGCTGAGTCCTGAGGCAGGAGCTTGTGAGGCAAGGACGGGGACGAGAGAGTTGGTCCAGGTTACGGGAGCAGCGCTGTGCAAAGGGCCGAAGGCAACCTGTGGTCCCAGGTTGCCCACAGCACAGCCAAAGCTGAGGAGTGGGGACTGTATTTTAGAAAGATGCCCTGATGCCAGGCAGCGGGGAGGGTGGCTTGGATCTGAGGAAATGGGCTCCCAGCGCTTCCATAGGTACCACCGTGCTTCCCTCAACCTCCCCATCCCTGTGACAGAGCAAGGGGCACAGAGAGGGGGCCTCAGAGCCCTCTGCCAGGGCGCTTCCCTCCGGCCACACAGCCAGCTGGGGACAGCCCTGGCATGAGGCCCAGGTCCCAGCTGCCTGACCTCTGGCCTGCTCCCAAAGGACCGCATCGGTGCTGCCTAACACATTTGCAAAATGCTGCATTATTATAACACGAATTCACTTACTGTGGGCCTGGCACTCTTCTAAACACTTTACATATATTAATTAATTCAGTCCTCAGAGTAACCTTATGAGAAATATGCTCTTATTATCCCCATCTTACAGATGAAGACACCGAGGCACAGAGAAGGTAAGGGGCTTTTGCCCCTTAAGTTACACGCTAGTAAGTGGTGCTACGGGGATCTGCATCTAAGCACTGTAGCTCAGACGCTCCTTGCTTGGTCAACTTAGTACCGTGAATCAGAAAAGCAGTTTAAGAACTAGCCTGTCTGAAGGGGAGGGAGATGCTGGGTGCCTGTCTTGCATGGGGTGACGTGAGTCTCTCTGGGGGCTGACGTCCGCAGCCCCCTGGCCCTGGTGAAGGGGGCGCACTCTGGCTCAGTGGGAGTGAAGGGACACAGGAGAAACGCAGCCAGGGAAGGCTCCCTCTGGTCTGGTCGGTGCTGGTGCACCTCCGTGTGAAGGACAGAGGGTGGCAGGGTTCCTGCTACCCCGTCCTTGTCTCCCCTCCCCAGCCCGCCTTGTCCTTCAGCGAAGGAAAGCTCCTTGGGGTAGAGTAGCCCAGACTCCCTTGGTAGCCTGCCCTGGTTCTGTTTTCTTTTGTTTTGTAGCTACCTTGGTTTTTTTTTTTAATTGACTTTTTAATGAAGTATGACATACATACAGAAACGTACACAGACCTTAAGTGTACGGTTCAATAAATCGTTACAAAACAAACACACCTGTGTAGCCACCCCCTAGATGAGCCTCCCCAGCGCCCCGAAGCCTCCTGTGTGTCCCTCCAGCTGTTACCTCCACCCCTCCCCGCAAAGTGACCACCCTCCTGGCACCTGTCACTATAGATCAGTGTTGCCTGGTCTTGAACTTCCTACGAAGGGAAGCACATGGTGTGTTCTCTCAGCCTGGCCTCTCAGACTCAACGTGACGTCTGGGAGTTTCGCCCTTGAGTTGTACTTGTCCTGGTCTTTAATCACCTCTGCTGTCAGGCAGCCCCTGGTCCTGCCGACCTGCACCTCCTTTGGTTTACCTGCCCTCCGTGGCGGGGTGGGCGGTGAGGTTAGGTGCAGAACCCGTTTATCTCAGAGCAAACCCACCTCGTTCCTGGGACATCCTTTGCTCTCACCTGTAGTTTCGAGGATTTTGTCTTACTTTTCCGATAGGAAACCATGGCTTAGAATCAAAACCAGGCTTTGGGGGCGGAGGCTCCCTTTCACAGCCTCTGGCTCAGGCCCAAATGGGATGCACAGACCAGGCAGAGGGTGAGGTTGCTGTGGGCTTTGCCCACCCCTCCGCCCCCCACCCCCCGAGGCCCTGGTTACCAGGGTGACCAGTGGCTGGGGCTAGTTGGAGAGTGGAGGGAACACCCACCCGCTGTAAGCCTGGTGGGATGCTGGGAAGGACTTAAGGGATTTCAAAGGTCCCTTCCGGCTCAGAAATCCCAGGAATCCAGCTTTCTTGTAAAGACTGTCTTTCTGGGGGCTTCCCTGGCGGTCCAGTCATTAGGACTCCGCACTGCCACTGCAGGGGGCACGGGTTCAATCCCAGATGGGGGAACTAAAATCCCGCATGCCACACATCATGGCCAAGAACAAAAATAAGGCCGTCTTTCTGCAAAGGGAAAGATGCTAATGTGTATCCTTGAGGCCTCACCTGGCATCCCAGGGGCTTGTCAAAATGCAGAATCTCAGGCCCCACCCTGCCCTACAGGGTCAGAATCTGCATTTAACAAGACAGGTTGCTTCAGCGCATTAAGCTTTGAGAGGCCCTGCTTTGGGCAGCACGCTGAGGGGATCAAGAACTTGGACTCTGGAACCAGGCTGTCTGGGTTTGGATCCTGGCTCAGCCACTTACTGTGTGACTTTAGGTAAGTTGCTCAACCTCTTTGCGCTTTAGCTATAAAATGAGGATAATAATAGTCCACACCTCAAGGGGTTGTTGTGAGATTTCGTTGAGATGACCCCCGTGAAACACTGAGCGGTACCGTAGCACGTGGTTAGCAATATATAGTATCTAGAGGAGCCAGGCGCTGGACCGGGCACTGTGCACACATGACCTCATCGAACTCTCACAGCAGCCTTAGGGTAAACAGTCTGATTATGTTTATTTTACAGATGAAGAAACTGAGGCTGATGAGTTAGCTTGTCCAGGAGACAGAAGGAGCCAGAGTCTGAAAGAGGAGTTCTCTTCTGGTGTGGGGTAGAGTGGGAGGTGTGGCCAGTAGCCACTTTCTCCCCATATAGGTGTAGGGATGAGACTGGTACTCGCAGGCCAGAAGCAGGTTGCTGGTGTGTTAATGGATATTAAATTCTGCCCGTTAATCGCCAAGGGTTCACTGTTAAGGATACACACAAGGTGTTTCTCTCCCAGCAAGCTCTAAATTAAATGCGAAAGGGAGAGGCAGAGGCCTGTTGGAGAGGAAGAGAGAGAATGCTCAGAGGATCGGGGCTTCGGGAAGGATCTGCTCCTCAGGATAGCGGGCCAGGGGTCAAGCGTGTGGTTATGCCGCAGAGCGGGAGATGAGGCGGCCCGCGGTACTGGGCTCCACTCAGCATCCTGCATCTCAGGGAACCGCTGGGCTGATGAGCAGCCGGCTCCCTGGGGAGCTTGGGAAGACGGAGGGCCCTGGCTGCACACGGGTGTGGCTGGAAATGTCCGGGGCTGAGGGATCTCCGGGAGGCATGGGGTGTACGTTGGTCACGGCTGAGCTCTGTGTCTGTTCCTGCTCATGTGTGCGTGCAGCCAAGTCGTGCCTGTGGCCCAGGGGGACTGACCTGGCGTCCTGCCCGGCACCCCGCTCCGCCGCCTCCTGGGCCTCCGCGTCTGGGCCCGGCTGTCTCCCGCTGCCCCCTCCCAGCCTCTGCCTGCCTCCTGCTCTGTCTCACCACCTTCTCCCAGGTCTGCTCCTCGTCTCTGCTACCTGAGGCTGTGTTGTGTTGCCTGTGTACTTGTCTGTCTCCCCTGTTGACTGTGAGTGCCTTGGGGGCAAGAACCCGTGTCTTATTTTCCTCTGTATTCCCTCACCCTGGCCCAGGGCTTGGCACAAAGCAGATTCTTGATACTTGCTGGCTGGCTGGATGGAAGGAAGAGTAGAGTGGGCATTTCCATAGATGCCCTCCTAGAAGGGACATTCAGGGGACAGGGAGAGGCCACCTGAGGCCACAGCATCACGAGTAACCCAGCTGCATGGTGTTCATCACTTTTGTCTGACACGGGTCCCTTGGTATGCCAAGGACAGATTCTAGAGAGCCGGTTCTCAGAGAGAGGACCAGCCCCTGCCCTGCCCCCAGTGGCCTTCTCCTCCAGATATGTTTCTCTGATCCAAATATATTGACTCTCTAAGGATAGAATTGGAGCTGAGGGGGTAAACCGACCCAAATGCCACACACATTTGTTGCTAAATGGAGTAACTGGGTGTGTGCACAGTGCAGGGGCCCTGGGGGTTGCCCAGCTGCAGGGCCTCACCTTGGCTCCCTGTGTGAAGCTGCCCCATTTTGTCTCACCCCAGGCACACTCCACCCGGCCACCTCCACTCACTCCAAGCCCAGGGTGTCACCAGATGGACTGGATCCTGTTACTTTTCAGATCATTTGAGATTCAGTATTAGTGAGCGGGAGTGTGCCACAGCCAGGGTTGAGGTGGGGCCCCCGAATGGCCACAGCGCCCCCAGTGTCCTCAGATGAGCCTCTGCCATGGCCTGGGCCCTCAGCGCTGTCGGTGAGTCAGCTCCACGCTTGTGCCGTCATCCCCAGATTGGGAGTGAGGAGTTCAGGTTCAAATCTAGGCTTTCCCTTGAATGCCTTGGGTTAAGCCATTTTGTTGGGTTTGTTTTATCTATCTATCTATCTATCTATCTATCTATCTATCTATCTATTTATTTATTTATGACTGCTTTGGGTCTTCGTTGCTGCACGCGGGCTTTCTCTAGTTGCATCGAGCTGGGGCTACTCTTTGTTGCGGTGCGTGGGCTTCTCACTGCGGTGGCTGCTCTTGTTGCGGAGCACGGGCTCTAGGCGCTCGGGCTTCAGCAGTTGTGGCACGCGGGCTCCAGTAGTTGTGGCTTGCGGGCTCTAGAGCTCAGGCTCAGTAGTTGTGGTGCACAGGCTTAGTTGCTCCGCGGCATGTGGGATTTTCCTGGACCAGGGATCGAACCCGTGTCCCCTGCATTGGCAGGCGGATTCTTAACCACTGCGCCACCAGGGAAGTCCCTTTTGTTGGGTTTTATAATTCCTCATCCAAGCGTCCCTGAGACTCTCTTAGATCCATGTGAACCCAGCATGAGAAGGTCTGCTGTCACCTCACAGGGGGCCAGGGGCCCCTCCAAAGGCCCATCGTCAGGGAGCTGGAGCCCAGGAGAGATGACACCTCATTTTGCTTCCTCCAGGGTAAGCCCTTTGCAGCATGGAAGCAGATCATGACCATCCAGTAGGGACAAAACCCGGTGGATGCCAGCATGCACCCTGCCTTTCCCCACGTGTCCCTCTGTCCCACCATGAAGGAGATTCTAGGCTCAGCCCAGGCTTTGCCTGAGGTCTGGAGCAGGTGTGGAATGACATCCAGCCTCCCTCAGGTTGCAGGCAGCTCTCAGGCTCCCGGTGATGCTGAGGGGACCTGGACCGGAGCGCAGAAGCCTGCAGCCTCAGGGAGGAGGGAAGCGGTACTTGCTTGAACACAAAGAGCATCGTGCTGTGTGGAGGAGCCTGGGGAAGTGGAGGGAACAGGAGATTGGGGTTCCACCTCCCCTAATTACTATGTATTCCTAGGAAAGTCCCGAGCATCTTTGAGCCTCCGTTTCCTCAACTGTCAATGAGAATAAAACTTTAATCATTAAGGTGGTACAATCTGTTGTAGTATTCGAAAACCCCCAGATCTCAGCGGCTTAACGCAGTGGCTCGTGAAGAATCCGATGAGCAGCGGAGTCTGCCCCGCGCGGTCACCAGGGATACAGACTAACTGACGGTCCGCTGTGTTTAGGATCCACTGTCTCAAGGTTGCAACTGGATGCCACCATCCAGGGGTAGTTGGCAGGAGAGAGAGAATGTGGAGGAGGAGGTGCGGGGGGAGGCTTTGGGTAGGCCAGGCCTGGGCTGGTGGCCATCACTTCCACACACGTCCCATGGGCCAGGGCTCAGTCCCATGCCCCACTGAGATGTCAGGAAGTCTGGGAAACAGAATCCCTGGCTGGGCAGTTGCTGCCCAGCAACAGCTCCACACTGTGGATGGGGATGCACAGATCTCTGGTGGGCGGCACAGCCTCCCTCCCAGAAGCACACACACCTCCAGGATTGGCATGAATATTTACCAAGAAGAGTACAAAGCAAAGGTGCTGGCATGCAGGAGGTGCAGGGTAAATGTCCTTCCCCCTTTTCTCCCCAATCAAGGAAAGCGCCCTTCCTCTTGCCTGATGGCTCCATTTGGGTCAGAAGATCCACTGGGGGAGCCTGCACTTGCCACAGGGAGACCCTTGACCTTGGGCTGGCTGAGCCAGACTCAGCCGTGCAGGTCTTCCCGGCTGAGCCCAGCTGTGGCTCCTCGTCAGCACACTTCTCCGGGCGATGCTAGCGTGCCAACAGCACGTCCGTGGCCATGGTTATTGGCAGGCCGCGTTTGTTTCTTGAACAGTAAATATGCAACCTCGGAGTCAGGGAGGCTCAGGACAGGGTGGCCATGGCGAGGGCTTGCCGCCTCCTAAGACCAGGCTGGTTCCTTCTCCACACGTTGTTGGGCTGCTGGCATCACGGGAATCCAAAAAGGCAAGGTCAAGGAGGAGGTGTGTCAAGAGCGAGCTTTTCCCGGGATACCTGGGCAGCATGCAGCTGGACAGAGGTTTTCGGCATCAGTAATGAAGTCCACTGACTGCTGCCGGAGCTGGAGAACTCTCAGCTCTCTAGCAGGGTGACCACTCATCCCGGTTTACAGGAATTTCCTGGTTTAGCAGTGAACGTTCCATGTTCCCGGAGCCACCCCAGACAAACTGAGATAGTCGGTCACCCTAGCGCTGGATGGCCCAAGTCTAAATTCTGACTGTGGTATTTACTGGCTGCACAACCGAGGGCAAATTCTGTATGCTGTCTACACCTCAACTTCCTCATCAACGAAGTGGGGGTTAAAAGCATCGATCGCACAGAGCCATTTCCGTGATTAGATAAAATAATCTATGTAAGGAACCTGGTCCTCCCTTGCTATGGGTAATTGTCCAACTTCTTCCTGAATCTTCCCTGTGACCAGGCTGCCCCTCTCTCCCAAGACAGCCTGTTCTCTCTTCACCTGGCTCTTTGTTAAAACATCCCTTTCAGGAATCTCTACTCACTGATTTTTCTTGTGGGCTGGTGCACATCACATCCCCTAAACTCTAGATGAGGATCATGTGCCCAACTGTCTGAACAGATGGATTGGTGTGAAGGTTGAGATGCACCATCTCCAAGGGGACTGGCGCTGGGTCTGTGGTGAGGAGCCCAGGCGCTCTAGAGTTAGAACCAAATGACTCTGAGTGTGTGACGAGGCTGGGTTCCACCTCCTCATCCCGTTTCTGGTCAATTTGTTTTGCCCATTGCCACCACCACGTGAGACCAGCAGCATGGCCACCACAGATGGCTCTGCAGCGCATCTCCAAGGGCACTGTTTCTCCTGAGTCGTGCAGTGCACAACCTGAATAACCGTACACAGTGTCCAATACACGCTAGAGGTACAGTGGGTGACTAAGGTTGACTTCAGTGAGAGGACTCACACTGTGTAGAGCTGAAGTAAGCAACCGCCACTTCCTGGCCATATGTAGGCTTCCTGGGATTGTTTGTCTTATCTCGTTATCCATCTCCACGTCCTTGAAGAGTGTTCTCAAACTTGTGTGCACATCCCGGTCAGCTGGAGAGCTTGTTAAAACACAGATTGCTGGATCCCACCCCCAGAGTGTCTGCTTCAGTAAGTCTGGGATGGGGCCCAAGGATTTGCATTTCTAGCACTATCTCAAGTGCTGCGGCTCCAGGACCGCCCTTGAGAACTGCTGTCCTAGGTTGGTATTTCGTGGTAACCTGTGCGATGGGAGACGGGAGACCGGAGTTCAGATCCCTTCTCTGCCTCTTATTAGTGGCAGCAGTTTAAGCCTGTCACCTCCCCTTTCTGTGTCTTAGTTCCTTTATCACTTAGGAGTGGAAATGCCTGCTTTTGGTACCCTGGGATGTTGTTTGGAGGATCAGATGAGAGCTGCGTGTTGTTTGCTAGCTGTGTAGTGTGCTTTTCAGCTGGTCATTTCTTCCCTGGGCGACGGGTGTTTTCCTTCTGTCTTCTGTCTTCTTCTGGTCTCCTCCTTCTAGGATGTAGCAATACACTTCTTCATCTCTTATCTTAAAAATTACCAAGATGGGGGAAAGGGACTGGTGGTACAGGGCGACTTCTGGCTGGATACCTGGTAGCCATCAAAGTCTGCCCTCCCAAAACAGAGGTATGGTTATACTGGTGGAAACCTCCGGGCAGCACAGGGGCTGCCGCAGGTCACGTGGAGGGCTGTGCTAAACTCCTTCTTTGGGCACCTTGGAAATCCTTGCAGAGCCAGGGAGAGATGCGCGGCACCCAAGGCTTTGGACGTGGAATCTCAGTGGAGAAGCCAAGAGTCCGTATTTTTTATGAATATGTGTGTAGGTACATTTTATAGAGAGAGCTGAGCAGGGTACCTGGGACTAAATGTGCACAGACACAGGATAGCGGGTGAGGACGGAGTGTGGTTGACATTGACGTTGTGTGACTAATGCTAACGTCAGCCAGAGGGGTCTGGCTGATGTCAGCATTCAAGGGAAGACTTGAGAAGCAGTGAGCTAATTACTGCTATACCCACAAAATTCTTTGTAGGGAGGGAATGACCTAGAGTGCAAAATAGGTTTCATCCTGTTTGGAAAACTGAGAAGATTCTAGCGAGGAAAGTACTGAGAAGGTAGGAATCGCCGGGGGTGCCGGCAGAAGGTGAGAAAGGAGTTCAGAGTCTGTGGGTGGCGAAGAAATGAATAGATGCCATTTGAAATCGTCCTATTCTAGAACAATGGATAACGTGTGCCTGTATATAGATGTATACTCACACACAATCATTCAGCATAAACAGCTATTGAGTAACCTACATTCTGCAAGTTTCAGGCAGCCGTCATCTTTCACCCATGCAACCTACAATCGCTTCCTAACTGATTTCAGTGCCTCCAGTTTCTTCCCACCTCTAGCTAAAAGAGAGGTCTGATCATATCGCTGTCTGATTTTAAACCTTTCATGACTCCTCACCGTCTATGTAATAAATATCTCCACCCGCTGGACTTCTCCCAGGCCCTGGACCACACCATCCCACGCCTCTCTGGCCTCCCTCTAGCTGTTCGTGTTGCCTGGGTCACCCTTCTCGACGTGGGAAGCCCAAGTCGTCCTTCATAAATCCCTCTTTGCATGTGTCTCTCAGGGAAGCCTTCCCAGGGGCCAACAAACGAACCCATCACGGTTGCTGAATTGTAGAATGTCATTGATTCTGAGCTGGACTACTATCTTTTTAATCATAATAAACAGCATCTTATAGGTACCCATCATTGTGCCATGTATCCCAGATTCCAGAACTTCCACATGTGCAGCAGCACGCCTCCTAGGACGGTAGTTGTTCTCTGCGCTGTAGGCATGAAGCTCGCTGTGGCAGCCCCAGAAGGCATCATCCTGTGATCTGCCTTGTGTGTGGCTCACTAGCCTAGAGCTTGCCACAGAGTGGGCACTCGGTGTATCCTTGCTGGCTGACTGACTGACGCAACTCAATGGAGACATAAAATGAAGCAGACACAGAACTTGGCCCTTGTTCCCTACACTCCAGCTTGAAATCCTGAAAGTCCTTTTGCACCTACTCTTTCTTTTTCATCATAGATTTACTGGAAAGGATAAAATAACTGAAAATGATTTTTTCTAACTTATAACTAAGGGAACTGAGGCCCAGGAAAGTTTAAAGCAACTCACGCAAAGCCAGGAACAGAGGTTGAGCTTCCTAATTCACAAGAGAGCGTTCTTTCAGCCGGTCAGTGCCGCCCCCTTAAGCAGTGGATATTAAAGAAACAGCGCATCTCTGGCAGGAGCCTGATAACAGTGCCGTGGACTGTGGTTTGCTGGGTTCTTGCTATGTGCTAGGGGCTTGACACGCGTAATCTCATTTACCCCTCACAACAGCTCTACAAGCTAGGTCTTTTACCCCCATTTCCCAGATCAAGAACCTCAAGGGGAAGAACGACAAATAACTGGCCCACATTTACAACAGCTCGAAGAGGTGGGCTGCGCATCTGAGTGACCCTGGTCGCGGTTGTTCTGCTCTCCCATGTTACAGATTTCCTCTGCGTTACTGCCGAAGCCATTTACTCACCAGTAAAACAAGGGGATGGAGCCAATGGTCCTGTGACGCTTTGGAAGTGTGTGGCGTGGAGGGAGTAGGGGAGTGGGGGAGGGCAGGACGGGGGATGTTTTAGCTGTAGTATGACTGGAGGAAGCCACTGGCATTTAGAGGGGAGGGCCAGGGATGCCAAACCCAGTGAAGAACTGACTCAGTCCAAATGCTACAGCACCCCCATGGCACACAGCCTCCTGGATGACCCCCAAATCCTCCCCTCCTTATATCCACACCCTTGTGTCATGCCCTCCCACTTTGTACCTGGGTTGGTCTGTGTGACCAGCAGTGTATGACGAGTGGTGAAGTCCCTCCCGAGGTTGGGTAATAAACAACTGCGGCTTCTGTCTTGGTCTCCGCCCGTGGGTCACTGGCTCAGAGGAAGGGTAGCCAGCGGGTTGTAAGCGGCCATAGGGAGATGAACACGTGGCAAGGAACTGAGGCCTCTAGCCAACAGCCAGAAGGAATAGAGGTCTGATACAGCCACGTGAGTAAGCTGGAGATGAATGGAGTTGAACGTGGAGGAGACAAAGCCACAGCCAACAGATGTACAAGCTCATGAGCCAGAGCTACCCAGCCTGGCCACCCCTGATTCCCGGCCTGGGAAACTGTGTGGGGTTATACATGAGAGCTGTCTTAAGCTGCTCAGTCTGGGGGTACTTTGTTATGCAGCAGTAGGTACCTAATACAGCCCTGTTAAGAGACATTGCCAGCCTGTGATTTCTGGGAGGGCTCCAGGGAGCCCTATAGTTGGGGTTAGGTTCTGAGTAGGAATAGTAATATTACTGTAGGAGCGTGGGTCCCTGTTTGCTCACGGTAGGAGCTGTGTTTGCTCTCGGATAGCTGGGCTCTGGGCCTCCTGGCTTCTCCCTCAGTCTTGCCCAAATGTGTCTGTCTGTCTGCACCTCCCCGGGAACCTCGGAGTTGGAGGCAAGCCTGGATGCATGAACAGCCTGGCCACTGTCTCCTTGGTGGTGACAGTGACAGGACACACTGGGCACAGCTCCGCTCCCAACACAGTCTATGCTTTATTACAACCCCTCTTGTTTTTCAAAACGTCTTTCATTTTGTATGAGGAGACAGATGTGAGGGCCCTGCAGGCTCACACAGGCTGCCGTTCTGAGAAAAGAAAAAGATATTTTGTGTTCCCCTCTCTTTCTGTGGAGGTCCAGACTTTTTCTTGCTTTATTTTTTCATGTGCTTTTTAAAGGGGTGATTGTTTCCCTCTTGGACGGATGGAGACACACACACACACACACACACACACACACACACACACACACACACACACACACACACACACACACACACACACACACACACACACACACACACACACACACACACACACACACACACACACACACACACACACACACACACACACACACACACACACACACACACACACACACACACACACACACACACCTCTCTCCAGGGGCAGGTGTCTTGGATCTGCCCCTTTCACCTGTGCGACCTTCAGCAAATGTTTCAGCTTCTCCGAGCTTTAGTTTTCTCATCTATAAAATGAGGGTAGTAATACAGGCCCTTTGAGCTTTGGAATAAGGTAACGAATGTGAAAGCCCTTTGGAAACTAACATCACATCTCTGCCTCTGGTGTTCTCATGACCTGGACGCAGCGCTTGGCGTATCCAGGGAGAGTTGTCCCCGTCGGCCTCCTTCCTCCCTGGCCTCCCAGTGGGGGCTGAGGCTGGGAGCTCCTGGGAAGGGATGCCCTGTGGGACCCAGACAGTCCGTCTCCCCCACCCTCCGCCTCCCCAGATACGCAGTGTGGTCCTGGTCCCTCGGGAGGAGCCACCTGTGTGGACTGACGTGGGGCGGTGAAGCGCCTTCCGCAGTGTGACCTGGATTCCCATTAAATAGTCCCCAGATCCCGGGCTTTCTCATGGAAAGGTGACCAGCCACCCGGGGGGGCACACAGCAGTCCAGCATGCCCCGTCTCCTGCGGGTTGTCACATGTCTGAGTCCTAAGTCTCCAAAGCTCAGCCCCAAGCTTGCCCTCCTAAGCCGTGTCCTCTCCCCTCCCCCTCCCCTTCCCCGTGCCATCTCTCCACCCACGAATCATTTACTCAGCAAATATTTACGGAGCAAAACAGTCATGTGCCTGCCTCCACAGAGCTTACAGAAGAGAGCAGGAAACAGATGTTAACCAAACACAAGCGCCCAGGAGGAAGGGCTCATGGGGAGAGTAGAGGAGTGGAGGGGTGGGCTTCCCAGAAGACTTCTGCAGAACTGCCCATGAGGCAGGGGCTTCAAAACTCGAGTAGGCGTCGGCCAGGCGGAGTGGGAGGAAGCGTCGGAGGTGGCCCAGGTCCACGGAGAGCTCGGCGCTGGCTAGGAATGGGCGAGCCCGGGCTGGGGAGGTGAGTTCAGGAAGTGAGAGCGACCAGGGTGAGGGAGGGAGAGGGGCAAGCAGGGCTTTCTGAGGACCTCAGGCGTCTCAGAGATGGAGGGGGGCTCCAGCTGGCCTTTCCTCTCTCCACACCCGTCCCGCCGCTGGCTTCCCCATCCCTTAAGTGGTGTTGCTTGCGAGGGAAAGACTCCTCACCTCAGCGCCAAGTAAATCAGTTTGTGCTTTGGGGGGATGTCCCCACAGCTGCAGGGACTGTCTGCATACAGGCTTGGGGAGGTTGGAGAAGAGGTGACTTTTCCAGATGGTCCCCCAAAAGGGAAGACTCATACACTTGGCTCCAGAATCCCAAGACCTAGGAGGGCTCTCTTCCCACCCCCTCTCCCTGTCCCCTCCCCAGCTGCACACTTCCTTCCAGGACTCGACAAGGGACCACGTGCCAGACTGCTTTCCCCTGAGGACCGTGTGCCTGCGGGACTAGGGCAACAGTCACTGGCAGTTTACCTATAATCCTTTAGTCGTCAGCCAAGTAGCCTGCCACCACCTGAGTCTACCACCCCGATGCTCAGGGGGACGCAGCAGCCGTTTGTAGAGAGCAGCTACCCATGAAGAGCGAGCCTACGCTTACAGAGCCCCACCTGGCGCCTCTGAGCGAGGGCGTGCGGGTCCAGATCTCTGCCTCCTCTAACATTCGTTGATGATTTGTAGCGAGCCTACTGTGTGCCAGGCACTGTGCGAGGCCCAGATGGTGAACATTTTAAAGCATGTTCAACAGGAGTTTCATGACACAGAAGGGCTGGCTGCTCGGGTTTCCCAGGTTTCGCAGGGCCATGGACCCCACTCCCAGTTCCCCATCCACTCATTTTGAGTTTCCCAAGGGCTGGGCCTGAAAGCCTCTGGCAAGTCAGCGGCTCCCCCGCTCCCTGCCCACCCCAGCCTGGCTGTCCCTGGTCCCTGCTTCTCCTCCCTGCCCCCACTTCGGCCACAGCCCTTCCTGTCCTCCTTTCTTGCCATTTCACCCCTAGTGATGATATTCCTACTTAAAAATAAATCGCTGCGATTGGACTTCCCTGGTGGCGCAGTGGTTGAGAGTCCGCCTGCCGATGCAGGGGACACGGGTTCGTGCCCTGGTCCGGGGAGATCCCACGTGCCGCGGAGCGGCTGGGTCCGTGAGCCATGGCCACTGAGCCTGCGTGTCCAGAGCCTGTGCTCCGCAACGGGAGAGGCCACAAGAGTGAGAGGCCCGCGTACCGCAAAATAAATAAATAAATCGCTGCGATCTTTAATTGCAGACTAAATAATTGCTTCATTTTATTTAAATGTGGCTCTTGGAAGCTCTGGGAACCGTTAGAAGAAAACATAGGGCAGTGCTGGGGGCATGTTTTGAAGCACGTAATTTTTTTTTATTATTATCATACCGATGATTGAAGGATCTGGAAAAAGAAAGTGTGCTCCTCCTTCGGAGTTAGTCATGCACAGTTTACATGCAATAATAACTAATAATGATAATAATAATTCCTGACTTTTTCCGGATTTCATGCTTGGCTCCCAAGGAAGCTGGGCAGTCACCATGCACTTTCCAAAAGAGCTGAGAGCAACCCCAGCTGCCTCCCACAGACCTTGGGAAGGGACCCAGGCCCTGGCCCTTCCTGTCTGGGTGCTGGGTTTGATGTGGGCTGAACTGACTTTCCGTGTGTGGTCTGAGAAGTTCTGGGCAAGTTCAGTGCTCTATCCTCAGGACCCCTCACAGTGACCGAAATTCCACCATTCATCCGACAGTCAGTGTCAGAGCTGGATGGGGCCTTAGAGGTCACGTACACTCCTTTTTTTTTATAATGGAGGAAACTGGGGCCAGAGGAGTGATCTCCCCCCTCAGGTCACAAAGCTTGTTAATAACAGAACCAAAGAGAGGTCTTTGTGTGCGAAACAGGGGAGCAGGGTCCTTAGGACCAGGAACACCTAGATTTCAATTCCAGTCCTGCTTGTCACTATCAGTGGGATCCTGGGCACACTTCTCCCTCCGCCGCTCCCTTTTCCTTCCTTCTTTCCTTCCTTCATTCTTTCTTCTCTTTCTTTCTTTCCCTCTTCCTTCCTTCCTTTCTTTTTTTAAATTAGTTAAGAATGTTGGGGTTGGTGTCAAAATGGCTAAAGTTAAAAGAATTTTAATATATGTTAAAATTGAAATTGGTTCAAACTGTTTTAAGATTTCTTTTTAATTTTTAAATTATATTTTAAATTTATTTTTAAATTTTTTATACAATTTTTAAAGGTTACACTCCATGTACAGTTATTACAAAATATTAGCTCTATTCCCCATGTTGTGCAGTATGTCCTTGTAGCCTATCTCACAGCCAGTAGTTTATCTCCCACTCCCCCACCCCTATATTGCAGCCCCCCGCCCCTACTGGTAACTGGGCACGTTTCTGTATCTGGAACAATGAGAAATAATGATACTTGCTTACTTTGAGGAATAAAGTATATAATCTATGTGAAAGTTTCCAGCACAGGACCTGCACACAGGAGATGCTCAGTCAGTGTTCTTCTTTTTTCCTTCCAAAGCTCTTTAGTCTTCGAGTCAGCTGGTTGTATGTAACTATTCCTGGGAGGGGTAGCGGCTCTGACATTGGGGCTGGATGACAGCTGGAGGAGAAAGAGCCCATTGAGCACAGAGGGTACCTGCTGAGAGGAAGCGGAGGATGACACTCCATCCAGGCCTTGTGTAGGCTGTGCTGAGTGCCCCCCTCTTCTCCCTCCAGTCCTGATGCTTTACCTTCCCCACTGCTGTGTGTCCAGCTGGGTCTTCCCAGGTTCAGGCTGGAAAAATGGCCTGTCAGGCTGTTTAATCCACATTACTGAGCACCTGCTGTGAGCCAGACGCTCTAGATACTAATGCTACGAAGGCAAATAAGAGATGGCTTTTACCTTCAAGGAGCTTGAAAGCTGTGTTGACAGGGACATGGAATGGTTGTATTTATTGTGATGTTAAATGATGGGAAGAGTATCTTCAAGGAGCTGGGGAGCCTGGGGAAGCAGGAGGGAGGGCAAATTGCCCAGACTCTGAGGTTCAGGGCCGTCACTTAGGGAAGCTTCACCTGAGTGGGGTCTTGAAGGATGTGTAAGAGTTGGGTAAAGGAGGCTTACAGGGAGAAGGGGCAGCCTGGGTGTGTAGACAACCTCAGTAGTTCAGAATTATGCCCTGTGTGCTGTGAGGCTGGAACAGTGGGAGACTAGCTGGCCAGATAAACAGGGGTCTTTGTGGATGGTTTTCCAATGTCCATGTTGGGGACCTTGGGCCATGGGAGGGCAACACCTACCCTGCCCTGGAATCACAACTCTGGTAAACCAGAGGGCTACAGATTTTTCTACTGGACTAGGTTTGCTAAAGTGGATCTCAGGGATCTTTCTATGATTAACTACTTCCCTAAGGTAGGACAGGGTAGGCAGTCTTTTTTTTTTTTAATAAGAGTTTTACTGAGATATAATTCACATACCATACAATTTACAATGTTAAAGTGTACAATTAAATGGTGTTAGTATATTCACAGCTTTGGACAACCATCACCACAGTCAATTTTAGGACATTTTCATCACCCTAAAAAGAAACCACTTCTCCATTATTAGTTATTCCCCATTCCCCCTCCTAGGCACACCCTGACCTCAGCAAATACTAATCTGTACTTGTTTAGATTTGCCTGTTCTGGACATTTCCCACAAATGCAGTCATACAGTATGTGGCCTTTTGCATCTGACTTTTTTCACTGCGAATGTTTTTGAGGTTCACCTGTGTTGTAGCATGAATTCATATTTTCTTTTATCCATTCATCCACTGACGGACATTTGATTTGTTTCCACTTTTTGGCTATCGTGAAAATGCTGCTGTGAACGTTTATATACAAGTTTTCACATGGACACGTATTTCCGTTTCTCTTGATGGGTACCTAGGAGTAGAATTGCTGGGTCATTCTTTGTTTTCCTCTTGAGAAACTGCCAGACCATCATTTAAAGTAACTGCACCATTTTACACTCCCACCAGCAGTGTTTGAAGGTTCCAGTTTCTCCATGTCCTTGCCAACTCTTGTTATTGTCTGACTTTTTTACTGTGGCTGTCTTGGTATCCTATTGCTGCTGTAACAAATTGACTTCAACAACAGACATTTATTATCTTACAGTTTTGGAGGTCAGAAGTCTGAAATGGATCTCATGGGGCTAAAGTCAAGGTGTTGGCAGGGCTGAATTCTTCCTGGAGGCTTTAGGGGGGGAATCTGTTTCCTTGACCTTTCCAGCTTCTAGAGACTGTCGGTAATTCTTGGTTTGTGGCCCCCTCTGGCTTCAAAGCCAGCGAGGACATCATTTTGACCTCTGCTTTTGTTATCACCTCTCCTTTGCTGACTCTGGACCTCTTGCCTCTCTCTTTCACTTAAAAGTATTCTTGTGATGACATTGGGCCCACATGGATAATCCAAGCTCCTCTTCTATCTCAAGATCCTTGAGTTACTTGCATCTGCAATATTTCTTTTGCCATGTAAGGTAACATATTCACAGGTTCCAGGGATTAGAATGGTGGACATCTTTGGAGGGTCATTATTCTGTCTAGCACAACACCCACCCTAACGGGTGTGAAGTGGTACCTCGCTGTGGTTTTGATTTCTGTTTCCCTCACGGCGAATGATGTTGAGCATCTTTTCATGTGCTTATTGGTCAACTGTATATTTTCTTTGGAGAAATTAGGCAATGGTTTCTTAGATATGACATCCAAAGCACAAGCAACAAAAGGAGAAATAGATAAATCAGGTTTCATCAAGTTAAAATGTTTTGTGCTTCAAAGGACAGTATCAAACAGGGAAAAGACAACGAGTAGA
Source organism: Grampus griseus (assembly GCF_964374135.1). Classification (NCBI taxonomy): domain Eukaryota; kingdom Metazoa; phylum Chordata; class Mammalia; order Artiodactyla; family Delphinidae; genus Grampus; species Grampus griseus. The sequence goes on from NC_139002.1 coordinate 15,456,926, forward strand.
ATGGGAGAAAATATTTGCAAATTGTATACTGAAAAGTGACTCATATCTAGAATATATAAAGAATTCTTATCACTGAATAATAAAAAGACAAATAACCCAATTAAAATATGGGCAAAGGGTCATGAAGATTTACCCCTATGTTTTCTTCTAAGAGTTTTATATTTTTAGCTCTTAAGTTTAGATCTTTGATCTGAGTCAGGTTTTTTGTATATGGTATAAGGTAGGGGGCCAGCTCCGTTCTTTTGCATGTGGATATCCAGTTGTCCTAGCACCATTTGTTGAAAAGACTATTCTTTCTCTGCATTGAATGGTCTTGGCTCCCTTGTCAAAAATCAGTTGACCTTAATTGTAAGAGAGTATTTATGGAGTCTCGTTTCTTTTTCATTCATCTAAATTTCTATTCTTATGCCAGTACTACACCATCTTGTTTCCTGTAGCTTTGTAGTAAATTTTGAAATCAGGAAATGTGAATCCTCCAGCTTTGTTCTTTTTCAGGATTGTTTTGGTTAATCTGGGTCCCTCCCAATTCTTTATTAATTCTAAGACCAACTTGTGAATTTCTACAAAAAATCCAGCTGGAATTCTGAGAGGGACTGTGTTGAATCTGTAGAACAATTTGGGGAATATTGCCATCTTAACAGTATTAAGTATTTCAGTCTATGAACGTGGGATGTCTTTCGATTTAGTCAGGTCTTCTTTAATTTCTTTCAATAACATTTGTACTTTTCGGAGTATATGTTTGGCACATCTTTTGTTAAATTTATTCCTATGTATTTTATTCTTTTTGATGCAATTGTTCATAGCCAGTGTATGGAAATACAATTGATTTTTGTGTATTGATCTTTTACCCTGCAACCTTGCTGGACTCATTTATTCTGATAACATTCAGTGGATTTTTCTTGGGATTTTTTTTCTATGTAGGATTATGTCATCTGCAAATAGAAAGAAGATAGTTTTATTTCTTCCTTTCCAATATGGATGCCTTTTATCTTTTATCTCTTTGTTTTGCCTAACTGCCCTGGCTAGAACCTCTAGTACAATGTTGATAGAAGTGCTGAGAATAGACATCCTTGTCTTGTTCCTGATCTTAGGGGAAAAGCATCTGCTCTTTCACCATTAAATATGATGTTAAGTCTAGATATTTTGTAGATGCTCTTTATCAGTTGGGGAAATTTCCTTCTATGTTTAGTTTGTCGAGTGTTTTTATCGTGAAGGGATGTTGATTTTGTCAACTGCTTTTTCTGTCTATTGAGATGATCATGTGGGTTTTTTCCTTTATTTTATTGATGTGGTGTATTACATTAATTGATTTTCTAATGTTAAACCAGCCTTGCATTCCTGGGATAAATCCCACTTGGTCATGGTATAGAATCATTTCTTATGTGTTTCTGGATCCAGTTTGCTAGTATTAAGTAACTATTCTGATGTCAGTGTTCCCTGGGAGCAACAAATCACTGCTCCCTCTTCCCAGACCATCCTACAAAATCATCCTCAAGAATCCTCCTTCCCTTGGCTTCATCTTTCCCATGTTAGCCCATGGACTGTTTACTGATGACAGTGGGAATGATCCCCTGAGCCCACCATCCTTAAGCGTTGGCTCAGGTATTATCTTGGGTAGAAGCCTTCCCTAGTGGCCCTCTACCCCCCCGACCCAGTAGGACTACCAGCCCCACCCCCTTCACCTGTGCTGTCACCCTTCTTCATTCTTTACACATAACTTGTTGCAGCACAAGCCAGGATGAACTTCTCCAAACAGACCAGGCTCTGCTTCTGACATGGGCTGTGTCTATACATGCATGAAGGGACTCTTGATCCCTGCCAATGTTTGCCTGGCTGTAATCCCTCACCTCACTGGGCTCTGATATTCTACCATTAGAGGTTCATGTCTTTGACTTAAGAATTTGTCCCAAGTTAAAATGCAGATACATCAGGAGAAGTAATGTGCTAAACTCTGCAGTCACATCTAATCTAGAAAGCGTAAGTAAATCCACCCTTTCTGGAGAGAGGGCTTTGCTTGGGGTGCTGGGGGAGGTAAGGGCAGAGGGAAGGTGCTGGGATCCTTGTCAGCCCTTGGGCACTGACCTGCTGTTTTCCTGAGGCTTGTCTGTAATCTGTGGATCCTCTTAATCCGCAGTGTTTCAAAGGGTTGACATGGTCTTGGTGGTTGGAATGGGGGAAGACAGAGAACTTTTATTGTCAACAATGATAACGGAGAAGCTAGATTTGAATCCCAGCTGTGTGACTTTGAGTAAATTATTGACCCTCTCTGTGCCTCTGTATCTTTATAAAGTTGGAGGTAAGAATAGTACCTACTTAATAGAGTTTTGTTAGAATTAAATGATTCAATGAGTGTTAAAGCTATGGAACTAGCTGGCACATAGCACACATTCAAAGAATACCAACTAGCCTCATTATTAATGAACCAACATTTACTGAATGCTGTGTGCCTGACATCAGGCTGAATGCCACTGGGGTACAATACACCAAGCTTTGCTTTGGCTGCTAGCCCAGGGTCTCCTGTTCATACAGGTTGCTGCTGCTGGTCCAGCTCTCTTACAAGTCCAGAGGCCCCCACACCTTGGATCCAAGGTCGAGGTCTCATCGTTATTCCCAAAGCTCATTCTGATACTGGTGGTTGAGCAGGTCACCAGCCCTGCTGCCCACTTCCCTCACTGAGAGTCCTCTGTTCTGGCTCTTAGGGTGTTCTCCTTCCGTCAGAGCTTCTGCAGTGCCGCCCTAGCTTACACAACAGATAGCTTTAACTTCAGACCTTACAGAGAAAGGGTTGAAGTCTTGGGCTCCTCCCTCCCAGAAGGGCCTCGAGTTCCTCCTATACATGGGCCACCTTCCCACAGTCTGTACACCTGGAGGGGCAGCCTTTCTAATACACAGAGAAAGCGTCCTGATGTACCCTTTTCTTGGGTCCGGAGCATCTCAGGGGCCTTATATTTACATAAATAAATACAAAATATAATATGAAATAAATATAAATAAGTCACCCAAGTGATTTTTGCTATCCTAACAACAATAAATGGCCCCCAAGGTAATGTCCCTCCTCTCCCTTCCCCCACGTGGAAGAAGTGGCTTATTGGTTTAAACACCGCTTCCTAAAGCACCCACGGATGCACATGGGTTCATTTAATTCTGCCAACAGTGGGTATTGTTACCCTTCTAACAGGTAGGGAAACTGAGCCTCAAGGAAGCCGAGCAGTTTGCCCAGGCTTTTGGCCCCAGGGCCGATGCTCTGGACCCCCATACCATCCTACCTTCACAGGGGTGGGGGCGTGGCTTGTGGGCTGCAGTGCCCTCTGGGGGTGGTGCACCCGGGGAGGGTGTCCAGCCTGGCTGCAGGAGCCCAGGCTGAGGACGTCAGGCATGGCTAGATCTCTTCGGTTCCCTCAACGTGGACCCAGGGGCGAGGCAGGAAACGTGTGGGGCTGGCAGGTCAGGCCCAGCCGGAGCATCTGTGGGAGCACAAGGCACCCTGGGACAGGTGAGGGGAGCAGTGAGTGAGGCCTGGACTGCAGGAAGCCTTGGGGGCAGGCACTGCTGCAAGGTGAGGCCTACTGTCTGCTGCCGGCTCCCAGCTACCACCCACCCGCTCGCTTTGTTTTCAGCATAACTGCGGCCTGTTCCCTCTGCAGAGGCTCACAGAGCCTTGACGCTCCACCTCCCGCCCGCTGAAGCTGGGGTCTGGGGCCAGCCCAGTCTCTAGGAGGGTCTCCCCCGCCTCTGCACACCTCTGTGCCCCAAGGCAGCAGGAGGGGTGCGCTTTTCGACTCCGCAGCAGCTGATCGGAACGGATGATCTGTTTTCACTCTGGTGTGTTCAACAGTGCGGATCAGACAGGGAGTGGAAACAGGAAAGATAAGTGGGAAATAAATCACCCAACTTGATTTAGTCACAATAGTAAAGAGAGGGTGACTGCCGAGCCACGATCAGAGACGCCATCGGCTCTCGGGGGGCAGAAGATGGAGCTTCCTCTGCTCTGCACCCACCTTCCAAAGCCCCCCGCTCCACCCCACAGAAGGAGGTGCTGTGGGCTCAGAGATGGGGCGGGGGGCTGTCCTGGAAACACTCTGAGCTTGTTGGGGTCCCCGAGGTACAGAGGCCTGCTCTGCCCCATAAGCCTCTGTTTTCCAAGGGGACAGACAAAGGGAATACAGCAGTATTCGGGCCAGCCCGCCTCCTCCCATGGAGACCCCTGCCCAGCTGCACCTGGGGAAGTGCTCTGCCTCTTGAACTCCCTAGTGGGGGGTAGTCAAAGTTGGTGGGAGGGCAGGGGAAGTACTGGTGGAATCTGACTCCTCCTACTTTTAATGTTCTCCAGAACACATCTTAGCTTGCCATTTTTCCAGGCAGGACTGGGCCATCTCTGCCAGCCTGACCTTTGGGAATGTCCAAAGAAGGAGAAGTCACACCGTCCCTCTGCCGCTCCATGCCCTCTCACCCACCACGTTTCCATTCCGGAGTCTCACCCCTCGTAATGAGCCCAGGTCTAACCTGGAGCCCTCCCGCTGCATTTCTGGGCCACGCCCCCTCTGCCTGTGTGGCTGCCACATTCCAGGGAGACAAGCTCCCCTGGGGGAGCCCAGTGCCATAGGGCTGGGGAGGCAGGCAGTGGTTCTAGAGGCCTGGGCATTAGGGAGAAGACAGCTGAGGTGACACAGGAATATATCTATTCCAGTTCACTAAGGGATATCTGCTCTGGCGAGTTATAAAATACCATTTCCACCGAGGCTGCGGAATTACGTACAGGAGCGACAATGAAACCAGACAACCTTTCAATCAAGCTGCCTGTTGTTCTGGCTTCAAGGCTGGCGAAATAAATACTGAGCAAATAAAGTTAGTCGGCATCTGAGCATTTTAATGAATAAAGAGTAGCAGGAAGGCCAGCGGAGCGGGGAGCTGTGGCACATCCCCAGTGTGCAGGCAGATGAGGCCCGTGTGACAGCTCCAGGCTGCGTCTCTCCCTCCTCCCACCCTCGGCGGTGATGCCTGAGTGCAGGCAACCTGCCCCATGGCCCCAGCACCGTATATCCAGCCTCTGAGGGATTCACAGCCTCAACAGACAGGAAGGCGCCTTTGAGGTCCACCTATTGCTCCCCATATGGCAAGGGTAAGGAGGGCTAAACGGCAGATGAAGTGAGACGGGAGGGAAAAAATGACATGAAGACCTTAAGAAGGAACTTTAAAAAGTGGCTTTCGTAGCAAGGACGAGGTACAGGGGTGCAGATGGTGTGACATTCGTGGGAGTTAGAGGGCAGGCGGCAGAGCCCCGTCTGAGAGAAGGATGGCTGGGCTGGGAAAGAAGGACCTGGTCTGTGGGAGCCCAGGGTGGCACAGAGCCCTGAGGAGGTCACCTGCTGGGCGCTGAGGGGAGATGCTCGGGTGAGCTTGCTGAATCACCGCAGGCCTCCCTGGGGACCTGGGCAGAACTGGAGAGAGGGCCGTAAGGGGAGAAAGGCAAATGTTGCTTTGCTTTTCAAGGGAGAAGGCAAGAGAGGGCAGCAGATGGTCCACGGAGGGGCCCAGTACCAGCCCCGGGCAAGCTTCTAACACAGACGGGGTGTGGATGACTGTGGACTCAAAGGGAAGTGCTGGGTGGGCTGACTGAGGACTGGCCGTGCCAGACACGAAACCTCTTTTTCTTTTGTGAAGTACGGGTAGGTCAAAAGAATATTCTGGACCTAGGAAGAGGATTTCGGTGTGGCACTTGTCATAACTTTTCATGGCACCCCCGTGGACAAGCTGGATGGTATCCAACGAGGAGCATTTGTAACAGAACAATGAATCCCTAACGATTTCCATCAATCTGGAGGGAACGTTCTCAGGACGTGGGGACCCCCCTGTTCTTTCCGAGATGCATTCTCAGTGACTTGGGTGAAGATGTGGAGGACATACTAAATAAGATTTGTGAATGACCTAAAGCTACAAGGGGGTAATAAATACCTTGTATAATAGTAATAAAAAATAATAGCTCACACTGTATAGCACTTACCATGTTCCAGGCTTTGTTCTAACACGTTGCATGTGTTAACATTCATTTTTTCAGCATCCCAATGAGGTAGGTAATATCATTATTCCCATTTTACAGATATGTAAGCTGAGGACAGAGAGATTAAGCTGTAGAACCAGGATTTACTCCCAGGCCATCTGACCCCAGAGTGTATGCTCTTAACTCCTTGCTGTGAAAGAAACATGATACAAAGCAATTTCATTGGACTAGAATTATGGGCAGAATATGAGATGAAATCTAATAGGAAAACATGGGAAGTACTGTTTCTAGAATAAAAGTATCGAGACAGGATGAGGTGAGAGGTTTGTCACCAGCATGTCTGAAAAACTCAGAGAGGTTTGATTGGCTGCATCTCAGCCTAAATAGGGTGACAAGGCTCCCAAGGGAGCTCTGGGCAGTAACAGTCCGGCCAGTCCATAGCTGGACTGACCATGTGTTTAAAAGGACATTGACAAAATGTGTTTAAAAAAGACAGGATCACGTGTTTAAAAGGACGTTGACAAAATGAAGCAGGCCGTGGCAGAAAGGCAGGGGGTCAGGAGAGCGGAGTCACCTCTGAGTGTAATAACTAACTAAATAATATGTCAGCCATTGAGGGACGGTTGAAGTAATTGGAGATAAGTTGGGGGAGGGGTGATTATTGTCCGTGGACACCCGGAGGGCTGGCACATCATCGGGGGTGGACTGGCTGCACATCTCCAAAGGGGAGTCCCAGGACCCATGGGCTGTGACAGTAGGAGAGGTACATTTCAGCCCAGGGCAAAGAAGCGCTTTCTAGCTCTTCAGGCTGGTCAGCCCTGGGCCAGTGGCTGGAGCATCGTCTGGGGAAGTATCACCTACCTGGCTTAGCCCAGTGCGTGGTGCATTATAAGTGTGCAAAAAGTGGTAGCAATTATTGTGATTACGATGGTTAACTTCAGCATGTGAATCCAGAATCTGCCACCTGTCAGGTGTATGATTCTGATCAAGTCCTTTCACCTCCGAGCCTCAGTTTCCTCATCTGTAAAATGGGGATTATAAGGCCTATGTCAGACCATTGTTGAGGATGAAAATTCAATGTATTAAAAGCCGAACGTATACACTAGGTGCTAGTGAATGTGAATGTGTGGAACAGTAACCACAAGAGCGGTCATTTCTTTCTTAAGCGCTTACTACGTGTCAGGAGCTATGCTAAGCCCATGGAAAGCATTCTCTCCTTCAATCCTCACAACTCCCACTTGAGGTCAGTGAGGAAACTAGAATTTGGATGACAGGAGAGCCCGGGTTTGAATCTAAGTCTGGCTGATTCAAGTGCAGGACCGTAACACCACTCGCTGCCTCCCTGGGACTCAGTGAATTATTTGGGGCGTGAGAAGGAGTCAGAGTGGAGTTTGAAGGTGCAAGGGATATGCTCCACGTTTCCCTCTTCATTCAAGTGCTTTCCTGGAGCCCTGGAGAGGGGAGATCGGCCCACCTAGTGATTCAGCCCCTGGCTCCCCGCCCCCATCCCCTTCCAGCCCCACTGCGGGCATTCGTCTTTCAGCCTATCTGACACTTTGTCCTGCTAATTGTGAGGCTGGAGGGCGCGCGCACTCTTGATGCCGTTCAGCCCTAATTAGAAGTTCCTGACAGCTTGTTTGGGCCCCTGTCAGGCTCTCTGACTGGCCTTGCACCAATAAGTAGAAAGGAAAATTGCTATCTGCGCTGTACCTGGATGCCTGGGTGTCATTCTGAGCAGCGTGTGCGGGCGGCGGGCGCTCACTGGCTACTCCTATTCTGGGACTCCTATTCTCTGCTAACTCTGCACCGGCGGGCCAGGCGGGTCCTCTGTCCCTCCAGGGTCCACCCAGGGCTCCAGTGCCTGGACCAGAAGGGACCTGTTGACTGAGACTTGATACATCCTGGAAGGGGAGGTGGGGCAGACTGCTGGGACTTTCATATCCAGATTTCAAGTCCTTTCTGCCTTGGAAACCCCACATGTGTTCAGGGCCAGAAGGCCACAGAGCACAGTAGGCTTCTACCCACTGACCTGCCTCAAAGAATGCGTGGAGAGTTAAACAGTTAAGAGACAAGGCTGTGAAGTTGTACCACCTGGGTTCAGATCTCTGTCACTGATAAAGTATGTGCCCTTGGGCGAGTCATTTCACCTCTCTGGACTTAGTTTTGGCATCTGTAAAATAAGAATAATAATAGAGTTACAAGGATTAAATAAAAACATCAGAATGTACCTGATTCCTAGGAAACACGCTACAGATGTCATCTAGGAGTATTATTATTTTTACAAGACTTTTAAGTAGAACAATATCATTAAGTCGTTTGCATTCCAGCCACGCTGCATATTAAATTTACGATCTTGGGCAAGAAATCTAACTCTGATCCTGAATTTATTTCCAAAATGAGTATAAAAACAGTACCCATCTCCTAGGGTTATTATGAAAATTAAATGAGATTATGTCCCTAAAACACTTAGCACACTCCCCCCACGGAAGAGGAATCAGCAAACTACAGCCCATGGACCTAATCAGGCCTATCACCTGTTTTTGTAAAAAAAAAAAAAAAAAAAGAAACGAACACAGCTACACTCTTTCCTATAAGGAGTGTCTCTGCTGCTTTGGGACTACAACAGTACAACTGAGTCTGGCTCACAAAGCTGGAAGTATTTCTTATCTGCCCCCTTTACAGAAACAGCCACTCCCTGGCCTAGAACTTGGTAAGTGCTCATCAATGCTCGCTGTTGTTATTAACAGGTAATTGTCATTGTGATCCCCCTGCTGCTTCACAGAGGAGTTTGGAGGCCAAGCGTGCAGTAACAGGTAGCTTCTAAGACTTTCTAGCCAGAGAGGGTTTTTTCCAAAGGTCTTATATGGCAGAGGGGAGTGTTTGATTGTTCAGCCAGCTGGTGTGCATTTTTAGAAAGGAAAACTGGGCGCGATATTTAGTGTAGCCATCCACCTTCCCCCCCGAGCCACGTGTTTTCTGTTTTAAGGAATATCAGTAAGTGGGAGCCACTGGATTAATCAATTCACCTCATTGATGAATTCTATCAGTGAGGGAACTTTCATTCCCCTCTGCGCCTGCCCCCAGGAAAGCCCTTGCTGGATTTCAGATATCCAAAGCTCTCTGAATAATCGGACAGAGGCCACTGCCGCTGGGCTTAGAACTGAGTTTGTGGTCCCCTCCACGCACTTCATCCTCCCAGTATAGGGGCTTGTGAAGGGTCCTGGGAGCTGCCTCGAGGTCATACAGGCCAGGAGAACCCTGCCCATTCGCAGCAATTCAACACACGCGGGGAGGGCCGGTGGGGCTCAGGGGATGCCCCACTGACCTCACGTACAGCCAGGCTGTTATCACTCGATTTTTATACTGTGTTCGGGACACCGGTCCGCCTGCCAGCGATGTGCGGCCATTAAAACCTTAACGTCTGGCATGTGGCAAACATTTAAAATATGCTAAGACAGGGGAGCTGCTGAGCCAGGCCTTGTTCACATACTGCCTCACCTGGGCGTTGTTTGCTATGTAAATGCCAAGGATTCCTCCCCAAAGTTGGAACCTGCACTTCTGTCCTGGCCTCTCCTTTCCTCCTGTGACCTGATTGGTGATGCGGGTTAGTTTCCTGCCCAGCAGTGCCTCGCGGGGCAGTTCTTTGAGAACAGGCCAAATAGGTGTGTTTCAGTGCTAGTTACCAGGAGGCCTTTGAAAGGACTGGTGTCAGGGTATTGTCACTGGCAGCTCCCGGTGGGGTAGGGGATGCTGTGAGACCAGCTCTGGTCCAGGCACAGCAGGGCGCCCAGGGTGGATGTGGCCACTGCTAGCCGGGAACTCACAGTTCGCAAGGGGGGTTGACGCCGTTCCCCAGTGCCCAGCCCACAGCAGAGCAGGCAAGGCAAGATGCCCACAGTGGGCTCTGACCCTCTGGCGCTGGGAGCGACCATCGCTGGCTGATCAAGACCGTCTCTCGCTGATTTCTGAGCAGCTTCACACTGCTTATCACACAGGAAGCCCACACAGGAAGCCAGCTGGAACCACCTGAGATGAAACCAGTTTGTTGTCTTCAAAGTTTGTTGCCTTCTTCGGTAGAGGAAATAAGTGATAGCAGGGAAGTTCTGATGAAGTGCTGAAGGGGCTCTGGCGTGGGTGATGGAGCCCTTTGGGATGGAGAGAGACAAGCCTTCCTGGAGGAGGTGACCTTTGGGGTGGGGAAGGAGGACAGCGCGGGTAGAGGGTGCGTTTGGGCAAAGGCTCAGAGGCAGGAGTACGCAGGGCGAGGGCAGGAGTGACAAGCAGTGTCCTTGGTTGTTTTTGCTGTACCGGGTGGTAGGGGCCAGCCTGCCCAACCGTCCCAGTGGTGGAGGCTCAGGGCTGTCTCTCATCTCTGGCTTCTCCCAGCGGGATTTCTTTCACTGATAAAAACCTCAGGAGATCCTTTCCTCCTGCTAGGAGTGAGTCTCCTTCCCAAACTAAAGAGAAAACTAATGCCACAAACCCAGACTCAGGCACATCTAGGATGGGCACTCTGGCCTCGCCAATCATCTAGCCAAGGGTTGGCAGACTTTTTCTGTAAAGGACCAGAGAGTAAATATTTCAGGCCTTGAGGGTCATAAGGTCTCTGTTGCAACTCTTCATCTCTGCCGTGTGGGGCAAAAGCCGGACACTCTGTGGACCAGCGTGTGTGGCTGTGTGCCCAAAAGACTTTATTTATGGACACCAAAATTTAATAATGTAATATTTATGTGTGGTGGAATGTTATTCTTCTTTTGACTTTTTTAAAAAACCATTTCAGCCATGTAAAAACCATTCTTAGCTCCCGGGTTGCACAAAACAGGGAGCAGGCAGAACCTGGACCCCTGATACGGTTGGACCGTCTGGTCTCAAAGTTGGTTGGCACTTCTGACTCCCCTGGGCTTCCTCCCCACTCTTGCTTCGTGCGCTCACCTGTTCCCACAGATGGGCTGGTTTTGCGGAGCTCACGCTCTAACGTGGAGTAGGGAAGCTAGGGTAGAGTTGGCCGGGTTAGGCTTTTAAAAAGAAAAAGAGTCCTTGTGGGGTGATAGCTCTACAAGCTGGTTCTGCCCTTTCCTAAGACCTCAGTGGTCAGAGGGAGTCAAAGATGGGGCGATGGAGGCCCAGAGAGGGGAAGTGATTTGCTCAAGGTTGCTCAGTTAGTTCACAGCATAGCTGGGATAGGACCCCTGCCCTCCAGGCCTGGATTCTTTCCACTTGACACAAGATAAAAGGGCCTCCAGGTTAAGCAACTTCTTGTCCCCCCACTCTAGGCTGTCAGGAAGCGGCCCTGGCCTTTGCTACTGTGATCGCTCTTGCCCACTTGCTGCACCTTTCTGAGAAAAGAAGGACACAGCCAACGGGCCCCGGTGTCGAGTGGTAAAGGGAGAAGTAAACCATGATAAATTGCTGCTAAAGCTGCTGGGTGACTGAGATAAAGGCTTGATTGTTTGGGCAGCATAAATCAACACCCTGAGCTGGATGGGAAATAAAGCAATAATTTAAATCTATTTTCAGGGTCTTGTAGGCTGAGTGACCTACCAGCGATTGATATCTGAGGATGGAATAATAGATGGGGAGGGTTATAGATGGTTAAACCACACCGAGTGGATATCTCTGTACTCCCTAGGCTTGTCGCAAGCCCTGTGGGTGGGATCCAGGCAGAACCATAACTCCTGGCCCTGCTCTGTAAAGAGATCCCAATAATCTACCTACCTGCCGTCTTCCCCAGCCAGCCCACCCACAGACAGCCTCTGCCCCTCCTCCAGGCATCCTTTCCTCCTGGAGGGACTCTTTGTGAGGCCCCGTGCTGGGCACAGAGATTCAAAGATGCACAAGACAAAATTAGCATTACTAGATTGTAAGCTCCCTGAGGTCAAGGACTATGGCTGTCTAGTTCACCACTATATCTGCCATGCCTGCGACAGTGCCTGGCACGTAGTAGGTGCTCAGTATATTTTTTGGGTGAATAAGAGACTGACCAAGGCCCCCAGAAGGTCACAATGAAGTACATTAACTGCTATACAGAGGATGCTCCGTGGCAGGGCCACAGGGGAGCCGAGAAGTGGTGAGGATGCCGTTGTTTTCGGTAGATCTCAGGAGGAGTAGGAAAGTTGAAGAAGTGGTGAAACCTGGACTGAGTCTTGAGACAGCAGTGGAGGTGGTCAGGGGGCCACGAAGGGAAGGAGGGCACTCCAGGTGGAGAGAACAGCCCACGCAAAGGCCTGGAGGAGGTAGCACGGCTGCTTCTGAAACCAAAGAGCATCAGAGTCTCGAAGAAAGTGGTGCCGAGCCAGAGACTTATGGTTTCCAATTTCAATTCATATTTTCTTACACGACTTTTTCGTTACCAACCACCCTTCATGCGGTTTCTTAGTTTGTGATAGTCCACGTGGTGGGAGGGTGGGCACGGTTGCATGCAAGCATGGTATAGTAGAAGGACACTTGGGCTGGTCAGGGGCCCAGGGCTCTAGTCCAGTGGTGTCATTACGTAGCTCCCTGGCCTCAGGCAAGTCCCTTTGAACCTCTCTGGCTCTTCTTTTCCTACTGGGGAAAATGACAAGATCGGAAGTGTTCCATTAGACAGACTTCCGGGCTCTTGCTGACGTTTTAAATCATTTCTGGGCATGTACCACCTGCCGAGGCTGAGATGCTCTCTCAGCCCCTAACCAAGGGTTAGGCACTTAGTAGACTTTAATAAATACTTGGTGACTTTGGGGCAGATTTCCCTGTTTTTCCGAAAAGGGAGAAAGATGAAGTTCCCCAAGATATACTGGAGCTATAGATGGTCTGTAGTCTTTATGCAAACTTCAGTAACCATAAGGCCAAAATAAACACAGGTGACATTGCGTGTACAATGCACCAGGCAGTAGTCCAAACCCCTTAGTGCATTAAGTCATTTAATTCCAACAAGAACCCCAGGGGGTAGGTGCTATCACTATCTCCATTTCACGGACCCAGACAGATGGGCTAACTTGCCCAGCACCACGCAGTTACTAAGTGGTAAAGCCAGGGTCTGCACCAGGCAGTCAGGCCCGAGAGGCTGAGGTGCTAACCAGGATGCTGTGGCCGTTGTGCTGACCTGAACCCGTGCTGCCCCAAGACTGCGGGAGAGACAGGTGCAAAGATGAGCAGCCCGGGGATGCGGTTCCAGGTGCTGCCCTCAGCAGCAGAGTCTGGGGTACTGGGGTAGTTCCACCTCCACCGTCTCCACACGGCCTGTGGCCACTGATTCTACAAAGTGTCGAGATGGATGAGTTCCACAGGATCTGTCGAGGCCCGACAAGGGGATACATCTGAACCGGTGACGGAGGCCGTAAATTTTTATGTTCATTATGTTTGTTTTGTTTGGTGTAATTAATGGATCTGTTAAGCTTAATCAAGCTCTGACCTCTTATAACCATGAAAAATCAGCTCAAGTAGCTCTGGGAGGGTGGTTGGTGTCATTTTGCAGGCCTCCCTGGGAGGGAGTGGTCATTCCCTGGAGTGAGGTCTCAGAAATGGGGTACCAGGCAGGGGGAGGGAGGAGGCCGACATGGGTCCCAGGGGACTGATTAGGGATGGGATCGGAAGCTATCAACAGGGCATTGGGAGCGGAAGGGAAAGGAGCCATGGGGAGACTGAGGCAGGGAGCCTTGTTGTGTGAGCCCCACTCTGGTGATGCTTAATCATTTGTGTTTCTGAGTCCCGGCTTGGGGTTTGCTGCAGAAAAGGGTGTAAGCAACAGAATTTCTCATACTTTAACCTCTTTGCCCTACAAGTGACTCCCTGAGAAATGAACATGCTCCACACAGCACCATGATGGGGGCTGGGCACGGGGAGGGGCGGGTGGGGGGAAGGAGAAGACGGGAGGAACCGGAGGAGGAGCTGGGAGGTGCAGACAGAGCATGGAGCTGTGATGACGGTGTCTCGTTTCCATCTCTGCTCTCTCTGGTTTGGTGAGCAGAGTGACTGAGTGCGACTGAGCAGGGTCGCAGAAGCTCGTTCTTGGCTATTAGGATGAATGGATCCCTGGGATACCAGCAAGGATGCTGTGGGTCTGCGTGTGCTTTAATAATAATAATAAAAAGAAACTAAAAAAAATACCATTCTCCATCATTAAAATGCAGAAGCAGATAGAGAGCAGCTCCTGTGTAATTACCCAAAATTCTTATTTCCATAAGAAACCAGCACTTCATAAATGTTCCAACCTGAGCCTTTCTCTCCAGGGAAACTGGATTTCTATGAATATAAAAATTTGGTAATTGCCCCTTGAAACTGTGCTTTTCTGTGTTAATGACTAGCAGAAGCTTGCTTTTGCTTACAGCCCCAAATGGAACAGTTTCCTTCCCCATCATGAGGTCACTGAGTACCCCCACCATCACACACATGATACCCATTAGGGCCTCAGGACTTGGGTTTCAGAAGTGATTTCTTCTCAGGGGAAGAAGGGAGTGGGAGAGAGCCTGCCTGTCAGGAGCCTAGTTCTGCGTTTTCCCAGTTGCATTTGTATTCTTCCTTACCACAGGTATACATTTTGCTTCAGTGCAACATGCTTTTTAAAAATGAGATAAAATAAATGCACTATTAGATTAAAAAATGTACAGCATTATATAGCTCATAATGCCATGGTAGATTTTAAACCTCTAAAAGCATATGCATTAAAGCAATTTTCTAAACTAATACAGCAAGAGGTCCACAAAAACGCTACAGCGTTTGATAATAGTTGCCGTCTTCAGTTGAGCATAATGATGTTAACAAATGTAATGGGAGTAATGAGTGGAGATTCAAAAAGCTGCTTTTGTTTCAGTTTTTGTAATGCAAATTAGTTTGCGAATGAAAGAGGGGGGAATGAGGGGGAACCCCTCTTATTTGAAATAAATCTTAATCCTAGCTGACGATAGGCCAGTAGTAAGCAGAAGTGGCTTCGTTGTGGAATTAAACAACCTGGAGATGCAATTGTTAAGGTGATGGTGATGAAATTAAGAAAAACAACAACAACAAAAACGGAGCTACAGAATCGAATCTTCTTTCTTGAGCCTGGAATTGCAGATGTTTCAACTAAGAGGCCTCCAGATGCCGTGGGTGTTGTCCCTGGAGTTATCTGTGCCAGGGATTGGAGACCTCTTCCTGGTGGACCAAAGGGTGGGGACTCCTAGACCCAGTTTTAGGAGCAGCTGGTGTAGGGAGAAAGGGGTGGTGAGGATGGGAACTGCGCTGGACCTTCGCCCAGGCCAGGTTGCTCTATGAGATCCTGAGTTACTTTATCAAGCCCTGCACTGGTTCCATTCAGGGACTTCAGCAAGCTATTCTGCCCCTCAGGTCTGCTCTTCTGTAGAACGGGATGGGTACTCATAGCACTTTTTTGAGGGTAGTAGGACTCACATCTTAATTTCTCAAAAGGAAGGAGGGTGGCACAAAGCAGAGCAGGCATAACTTCTCCCAGCCTCATGTTTCTTTGCCTCTGGCTGAGCTCAGCCTGCCCTGCAAGGCAGAAATCATAACCACAACTTTGATGCACAGGAAAAAGCCTGTTCAAGAATGTCGTCCTGGAAGTCTCCTCTGCGCTCACTCAGGGGTGCACTCAGTTTTCCTAGTTTTCTCTAGAGAAGGCAGGAGCAGCAAAGCTTGAGCCACTGGATACGCTTCTCTAAGAATCTCTGGATCTTGGGAGCAGGGGCAGGTGTAGACGGAGAACAGCCCTCACTGGGTATAGCTACGTGACCTTGAGCTGATGACAGACACCATGTGGGTCAGGGCTTGGTATGCTCTTTCTTTCGAGTATGTTCCACTTCCCCAATTAGATTGTCAACTCTTAGAGGCCAGGGATGCTACTGTATCTATGGTATTGTCCACGGGAGCCTATCCAGTACATGGGCTCAATAGACACTGCCTAACAGCGTCTATTACTGAACTCTTTCTACGCAGGCACTCTTCTAAGTGCTTTACAAAATGCATTTCATAATTATCCCTATTTCACAGGTGGGGAAACTGAGTCGCAGAGAGGCTAAGTCTCACAGCTTGGAAATGGCAGAGCTGGGCTTGAAACCAGGAGTCTGCTTCACTGGTTCTAGTCCCTAAGGATTGTGCTGGATGCATTTTTGGGTTGCTAAAGTTGGGGGAGGGGGCTGCTTGCCCAGGAAGTGTGTCAGATCCCACTGCCCACAGCCAAGAAGGCACGACTGGAGGACAGCCCCGTCCAAGAAGGCTGCCTGCTGGCTACAGGAAGGTTTGGGGGCATAAAATTATTTTTAGGGAGAGTATTATAAAATGATATGATTTTGAGAGGGTACAGAGAAGTGGGGAATATGACCTACAGTCACTACCTTGCCCAGTTTACAGCTTTAATTAATCTGAAATTGTAACATAGGTTTTTATGATTAGCAGGGACATCTCAGTGAGCAGAGAAGGAACCTTTAACGATGATCTCAAGATGAATCAGGGAGATGAGCTATCCATGCAATAAACAAGGCAGTGTTAGAGAAAGCAAAGTAAATGCAAATCCCAGGCCATCAGAACAGTAATCCGTCAGCAGGATGAGGCCTTCCTGGACCTGTCCCTTGCAGAGGGGACAGCCATTCTTGTACCAAGGGCAGCCCCGAACTGAGGCTGGGTGAGGTCCAATGACTTATTCTTTATATGTGTTACCATGGAGGCTCAGCCAGGGAGCAGAGACACTGAGCCAGCTCCCTGCTTCTTGCTCCTTTGGTCTGGGTCTGTCCCATTGTCATTGTCACCTTCAGGGACTGACTCCTCAGGGACCTGGGCCTCACAGGGACCTGGGGGGGGGGTCTCACCTTTCTCTCAACTGCTGCTGAGGCTGAGGGGTCAGGAGACTTGCCTATTGCCCTAAAGATGCTGACTACTGGCTTCCTTTTTACAAAGACGTACCCCAGAGCCAGTGCACTGAGAAAGAAGAGGCTAGGGGTAGGGAGGGGTGGGCTGTGGTCATGCAACCATCGCTCTCTCCACGAAATTTGTTGAAATAAATAGCCACTTAAAAACCCCTTTTGGCTAATTTTATGGTCTGAATGTTTGTTCCCCTCCCCACCAATTTCATATGTTGAGGCCCCCACTGCCCCCATGTGACTGTATTTGGAGATGGAACCTCTAAGGAAGTAATTAAGGTTAAATGATGTCATAAGGGTGGGGCCATCATTCAGTAGGATTAGTGCCCTTATAGAAGAGGCACCAGAGGGCTCGCTCTCTCCTTTCTCTGCCATGTGAGGACACAGCAAGAAGGCAGCCAACTGCAACCCAAGGAGACCACCCTCGCCAGACACTGAGCTTGCTGGCATCTAGGTCTTGGACTTCCAGTCTCCAGAACTGTGAGAAAGCAAATTTCTGAGATTTAGGCTACCCAGCCTGTGGTATTTTGTTATGGCAGCCCAAGCAGATTAAGACAGCTACCACCTGTTCCACGATGGCTAATAGCTGACTGGACCACAGATTGTATCTTCAGATTCAGGCTGTATCTGAAGTCCTTTAGTAAGGTACCAAGTTTGGCATCAGTCAGATATTTCATTTCAGTTTATTCCAGAATGAAAAGTCCATGAGCTGGGTATTATCAATGTCCTCATTTCACAGATGAGGAAACTGAAGCTCAGAGAGTTTAGATTTCCTGCCCAAGTCAAAGAGCTAGTGAGGACACTGGAAGGAGGTTCTCCAACTCGGACAGGCTGATCCTGGGATAGCACTCTGGCCTTGGACGAAATCAGGATGATTTACTGGGTGGCGCATTATGGGAACCTGCACCCCTACCCACCCCCAACTCATGCTCTGCTAGGTGTCTGGGTCCCTGGAGTGAGAATGAAGAGAAAGCCTTGTGATGGATAGAGGGGCTTGCTCCTTGGGAGGCCCTCCCACCCTCCAGCAGGACCCATGTAACCTTGGGCCCTGATGGAACGGTATTGCTCCATCCGGTGCCATGTGCCACCTCTGACACACACCCCCTCCCACATCTCCAGAGTGCCTGAGAACACCCACTCTCTGGACAGTGTGTATTCCTTCTGAAGATGAAAATATCAGGAATGCCTTCGTGCAAAGGAACATATCAATTCCTCAAAAGCGAACTATCAGCCACTAACATTTCCTGAGGGGTTACTACGTGCCAAGCCCTGAATATTTACTATTTCATGTGACTCACACAGCAGTCCTCTGAATTAGGTATTACTAGTATCCCCACTTTATGAAAAAGGAAATTGAGGCTGAGAGAGGTTAAGAAATCTCCCCCAAATCAAACGGAATTTACTTGGTCTGGGAGGAGGAGGAGAACTTTGGGTAACTAAGATAGTCTGAGATTTGACATCAAGCCTACTTTACAGCAGGGCTGTCCAAAGAGATGGGGCATCTTTGCAAGGAGTGGGTTTCTTGTCACTATAGGTTGTCCATCAGAAGGGAGACACTCCCCTGATGTGGAGGGGATGACACGACAGAGCTGTAGCTTTAGGTGTTGGGATTGAATCGGACAGGTTGCAAGTCCCTTCCAACTGTGAGTCTCCTTGATTCTGCACAATTAGTGTGGAAAACTGGGTGTCACGCTGTCCTATTCGTGGGATCAGGAAGTGTAGGGCACAGAGGGAGGCAGGATACATTGGAGATGTGGTTTGTTCTGTGCAGCTCACGATTCTCAAATTCACTATCTCCCTAATCCAGTCTATGTCTTCACCTCTTGTTGAGTCTACATGGGGAGCCCAGTCTCTGCTTGAACCGCTCAGGGATGGAGAGGGTACTAGAGCCCACTCCCCAAGACTGGAAAGATGGCGTCACGATACTGTTTTAGAAGCATCTGGTCTACCTGCCTTCAGGCAACTCAGAAATCTTCCTCCGCCTGCATTTTGGCATGCCTAGGAGTGGGCTAAATGTGCTGGCTTGGTAAGACAACTGGAAGACTGGCTTGGGAGGCAGGTTGGAGGAGCAGAGAGGGGAGATAGCCAAGAGTACCTCCAGGATCATTCGCTTCTTGATCATCCACATCATTCCTCTCTTCTTTCCTCTAGGAGCCAGGAAAATGGCTCTCCCATCTTCCTAGCTTTCAAAAGGTGGTATTTATTTAATCACCTGAAATTTCAGCTGATTCTGGGCAGCGAAGTGACTGCCCCTAACGAGTGTCCTCCGTCACAAGCATCCACTTGCCTATTACCACGCACCTGCAGAGCTGAGGGTCAGTCATTTCAGGGACTTGGAGCATTGGCTCCCACAAAGTCCAGGCTTTGTAGGTAATCTAGATACCCCCAGTCACGACCGGAAGCCAAGCAAGACTACATGCTGGAGGAGGAAGAGAACTAGATTCTGTTTGCACCCGTGCACGGGTGGGGCACCCACGTGTACATGAATCTGGGCCCATTTGCAACGATATATTTTCACATGTGAGTTGGTCACAGAGGCATGTGGCTTCAGAGCTGGAACACTGGCCTCATGATGTTGCTTCGGAAGGCTTTGATCTCCCTCTTCATTTTGTAGAGGAGAGAACAAAGGCCTAGAGCCAGGGCTGTCAGCCTGTGGTTCATGAACCCCTCGAGATTCTATGGGATTTGATTCTAGGTCAGTAGTTCTGTGAAGACTCCATGAATCCACACTTTTAAATAAGGGCCCCGGGTGATATTTACAATTGAGGGAGTTTGGGGAAACTGAGTCAAGGGACTCCCCAAGACACTGGTGGCCGAAGTGGGGCTAGACACGAGGCCTCGTGCCTCTGTGCACGCTACACGTGTGTGTGCAGATGAGGGAGCTTGCTTAGACACAGAAGTGTTTGCACAGATGCGTCTGCCTTCGTGGATGGCTGCCACCCTCCTGGCTCACAGCTGACCGAGAAAAGTCAGTCTGGCCCAGAACGCGTGTGATGAAAGGATTCGTCGTACAGAGGGTCTTCCTGTTCATACCTCTCCCTTCTAGCCCTTAGTCCTGCTGGACTCTCTAAACACTGAGCTCTGATTGCTTTCCTCTCTGGGAACAGGGCCGCACTGAGTCGTGGGAGAGTTAGGAGTGATCCGAACTCTGATCTCTATCTGCTTGTAAGCTTCAGTTCCTCCCAGTATGAAATAGAGGCAGATTTGAAACCAACCAACCAACCAATAAAATTAAAACCTAGGGCTTCCCAGGTGGCACAGTGGTTGAGAGTCCGCCTGCCGATGCAGGGGACATGGGTTCGTGCCCCGGTCTGGGAAGATCCCACATGCCGCGGAGCGGCTGGGCCCGTGAGCCATGGCCGCTGAGCCTGCGCGTCCGGAGCATGTGCTCCGCAACGGGAGAGGCCACAGCAGTGAGAGGCCCGCGTACCGCAAAACAAACAAACAAAAAAACCTAGGCAAGACCTCCCACTAGCAGAAACTGCTCACTGCTAAGCAGTAAGTTGGAAGAGGAAAGGTGAGCCTGCTGGAGAGGGGTGATTTTGGTGTCCATAGCCAGCAGGGGGAAGTTTGGATCAGTATGAGGAGATAGGGAAGTCAGTGGTTGATTGAGGGCCCTTTATTCCTAGTGGTCTCCCCAAAATAATGCTCACTGGCCGAGACACCCTCATGTTTCCAACTATATCAGGACCTGTGAGACATTGGAAGGAGCGTGCATTCTGAGGTCGCTCTGCCTACCTTACTAACAGAGGTTGAGGGTGAGTCCCACTCATAAGCACAACCCTTCTGTGCCAGGCAGGGTACCATGCGCATCACCTTGCATGGTATATATTCTACCCCATTGTACAGATGAGAAAGTTGAGCCTCAGAGAAGTTAAGCACTGGTGTAAGGTCATGCTTCCCTCCCTAGCCTGCTTCCCACCTCCCCCACTACTGAACACATGGGAACTTAGAATTTCAAATTTCACTAATAAAGAGAGAAAACATTTTGAGACTCTGGGAGGAGGTGAGTGGAAGTAATAAGACATCCACCTGTGTGAGATCGTTTGGTTATGGTTCTGCTTAGAGACAAGTGGATGGACAAGACATGTGGTTGAGGTGATTCGGACCCTTACCTGGCTGAGTCAATTTTTCCACTCCTAACTGGAGATAATTCCAGGCTGCTCCCATGATGACTTAGAGCCTTGAAGAAGTCCCTTGTTTGTCACAGAGGGTATCTTCTGTACAGAACATATGTTAATCATGATAGATGGTGGGGGTGAGAAGAAGAGGAATTTTTAGCAGGGAAAGAAAATCTTTCTCTTCCATGTCTCTCAAGAGTGGAAGTGTCTAGTTTCTAACAAAACTTAAAATTTTTAAATTATCTTAAAAGGAAAACAATATTCCTACTTAGAGTGAATTGCCTTTGGATTAGGATTGTCCAAGACAAATTTAGACTCTCAGGTTGGATTTACCTGCCACCCAGCACTAACCTGGCTTCTGTAGCCATCTGAGTGTTCTCTGAGAATGCAAACTTATTTTAATAACGGCCGAAGCAAAAGAAAATGAGAAAGATGATTCTGCTCGGGGGGTGGGGGGGAATCATTTATTGCCAGTCAAAAGCAAACGCACACTATTTTTAGGTTATGCATTGTAGGGGGTTGTCTGCATTCTCCACCCCTCCCCAGCCCCCGGGCTCCCCTCCCCCAGCGTGGGTATGGAGGGCTGACACACCGCACACACATCCGGGGCGCACAGGCAGACCTTGACAGTGCTGTACTTAGCTCACTGCCTTCACCACCCACCTAATGCACAAGGGGAAATGGAAACACTTTTCCAACGTTCCTCTGAATGAAGAGCTCTCTGTTAGTCACCACCAGCCTGGCTGGGCCCCCGGTGGATAGTACCATCCCCGCAATGAGGTACCAAAATAAATGGCTTTTGAGGCACCATGGGGAAATATGCTGAGACTCGCATACAATTAAAACAGTTATTAATACTTGCATTGTTCCTGGGGTGTGGGTGTACGTGGCATCTACCTTTTCCCTTTGGCTGGAGCGAAACAAGAGAACATATGTTCTCATCACTGGGACTCCCAGCCCAGTCACTGGGAGGAAGGCAAAGTGTACGGAAACTCAGCCCCTCCTCCAGCTCCTGGCATCTCCGCCAAACTGCCTGGCCTGGCCCGGCCCGCGACGTCTGGGCTGGGGATGTCCGCGTTTTAACCATAAGATTTTTTCAGACGTCAATTTTGCCATCAGTCTAAACAGATTTTTTAAGTGTGTGTATGGTATGGGAGGGGGGTGAAGGTAGGGACGGGGGCCAGGGAGAATGAAAGGAATAGACAGACTGGCAGATACTCTGACCCACCTTGTTGGGCTATAGGCAGAAAAAGGAGCAGATGTGAGGATGCTTTGAGATTTTCAGGGAATAAGCCTGAGGAATGATAATTAAGTCTTTATCTTTTTTTTTTGACTAAATTTCATTATCATCATCTCGCCTGGTTTGCTTCAGGTCAGCCTGTTTTCCCTCCCTCCCTCCGTCCCTCCCTCTCTCTCTCTCTTCCCCTCCTTCCCTCCCTCCTTCCCTCCTTCCCTCCCTCCCTCCCTCCTTCCTTCCTCCCTCCCTCCCTCCCTCCCTCCCTCCCTCCCTCCCTCCCTCCCTCCCTCCCTCCTTCCCTCTCTCTCTCTTCCCCTCCCTCCCTCCCCACTTCCTTCCTCCCTTCCTTCCTTTTTCTATCCTTTCTTTTTTCTCCCTCTTCCTCTCTCTTTCTCCTTTCTTCATAGGAGTGAGGAGCAAGAACTTTGAAGTCTGCTGTGTGATCCTAGACAAATTATTTAACCTCCAAAACCTCAGTTTTCTCATCTATAAATGGGCATAATAATTCTTGTGAGAATTAACCTAGGTAATACCAGTGAAGAATTTAGCACAGGACCTGGCACATAACACGCGCTCAATTAATGTGGGGTGGGGGGTAGTGGTAATAGTTGTTGTTTTTATGTCATCATTGTCGTCATCCTTTCTTCTTCCTCCCATCATTTATTGCGCTGCCTCTAGGTATAGGTTCCAGGCCCGGCTCTGGAGATAGACAACCCAGTAAAAGTCCCTGTCTTCAGGGCAACCACTATCTTCTGGGGTAACATGTTTGCTTCCACTTCCACTCAGCTGCCTTTAGAGAGAGAAAATTCTAGATGGAGTAAGGCTGACGACTGAAGAAGAAACGTTGATTTCCAGGTATTGGAAAAGGTCCAGAGTAGAACAGAGATTTATATTTTGTGTTTTGGTGATAGGATCGCTAATGGACCTAAAATCCATTTGTCACTTGGGAACTGAGGTTTCCTGGGACCAGAAAACTAGCAACCGCAGGAGCAGAGTTGGTTTCAGTGTCAATATTTGCCACAAGTGGTGAGTAAACAAAGTCAGCATCTGGGAAGGGGAGATGGTGGTAGGCAGGGACCATAGTGTAGAACAGGCCGCTCTCTGAATTACAGACAAAAGGATTCCCATGGGACAGAGAACAAGAAATCTCTTCCCAGTTCCCGGCTTAGAGCGTTAGGTAGGTGGTGAAGGCAGCCTGGAAAATGTCGAGATGAAATAGCCCTGGGGTAATTGAGAGTTGGAGGCCTGAGCTCTGAGCAATATGCCTTCCAAATCGCTGGTTTGCATAATAGCGTTGTTGAGCAGCCCTGGAATTCTCTGCAGGCTCCCTTCTCCTTTGCCCACCGTTTCCACGCTCACCACTGGCTGCTGCACCGGATCTGAGCCCCCTGATCTGCATCTTTATGGCGTGAGCCACAGATGCAATCACATTTTCCGAGAAACTGCAAGTTTGCTCTGCTAATTTAAGGAAACCTCCAAATTCAAATTTACCAGGTAGATAATTAGGAGGTGGTTATATGCATTCCAGAAAAATCTCCTATTTTATGTTGAGGCTTAACCACAAGAATCCTTTAACTATCAGCTTCCACTGGATCATTCTGGGCTTGAGTTCTACCTGACAGAGGCTTTGGGGGAAGACACATGAAGTTAAAGAATTAGAACCACTGTTGATGTCTCGACAGTTGGAAGTGAATATAAAGCGTCTCTGACATTGTAACAAAGCTTAGCGGGAAATACTGTTTGAGTCACAAAAACTTGATCATTACACAATTTTTATAAAGCTGTATTAAATATTTGTTCATGCATTCATGCAACAAACATATATCGGATACCTACTTGTGTGCTAGGAAATGTGATGTAAGACATAGTCCTTGTTTTCAAGGAAGCTTCGAGAAACAATAAATCAACCCTGATGGTGTGGAATCGGAATTGCTGCGAGGAGGGTAAGCAAATGCAGTGGACTCACAGAGGAGGATCTATATCAAACGGGAGGAGAAGCAGTCAGGGAAGGCTTCCTGGAGGAGGGGAAACTTAAGCTATGGAGAGTCGGTGTTTGCTAGCTGAAGAAGAGGGGAAAGGGCAATTCTGGCAGAGGGAACATCCCACAGGAAGATGGTATGTTCTAGGAGAGACTCCAGTGACCAGTGCATGGAGGGAGATTAGGTTAAGAAGGAGGGCAGAGGCCAGCCCAGGTCAGGAGAGGTTTTCCATGACTGACCAAAACAATGGGGCCATTGAATTATTTCAAGTGAGGGAACTGAGGTGATCCTATTGGCATTTTAGAAAGATCACGCTGGCAGCCACAAGAAGGGGTCGATTGTGGATCCAGAAGGGAAAGAGGCAAACTGGAAAAGAAGTGGCAGGGGCCTGTGTGAGGTGTCAGAGGACTGGAGAAGCAGGCTCCGGGACCAGATAAGGTGGCTGAGGCCTTGGCAGTATGTAACTGGAGGGTGTGGACGGAAGGAGGGGGAGACATCTACAGGAACAACAGAGCAGTAATCACAGCTGCCAGGCATTGTCTGTTTACCCTGCCCAGTGCCGTGCAGGGTTTGCCTTCCAGATGGTTGGCATGGGGTGAATGCCCTGGGAGTTAGGAGGCTGGGTGTTGGGGTGACATCCAGACCACCAGGCCTGAGGGTAGGGGGGTGTAGACTTGAAGCAGGAGCTAAAGCAACAGAGTAGGTGACAGAGCAGGACAGCAGAGCGCTGTGCCCAAATGGCAGGGGTGGGCACCTAAGGTGGCATTTTTGTTTGAAGATGCGGAAATAACCATTTGGAAGCGGGAAGGAGGATGCAGAAGCAGGCTGTTCCCAAACCCCCACTGGTTTTGCAGAGGGGGGCCTTTTCCACAGCCCCTGGTGGCCCTTCCTCCTTGCCTCCCACCTGCCGCCAGATGCAGCTTACCCAGAGCTCAGTGGCAAATATTGAACTACTTTGTCGAAGTGTTAATTGGAATTTTTAATCGACCATAAGCAGGTGATCAAAGCCTGTTAGTCTCTGGCGGTTGTTTATTCTCCAGGGGACAGTCCCACCCAGCGTGGTGTCACCACTCAGGGAGCGTGTGTTCCCTACCCCCAGTTGTTTCTCGTCTTAGTTTTTTTCTCACTTAAAAATAAAAATAGGGCTTCCCTGGTGGCGCAGTGGTTGAGAATCTGCCTGCTAATGCAGGGGACATGGGTTTGAGCCCTGGTCTGCGAGGATCCCACATGCCACGGAGCAACTAAGCCCGTGCGCCACAACTACTGAGCCTGCGCATCCGGAGCCTGTGCTCCGCAACGGGAGAGGCCACAGCAGTGAGAGGCCCGCGTACCACAAAAAAAAAAAAAAAAAAAAAGCCTCAGCTAGACAGGCGGGAAGCCTTAGAGCAAAGGTCCCTTCTTCCAGCCAGGAGTCCTGTGTTGGTTGGGGGTGACCCAGCTCTAGAACCTGGGCTGTGCTCCCTCACTTGTTGACAGTAGCCTGAAGAGAGCCTGGTCTTGGCATGAAAGCTACGCTGGGTGCAAAGATGCAGCAGCTGGAGGCTCTTCACAGCACTTCTCTCCCAAAGGGAGGTCCAAGCAGTGCCCTTCCGTGGCTGCCGCATCCTATTTGCCCACACTGGCTCTCTTCGAGCTTCTGGCTGCTCCCCCTTCACTGCATCTTCCAAACCTATGCTCTGGGGTGAAGACAAGAGCTCCGATCCACTCGCCGGGACAAAGGTCTTGTCCCTTAAGCCCATCCTCACCTTCTCTTCCCATTTGAGACGGAGCCTCGTTCCTGCCCGTTCCCTATATAACAATCCCTCCACACTCTGCTCACCAAGGCGAGGGCTGTCCCCACAGGTCTGCTGCCCCGCCAGCTTGGCTAACACCTGCCCTATTTGCTCAGACACTTTCTGTCTGGTTCCCTCTCCTTTTCTTCACCACTCATTTCCACCAGGACCTGCCTTCAACCTGTCAGGAGCTGCCTGTCCAGTGGCCCTTTCCGTGATGGATGGCCACGTAGCTACGCAGGTTAAGGAATCTAAGGTAGAGTGTTACTGAGTCATGGTGACGTGATGAATTACCTCTTCTGGGTAACGTTCACATGCTGACAGACCTTTTCAACGCTTTAGCCCCAAAGAGTGCGGTGTTGTGCGTAAGTGTTCTATGCTTGGCGAACCTAGTCAGATGGGGTGGAACAGAGGAATTTCTTTTGCTCCCTCAGAGCACTGCCAATGAACTGTCCCGGGAATATGTGTGCAGATACAGAGGGCAGAGGGTCAGGGCTTTTTACAGGTCATGGTTTAAAGCAGCCAGATTCAAAAATGAGTCGAGGGCTTCCGTGGTGGCGCAGTGGTTGAGAGTCCGCCTGCCGATGCAGGGGACGTGGGTTCGTGCCCCGGTCCGGGAAGATCCCACATGCCGCGGAGCGGCTGGGCCCGTGAGCCATGGCCGCTGAGCCTGTGCGTGCGGAGCCTGTGCTCCGCAACGGGAGAGGCCACAACAGTGAGAGGCCTGCGTACCGCAAAAAAAAAAAAAAAAAAAGAGTCGAATAGACATTTCTCCAGAGGAGATGTAAAAACGGCCAATAAGCTTAAAAAGGTGCTCAACATTGTTAATATTAGGGAAACGCAAATCAAAACCACCACGCGATACCACCTCACACCCATTAGTACGGCTGCTATCAACAAAACAGAAAATAAGTATTGGTGAGGAGGCAGGGAAATAGGAACCCTTGTGCATTGTTGGTGGGAATGTAAAATGGAAACAGTATGGCAGTTCCTCAAAAAAGTTAAACATAGAATTACTGTATGGTCCAGCAACTCCACTTCTGGGTATATACCCGAAAGAATTAAAAGCAGAGTCCTAAAGAGATGTTTGTACAGCCAGTGTTCACAGCAGCATTATTCACAATAGCCAGAAGGTGAAAGCAACCCAAATGTCCAACAACAGAAGAATGGATAAAGAAATGTGGTCTATCCATACAATGGAATATTATTCATCCCTGAAGAAGGAGGAGATTCTGACACATGCTACAACATGGATGAACCTTGAAGGCATTAAGCTAAGTGAAATAAGCCAGTCACAAAAAGACAAATACAATATGATTCCACTTATAAGAAGTACTTTAAGTTCAGGGAGACAGAAAGTAGAATGGTGGTTGCCAGAAGCTGGGGGGTGGAGTGGGGAATGGGAGTTATTATTTCACAGAGTATGGAGTTTCAGTTTGGGAAGGTGAGAAGGTTCTAGAGATGAATGGTAGTAATGGTTGCATAACAATATGAATGTACTTATACTAAACTGTACATTTAAAATAGTAAATTTTGTTATGTGTATTTTACCACCATAAAAACATTTGAAAAAAAAAGTCATGATTTATCATTAGAAGAAAGAAATAGATTAACCCAGGTTTGCTGGAGGATCTCTACTTTGTACCTTGAAATCAGGATATGTGACAAGGCAGGATCAAAGTCCTGAATCCAGGTTAGAAACCAGGAGGAAGTGCCAAAGGGCATCCCTGCAGGAGGGGAGCTACGTGAGGGCAGGCAGCCGGGTGCAGGAGGCTGTGCACAGGAACCACGCCAAACCATGATTTCATCTCAGGGCTGCCAGCTGAGCAGTGTGTGACTTTGGACAAGTGATTGTACCTCTCTGAGCCTTTGTTTCTGTACCGATAAAATAGGGCAACAATGCTAACAACACCAGAGCTGTTGTCAGCCTAAATGCAATCTGTCTGTGGGGTGGGTGCATAAGGAGGTTGCTAGCAAATAGAAGGCCCTTGTTAAATGTTAGCTCTGTATTAGGCCCTGAAGTTTCTGCAGGGGAGGTGGGGTTTTCAGGCTGTTTAAATGCCAGCGGCTGCCTCAGATGACAAGGGAGGTTGTACTCTTAATGGGCGAGCATGTGAGATGTCCTTTTCCATGGTGTTGAGCAGAAATTTAACATGTTGGAAGTGAGCTGAATAGTGAGTATTAAGCTTGTGGTTATAACTATGGGAGATGAGCACTTCTAGCCTCCATGTGAATCCAGGTGAATCCTTCCTTTTTGTAAGGAAAGTAATTACATAAGTGCTTGGGAGCCTCTGCTCTGGGCTGGGCCCCGTGGCAAATGCTGGGGGAGAACAGATGGGAGGAGATGAGTCCTGCCCACCAACTGCTCCCAGGCTAGGCAGTGAGGGGAGTGTGAGATGGAGTCAACAGCCATCCGGGGGGGGCTTCAGGGAAGACAGATGCAGCCTCTTCTGGGAACATGGTGTCACTGATGGGTGATCAAAACCAAAACGGCAGAACTCTCTAGCTTCTATTTTTCCTTAGCAAATAATCTTCCAAGAACACGTTATAAATGTATGGTTTCCAGCCTGAGCTGTGCCTCCAGTGCTTCTTGGAATTCTTGTCTTCAACCCCTACTTCATTCTTCTCAGCCCCATTCCAGGCCTTTCCCTCTCTCAGTACCCCAAGCCAGCTGTGGCCTCAGCAAAAACACACCACCACGGATAAGAGAAAGCCCCCCAGGTGTGGACCAGCTCCACTCTCCTGTCTGCGGCCTCCAAGGAAGCCTTCTGTTTGTCTGAAAAAGAGAAGCGGTCGTAGCCTGGGCTAAATTTCCTGCTTCTATCTCCCCGTTTCATCTAGGACCTTCCTTTATTGTTACAGATTACTCTTTAGCCTTTCCATCCTAACTGTCCCCTTCCCTCCACCTTCAGCCATGTTTAAATCCTCTCACCAAAAGAAATGTGATGAAAAAGCTATTCTCCTATTACCCCTTTCACCAAACCTCCAAATTTCTGGACTTTTGGCTAACACTTATTGAGCATCTGTTGTATGTTCTAAGTGCTTTACTTATATTATCATATTTAATCCTAACAACAACCTACGAAGTAGATCTTGTTATTATCCCCATCCTATAGGCGAAGAAACAGGCTCAGTGAATTCATCAATTGCCCAGTGTGACATGGCTGGTAAGTGGTGGAGGCAGGATTTAAACCCAGGTTCATGGCAACTACCCAGTCCTCCGGCCATGAAAGAAGTCTCTCAGTCACCCCCACCAACTCCTTCAATGCCTCTTCTTGTGGTTCTCGCCCTCTGGAGCTCTGTACCTCCCTCAATATGTAGCACTGGGGATTTGCTCCTTTGTGCCCCTGGATACCACTCTCGCCTGGCTCCCCTCTACACAATTTCTGGCTTATCTGTAGTAGCTCCTCTTTCCTCGTCCATCCCCTACACATCAGTCTCTGCCCAGGCTCTGTCCTTTGCCCTTTTGTCTTGTTCTGCACATGCTCTCTGGGTGAGTTTATCCACTCATGATTATAACCATGCCCTGTATCTGCAGCCCCCCCCCCTTCCTCATATGTCTCTAAATGAACTCATGACCTCCCTCACTTCATATCTGTTCTTACTCCTTTCTTCCTGAGACTGGTTAGTGAAACCATTGTCTGCGCAGTCATTTAAGCTAGAAATCATGGAAAGCATCCCCTATGGTGTCTTTCTCTCGTCTCTAAATCTAATGGATAACCAAGTCCTCTTGAGTCTATTTTCCAAGCAGTTATGGACCCTCTTTCTCTTTATTCCTGCTGATGTCAACTGCTCTGCTTTAAGACCTTATAATATTGGGTTGGCCAAAAAGTTCATTCAGTTTTAAGTAAAAATAAAAGACATGTTTCATTTTTACCAAGAACTTTATTGAACAACGTAGTCATTAACTGAGCAAACTTTTTGGCCAACCCAGTATTTCCCTTGACCACTTATTGTCTTGCTTCTGCCATTGTCCCCTCTAGTCCATCCTCCACACAGTTGCCAAGGTCTTTCTAAATCGTAGTCTAGCAGTATGCTCTGGACATTCCCTGTCTTCCAGTCATCTAGAGGCTGAAGTTTAAGTCCTTGCAGGCATTCAAGGCTACTCACCACCTGGCTCCCATGTACTGGCCTCATCTTCCACAACACACCCCACCTGCCACCCACCTGCACCCCGACTTGCATTCACATTAGCTACTGATGAGTCCTTGGGAGCAAAACGTAAATGCATGCCAGCATCACAGAGCAGGCAGTTCAAGATCTACCTGCTCCAGCATGCTTTCCTCAACTGGAATGGATGGCTCTCTCCTCCTCAAGCTTAGTTCAAACAACTAACGTGGCACTTTACACACCGTTTTATGGCAGGCTGTTCAAGTGTACGTGTCCTTGCCTAGATGGGGCAGGGACCTCGCAGGGACCTCCCCAGGGCACAGCACTCACTGCTGTGAAAGTAGGTGGCATGGGCATGTAGCACATCTTAGGCACTCTCGAAATGTTAGTTTCCCTTTGTTTTGACACATAAACAGGTGCCAGGAGACTGTAGATGGATTCATAGCCTAATTTGCAAAAAAGTGGGAAAGATAGAGACTAAAAATGACAGGGGGAGGGAAGCCCCTCCCCTCCACACTAAGCCACACTGCCTTTAGAAAAGAACCAGCTTGTGTTCAATCAAAACAAGTCACGTCAAGAAACGCATCTCCTGTTTGCATAAGGATACTGTGCTGGTAGGAGAAGAAAATATTGGAGCCACAAGATACCTTGGCTTGAATAAGGCTTTTGACAAAGTCTGTCACTGTTCCTAGCGGGCAAGGCTGAGAAGCATGGTTGCGGGATAGTCATTGATCCATTTAAGTGTTGAATTGGAAGAGAACTTGGAGGCTTCCGATCTAACCCTCTCACATTACAGGTCAAGAAACTGAGACCCTAAAGGCTCATTTTTCTAAAGAAACACAGCTTATTAGTAGCATAACAGGTCCCATGGTCTACTTCTTGCAATTCCAGAGCCTCTGCTGGCACAAGGCTTTTCCTGGAGTCCATTGGTTTGTGGCGCGCTGAGCAATCATGCCCAAAGTAAGCTTTCTCTCTGGCTGACGTCTACCTGACGGGAGATGTCACATGATATGCTATCTGCCCGTTCAGTAATTTATCAGGTTTTGGAGTAGAACCCAGAAGGCATGTTTTTCAAATAAGTGAGTGACACAGATGCAGAAGGGCTAGCTGATATGTAGGGCTGCAGAATCAGGATCCGAAATACCTTGCAGGCTGGCATGATGGGCTGAAAGTAAGGAGTCGAAACTTAACAGGAATAAATGGAAAGTCTTGCACTGAAGTTTCCAAAAAATCAATTCCATAAGTACAGGGTGGAGAAGCCTTGACTTGATGTAGGTTCAAGAGTAAAGACCTGTGTGTTCGAGTTGAGTACAAGAGGATCTTAGGGCATCTTAACTGCTGAAATAGCCACAGCAAGGTCCTGAAGTCTGTTCTTGTTCTGAAACAATAAAAGTTAGATTCCAAAACAGAGTATGTAATGCTTCTACTGTACTCTGTACAGACCACATCCGAGCCAGGGCTCCAGCTCTGAGCATCTCACTTTCGGAGGGATTTTGACAAACTGAACATGCTGGAGGCAGGCGCTCAGGATGGTGCTGCGTCTAGAAATTCTGTCAAATGAGCAACACTTGGGAAAATGAGAACCCTTAGTCTGAGAAAATACTCAAGGTAGTTGTTATGTAGCAGGACACGTGGACTGGCTCTGTGAACTCCAGGGGGCAGAACTTGGGAGCCGGAGGCCAGCAGATTTTGGTTCCACGCGGGGAAAACATTCCAACTGGTCTCCACATCCAGTCCTACATCCGTGCGAATCATGAGCTCCGTGGGCTGAAGATGTGACACTCTGTTAGGGAAGCAGAGAAGCAGACACTCTTGGGAAAAAGGTTGATTTAAGTGATCTTGAGGGTCCCTTCCAATTATTAGCTGCTACTGTACTATGACCCTGCATACTTTTATAAAACCAGACTTGAAAAAAACAATTCTTCCTTTTTTCAGCCCAGTAGGATTCGCCAGGCTAAATGGTAGTTTTAGTTTTAAATTCCAACCAACATTTAGTCATTGAGCACCTACTACGGACAGAGTCCTAAGTGTCTTTGTTTTCTTCAGCTGAACAAAAATTACTTTAATAGTTGACTTAGACATGAGGGAAGGAAACAATGTTGATTGTAAACCTAGAGTATAATTTATGTTCTAGGCACACTATACATTTATACCTATAATTTTTTCCTTCTGTTGATCCTTTTTATTAAAAAAAACAACCCTTAATTATAGAGGAAAGGGCTTAAGTAGATAAAGAACAGAAGATATTCCCAAATGAATCTTTGTTGTTTATAGTGGCTTTTTTTTTTCCTATTTCTTCAAAGTTAGAAATTTCTCAAGAAACCTCTTACATTGACAGATAATTATTTGATCATGAAGTGAATAGTGATGATCATAATTATAATGGCCACTATACAATGTATATTAAACACTATAATGAGCCCCAGATTTTCTGTGCCACCATGATTTCCTCTTCTGGAAGACGACTTTGGCATTGGCTGAAATTATTAGCAAGTACAGTGTGGTTTCCAAATTATCTTGTATATATCTGCTCTCTGTAAAAACAGTTTGGAGCTTTAAATAGAACCAGTTTCTCCTTAAATATATATTGATATTTACATGTATCTATTTATGTATGCAAATATATACTTATGCCTATTGGGGAAAAAAACGCTTTATTGCAGTATGATTGACATAGAAAAAGCTGTACATATTTAATGTATACAACTGAATGAGTTTGGACATAAGTATACCCCTGAGAAGCCATCACCACAATCCATGCCGTAAACATATCCATCCTCTCCAAAAGTTTCCTTCCCTAAGTGTCCCCCTAAGGAGGAGGGAAATACAGAAGAAATGGCCTGCACCCTCCTGTATCCCAGGACAAGGGATGAGATGGGCGGGGGCAGGGGAAGCGACAGGCAGAAGGGGAACAGGGCCAGTCGCGGTAAGCAAGCATTAGACAAAGGGGGCTGATTAGGGAAGTGAAAAGAAGGCTGGGAAAGGGGAGCAGGAAGGTGCCCCAAGCAAGGGTGAGATGGAGGTGAGGCTGAGGTGAGGAGGGAGAGCAGAGCGGGGCTAAGTGAGCTGTGCCCAGCGGCTGTATCATTAGGAACCTTGCCTAAGGAGGAGGAAAGCACACGTGTCCCTCTGCAACACAGCTTAAAGACTTCACACTCCCTTAGGCCCAGCTCTCCAGCCGAAATGGACTTATTTATTTTTAATAGAGCCCATTTGAGGTAGCTGTGTTTTCAAAGGCTGATGTCCTTGTAAGTACTTTTTATTCTCACAGGTTGAAAAAAAAAAATCCTTTCATGGCGGGAATGCTGAGCCGGGATCGGGTGGAGGGAGGTACCCCGCAGCCTGCTGCAGCCTGACTCACTTAGGGGGCAGTCTCACGCCCGCCAGAGAAAGCCAGGGATTGTGGAAAGGAAAGTTGTGACCAGAGCAGCAGGAAAAGGCAGTGGAGGAGGGGAGGGGAGGGCAGGGCAGGCCTTACCACCCCTCCCCCCTCCCTTTTCCTGAACTTGGAGTATCCGTGTAGTCATGGCTTTTAAACAACATTATACACACTTGTCGTCCAAGATAAAATGTTATTAAGATTAAATGCTGAGCAAGGAACGGAATCCAACTTCCCACTGTCATATTTCAGCTCTGGTGAGTGATTGCCTTTCGGTAGCCCTAGCTCCTAAGCAGGGAAACGGCATTATTATCATTAATAAGCCCATAATGGGGAAGAGAAATTATAAACATTTCTGCAACAAGCGGCCCTCCAGTGTTAATATTTTATGAGCACACAGAGGAGCCGGCAACTGAATGTAAATGGCAGAATTATACGTAACTGTAATGTAAACACACATAACTGGGTTGAGATTGTGGGAGGAGGGGAGGCCGGTGGCAATGGGCGGAGGGTGGCACTCAGGGCACTGGGTGGGGTCCCAAAGGCAGAAAGTAGGACGCCCCAGGGCCCCTGTCGCTAGTCTCTCCTCCTCCTGCCGCTGTGTGTTTTCAGGGGGACCCGTGTCTCTGGGAGCCCCGTGGGCAGGGAGGCTGCCATCTGCCCCACCCCCTACACGTCATCCTTTGGCATTGGGTTCCTTTAGATTTTACTTACTCTGGGGACGGACAATTATGGGACTAAATGCTGCTTCCTGGGGCTTTCAAGTCTGTTCACGTGTGTGTGTTCTCCCTTTTAGTAGTATACACATCTGGAGGACAGAGATCTGTCTTCTTTTCTTTGTGTAATCGCCAAGTGTATGATACGTGTGTTGCAGGAGCCCCATATATGTATGTGTGTGTGTGTGTGTGTGTATTTTTTTTGGTTAATTGTTTTGGTTTGGGTTTTCAGCTGTGGGACCCTTGGTTCAAACCAAATATTTCAGGGGAGCCCAGTGAACAAGAGGGATGCTCTGACTTAAGCACGGTAAGGGCCCAGAGACCCCCTAGCCAGCCCCCTCCTCTTCCAGGTGTCCCCAGAGGCACCTCTGTGGAGCACAGTGTGGGGACTCCTGAAAGATCCCCCCTCGCTGTTTCCAGATGACAGAACTGATTTCCAGAGAGATGTGACCTGTCTGTCCCAGAGACTGGTCCCAGGTCCCCTGCCTTCCAGGGAGGTACACAACTTGGTCCAGGAGGGGTTCCTCCTCCAGCTCTGCCAGTAAGTGGCTGGTGGCCTGAACAAATCTCACTGCCTCTCTGGACCTCCCTTTCCCATCTGTGAAATGAACGAGACGACTAGATGATCTCTCATGCTCCTTTCCAGCTCTGAGATCTAAGCCGTGTACAGACCTCCAGAAAATTTACATTGGCCTGTGCAGTATCCAAGGTGACAGGTGTTGAAAGGCCAGCAAGGGACACCCTGGAGACCCGTAGATGCCTCGACACCTTGTGAGGCCGTTAGTCACTTGCCTGGGTTCTGCCCTTGGGCTTTAAGCTTCCTGGGCCAAGACCTTGACGGGGGCCCCCCCACTGCTGTGTTTGCCCACAGTGCGCTTAGCCAAGGAGGGCAGGGACCACAGTGCCCAGCACAGTGCCTGACTCATAGCTGGTACGCCATAGAATCTTGCACAATGATTGGTTGGACAACTGAACTGGTTAATAGACTAGTTAGTTAATGAACTAAGCAGCTCTCTCTTCCACTTCACTTTGTTGTTTTCAATGTAGTCTGTGTTTTTTAAACTATTTACTGAATGCCTACTGTGTGTTAGCAACATGCGAGTGATGTTACAAAAAGACAAGAACGCCTCTGGCTGGAAGCCAGTCTCTGTTCCTTCCCCTTCCCCCGTCCCCCGCCTCCTTGATTTTCTCTTTCCCTCTGCTCCTGTTCATTATTTCTCTCTGCAGTTATGTAATTATTGGCCTTGGCAAAGAGTTTCAGGGGTGTTGTTTGTCTGAGAAACATTATGCAGAATTAAGTTCCAGGGTAATCTCGGATGCAAATACCTATCCTTCAGGAGAATGTGAATTAAGCCCGCTGGTCTCAGCTCCACAGAGGCGGCTGCATTTGAATCCGGGTCTCTAGCAGTCATGGAAGCTGACTTGACGGGTGTATGAGACCCCCTCCGGCTCCTCCTCAGGAGCCCAGGATGTGTCTCCCAGGCTGGAAGGGAGCCTTGAGCAGTCATCATGTTCATCCCCTATCACTCATCTGAGCATCCCAGGAAGCTGAGCATCTCTGCCCTGGCCTCTTCCATCCCCTCCATAAGCATATTTTGTGACCAGCTGGCAGGAAGTTTTTCTTTACAGTTAAACACAATCTTTCTTGTGATGTGCTGCTCTCCTTTAGATACATGTTTCTCAAATTGCAGGATGCTTACCAAGTACTGGAAGATCTTGTTAAAAAACAGATTCTGGGGCAGGGCCTGAGATTCTGCATTTCCAACCAGCTCCTGGGTGATGCTGTTCTGCGAAGCACACTTCAAGTAGCAAGGCTTTAAAAAATAGATGGGCAGGAAAAGACAGAGAGAAGGCAAAGCAAACATAAAAACAAACAGCCCTGCTTATTTGAGTTTATTTGTATGGTCCCTTAGACATCTCCATTTCTGCTAAAAACTACTCTTGGTCTGCAAATTCCTGAGCCTCTGTGGGTCTTGGTTTCCTCATTAGTGAAACAGTAAAACAACTCTCTCCAGAGCTGTGATGAGGGTTAAGGTAGACGGGGAGGACTCAGCACTTGCTGAAACAGAAGTCCCTGGAAGGAGGGAGGAGGATGGCGGCTATGCCGCTTCCTGGGCTGTTAGGTAGGAAGGGGATCCCTGCAACTCTGCAGTTCGATCCTTCCTGTGGACCAGTCCTCAATGGTACCTGGTGGCCAAGTGCTGAAAAGGTTACTCAGCTTCCTTGGGGAGTTTGGAGGGTGCCAGCAGGGCAGAGCCCATCCCAGTCTGCTTAGGTTGACCTTGATTTAAAAGAAAACAAAAAACTATTTGTGTAGCTTAGCGTATCTTACTAGCACTTAATAGATTTGAAGAAGATGCTGGTGATTAGATTGTATATTCATCTTGGGCTTTTATTCTTTTCAAAGTATCTTCCCACGTCTTCTCTTCGCAGCCCTTTAAGACGGGTAAAGTGGGCATTGATCATCCCTACGCTACGATACAAGGTGTGCAGGGGTTCAGGGACTTGCCCAAGGTCACACCGGTTGTCATTTTTTTTTTTTTTTTTTGCGGTATGCAGACCTCTCAATGTTGTGGCCTCTCCCGTTGCGGAGCACAGGCTCCGGACGCGCAGGCTCAGCGGCCATGGCTCACGGGCCCAGCCGCTCCGCGGCACGTGGGATCTTCCCAGATCAGGGCACGAACCCGTGTCCCCTGGATCTGCAGGCGGACTCTCAACCACTGCGCCACCAGGGAAGCCCCACACTGGTTGTCTTTGGTGAAGCCCAGCCCAGAAGCCTGTCCCCTGCCTCCTGGTCCTGTGTTCTTCCTGCTGCCCTTAAAGACGGGGGCTGCAGGTGTGTGAGGGGAGGGGGCAGGGAAGGGGGTGGATCTTTGATGTTGCCTGAGGAGGGGCAAAGGAAGCCACTCCCCTCCCCAGCCCTTCCCAACTATTGTCCTGCTGGGACTTAGGACCTTGTTGGGGTACACGGGCCTGGCCTGGGCCCAGCTCAGAGAGCAGAGCCTCCACACTCCCCTGCCTGGAGAAGAGAGGGGATCATGGACTGCCAGACCCACCCAGGTGCCACGCACGATGTTCCATGAGCACAGCCAGCCTTGTCCTCCCACTCTGCCCCTTGGGGTTAGCACCTCAGAGGCACTTCTACACTCCAAACTCTCTGAGTCATTATCTTCTTAAAAGACACCATTCTTTTTTCCCCTGCTGTCGCTGCTGCTAAGAATTCATCCCTCCCTCCCCTTCTCCCAGCACTGGCCTTCTCTCCCTTGGGGGCTGGGGGCTGGTGGCAGGGGGCGATGGCTCCAAATGAGCTTCTCCTTCTTCCAACAGCTAGCAAGGAGAAGGGGCATTGGGCCCGCGCCTGTTCTGGGCCTACAGGAGGAGCTGCCTGGGTTCCATCTCAGGGCTTCCCTGAGACCTCCTTGTGGCTTGGACCCTGGGGCCTGCCGGGCCACAAGGACAGTTGTGGTTAGATCCGAAGTCCAGGCCACCCAGCTGTCTTTTTCCTGAGGTCCCTGGGGACCTTTGTGCGGGAATGCAGGCCACCTGCCTCTATAAGCTTCCCTTAACAGTCTTGCTAATTTGTCAGAGCTGTGGTTTCTTCCCTTGCAGCCTAGAGAGACCACTCTTCTAGGCTTTGATTCCCTCACTTTTCAAACCAAGTGGTAATATTAACCTCCCAGAGTCCGGGGGAGTGCTCACTGTACCATACTCTGCTAGGCACACAGTGGGTGCCCAGTGAATGTTTATTGGAACAAAGTACTGCAGAAGAATTGGCGATTTAAATTCAGGTTGGCTCCCAAATCCTAGAAGCCCTTGACCTCTCCCTCCTCCATTCATTTCTTCAACTGTGAGCTCTATGGTTTCCTCCTCCCCCTGTGGCCGCTTCTCATTTCTCTCCTCCTCCCGTACATTTTCTTCCACATCTGGTCCTGGACCTTCTTCTCACTGGTCCACATTCTGCATGACTTCCTGCATCCCCACGCCTGCAGCCTCTGGAGAGATGGGCTTAATAAGATATTTATCCTCAACCAGCAAACTCCTCGCAGTGACGGACTCTTAAAGAGTGGAAGACACATCCTGTGTGTCACCGTCCACTTTCCCACTCGGTGCCTGAATCACCCGTTCCTGGAGCCAACTTATAAAGGCTTTGAAAACACCGAGCTAAATCAGTGAGGGGCACCATCCTCATCAAGTGAATCATTGTTGCTGGGCGGGTGGAGGGTGTGCCAGACGAGCTTCCACCATTGGCCAGAGTGGTCCTTGCTGCTGCGGTTAGATTTCAGAAGCCCTGGGGTCCTGGTGACCACGCTGCTTCTCTCTCCCACCCCCAGGTATATGCCTGCCTCTTCTTTAAAACTCTGAATCCACTTTACACCCATGTGCTCCCAGGAAAGGTTACTGGAAAGCTTTATAGTCGTTTATACCTGAGGAGTCCGGAACTGGCCACAAGCAGTGGGGAGAGAACTTTGCCCAGGAAGAAAACACCAGGTTTCAGAGCAGCTCGTAATGGGGATTCTGCAGAGGGGGGCAAGGACCCAGAGTGGGGAGGCTGGGGAACAGC
Source organism: Grampus griseus (assembly GCF_964374135.1). Lineage (NCBI taxonomy): Eukaryota > Metazoa > Chordata > Mammalia > Artiodactyla > Delphinidae > Grampus > Grampus griseus. The sequence goes on from NC_139002.1 coordinate 15,495,625, forward strand.
CCTAGACTAGGTTCTGTTCTTGGCTCCACCGGTGGCACGATGGTGCCCAGTTACTCTTTTCCCAAAAGGAAGAGTTGAAGCCCGTCTGCACTGTGCTGTGCTGTATAGGCTGCTCATGCCTGATCCTCATGGAGGGCTGTATGAGCGCTTCTGCTGCACCTCTGCCAGCGTGAGGGGCAGGTCAGCATTGGGGATTTCCTCCAGTTCCTGCGCTCTAAGCCGAGGAGTGAGCCAACCAACCGAGGCCAGTCCCCCCTCCCCCCTTCCCTCTCCCAGACTGCTGTTCAGAGTCAGGCTCAGCCCTGTCCACCTTGCAAGTCTCAGGCCAGGAGTTGGCACCCCTCGGGGGTTTGGATGGGAGCCTGGGGCCTCGATTCTGGGTCTCAGCTTCTCTATAGTCCTGTCCCGACAAGCTATTGCCTCTGGGTTCAGCCTAAGAATGCTCATTGACCAGCAGGACAGGTACAGCAGCAAACAGAATCTACCAGTGGAAAAATCCCTCCCAGTCTCAGGGAAGGAGGTCATAGCACATCTTCAGGGGATTGGCTCTCCCCAGGTCCTGCTTTCCAAAAGTAAACTTAAAACGAGGTAAATACAAAGCGTCCACGCTCACTGCCCATGGGGTCGTCCTCATACCACTGCTAGCCATCAGCATCTCCCTTCACAATGACTGGACTGTGCAACTTCCAAGACTTTCCCACCCACACCTACTTCGTCACGACTTTGGGAGTAGGGCAGATAAGGAGAGGCTCAGAGAGGTGGAGTTGCTACCCATAGTCACCCAGAGATAAGAGGGCTTTCCATCTCCGCTTGGGGAGCTCAGAGCTCACAACAGCTCCATGGGTACAAAGCAAAGCTTTGTGCTTTTCCAGAACATCTGTAGGTACCCATCCAGAAGCCTCATCCCCTCAGCCAGCAGGCCTGGCATCACACCACAGGCCCCGTTAGCTGGAGGTGATGGAGCCTCAGACCTGCCCCCAGAGTCACGTTTGCCCTGTCACTCTGCCTGGACTCAATTCTGCATGCCTTGCCCATGACCCTGGCGTCCACTGACCTGACCAGAAAAGGTGGGGATGAGAGGGAGGTGGAGTGATGAAAATATCACCTGCCTGGGAACCAGAAGACCTGGATTCTGGCTTTGGCCATTAATTTCCTGTGTGACCTTGGCTAAGTCACATAACCTCTCTGAGCTTCACTTTCCTCATCTATAGTAGAAAAGGGCCTGCCTGACTGGATGGTCCCTAAATTTCCTTCCAAATCTGAAATCCTGATGTCTACAGTTTCTCCCACAATGATATCACCCACTGTAGGATCCAGCACCAATTAATGTTGAGAGGTTGAAGGAAGCCACCTGGAGATCCCTAGATGTCTCCCTTTAGATGGAGGACCTGCTCTATTGCCAAGTTTCCCACCCCACGCTCTGGGCACTGGCTGGACTGGCCGTGACCTCCAGTGGGGCTTTATCACGAGGGGACTTTTGAGCGGTCCTCCCCTTGAAGAACTGCAGTAGGCAAGCAAATTCCAATCCCACCCTTTGCCTAAAGATCTGAGAGCTCGGCAAGCCCCGGCGATATATGAAGAGAGGGGTTACTCACTCAACGCCAAGTTCTCTGTTCTCAAGCACTCACGCAAATACCCTTCAATTTTACATTATTGACTAAAAGTGTGTAACATTCGGCAGTACATTTTAAATTACACAGACACATCTTATCAGCGCAGAAAAACCAGCACAAAGACAATGGGCCACCTCCTTCCGCACCTGGTCTTTTCTTTAAATTTTTTTTTTTTTTTTGCGGTACGCGGGCCTCTCACTGTTGTGGCCTCTCCCGTTGCGGAGCACAGGCTCCGGACGTGCAGGCTCAGCGGCATGGCTCACGGGCCCAGCCGCTCCGTGGCACGTGGGATCTTCCCGGACCGGGGCACGAACCCGTGTCCCCTGCATCGACAGGCGGACTCCCAACCACTGCACCACCGGGAAGCCCTGGTCTTTTCTTAATGAAACTCCATCCCTCCCTGCCACCCTGCTCCTGGTTAACACCAAGTCTCCGTATATAATTTAGTTAAATGGATTCGATATGCTGGCGTCGTCACCCCACACACCCCCTTTCTCTTTTTTTGGTTATTGAAATGTGTGAACAGTTTGTTCCCAGTTGAAAGTAAGCTCCGATGGGTTTCGTACCTTTCTGTGTAGGAGGGAGAGGCAGGTTCTGAAGGAGACGCTGGCTGGCAGTGGGGAAGACAGGGGAAAGATCAGTACAGAATTTTGTGTGCGATGTGTCCTCTTGAATTCTCCCCGTGTGCAAGCCCTGCCATGGGCACAGGGACTGGGGCAAGGTCCACCCCTTTCAGAAGTGAATCAGCACATCCCTGGTTTAGGAGAAAGGGATTGACACTTGGGATGGTCTTCATAGGAGCCAAAATCCTCCTAAGGGTTTATTCCTTGGTATCCCTTCCCAGGGAGAGAAGGCAAGGGTGGATAAGAAAGTTCCTGTTGTCTGGCTTGAGGATGCCAGCAGCATATATGTATCTATGTGCATTGGTGCCCACCCTTCTGTGTCCTTCTTTGAAGCCCCTATTGGGACCTTGATGGGCATAATGGACAGGAGACAGCCAGCTGTGTGATAAAATAGTAGTAGCAAACATTTTTCTGATAGCTCATGTAAGCCAGGAGTTTTAAGTGCAGTGCTCACTTATGAGAGGTACCTTATTTCCCCCATTTTCTATATGGGGAAACAGAGTGGTTGAGTAACTTCCTCAAAGTCACACAGCTTTTAAGTGTTGGATCCAGCACATGAACCCAGGCAGTTTAGCCCTGGAATCCACATACTTAACTCCTGTGCTCTATAGGAAAGGGCCTGGAGATAGAGGCCTATGTTACCTGGCGGCTGTGTGGCCTTAGGCTGGTCACTCACCTCTCTGACCATCCATTTCCTTACTGGGTTATTAGAAGACTTAAAGACAGAAATGACATCAATGTCCTTTGCAGATTTTGGAAGGGATGTTGGTAACTTCTGGATAACTGAGCCCAAGCTTTCATCACTATGTTCCAAAGGGATCAGCATACTTGATATTTGCTTTACACACAGTAGGTTCATCACTTTTTCCACTTAGAAGCATGCAGTCCAATTTCCATTGATTTTTAGGAATGACCTAGGCCTGTATGCCCTGGATTTCCTGGGGACCAGCCATGCTCTGACCTCTGTGCAATTGTCCTGGTCATTTGAACATCAGTATCCCCGCTCATTTCATACCTCATCCCTCATGTCATCAGATATGATACTGCAGGTGTCTTTGTAAGCTGCCTCTAAGTCGTACTGGAGTAGGTTAAGCTACAAATTAGTCAAACAAATAAACATAGCCGGTGATCAATAAATACTTCTCAACTGATGGAATGAAGGAATAACTGAGGGAGACGGAATGAATGACTCAGTGAGCAGACCAGCCAGGAAAGGGGCACACCCTCTCCAGGGGAATGGAGAGATATTGTGGCATGGTGGAGAGTGGGGCAGATATGGGTCTGATTTCCATTTCAGCCATTTAATAACAATGGGATCTTGGACAAGTTGCCAGTTTTCTTTGAGCCTCAGCATCCTCATCTGAGGAACAGAGGAGACAGTGGTGGAAAGACAGAGAAGCCTGCTGAGGGAGCTCTCTACCCTGCCCCTTCCCTCCATGGCTACTCCAGGCAGCCTCGGGCCTTCATATGCTTACCAGGGAGAGTCACATGCCTGTCACAAACCTGTCACCCCCAGTCTGGCTGTGGCAGCAGAGGTGGGGGGGCGGGCAGTGTCGTGGGGAGACTGGACTGGAAAGGCAGAGAAGGGCAGGCTAGGGCAGCACCTTCCTCTCACGTGTTTCTCAACAGGACACGGCTAGCATTTGCAGAGAGCAGAGGCCCCTCCACAAGGCTCAGCTCTGGGACACGGTGATCCTTTGGCACCCAGGCACCCCGTCTTTGTGACAACCAAAACGCCCCTATTTCCAAACCTCACCTTCATTGAGGACCACTCTGTAGGTGATGAGGGGCCCCTGAAGGATAAGGCCTGTGCCTCAGAAAGCTCACTGTGGTGCCGGGGTGGGGATGGTGGAAGCAAGGCAGCCAGTTAGGAACTTAAATAATTCTATGACTTTGTAATGATATTAATAGAAGAGGTTCCTGCGAGCCAGAGGGCTTTATGTGGCTGTTTGTGATTCTGCCTGGTGCCTTAGGAGCGCTCCCAAGGAGGTGTAAAGAAAAAGCCCAAGGATTCATTTATTAAATTAATTAAAGAAACTGTATCCACTCATAAAGTCATCACGTGGGTTTTCTGTTTTCTTTTTAGAGGGAGAGAGGAGAGGATGCTGGCCTAGAAAAGGCGGGCTGGGGGCAGAGCACTGGAGGAGAAAGCTGGGCTTTCTATCCTGTTCCATTGATCGATATTTCTGTTTTTGTGCCAGTACCTACTGTCTTGATTACTGTAGCTTTGTAGTATAGTCTGAAGTCAGGAAGCCTGATTCCTCCAGCTCCATTTTTCGTTCTCAAGATTGCTTTGGCCAAAAGACAACCCTCAGAATGGGAGAAAATATTTGCAAATGAAGCGACTGACAAAGGATTAATCTCCAAGATTTACAAGCAGCTCATGCAGCTCAATAACAAAAGGCAGCCCAGAGATAAACTCACGCACATATGGTCACCTTATCTTTGATAAAGGAGGCAAGAATATACAGTGGAGAAAAGACAGCCTCTTCAATAAGTGGTGCTGGGAAAACTGGACAGGTACATGTAAAAGTATGAAATTAGAACACTCCCTAACACCATACACAAAAATAAACTCAAAATGGATTAAAGACCTAAATGTAAGGCCAGACACAGATGCTCAGGTGACCTTGGGCAAGTCCCTGCACCTATCTGAGCCTCAGTTACCTTATCTATAAAATGGGGTTAATAGCAGTATTTCATTAGCATGATGTTTAAATGAGATGCTGTGTATGAGGTTCTTAAAACAGACCCTGACCCATAGGAGGTGCTCAATAAAAGTGATCCCTGGTTATGGTCCTTTGTGCCCTCCATGGTGTCTACGGCCCCCTCAGTAAGCAGAAGTCCCATGCTACCAACACAGCCCTCCAGAACCTTCTCTGCTGCCTCCGCCCTGGGCCAGGGTCATCACAAGCCCCTGCCTGCAGCCCTGTAACTCATGTCTAGCTCATCTTGAAGTGTCCCACCCCCCAATCCCAGGTTCCCAGGGCTGCCCTGGGTTCACAAAACCCCTCGCTCGGACCATGGGTGGGATGCATTTTTCAGACACATGCGGAGACCCATGGAGCACCCCACTTTCTTCAAAGAGACCCTCACTCTGTCATCTCATAGGAAGTCTGTGCAGCTTTTGCCCGGGCTGGAGTGATGATGGGCCCAGGACCTCAGGACCCGCTCTCCCACCCACGATCAAGCCCCTCGTGGAGAGCCTAGTGCCTCTTCTTAGAACGTCCTTGTCCTGTGATGCCTGGCTCTGGGCTTCACGAGCAATTCTGAGGCCATGGGAAACAGCCTGTTTTCAACCTATTGTAATAAATTTGGGATGTTAGAGCAGAAAGGAGACTTGATGATCTCCTGGTTCAGACCTTCCGGGTAGATGTAAAGAAACCAAGACCCAGAAAGATGAAATGATGGACCCAAGAGTCCTCCACTAGTCAGTGCTTTGCAACCTGCCTCTCAAGCAGAATGGTGCAACTCTGTCCCTGCGAACGGCCCTCCTTTGGTTAGAAGAGTCCGCAGGGCTTGCCCCCGCCCCTCAGGAAGGAACACTGTCTGGGGGCTGACTGGGCTGGGCAGGGCTCACAGCCCGCCCACATGCCTCTGCTTCCCAGTGACTGTGGCCGGGGACCCGCTGGAAAGCTTGTGGCTCGGGGTGCTGCCCTGTGGGGAGCTGAGTACTGCCCTGCTGTCTGGCCTTGTGACGTGAACCCCCAACCTGGGCTACTTGTTTAACAAGATGTCTGCTGAGCAGAGGCTGGTCCTTCCAGACAGCTCCAGGCCATCCCGGACGCCTGTGATGGAGGCTGACTCCGGGGAACAGCAGCTTAGGAGAGCAGAGAAGGGCTGGTCTTAGGGACGGCCCTGTCTGTGTAATTGTGGAAATGCGAACCCTTGGAACCCTTGTGGGGAAGGGAACCTAGGCTGTGAGAGGCGGGTCTGGGGCCTGTTCTTGTGACAGGGGCCATGGGACTAGAAAAAGAGACCCATATGGTACCCTATAGCTGTCAGAGGTACTTGCATTTGAAATGCGGGGTTAAGATGTTGACCGGCAGAAGAGTTTTCCTAACCCTGGTCCAAGTTCTTTCCTGGACCCTCTTGTAATTGTAAACCCTCTACTATCTAATGGTGTCGCTTTCCTCTCCCTATCTCCCTTGTAACTGCATTTTTTTTTTTTGCAATCAAAACTAGCAGTGATTTTTTTTTTCCAATTTGTGATAATATTGCCAGTCCTTTTACTTGACTCTCTGCTCTATTTTATCATTTCAATCATAATGAACTTTTTTTTTTTAAAAAAAAAAAAACCTTTTTATTTTATAGTGGAGTATAACCGACTAACAACGTCATGATGGTTTCAGGTGCACAGCAAAGCCACTCGGCCATACATATACATGTATCCTCTGCTCAGTGTTAGGCGGCAGCCTGGGTGGGAGGGGAGTTTGGGGGAGAATGGACACACGATGAACTTTTTTCTGAGAAAATCTGGTGGCATTGGAACCCATAAGCAGAATCACAATTCGAAAGCCCTATTTCCTCCTCTGTTTCCCGGTCTCCCCCTCTGACCCCTAGCCCTCCGCTTGTAAAAAGCTGTCCCCGGAGTGTGGATCACTCAGTACGTAGAGAGAATCATAATCAGGAGAGTGAACTGTTTGAGGAAGTTTGCATTTTGCTGGGAGGAAGTACTGATAAGATGGACGCTGAAGTGGGCAGCTGAGAGTCTGTGGGTTGCTTTCGGTGCTGCTGGTGGCAGAGGGCTGAAAGCAGATGGATACTTGACCTTAATACAACAAACAAGAAATGATGCCCAGGGTACTCCAGCTTCCCTCTGCTGGGGAGTGAGACAGGACTGGCACTTAGAAAACCAGGCCCATGCATTTAGGGATTGCATCGTTAAAGGTTTCTTCCCATAAGTCCCAACTGCAGACTAGGAGCCAGGCTGAATGGAAAAGAGGGCCCCTGCCTGGCCAGGGGTACAAAGTTTAACCTGAAGTTTTGTGGCATGTTTGGAAGTGTTCGGAGTCCTGCTGTTCTCTGTGTGTGTGTGTTTTGAGAGCAGCACAGTGAGGAGCTGGGCTGTCCACGTGTGTAATTACAAAAGCTAACACTGACACAGACACTGTTCTGTGTCCTTCACGTCTGACAACTCATTAAATCTGCGTGACAACCTCATGAGGGATGTGGCTATTATTATCTTCGTTTTAGAAAAGGGAAGCTGAGGCACAGAATGGGCAAAAGCTTACCTCAGGCCACACAGCTGGGCCAGAGCACGGCCAGGCAGCTGGCTCTGGCATCTGTTCTCTTAACCACTCCACTGTCTGCCTGATGAGGTACTTTACATTCCACAAATCTATACACACATCATCTCCTGTGGCCCTAAATACCCCTCTAGGGCGAGCAGCCAGGGCAGGTTTGCCCCATTTCACAAATGCGGAAATGCAGGTTCGGAGGGGTCATCTAATTTGCCCAAAAGTCACATGGCAGGTAGCAGCCGAGAGACTCAGAGCACACAGGCAAGAGAGATTTAAAGTGTCATCTCTTTGAGGGCTTTGAAGATATTCTTTCTCTTACCGTCTGTTCAGCCCTCTGTAGGTGTAATCAGCTCTCTTCAGTCCATTCAGAAGAAAGGGGGACTTGGCAGGGGCCCCCCTGGAGGATGGGGGGTCCTGGATCTGGACGGGGATATCTGGGTTGCAGTAACATGCGGGGGTACTACCTTGGTGAATATCCCATTAATATCCAAGAGAGGGCTTGGCACATGGGCCACGTGGCACAAAGCGTGAGGACACGGCGCCCTTGCCATTTTGGAGGCCCCCATTCGCTGAGAGCCACAGCAGCTCCATCTGGTCCCTCAGAAATGCCTCTACCTACAACCCTCTTACCTTGCCACAGAATGGGGGTACTGCTTCCACCTCCCCCTCCACCAAGAACCTAAAATATCCTGCAGCCAGGAGTGACTGCACCCCACTGCCAGCCTAGGAGCCCCCAGTCCCTGGAGATAGGCCCAGCTGGGAAGCCTCGGAAACTGGCTCTGTTTCAGGTACTGTCCGCAGCACGTGCCTCGCACACACGTGGGCGAGAATCGGGAGTGGATGGGAGCAGACCGGCATCCACCCAGAAATCAGGTGAACACAGAGGACCCAGACAAGAATCGACAAAGTAAATTGCTCTGGGTGTAAGTGCCGCTCTCACTTCCTCCCATGGAGAAGCTTCTCTTCAGGGCTGGCAAGGTGGGGGGATTGAGGGAAACCCAGCACACGGGTGAGACTCAAGGAAAGGTGGGAGTGTAAGGGAAGAAAGCGGAGTACATGCTTCTCATTGAATCCACTGCTTGACACGGCCTCGCCAGTCCTGGTCTACCTTGTGAGAGTGCACGGAAAGAGGAGATAAATGAATGGAAACACGGAGTTCCAGGGCAGCCTAAAAGCTTGGGGAATGAATCGATGTTCTCCCCAGGCAGCTGTCCGGATGAAGTGTAATAGTTAATAAAAGCTGATTGTACACACACAGCTGGGCCGGCAAACAGAGCAAGCCGAGGCCTGGGAGGCTTATCCTTCTCTCCAGCCACCCCCTCCCCCCAGCGGTGATCACAGGCTGATTAAATCAGACTTCTCGGCAGCGGATCCAATTAGCGGGGAGTGGGAGGTTGGACGTTACCAATGACTGCCCAGAACATGTCCAGTAATCCTTAATCTCTCTGATTTGCTACGCTGGGCATGGGGGCAGGGTGGATTTGGTTGGGGGAGGGTAGGGAAGAAGGGATGAGGGTAGGGACAGACTGCGGAGGAAATTAGAGCGTCCGACCGTCCGCACTTGGGGTAAGCCCTTGTGAAAGCACTCTCTCAAGCACCGTGCGGAGAAAGGCAGAGGATGAGGCAGGATTCCCGCCCTTGGGGAGCTGCCCAGCTACTGGTTGGAGAAGCCCACCCACGGGATGGCTCAGGAAAGCGCTTAACATAAACAGAGACACCCGCACAGATCTTACGCAAGCAGAGGATAATTCGCAAATCATTGATATTTGGCTTTGGAACGTATTGATTTTCCTCCCAGAAGATTTACCTACCTAATTCCACTCAGCTTAAGCAAGTAATAAAAATGTGTTTGCCTTTCTTGATCACATTTAGACTGGCAGCAAGGGGCAAGGGGGCTCCGAATCCTGCTGGCTGGCTGGAGAAAGGTACTTTGAGTTTACAGCCTGTCCGTCGAGAGCCATAAAAACAGGCAATGAAAACTGCCTGGGGAGATGCGCGAACACACTAGAGCAGGGGTCTCCAACTCCCGGGCCGAGGACCAGTAGCAATCCGCAGCCTGTTAAGAACCGGGCCGCACGGCAGGAGGTGGGCGGCGCGCCAGTGAGCGAAGCTTCATGGGCCGCTCCCCATCGCACCCCATCACTTGTATTACCCTCTGAAACATCCCCCAACCCCCGTCCGTGGAAAAATTGTCTTCCACAAAGGGAGACGCAAGAGGGAAGAGATATGGGGACATATGTATATGTATAACGGATTCACTTTGTTATAAAGCAGAAACTAACACACCATTGTAAAGCAATTATGCTCAAAAAAAAAAAACCGTCCCTGGTGCCAAAAAGGTTGGGGACTGCTGTGGTAGAGCAAAAGTGGCAGGGGGTCTAGGGCGGCTTCCTGGAGGAGTTTCCACCTACCTTTGGGAACAAGTACAGAAACTCACAGCTCACCAAAATGTTTCCCCCCGCCCTCCGCCTCCCACCTCCAGATGCGGGTAAACCAAATGGCATTTGTCTCCTTAGCTGGCATAAAGACTACCTATCCTTCACGGATGATTGCCCTTAAGTTTGTCACATCACACGTTCAAGTCTTTGAATCAGTTCACCAAGTATGCCAGGCCCATAATGGTACTCAATCTAAGGGCTACAGGGGAAGCGTCAGACAGAACCCTGAATGGTAATGGCATGGGCTGTATGAGAAAATGAGACACCTTTGACAAACAGAGCAGAACACGTACATCTGTGTGAGGTGTCCGCTCGTGGGATTGCCCTGGATGCCCGTGGGCTTGTTCTGAAGTTGCTGCAATTGCTTTTCCAGGAACTGTTTCATGCACATGCGCTTGTGCTGAATTTCCTGAGTGATGGCAAACCCTCATCCTGGGAGCATTTTTCCTTCCAGTTTTGCTAGAAGTAGGGCATTGGTATATAAGGTGCCTCTGTGAATCTCTGTGTTAATGGACAAGCCCTGTGTTTGGGGTGAGAGAAAATGGCCATTTGGAAATCTCTTGAGTGCCCCTAAGGAAAGAGCTGTTGGCAAGGCATTGATGATGTTGCTACCACACCCTAAACTGGACAACAGGGACTGCCCGCCCTTAAGGGACACTTGGCTGGGAGGCAGGAGGTCTGGATCTAGTCCTTGCTTTGATGCGAGCCCGCTGGTTCCCTTGGGCACAACCTTGACCTCTGAGAGCCCTGATTCCCCATCTCCAAAATGAGGGAGTCAGTCTGGATGATCCCCAAAGTTTCTTTTGACTCTGAAGACCTGCGATGCAGTAAGATAAAGTTCCCCCATCCCCACCCCTCCTCTCTCTGACTTTCTAATACTATGGCCACGGGGCTTCTATTTTTATTTCTTTTCATGTTCCAGGATCTGAGCATTGCTTTCGACTGACTGTAGGTGTAATAGAATTTGTACTTTCTCAAAATTTAATTACTAGCAGTAAACGATCAATCAATCCATTTATTAACTACTTATTGATTCCCCCTGACATGGCTCTTGAGACAGGCTGCATTTGGAACACAATCCTTTGGTAATTGGCTTATCCTCCTGGGCACATAGCCTCTGTTAAAAGGCATTTGGGTCTTGGTAAATGGCTTTTTTTTTTTTTTTTTTTTTTTTGTGGTACGCAGGCCTCTCACTGCCGTGGCCTCTCCCGCCACGGAGCACAGGCTCCGGACGCGCAGGCTCAGCGGCCATGGCCCACGGGCCCAGCCGCTCCGCGGCATGCGGGATCCTCCCAGACTGGGGCACGAACCCATGTCCCCTGCATCGGCAGGCGGACTCCCAACCACTGTGCCACCAGGGAAGCCTGGTAAATGGCTTTCTATCTAAGTGTTTATTTCTCAGATCCATGGACTGCTGTTGGGAGACGTTCTATGTGTGCCTTGGGTTTAGCAGGTAAGCCCTGAGATGTAAACATAGACTCCACATGGCCTCCTGCCATCCAGTGCAAGAGGTTCAGACCGTCTAACTGAGGGTCTCAGGATAAGTCATTTCAGCTCAGCATGCCTCTGGTAGCCAGTTTATAAAATGAGTGTGTGGGGCGTCATGATGTCTAAGGGCTCAGATTCCCTTAACTCTGATTCGAACTCTCTGTTTCACAAACAATCTAGCTTAAAGAGATGGGAGATTTGCATATCAAATGCTGCTGCTGGCTTAGGTTGCCCAGGCTTTATCCCTCTTGGGGGAGATGTGGACCCAGTTGGTGCTTTGAAGTGTGAGCATTAAGTCCATTCCTTATGCCAGGCGCAGGCCACAGGGAACCGGCCCCGCAGTTTCCAAACGTGCGCCACTTTCAAGGTGCAGCTGCCTCTCGGTTATCCACGTGGACACGAGTATGGAGAAGGAATTCCAGTCCGACTTCCTCTGCCACGCAGGCCCTCTGGGCTCCTCTCCTTCTGTCTAGTTCTTGCGTGCCCAGGAAGGCAAATTCATTTCACTGTCGACATCGGCAAAATGACACTGCGGGATAGGTCTGTCCCTTCCCTGTCCTCTGCCTAAACCCTTAGTGGATTCTAAAGTCCAGAACAGAGGCCCCTGGATTGCCTGTTGGATTGCAGTATCAGATTATGGCATACAGGAAATGGGAATACACTAGAAGTTAGGAACAAAACGTCCCCCAGGCATAGAGGTGCGAAACTTTCATTCTGTCCTGGGAGTTGGCAAACGCCTCAAGGAGGAAGTGCCGCCTCTCCCCGGGCAATCATAGTGGCCTTAGACTGTAGCCTCGGTGGACCCGTCGGGTCCCCATGGAAACCACACACCTCAGATTGGGACTCAGATCCAATCCCACCTCACTTGGGACTTGAACCCACAATCTTGTAACCACGCTCCTTTGGATAGGACTCGAACCCAGCCACGCTTCAGATGGGACTTGAACCCACAATCTCTGACTTAGGAGGGGACTTGAACCCACAATCTCCCAGCTGAAACTGCACACCTGGTCACAGGACTTAAGGAAGCTCAGATTCTTTATGTCTCAGTGTGGAAGGAATTCAGCAAGAGGCAAAGGGATAGGTAAGAAGAGGATTTATTAATAGAGGATGCTTGTAAGGGATACAAGCGGGCAGGCAAGAGGGCTCTGCCCTGAGAACTAAGTGGGAAAGCAGGTTTATTTAGGAAGATACACACTACACTGACAGAGTGCAGGCCGTCTCAGAAGGCAGGAGGCCCCCGAATATGAAGTGGTTAGTGTTTAATGGGCTGGGTAATTTTACAGGCTAATAGTGGGAGGATTATTCCAACTATTTCGGGGAAGTGGTGGGCATTTCTAGGAACTGGACCACCACTAACTTTTTGACCTTTTATGGTCAGCCTTGGAACTGTCATGGCATCTGTGGGTGTGTCATTTAGTATATGTTAATGTATTACAATGAGTGTATAATGAGGCTCAAAGTCTAATGGAAGTCAAATCTTTCGCCATCTTGGGCCAATTGGTTCTAACCAGTTTTTCTCGTACCCTCAATGGCTATGTCACTTTTTTTTTTTTTTTTGGTGGCACGCGGACCTCTTACTGTTGTGGCTTCTCCCGTTGCGGAGCACAGGCTCCAGATGCACAGGCTCAGCGGCCATGGCTCACGGGCCCAGCCGCTCTGCGGCATATGGGATCTTCCCGGACCGGGGCACGAACCCGTGTCCCCTGCATCGGCAGGCGGACTCTCAACCACTGCACCACCAGGGAAGCCCTATGTCACTCTTTTAAAGGTTGTACCCTGCCCCTTCCCTCCTGTCTCACCTCCTCACTGCAGTCAGAGCCTCCTTTTGTAGTTCAAACCCAAGGTTGTCACTTCTCTTGTTTCAAAACCTTGTTCAAAGTGTCTCCAGGGTCCAGAATCAAGTCCAGCCTCCCTGACATGACACCCAAGGCCCATCCTGATCCAGCTGAACTCGCCTCCTATCCACCTACGTTTCTGCCCTGCACTTGGGTATTCAGTATTTACTGGAGTGAATAAATCAGTGAATGAGAAGGTTTGGTCTTGAACAATTACAAGAAGTTAAGGCACATAGAACATACCTAAAATTATGGTAATCGGCATCAGAACTGCTGTCTTAATTTCCTTCCTGAAAGGCAGGCAAAGGTTCCTGAAGACCTAGGAGCCAGAAAGCTTCTCTCCTCTAAAGAGGGTCTAGCATCACAGGCTTGGCCGGGCTGTCAGCCCAAGCTTGACAGTTCCATTGTTAAATCCCGATGTCACTCTGGGGCCCTAAGGCCCCCATGGTCTGGCCCTTGACACTCTCTGACCCCATCTCACGCCACAACCCTCCTCGCTCGTTGAGCTCTAGCCACACCTATCTCTTAGTTTCTCGGACAAAGCAGGGTTTTCCACCACTCCACCCCCAAACCCAGGGCCTTTGCAGAGGCCGCTCTTCTGCCTGGAAAGCCCTTCCCCTACACACTTCACATTGGGCTCCATTTCACCTCTGTCTGTCTTGGGCACTGGTATTTCCCCAGGGCCTAGAACAGTGCTGGGCACCAAGAATGTCCTTTAAATAGTTGTTGAATGAACAAACGCGCCAACACAGACAGCTTGGACTGGGAGAAGCCACTGCAGCCCCGCCTGCCTCCATCTCCCATGCTCGTCCAGCTCGGGCAGATGGGGACCCTAAAGTTCTCCCGGGGCGAGATGCCCCAGCCAGCCACGTGCAGCAGAGTCTGCCCAAGGGCCCTACCCGGCCATCTCCACCCCCAGTGCCCGCCCAGGCCAGTGCTGCCAGGGCCATCGAGGACCCCCTTCCGTGGAGGGCTTGCTTTGAGGGCTTCTCTCCCCAGCGGGGAGCCCTTTGGCTTTCTCCTTTTATGGGGGTATTTTGCTGCTGGATTGTCTATAATTGTCAGATTTGCATTTGGTACACCTGCAGCAAGAGGCCCCGGGGGCACCTAGGCCTTTGGAAATCTATAGGAATAAACAAACAAATATATTCATAGGATTGGGACCTGGAGAGGAGGGGCGGCTGGAAAGGAAGAGAGAAAACAAATCAAAGGGCCTGGTTTACCATCTGCAGCAGGAGACCCACTCCTCACCCCCACCGTCCCATAGACCCGACGCCAAGCTCCTAGCTCAAGTACCCACCTTCTGTCACCACAGTGAAGCCGAGACTGTAATTTCAGCGCTAACCTGAATGGGCTCGTTTCTTTTTATTAACTCCAGCATTGGGGTTTTAGGCAAGTTGGCTATTGTTCGAGCCACGCTCCTCTCCTCTTTACTCCCCACGCGTGGAAGCGGCAGGAACAGCCAGAAGGAGATGGCACTGAGCTGCGGACGTGGCTGGTGTGAGACCAGGTCGCCCTGCAGTCAAATGGAAACCAGTGACGGGGCGGTGGAGGGAGGGCCGGGGAGGGCCAGCGCTCTCTGCCTGGAACCCAGTGCTGTTCAGGGTCTGGCCCAGGCACCTTCCTGGGCACAGCTGCTGGGGTCCTGCAATTAGAAGGGGACCTGGCTGGCCTCATAGGGACCCACTGGACTCCAGCCTTTACACATCCGTGTGCATGAGCCAGTTCCTGCGGGGTGGGGGGCTGGGAGGGGCGGTGTGTGTGCGCTCTGGCATGAAATAGTCCCGTGGGATTTGTAGACTGCAAAGCACCCTGCGAGAGGTGTGAGGCATGAGATCACTACCTGGGGAAGATATCACGAGGCCTTAGCCAACCTTTCCTCATCTGGATCGTAAGCTCCCATGAGGACAGCTGTCTTATCATCGCTGTACTCCTGCTGCCATCCCTGGTATGTCGTAGACATTTTAAAGGAACGAGTAAATGAAAAGTGAAAGAAAGAAAATAGGGATAATAATATCCACCTCCTAAGATTGTTGTAGGAATAAATGAGATAATGTGTATAAAACTCTTAGCACAGAATAAATGCTAATGGTGTTTGGTGGTTATCTTGTTCCCAGAGTGGTTAAGTTACTTGCTCCAATGTCAGACAGCTAGTGAATAGTAGATCTTCTGGTGCTAGATCCCATATCCCTTCTTCTCCAGTAAAGCAATTATAAAAATAAATGTGGGGCTTCCCTGGTGGTGCAGTGGTTGAGAGTCCGCCTGCCGATGCAGGGGACACGGGTTCGTGCCCCGGTCCGGGAGGATCCCACATGCCGCAGAGCGGCTGGGCCCATGAGCCATGGCCGCTGAGCCTGCGCATCCGGAGCCTGTGCTCCGCAACGGGAGAGGCCACAACAGTGAGAGGCCCGCATACCGCAAAAAAAAAAAAAAAAACACACAACCCCCAAAAAACAAACAAACAAAAAAATAAATGTGACTTAAATGTGTTTGGATACAGGGTCACTCCTGGACAGGAACAAGTGCTGGAAAAAGCTTTGAAAAAAATGGGTGGGAATCAGCATCTCCTCCTGCAAGTATGAGGGACAGTAGTTAAGGCAGAAAAGGGTGTCAGGCCTGGGGGTCCCTAGGGCACTGGGCAACCCACAGCAACTGTTGATAGACGTGGCCCTGACGGTGCCCAGCAGACTTGCAGCCAGGTAGGGACGTGGTAGCTGCTGGCTCAGCTAAAGTAAAGCCAGGGTGCACGGGGATGGGAAACTCCGCTGTCATGGGTCCGTGGGCTTATTATTTCAAAGAGAGCTGGAGGCCTTCGAGAATGTCAGGTCTCCCTCACTGCACTGTGTATTCTCATTAGCATGTACACAAGGCCATCGGGAAACATTTCTGCAGAACCTGTGAGTATTCACAATGCTTGCCAGCCAAAAAGCCACTGGACTATCTTTCTGGAATATCCGTTGGGTGCTAGGTACTCTGTTTTGTTAATTGAGGTGAAATTCACCTAAAGTGCTGGGTACTTTTTAGACGTGAACTTAAAGGCTCCCAAACAGCAATGCAAGGTGGGTATGGGTGTCCCTATTTCTGCAGAAAGGGAAACTGAACCTCAGAGAGAGTATGTGACTTGCCCCAAGCCACACAGCAGGGAGGTATCAAAAGGGGCACTGGAACACAGATTTGTCTGAATCCAGAATCCACAGCCTTTCCATCACACCATGACGTATAAACATACCTATTTATATAAATTGTAAGATAAAATTAAAGTATCTGCTCATAAAGCCTGTCACCAGCCAGTGCGTCCTCAGGCATCATTGTTGATGTGGCTAGTGGCTGGCCACAGGCCATCGTGGGTCCAGGTCTCTGGTTCTCTGCAAGCCCGGCTTCCTGTAGGCCCCTTAGCTGTTTGCCTGGAGGACCCACCATCTTGCCCTCTCTCTTCCCAGGCCCTGCCCTGTGCTCCACGTCTCCTCCCGGCTGCTGTGAGCCACAGCCCTTTCCGGGGTGCGCTGTTGTGTATCAGATGCTCAGTGTTCGCTGAGTGCAGCCTCGCTGTACTTGTTACCGCTCGGTGGAAACACCGGTGCTCTTTGGAAGAGCAGAGGAGGAATAAATGTTTCAGTCATGCTATAAATAATATAGTGAGGAAAGATGTTGCGAAAGTGGTGCTCTGGGTTTTGCCAGGAGGTATGTTTTCCTTCTTTCTTTCTTTTTTTTTCCTTTTACCTTCCTCCCCTTGTCCCCCCGCCCCATTTATTCAGTCCAATACAGAACACCTCCAAGGGAAGGAGAAGATTAAACTGTTGAAACTAAACAAATCAATCCCTGTAGAGAAAGGTTGCGAGGGGAGAATCTGGCCTGGCCAGGCCCTTGGCAGTGATCTGGGGACTGAAAGAGAGAACCTCCTGGAAGAGGTTGGGTGTCATTCATGCTGGCACGGGGGTGGGAGAGGAGAGGAAGAACCACGGGCAGAGAGTGCTGCCTGGAGAAGGAGGGTTGGGATGCGATTCTAGACCTTTCATCTTTCTTTCTCAGCCCAGGAGGTGGGAGAGCTCCCAGGGGGAGGCTGGCTGGGTTCTGCTTGCAGGACTGGAGCAAAAAAGACAAAGGAGGTGATGAGGGGCAGCTCCAAGGTGTAGGGGCCTGGCAGCCAGACTGGGGAGCCAAAGGCAGTGGAGCCAGAAGCAGAGCCTAGATCGTAGGAAAGGTGGGAGCCAGAGACTGAACGCAGGTAGGAGAGCCAGGTAGAGCCTTGGCTGGGAACGTAAGCTGCAAGGCCAGAAGTACCCAGGAGGTGGGTGAGCTCTCAGGACCAAGTCTGTGACGTGGCAAGGGTACTTGGAGGCCAGCCTTTCGGTGGTATCAGATGTATTATTTGGGGGTGGGTCTTATGCTGAAAGATGGCTTCATCTTCTCTGGCTGCTCCAGGCCTCAGAGTTTCCTGGGGTTCAGTCAGATGAGATGGAGGCCTCTTCCATCTCCAGGAGCAAGTGGATGTGGGGAAGTCAAAGGCAATGGCAGCTCTGATGGTGCTGATATCAGGGAACCAGAAGAACCCAGGACTTTTTATTGTAGGTCTGCATTTCTTAAAGTGTGGGCTGGCAATCCCAGGCATAGGAATCAACTGGAGCTTACTTTAAAATACAGGCTTTTTTTTTCGCATTCGAGATCTTCTGAATCCAAATTTGGGGTGGGGCCCAAGAACCTGTAGTTTACATAAGCACGTACAGGACTCCTAATTACATGAATCTGATAACCCCTGTTAGGAGCTACATTCATTACCTTTGATTGGAAAGAGGTTTTCTGGAGAAGGTCTTTACCGTCTACTCGAAAGCTGATTCCCCCGTGTAAGTTAATATTATCCATCTGACAGTCTGGAAACATTGATTGAGTACTTACTGTGTACAAGGTGCTATGCCAGGGCTATTGCCTGGGTTCAAAGACAGCATCTTAGGGTAGAAGGGACCTCAAAGACCATCTGCCACCCAGAGAGAGAGCATCTTCTGTGGTCTTCCTGAGGAGTGGCCGTCCATGAGCTCACTATTCTGTGAGGCGGCCAAGTCCATGGTTGGCCGGCTTGCAGGTCTCGATTCTGCCTCCAGATATACAGGTCAAGTCCACTCCCTCTTATACGGGACAGCCGGCTGTCATGGTCCCCTGAAGTCTCTTGTTTGGACTGGAAACTACCAGTTCCCTTAAAGGACCTCTCACCTTCTAGCTGCCCTTCTCGGGGTCCTTGGGTTCATGGCTGTCCTTCTGAAAGGGAGGCACCTTGTTCCTGGAAGTAGGTTGACCAGCAGAAAGGAAGGACTGAGACAAACCCTCTCTCCTTTTTTGGATACAGACCAGCCTTTCCCTGGAAAGTTGCCCTTAGAGGAGGGAGGCTGATTCCTCATAGGATGACTTTTGGGGGGTTAGAAGGACTTAGGAGGAAGGCGAGAAGCAAGTGGATCCAGGCCACGCCAAGCCTTCTTCTCTCCCAGAAACTCGCTGGCCCAGAGTTTCTGTCACAGCATCCAGCCTTTGAGGAGCCATTTGCCCAGCTTCAGCCAGCAGGTGGGCTGCAACCCTAGGCCATGCTGGAAGGTGCTGACTCCCTGGTTCATATCCTGCCCCTCTTCTTCATAGACCCAGTCGCCACGACTCTGCTCGTCGCCATCTGACACCCTCAGCTCTTCCCCCCCACCAAGGCTACACCAGGAGAAAGCAGCTTATTAGCAGGGAAAGAAAAAGGGAGAAAAGTACCTTTTGATGGAGACAAGCCACAGAAAGGACTGTGCCCTGGATCGTGCTCTGTCACCTTGGCCTTCAAAAGGGATGCAGGAGAGGAGACCTAGGAGGACCAGGTGGCAGGCGAGGAAAATGATTTGAGCAGTGGCATTTGGGACTGATTGGGGGGGAGAGAGTCTGGGGCTGGGGAAGGTTCATTACAATAATTGTATACTTCCCCTGTAGTTACGACCTTGCAAAGTGTAACTTGATGTTTGTAATGAGCCATAATTAGACAATCACCAAAAGTTGCAGTAAGTGGAATGAATGGAAAACCCAGCCAGTGATGGGATTCACTGTTCTCGCGCACCTGTCGTGTTCTCAGTTTCCTCCCCCAGGGGAAGGCCTTCCATTGCCATGGCTACCTCCTCCACTGGTCTGTTTTTACTTGGCCGGGGTCTGCGGTCCTTGTGAGGCACCTCCCTTACAAGGGTTTCCAGCCCTTGGATTTCCGCCTGCCATTTGGGTCAAGTCCCAGGGTCATCAACCCTGAGAAGGTTGAGCACAGGTCTAGGATTCTAGGTCCCAAGAAAGAGAGTCCAGGGGCCTGGCCACTGTAGCCCCCTCATCCCCAGAGAAGAAGCCTAGGCATTTTCATCACTCTTTCAAAGAAAGAACAGGACCGGTGCCCAAGACTGCACAGCTAGGAAGTGACCAGTAACAAAACATATTACGTCTTCCGCGCTATTTGCCTAACTAATAGTAACACCATTCCTAACTCACCCCTAGTCATAGGATTTTATATAAAATGTATTTATAAAGTATGTATATATGTGTGTACATGATGGGATGGAAAGATATTTGGGGACAGGGGCTCTTTCTCAAAATCAAGACACAAAATCGCCTCTAGATACAGCTTGCTGGAGGACACCCAGTCTCTCCTCGCACGGCTGCTCCATGTGCTTGAGATCCCTAATAGAATTTTGCACTGGCAGCTATACAGGGCACCTGTTAACACTAATAGTGGCGAATGATGCCCTGACCCCTCTCAGCAGCTGGGCCCCAGCTCCCAGGGTGGAGCGAGTTTGAATGTTTACAACATTTACATTTTAATTAAAACCCTTTCTGGGCTCTCCAGAGTGTCCAGGAATCTATTAGTCCCTGCTCCAGCCTCCCCTTTACGGCAAAGTCATTTCAGAGGGTAGAATTTATACAAAGGCTCTCCTCTCGCTGTTTATCAAAGAGTCCTCATAGAGACTCAGGGAACAGGAAGAAATTTAGAGATTATAGGATCCAACCTGTCATTTTTCAGATAAGGAAACTGAGGCCTGGATGGGGAAAGCCATTTGCCCGAGGACACGTGAACTGTGGCTGACCTGGGCCTTGCATTCAGACCTGGCTCCTCGTTGGCATTTTGACATTCGACCATGACACCAGCTCCTTGCCAAAGTGGAAGGACTAGGCCCTTGGTGGCTTCAGTCTCCCCTTCCTGGAGCTTTGAATTCTGAGCTCCTTCTGTGAGGCTGGAGCCCTGGGAGGGGACTTGGAGACTCTGCTTATGTAGTTGGGCCGTTTCCTACAGCCCGTGTCAGGGAGGAGAAAAAGAGAGAAGCAGGAAAGGAAGATAGGAAAAGAGAGAAATGGTTCTGGGTGAATAAGGACAAGGGTGTGGGGCAGAAGATGGAATGCTGGGCGAGTGGGGAAGCTGAGGTGCTCTGGCCCAGAGCAAAGCCAAGCCTTCTCCTCCCCTGGGGGATGCTTAAGAAAGCTAACTTTTTCCACCAGTTGGGGCCTTTGGGCCTCAGAAGGGCCAGTGCTTAAACAATAAAAAGCTCTTGGCAAAGGGCTAGGTCGACCAAGCTGCTTTGGAAAACAGTCTTATTGTACTCAGGAGGCAGCAAATCACATTTTTAGTCCGGACTTTTCCATTCACTAGGTGGCCTTGTTCTAGGTCTTTAACCTCTTGTGGCCTTGGTTTCCTACGACTAAATGAGAATAGTATTAGTGGCTTCATATTCTGTGGTCAGACTTATATTAGGTACATGTGAGAATGGTCCATAAACTGAAAAGCACCATAATAGTGTCCAAGGGCTGGCTGTGATCATCTCTGCCAGGGAGGCTCTCCTGTGACATTTACCCACAGGTGCCGGGGAACGTAAACTAGGCACAAGAAGAAATAGTCTTTCAAACACTGGTCCCTTGTCACCGCAGGACTGTGCTGAGCTAAGCTCTCCTTGACTCCCAATCACGTACCCCTCCAGGAACTCTGAAATAGCATCAGTGCTTACCCCAGACTAGGAGGCGTGTGTGGTGCCCATCACCTGAACAGGCTGCCTAGGAGTCAGAAAGGAAGTGTGGGTCGGTGGAAAGCTCTGGAAGCCAGAGCTACACCCAGCCTGGTCCTGGGGACAGATAGGCTGGCCGGAGAATTTAGAGGCCCCATCTTTTCCCGGTGACCCAGTTAACTGGTTTTTGCCTGAACAACACCAGTTAGAAGTATCTGGACATTGGGATGCTAGGGAAAAGGTGCACATGGTTTCATTGACATTTTGGTTTATGGGCTAAGCAGCCCGGTTGACCTAAGGAGAATCTGTGCCACTTGAAATTGTGTTTATCCTAATCCTGAACCGTTAATTGCCTCTTCCTCTGGCTGGAATGAATTGTCTGAGCTTCTGTCACTCTCTCCTGAGATGTTAACCCTCTGTCGGTCCAGGTCACAGCTGTTCACCTGGGCCGTGGCATGGGGTCTAGCCTTTCACGAGCCTGGCCTCGAACTATACCTTCTTCATAGAGGTGGCCACCCTGACAATGCCAAGAGTAATCTTAGCTCTCACTCTGAAGATATGGGTTTTAGTTCTGGCTCTGGCAGTAAGCTGACCATGTGACCTTGGGCAAGTCATAACTTCTCTGGGCTTCAGCTTGCCAGTCTGTAAAAGGAGGGAATTGAACTCCATCGCCCTGAGAAGTGGATCAGGAAGGCCTCTTTGACACCAGAAGGCGAGAGAGAGGTGGCACCCCATCACATGGGCCTGGCATCGGCAAACCTCTCAAGCCGAGACCATCTGATACTGAGCCTCAGATGAACATGGACCACAAGCTCCGAAGACTCCAGGGCTACCAAAGGACGCCATGGTGTCTCCCCTTTATGTTTAAACATGGGTCCTAACCGAGTCTCACTTCCTGTTCTGTGCTCGTTGGAAAGACAGCCCGGGGACTCCACGGTCCCCACCAAGCCTGTGTTGCCAGCTAGCAGGCAGTTGCTTTGTGGAAAGACCATTGTTCTCAAGTAGTCAGCTCGTTGTGCCTCGTGCCAGCTGGCATCCCGTGACCAAGCCCAGCTCCAGGGCTGTGAGGGGACGCCAGCAAGAGCAGGTGTGCGTTCGCTGTGCCGCGCCAACCACACACCAGAGTCAGTCACTCCTTGACATTCCAGAAGCCCAACCCCCTTTTCCAGGAGGCGAAGAAGAGGCTCAGCTTTTTTTGTGGAAGAAGGGTGTGGCAGACTGTTGAGCACAGTCCCAGAATCTCAGAGCGAAAAGGGGGCCTTAAGACGTCACCCATCCAGCTTCCTCTCGACGCTGAAGCCTCCCTCTGTAATCCTGCGGCCATCTATGATGTGTGTCCTACCAGCTTCCAGAAAGGAGAAGTGAGACCATTGACAGGTACAAATAAAGTCAGAAAAGGAGATCCCATATCAACAGAAGGATGGGGTGAAGAGGAGCTCGTGCTGCCGGGGACCTAGGATTAGATGGTTACCGACAGTGAACGTTACATTCAAATCTGAGCTCTTTGGGCAGCAAAGGCGAAAATGGAAATATGACTGTTACACGGGTGTCTGACAAAAGGACTCACGGCAGGAGAGGCGGTCTTTTCCCTGGTACTAAATTTTAAAGCAAGCCACAGTCATTTACTGGCCAGGGAAGATGACCCTGGAGGTTGGGATTTAGAGTTTCTTTTTCCCTTTTCTTACTCCGATGCCATACGTTCCAAGAGTCTATATGACTTCTCAAGGCTTGCTAAGACTGGTTTGTTTTTCTCCATTTCTTCTTTCAAGAGCCCGTTGAGTTAAGCGTGAGCCTGAAAACCTAAGGAGCCAGGTCCCCTTTGGAAATTCTAAGGCTTTTGAGAATCTGGGAGGAAGCCGCTTGACGTGGGATGTGGATGTTGGTAGACAGGGCAGGGGCAGGGGCATCGCCTGCAAGGACCAGCTGCCCTGAAGCCTGGGAGCCCTGGGAAGCATGGGTGACATGCAGTGTTTCTGGCAGTGCAGCCCACAGACCCACCCTGCTGGGGGTTCTGCCAGCCTCCAGTAGCTGGTATAGTGACTCCTTGTATGAGTCAACAGTTAACCTGGTTTTTTGTTTTCCTCTTAGAGTAATAAGTACATTTCTAATTCTTCATTTAATTAGTCAGTGGCTAGATCCAGGCGACATAACACTGGCATCTCCTAGTAAGCCTCCAGTTCCTTGGGGCGGCCTGGGGCGTTTGAGGACCATGTACTGTCCCCACCCCAGTGTGGCATTGTACTGGGCACGGTCTGGGCACCATTGCTAGACCCTCCACATGTGTTCTTTGGAGGCCGTATAATGTGGTGATTAAGACCACAGACTCTAGGTTCAGGCTACATAGGGTTCAGATCCCAGCAGCCCCACTAACTTGGTTCTGTGTCCTGGGTTAACCCTTTTGAGCCTCAACTTGTTCATCTATAAAAGGGGAAGAAGAATAATACCTTACTGGGGAATTGAAAAGTTAAATTGATAGGTAGACAGGCAGGCAGACAGACAGATAGATACACTTAGAGATATTTCGGTAAAGATTTAGAACAGTTGTTCTCGGCACAGAGTAAATGTTACATAAGCCCGCAGCCATCCTCATCCTCTTCCTCAGACTGTCCAGAGGCGTAGGCGTTATTATCCCCATTTTACAGCTGATCGCACTGAGGCTCAGAAGAGCTAAGTTCCTTGCTGAAGGCCAAGACCACTAAGTGTGGTGTCAGAATTGGGATCTGGTTCTGCCTTACTCTGGACCCTGACCCCTGTTCTGAAGTGTGTGAGTAACCACCCTCTTTGTCTCACCTTCTGAGATGACGGGCAGACCCTGCTCTGTCCTGCAGTCCTGTAGCACGCTGCCTGCTCTGTTCCAGAGCCCTGACCGGGAGCTGCTTTTCACAGGATGCGGAGAGACCAAAGCGGTCTCAGCAGCTGTGACACAGGGAACTGAGGGGCAGTGCTGGGGCCAGGCTCCTGCTGAATCTACGTTTGCCTTCCAGGCTCAGCCCTGCAAAGTATACCTCCTCTCCCTGGTGTCTCCATCCTGACGAAACAAAATCCCCTCTTGGCACTTAACAAATGTGGTTTGAGACTGGACCCAACTCCCACAGGGGCTGGGGCAGAGTTGAGGTGGCTCTCTGCAGAGCAATGGCTATCAGGATCCCTGAGCTTTCGGTCACTGGGGCTCCTGGTGGGAAGCCTGAAGGGGCTAGGGTATGGATGAGACTTTCGCACCGATTTTGCATCAGACAGACCTAGTTTTAAATTCTCTGTTTACTGTTTACTAGCTGCATGACTTTGGGCAAGATGCTTAACCTCCCTGAGCCTCACTTTCCTCATCTATAAAATGAAGATGATAATATGTCCCTCATAGGTTTGTTTTAAGTACTGAATCATAATACCTGAAAGTCTATGCCTATAATAAAGTGGAAGCTATTTATTATGATGATTATTGTTTCTATTATTAGTATGATCACTATCCTTATCATATCCTGCTGCCCCAGAATTCAAAACCCTGAAGGAGCCAGCCCTCTGCTGCCTCCACATTAAACCTACCCCTGTCCTGAACCTGGGTACACTCAGATCCCCATGATACACAGGCCCCAGCAGGTGTGGATCCCCCCGCTGCAGATGGGTCCCCATATCAGGGTATCAAGATGGCAGCTGGGACTTCAGGACTGGAGCTGGGTCCAGGGACGGTAGGAAGGCTCGCAGCCATAGCTCAGCCCTGGGCTGTGCACTTAGGCTTTGGAAAGAGGGAGTGTGCTGGCAGCTGTCACAACACCTGGACACCTGGCACTGGGGCTGGGAGACAAGCGTGGCAGGAGGGTTTTCTGTTTCAGGGAGGTGGTTGCGTTTAATTCTATATTTTACATCCTGGGGTAGAAATGAGGAGAAATGCTGTTCCAGGTGGCCCCACCAGGGCGCCCTAAGAAAAGCACAGCGGTTCCTTCCTGCCGCTTCTCCATCCGTTCAGTGCCCTCCACGCCTCAGATCAATGTTTGTGGATGGTGGTGGGGCGGGGGGGACGTGTACCTGGGCAAGAACAGGACTGTTCTAGCTGTGTTCCTGATTGGTCTCTGAGGCCCCCTGCAACTTAACATTCTGCGGGAGTCGGAGCCCGTAACTCAGGGACGCCGCAGCTTCCCAGGGCAGTGACATCTCGACAGTAAATCTTGTCCATTTAAATAATGCCTCTGTTCCTCTACTTGCAACATACCTGCCATCCCCTGATTCCTCCCGATGCTCCTCAGTGGCAGGCATGAGTCTCTCCTGCCTCGTGGATGGGCCAACGGGGCTCAGAGAAGTAAACGGCTTTTCCGGTGTCACAGAGCAAACAGATAGAGTGTCCAGAACGTCAGCCCACACCTCCCAGTTCCAGTTGGATGTTCTGGTTTTTTCATTTTTTAAACCAGCTTTATTGAGATATGATTCACATACTGCACAGTTCACGCATTGAAAATACAGAATTCAGTGGGTTTTAGTCCATTCACAGATACGTATAGCCATGACTACAATTTTTGAACATTTTCATCACCTCAAAAAGAAACCCCCTACCCTTTAGATAGCACCCTTAACCACCACCACCACGCCCCCCGCCCAAGCCCTAAGCAATAAACAATCTACTTTCTATCTCTGTGGGTCTGCTATTTTGGACATTTTATGTAAATGGAATCCTGTAATATGTGGTCTTTTGTGACTGGCTTCTCTCACTTAGTATAATGCTTTCAAGATTCATCCACATTGTAGTGTGTATCACTACTTCATTCCTTTTTATTGCTGAATAATATTCCGTTGTATACCACATATTATTTATCCATTCATCAGTTAATGGACACTTGGGCTGTTTCCATGTTTTGGCTATTAAGAATAATGTGGCTGTAAACATTCCTGTGCAAGTTTTTGTGTGGACATATGTTTTCATTTCTCTTCGGTATCTGCCCAGGAGCGGAATTGCCGGATCGACGGCAGCTCGATGTTTAACCGTTTGAGGAACTGCCAGACTGTTTCCCAACTGGCTGCCATTTATATCCCGCCAGCAGTGTATGAAGGTTGCAATTGCTCCACATCCTTGCCAACACTGATGTTCTCTTAAATCTTCACCTGGCTTACAAGCAAGCTAGAGGATCCATGGGGAGGCGAGGATGAAATGAGACAAAGCTGATTCAGGCCAAGTGGTAGACGAGTGGGTTGGGGGAGAGGGAGAAGGAATCTCTTCTAGAGAGCACTGTGTCCAGCCATGCAGAAGGCATCCTCGTATCAGGCTTGACCAAAGACCAGAGCTGGTCTCCACGGAGATCATCCGAAGTGTTGAGGCCAGAATATTGGATTCACTTAGTGTCTGGGGAAAAATCACAAGAAGGGTGACTACAGTTTCCTGTATAGTTGGTGGTGCTTCCCACCATCTCCCCAGCACACACGATTATAAACATGACAGTATTTTATGACTAGTCCCAGTCCTTCGTCTGCTAATCCAGATGCTTCTGGAGGGAAAAGCAAGGGTCTCATGACATTTTGAAGCTGAGCATGTAGGTTCAGGCTTCCACCGGTCCCCATCTCTCCACCACCCTATCTACCGACCCTGGATGAGACCAGAGCTGTGGCTGCCTTGAGTGTGAGCATCTCACCTTTAAATGGGAGTGTAGTGCAGCTGGAGGGCCCTCAGAGGCCTCCTCACCCACCCCCTCCATCGCAGATGGGGAGGGGAGCGCTGGGAGGGCACAGGAGTGGTGGGACAGGAGCTCTGGAGGAGTGGGCACGTGTCAGCCACTCCATCTCCCAGTCCTAAGGCGTGTAAGGCGATCACACACAGCTGCCTTTCCTGGTGCAGGAGTAACCTCATGGCAGCCTCTAGTCACATTTCCACAGCCCAGGTGACCTCTGATAATTTAGAGGGAGACCTGGGGACTAGAATAGGCAACACGCCTGAGATTAATCCCACTGATGCTAATGTCTCCAAAAAGGAGAAGACGCTGTCGAGTATCTGTTTCAAAGTTGGGGGTTTCCCTGCTGGAGTCCAGCCTGGTCCGAGGGTTCGCTTTCAGCCTTGTAATCTGAGAACTCTGATGAGGAAGGCGGTGCAAAGGAGGAGTGAGAGCCGAAAGTCCAGGTCTTGCTGGTTTAGAGGAACCACCCTGAAGACAGACAGAGGCAAGCCTGGGGCTGCCCTGGGCAATAAGGGATCGTGGTAGCCACAACTAGCCCGTGGTGTAGGCACTGGCGTCCCTGATGTCTCTCTGGGCTACAGGAGGGAATGAACATCTGCCTTGAAGGGATGCTGTGACTCTAAAACTAGATAATGTTAAGAAAGTGCTGTGACTCTAAAACTAGATAATGTTAAGAAAGTACTTAGAGGGCGTCCCTGGTGGCGCAGTGGTTGGGAGTCCGCCTGCCGATGCAGGGGACACGGGTTCATGGCCCGGTCCGGGAGGATCCCACATGCCGCGAAGCGGCTGGGTCCGTGAGCCATGGCCGCTGAGCCTGCGCGTCCGGAGCCTGTGCTCCGCGACGGGAGAGGCCACAGCGGTGAGGAAAAAAAAAAACCCAAAAAAACAGTACTTTGAAATTCTGAGGGACAGCAACATTTTAAGGGTCTAATTATTCTTACTTTGCTCAGATGCAAAGCAGGGCTCAGACAGCTGAGCGGAGCATCCGTGAGTGCTGGAGCTAGGAAAACGGGGCCACGGGACAGAAGTGCTGCCGCTGCAGCCCCTGCCAGGATCTTAGCATCCATTTGTCTTCGTTGTCCCCTCCCAGGGCCAAGACCAGGGCCATGGGACGCTGGTCCAGCAGCTGGGGACAGAGACAGCTGTGATAGGCTGTAAGAGCAAAGCACTCTGGGCTGAGGCTTCGGTCAAAATGTGGCCTTAGTCTGCACCCTGGGCTTCTGGGAAATGGCCCACAAACCAGGCCATTTCTATTTGCACACAGTCATGGGGCTGACCTCCAGGATCCCTCACCCACCCACCGGAGACACTCCTGCTCTCTCCCTGGAGGTCCCTGGGGAATCCTCACTGCCTGTACATTCCTGGGGCCGGTCTGGGCTGTTGTAGAGAAGCCACTGTGACCCTGCACTGCAGGTTCCCTTTGGGCTCGAACCCGTGACCACAGCCATGGTGGGAAGCTGGGCGATTAGCTGCCTCATCCTGAGCAGCCCTGCGCCAGTCCCAGTAATCTTGATAATCCTAGCAGGCCACCCACCTGGAACCCCAAGCCTTACCCGCCAACACACACACACACACACACACACACACACACACACACACACACACACACACACACACACACACACACACACACACACACACACACACACACACACACACACACACACACACACACACACACACACACACACACACACACACACACACACACACACACACACACACACACCCTTAAACAGGATGATTGAGACCACCTCCTAGGACAGCCTCCGATCCACTGCTCAGCGCCATGACCTTCCTTTAGGTGTCTGTTCAGACCGTCACAGGCTGCAGCAGCCCCTTTGCATGAAGCTGCGTGTGATTTTTTTTTTGCGGTACGCGGGCCTCTCTCGTTGCGGAGCACAGGCTCCGCACGCGCAGGCTCAGCGGCCACGGCTCACGGGCCCAGCCGCTCCGCGGCATGTGGGATCTTCCCGGACTGGGGCACGAACCCGTGTCCCCTGCATCGGCAGGCGGACTCTCAACCACTGCGCCACCAGGGAAGCCCTGCGTGTGATCTTTTCTGGCTTTCTACCTAATTGTCTTGAAAAAGCTGGTGGGGAGGGTTTCTAAAGAGCTACAGCTGCTTCTCTTCAGGGCATTCATTCATTCATTCATTCAAGTAACATTTATTGAACATCCTCTGAATTCCACAACTAGGCCTTGCAAACCTGCAATAAGACACGGGTCCCGTCCTCTTGACGTCTGTAAATGCAAAAGCCATCTACACTAGGCCAATCCACATGTACAGGTTCTCTAGTCCAGGGACTCCCCAAACCGGCTGTGGCTGAGAATCACCTGGGAAGTGTTCTCAGACAGATTCCTGGGTCCCACCCTGCAGATCCACACTCAGAAGGCCCGGGGTGGGACCTGGAAATCTGGGCTTTCTGAAAGTTCCCAGATGATGCCACGGGGAGCCATGTCCAGGGACCCCTGATGGAGTCCATTCTTTGATTTCACAAATGAGGAAACTGAGACCCAGAGAGGATTGATTAACTCGCCCAGTCAGTGGCATGAACCCCTATTCAGTGCCCTTTCCAGGATGTCCTGCCAGCCAAAGGCAGGAAGGGATGAGTCAAGCAAGTGGCTCTGGTGAGGGACCATCTAAAAGGCTTCCCGAGAGGCAGAGCTTGGGAGGGCTGTGTTTCAGAGGGAGGAAGGAGGAAGGACTTTGTAGGCTCAGGGGGGCATGTAGGGGGCCAAAGTCTCAAAGTGAGAATTCCCTGGGCCTTCGGGGTGGGATGGGGGCGTAAGAACTAAGAGATAGGTCCAGAAAAGTAGACTAGGGGCAAATTTGGGACCAAGGAACTCATACATTATTCAGGAGGCATTGAGAAGGTTTTTTGGCCCCTGGTATTTTTAAGACAATTACTGTCACAATAAAGAGAACAATTGGTTCAAGGCTGGCCAGCCCAGAGCAGGCAGATCAGTGAGGAGGGAGCCCCAGCGTGCCCCGTGTGCACGTGGTGGCTGCAGTGGGCCCAGGAACCAGGCCCAGAGACCGCAAGTGATGGTGGGTCAAAGATGTGATGGTTTGGGAATTCCCTGGCGGTCCAGTGGTTAGGACTCCATGTGCTCACTGCTGATGGCCCAGGTTCGCTCCCTGCTTGGGGAACTAAGACCAAGATCCCACATGGCGCGGCCAAAAAATATATATATGTATATATGTGATGGTTTGAACCTTCGTGTCGGGAAGTATGACTAGTGTAGATGGGAGACCTATCCGGCGGGGGAGATGGATTTTAAGGGAAAGACATCTCCTTTGGGTGCTCAGCTGAGATGATGTACGTGAACCATGAGCCACCATTCCTGGCCAGAGCAAACGCTCAAGAATTTGTTGTTGTTTGTTGTTCTACCACCAGCTCAAGTCTGAGCCTGTGGGAATCTCACATCCCCCACTTCGGTTGATTTTCTCCCAGTGCAGACGCACCTTCCCAGAAACCATCAAGCCTTTGACTTTGCAAAGATTTTACCCCCTGTCTCTGGAGGCGGCTGCCTCGGACTCTGGGCCCCCCAGGGTTGCCGGAGGCTGGAAGGGGCAGGAGAGCAGGGGGCGAGACACTTATTGAGTGGCCACCAGGAGTGAGTCTGCAGCAGGCCTCTGCTGTGTGTTATTTCTCTCTCACTTCACACAACCACCAGCCAGGGGTCACCACTGTCCCCATCCTGCAGAGAAGGTGAGTCACACATGGGTCACTCCATGACCTGGGATTAAGGGGCAGAGCCAGCCACAAACCCCATGTCTGCTGACCCCAAAGCCCATGCCACTTCCCTCACTAGGGCCACGGCTCCCCGCAGAGTCCTTTCCTCTCTTCCTTTCTCACGTTTGATTTCTTCTGACGCGTGAGGAATTGAACTCAGCTTCTGAGAGACCGATGGCCGGCTGAGGTGAACTGCGCGGAAGCCTGTCCCGCTCTGCTCTCAGCCCTTTTCAGAAAGGGCTCTGGTGCTCAGGCAGTGGCTGCCAGCTCAGCCTTGAGCCTGCGCCTCTGGGGAAGCCCAGGAGCACCCCTCACACCGCCACCCCTAACCTTCCCCTTGGTTTCCAGAGTGGAACTAATTCACCCCAGGGACACACAGCTGGGCAGAAAAACCAGTCCTCCTGCTTTCCAGGTCACTGCGGCTCCCGCTGCAGAGGGCGAGAGCGTGAAGCTGGGCACAGATGGTGCTGGCGGGGAGATGGGGTACAGGGGATTGGGGAGGGGGTGTGGGCTGGACAGTGCCTCCATGCAGGGCTGGGTGGCATGACCACCCAGTGGGCTGCTTCTGGGCCCCAGCATCTGTCAGGGCACCTCTCTGAGCCTCTGCATGGACCGCTGGACTGGAAGCCCCAACAGGGAGGGCACTCAGGCACAGCGTCACCCGAGCTGCCGTGGGGGAGGGGAGGACATCTGAGCCAGGTCAAGAAAGGCTCCGTGGGGACAAGTCTCCCTTGCTCCCCTCTTTCTCTCCCGGGACTCCCTCAGCCTCTCCGGCTCCATCCTCCTGCACTTTCTCTGCTCTGCTTTGCTCTCTCAGGCTCCTACCTTGTCTTTGCTTTCCACTAGCCAGAAGGCTCTTCTCTCCTCGTCTCCCTTCCCTTTTTCCAGTTGTCCTTCCTCTCCCTCCTCCCCTCCCCATTCCCTTCCTTTCTCGCCTTCTCTCTCTGTTTTTACCTAAGCATCTGCCTCTTTCCCAGGCATGGGCACCATGCTTGTGCCCTAATGACATAAAAGCCTGAGGTGGCACCAGTGTGCTTGCTCCCATCTTCTTTATGTCCCTCTACCTCCTGGCTCACACCTAGGTCTGGGGAGCAGACCCCTGCTCGGACCGTCTCGACACTGCTCACCGCCTCGTTAGCCTGAGTCTGTTCAAGTGTTTGCTAAGCCCCTACTAGCCCTTTCCTGGGAAAGCAGGGTGAGGGCAAAGGGGCAGGAAGTGCTCAGTGCCTCGCCATTCCCATCGCCGTGCCTTTGCTGACACCACTTGGGCTCTGCCTCAGGTGACCTCCTCTCCATCTCCAGCTGAGCAGGCTCAGGATGAGGCATAGGATACGGTGTAAAAAGTACTAGGAAAGGAAGCTGTGAATTGTAAGCCCACCTGTGACATCAGTGAGCTTTGTGACCTTGGGCAAGTCACATCTCCTCTCTGGACTTTATTTTGCTTTCCAACGTGAGGGGACCGGACAAGATAACTTCTAGGGACCTGCCTAGCCACCAAATGCTAGCCAGTGGCTGCTTTGCTGAGGTGAAATCCTCTCACTCTGTCTCGTGTCTGAAATCTGACCATGTGGGAGTCATTCCTTTGGCTGTTGAGTGTTTTGCTTGTCTAGGGGAGACCCTTAAAGGCGAGTGTCCTTTGACCAGTGGTGTGCTGGCCAACGGTGAATAACCAGCTCTCCGGGAGAGGGGAAGCCCCGATGGGTAGCGTTTGCAGATTGATTTTCATGACTTAGATACCCCTCTGGAGGTATATCACTGAACGAGGAGTTGGGAAGAGAGGCGCAATGGGCTCTTGGCATGAGCGGCTCCAGCGCACTCAGTGACTTGTGGCCACTAGCGGGGAGCACAGCCTGCAAGCAGGGGCAGAGGCATGGAGTGGGGGAGGTGGGAGGGCTGGGGGTCGGGGGTGAGGGAAGGGAAGGGAGTCTAGGCAGGACAGGAGACCCGGCAGAACTCACCCAAGGTTGAACTTTCTACCCTTGTCTCCTTCCTCGCAAGCTCCTCTTTCCTCAGCAAACATGCTGGGGGTGGGGTGGGGCGGTGGCGGGTGGGGGGGGGGCGTCCATCTTGAAACAAAACATTTCCCTCAGATTCTGCCTCTCCGGAGTCTGGGGAATCTGTAGCAACTTCCCTTCCCTCCAATCGTGCCAGACCACAGCCCCAGAGACTGTCTCTCCAACAAAAAAATCAGGACCCTCTGCTCTGACAGAGGGCTTTCCCCACCCCTGGTTTTGAACGTATTTAAATGAAGTCTTCCAGGGTCTAAAAATTAAATCCTGGTTATACATTTAATGAAATGCCTTTATTAAAAAGAATAAAAATTATTTTACATTTGAATAGAGCTATAAAAATTCAGCTAACCGTATAGCAGCTAATACCATATTTGAAAATAGAAATCGTTCAAGTTATTAGGATTTGTTAATACTGGATAGTGGCTACATAGATATTAGCTATATAATTCTTGATGCTCTTCTGTACATTAGAGATATTTCATAATAAAAAAGAAAATGAAATGACTCAAGAAATCAAGAAGCTTGGCTCTCCTAATTTCAGTCCCAATCCTCCCAGGAATTTCTCTCCCCACCCCTTTAAATCACATGGGTGGGGAAAAAGTAGCCTCAGTTGTCCTGGATCCTCAGATAAAGGGGCGCAGAGGGCACACTGGGTCCCCGTAGGTGGGTAGGGTGGGTCCTACTGGGTAGGTAGGTGGGGAACCCCAAGCGAACCCCTTCTCTCTCTGGGATTTATTGTCCTCATCATCAAGTGGGGAAGGAGTTTCCAGGGCATCCGAGGTCCCTTTAGGTCCTTTGGGGCTGCAGCCACTGTCTCCAAACCTCCTTCCCTGGGCCAGATGAGCCCTGCAGGCTTCTGTGGAAAGTGTTTCCACACTCCAATGTGACCCACCAGCTGGAGGGATCTCTCAAGCCACATCCCTGCCTGTCCGAGCGGGGACAGCCCACATGGTGGGGATGGTGATGCCCACACCTAAGACTCCCAGGTCCCGTCTGTGACTCTGAGGTGGCCCTGTGGGGTCTGGGACAGAGAGGGAGTATATCTGCTCTTCACTGCGCCGTTTGAGGTGGAGTCCAGTGCATGGCAGGTGGATGTTTTGCTGTGTTGGCTCCACCCTTGACCGGCCAACGCCCGCTGAGTTTCCTTGACCCCCCCCACTGTGGTCCCTGGTGCCAAGTGCGTGAGAGCTTGCGGTGCCCCTTCAGCTCTGCCTGCTACAGAGAAACACTTGTAAAGGGGGTCCCCGACCCAGAGGTTGAGATGCAGGCTGCACGGCTGAGAGGGCTCCCAGCCTCCCCCTCGGCTTCTCCGTGACAGCTACAAATAGGCCCTTGAACGTATTTAATAAACCCGAGGAAGGAGTTGTGGCCGCCTCGCCTCTGCTGGGGAAAGTGATGGATGTCTTCAGTGGGGAGAGGAAAGAAAACTTTCTAAATGGGCTCAATTTAGGGAAGGAAAGCGGTCTGGAGGGAGTGTTTTGGATGCCAGCACATATGCGGCAATGTGCAGGGGAGGAGAAGCGTCTTTGCGGCCCCGGCAGGAGCTGGAAATTCCCAGGAGCCTTAGGCTACACTGCCCGTGCTCACCTCAGTGCCCAGGACAAGTGCGCAGAGAAGCAGGCAGGCCCTGGAAAACTCTTCTCCACGCAGGCCTGTAAAGTGAGGGTCGGAGTGGATGGTCGGTGACTGGAACTTTGGGATTCTAAAATCACCCTTTTATTTCCCAAGAGGAGGCTTTGCATCTTGCACCGGGAACCCTGCAAGATGTGGGAGCTGTGGCTGCCAAGTGTGTTTCTCTCGGGAGAGAGGAAGCATGCAAGGCCAGGGGTCAGATAGAACTGGGTGGCCATGAGCACAGCACATGACCATGGGTCCTCAACAGGGCCCAGCTCTGCAGGCTTCCTTGAAGAGCTGTGCCCACAGATAAGGAGCGCTCTTTCGGTAGGAACTGGGGGAACCAGACAGGTGTCTGACCAGCCTCTACCCAGATGTTAGTTTCATAGCCCAAGGGAGCCTCTCTACACCCCCTGCCTAGACAGGCTTGTACATTACATTTCACTCTGCCACCTCCCCACCTGCCTGTGGGTGGGCCTTGCTACTTTTTGGTTTTGGTTTTGTTTTTAATTGAAGCGTCGCTGATTTACAATGTTGTACCAATCTCTGCCATACAGCAAAGTGACTCAGTTATAAACATATAGACGTGCTTTGGGTCTTACTACTTTTCAAGCTGCTTTCCTCACCTGTGGAACGCAAATAACGCCTGTCCAGCTTACCCCGTGGGGCGAGGGGGAAGATCACAGGAGCCGAGGTACATGAGGGCTCTGAGCCTGCTGCAGGGTGATCAACGTAAGTGTCGGCAGGCTCTATGGGAGGACTACCCAAGCATCGTTTCTATGGAGTGGAGACACCACTGGTGCCCTCCCCTGCAGAGAGCAGCATCTGAGTCAGTACTGAGGCTTAGGCTGGGCCACCCAACTCACCTGAAACTGGACAGGCCTAGACTGGGTAGGATCAGTATTTTACAAATGATTCAGCAGCTCTTCTTTGGTGAATGAAAGGCTGCAGAGAAGAATCCTCCACCCTCTGGAAAACTAAAATAAAAGGAAAACTTGCAGAATTCTTTAAGGGATCAGCCTTGAATTTTCCTCCCCAACACCAGCCTCAAAGAGTAGGGATGTGAACCAAAAGACATGGGAATATTTACTGGGGGGGATGGCATGTACTCCCGCGTCACATACACGCAGGGGCTCACAATCAGATATACAGGCAGTCACTTTGGTTTTCTTCAATTATCTGTCATGGTCTGACATCCATGAAATGAGCTCAACCCTTTCAGAAACTGTATTTTCTCAGCTTGTCCCACCTCTTGGGGTCAGATGTTCCCAAAGTTTACAAGCTTCCGTATGAAGTCACACTTTCTCTCTCAATCTTAAACTAGCCCCGTAAAAGCTTCAAAGGGAACTATACGGAAAGAAGCAGATATAAAGAGAACACAAGGTGGATAAATTCAGACTCAGAACTAGGTAACAAGTACACCAGAGGCGAAGTCTGAAATCCCTGCAGGTGGAGGGTTAAAGGTTTTAGTGGAGAGCTTAGTATGGGCGAACCAAAGGAGTTTTGCGTTTCTGGAGAGGAAATTTGGGGAAATGGTCCTGCCTTCTCCTCCTCTCGCTCCTCGAGGGCACCCCAGGGGAGGCAACGTTTCCCAAGCTGCTTGAACACGGGATGGCTTTGGCAACCTGGGCCAGGAAGGGTGTTCCAGACAGAGGGTCGGAGATGGAAGGAGGAGAATGGAATCCAAGAGCAGAATGGGCATCGTCAAGGGGTGTTTCTCAGCCCCTCCACTCTGATGTCCTCATCTTAGCAGCAGCAAGACCTGGGATCATGGCAATCCACTGGCCCATGAAGGAAGCGGGACCCTCAGAACCCACTCTGGGCCACCACAGCCATGGCCCCCAGGTGCTCATTCCCATCCACAGGGACACAACCCTCCGATGTCTCAGAGTTGCTCCTTACCAAACCACCACCTGGCACCATGGTGCTCCTGCTGTCCCAGCAGCTGTCTATGTGGCTTTGCCAACCTGGGGTCCCACCGAGGATCTTGGCAGTGGGGCCAGATTGTTCCCATTCTTGTTCCCTAGACTGTGCCCAGGTGGCCTATGGGGGCAAGGCTTGTGCACAGACCTGGACGGAAGCGCAGATTCTTGCGGGTAGGATCAGAGCTCAGGGAAGACAAAAGGAGGAAGGGAGCTCAGAGCTGGACAGATGGAGATAATAATACTATTCACCTGCTAGGGGTGCTGTGGGGATTAAAGAGAGAATGCACTTACAGGACTTAGCACAGTGGCTAGCTTGTAGTAAGTGCTTAGTGAATGGCTGCCAGTAGCCTCGAGCCCTAGAGGTGTCACCCGGCCTCGGTCATGTGAGCTCAGCTACTTCCTATTTGTTTTCTGCTACTCAGGGCTGTAAGATGTGGGCTTCCTCCTAAGGGGAAGGAAATTCCGTCTCTGGGGAGCATGGAAAAGGAGAAATACAAAACTGAAAATGATATAGTGAGCGCCTCATATGTGCTGGGGCAAAATCCGAGATCCTTTTAGTATATCCTTTTCTCTCACATGTATTATTTTTACCTTTTTTGGTATTATAATTATGAAAAAAATTTCAAATATACATAGAAGTTGAGAGGCCACCCAACGAACGCCCTTATGCCCATCACCCAGTTTTAACAGTTACCAAGATTTTGCCACACTAACTTCATCTTCTACGTTATTGCTCATTTTATGTTTACTTTTGGCTGATTTATTTTAAAGCAAACCCCAGACGTTTTATCATTTCACCCCTAAATATGTCAGCAGTCATTTATACAAAATAGGGACATTTTCTTACCTGACCCTAAGGCCCTTGTCACACCTAACAACAATGACCTGGTGTCATCTGATACCCAATCCAGATTTGAATTCCCCCAACTTTAAATACATTGCTTTCGGAAGTTCCCTGGGGTCCAGTGGTTAGGACTCGGCGCTTTCACTGCCAAGGGCGCGGGTTCGATACCCGGCTTAGGAACTCAGATCCCGCAAGCCACCGCTGCACGGCCAAAGGCTAAAACAAATAAATAAACACATTGCTGTTTATCCTTATCACCTCTTTGTTAAGTCAGGTGCTAAGTCTCATTGAACCATACCAGTCGGAGAGGTTAAGTAGCCTGCCAGGGCCCCAGCCACCAGCAATTGGCCAAGCCCTGCTAGGGGGGCCATGCCCACGTACTGGACCTGGGTCGCTCTGGCTGGCACCACGGACCCTACCTGATAGCTGGTTTAAGGCCCAGAGTCTGCTTAGCGAACAGCACTGTGACGTCCAGAGCACCGTAAGACTCAGATGCGGCAGGACCCCAAGTCATGGTTTCTGCCCTCTAGGAGCTTATGATCCAGGGGGCTTGGGGGTGGGGTTTGCAAACCAGAAGCAGCTCAAGCGCAATGACAAGGGCTAAGTGGGAGGTGGGAAGGAACACAGTAGGAGTTCAGAGGAGGGACTGGTGGAGTGGGGAAAGCTGCTGGGGAGAGAGCGGCAGGCCGGTGTGGCAGGAGAGCACGGGCTTGGTGGCCAAAGACATGGGTTGGAATCCTAGCTCTACCACTTTACCAGCTCTGCGACGTTAGGCTCCGAAGCCTCAGGCTACCTCGTTGGTAAAATGGACTCAATAATAGCTCTCCACGGCACACGAAGGGCCGAGCTGTGAACGATAAGCAGCAATTGCTCGTTTCCTTCTCCTGTAGTTCCGTGAGAGTGGCAGGCCCTGCAGTGAGGCATAGGGCAGGAATTAGCCCTTGGTGACATTGCTCCCAGCCTCAGCCTCTTCCCTCTCTCCAAGTCTCCCCCTTCTGAGGACCCTCCCATCCGGGAGTTTAAGGAGGTTCTGCTCTGACACTCTGGAGCTAATGCTGACCGGACCCCCTCCATCTCTTCCTAGACAATTAAAAAGCCTCCACATGAGTCCCCATTGGCCGGGTCACATGGGATGGCTGCTACAGTCACAGGCAGCTGTGTGCGGATGCAGAGTGGGTGTCTGTGGGGGGGCTGGGTGTCTGCGTGTGTGAGACACCAGGGAGGTCATTATAGCCTCATCTTGGTTGTAGACAACTAACCGTAACAGGCATTCTCGCACTAATGCGCTCGCAGAGAATGCCGAAATTAGTCCTGAAAGATAAAGAGCTGAGGCCGAGGTTGCCTGCTCCCCAGCAGCCCTGAGCCTTCGGAGCGATCAGCCTCCATTGTTAGGGGTGGGGAGAAGGTGACATTTAGCCATCTGTGTCACACATGATCTCTATCTGGGACCCTTGGGTCAACTAGCTCCCGGTCCTGGCATCCGATCAAACCCAAATTACTTGGCAGGATGGCAGGGGAACTGAGATGTGGCCTCTCCCCGACTGGAAACACACCATCTCATCTTGCCAGTTGGAGTGGTTCTAACCTGATTAGCTGCACAATGTAATGTGTGTATTCCCCTCTCTCTATGAAAAAAAGTAGGGGTAGAGTAAATAAGCTTTTGCTAAGAGTATGGCTATGTGCCTGGGTTTTGTATCGTTTTGGTTGAAGCCAGAGCACATCTGTGTTCGTGCACACACATGTGCGCACACACACACACACACGCACACACACACACAGCAGGAAACAAATCTCATCTCAGTTCTGTTACGTGACACATCTCAGTGAGTGCAGCTCTGGCCCCGCACTGTGCTGGGGGAAGTTGAGGATGGAGAAGAAACTGAAACAGACACAAAGGGGGAAGCAGGAGCGTGCCTGGCCTGTTTTCAGAGGCCAGAGGTGGGTTGCGGGTAGACGTGGGCAAGAGGTGCGTGTGAGAGAAAATAGGGGTTTGGGGGTTGGGGCCATGGTGTGGGGATGAGAAGTGATCAGATTTAAGACGTATTTTGTTTCTTTTTTTAAAATTAGGGTATAGTTGCTTTATCAAGATGTATTTTGAAGATAGAACGAGGAAGATTTTCTGATGGGTTAGATGGGCCAAGGATGATGCCCAAGTTTTTTTTGGCTTGAGCAGCTGGAAAGCATATGACTGGACCAGAACCCAGAAGCTGGCTTTGAGTCCTGACCAGGGCACTTGCCCTATAGGATTTAGAGCATGTCATTCATATAAACTCAAGCCCGTCTGTAAAGTGAGAGCAGCAATGCCTCCCCTACTTCCTTCCCACGATTTTCCTAAGGACTAAACAAGATCTTGGATGTCAGGATTCTCTGCCAGCATGGTGTTAGGATGACAATGCCAGCAAGGTGCTCAGCAGTTGAATGGGCTGCCTGGGCAGGGAAGGAGCTCTTTGTCCTATGGGCTTTACACGTGTGTGGGATGGGGAGTGAGGAAGAAATTAGGAAAGAGAGAACCACTGCCGCAGCCCAAGCACTGGCAACTGAGCCGTGGTTATGCTGCACGTTTGAGAACGGTGGCAGCAGAATGAGATGCGGCTGCCACTTCTGAGGCTTCCCGAGCAGCCCCGTGCACTGGAGTACCATCCCCCACCCCTCCCACCCAACTTAGAGCACCTGCCTCTTCTGCTCACCTCTCCGCGGGAGAACATTCCTGGGTAGCTGAAAAGCCCCTTCTAGGGTGACAAGACAGAAACGGAAAGGCCAGGTGTCAAAGGGAGGATGGGTAGCAGAGCCCCCCGAAAAGAGGACAGGAGGCACGTGGGGCAGTGGAAAGGGCATGGTAGTGGAGGCTGCGGTTTCTGGGGCTCTGCAGCCGCGGCCAGTCCTCCCACACTGGACAGCAGCCGCACCCAGCCAGCAGCTCCTGAGCCGTCTCTGCTTCCCCTGGCAGGCCTGCAGCAGAATCTGGGGGG
Source organism: Grampus griseus (assembly GCF_964374135.1). NCBI lineage: Eukaryota > Metazoa > Chordata > Mammalia > Artiodactyla > Delphinidae > Grampus > Grampus griseus. The sequence continues at coordinate 15,535,611 of NC_139002.1, forward strand.
GCGGGGAGCAAGCGTGTGGGTCTGCACCCCACTTTCCGCTCCCCTTTGGATTCCTTCACCATCCGTCCCCCTTCCAGAGCCTTCCTCCAAACCCCTCAGCCCCAAGAGCAGGGTAAGAAAGACTTTTAGACCTGTTTTCATCCAACCCCCCAGCCAACATAGGCAGCCCTTCTCCCGGCTCATCCCGTTCGTTCGGTGGGGATACTTGTGATGTCAGGGGTCTCACCACTTTGCAAGCAGCCTAGTTAATTGCCTCAGGGCTCTGATTGTTAAAACATGCCAGCCACACCCGCTGGGACAACTATACTTGAAAGGACAGGTAATAACACGAGTCGAGGACGTGGAGGAATCAGAACCCTCACACACGGCCGGTGGGACTAGAAAATAGTGCAGCCACTTTGGGAAACAGTCTGACCTTTCCTCAAATGCTTAAACATGGAAGTACCATACGCCCAGCGATTCTGCTCCTAGGTATCTACCAAGAGAAATGGAAACAAACATGCAGACAAAAAGGTGTGCACAGATGTTCATAGCAGCATTGTTCATAAGAGCAGAAAGACGGGAGCAACCCGAATGTCCATTAGCAAATCAGAGGAATGGTAAATAAGGCGGAACGTCCATGCAAATGGGATATTATCTGGCTGTAAAAAGGAGTGAGCTATGGATTCATGCTATAGCATAGACGAACCTTGCAAACATTATACTAAGCCAGTCAAAACAGACCACGCATTATATGATTTCATTTATATAGAATACCCAGAACAGGCAAATCTATAGAAATAGAAAGTAGATTAGTGCTGGGGGACAGAGAGTTTTGCCCAGGACTAAGGGGTTTCCCCAGGATGTGGGACTTTCAGTACTAAAGCTGGGATAGACCTGGGCAAACTGGATGGTGAGTCATTCCACGCAGAACCAAATCTGCCTTCCGCAAATGTGCACTGATTGAGTTGGGGTCTCCCCCTGGAGTCACCCAGAATACGTCCAGTCCCTACCTTGCCCCATGACAGCTCGACTTGAAGAGAGCCCTAGGAAGAGGCCCAAACCACCTCTGCTGAGCTAATATCCTCTGCCCCTTGGCCATGTCTCAGTTGGGGTCCCCTCACCATTTGGGGTGGTCTCTGCAGAATGGGCTCTGCCATGTAGGTGGCTGTTTAACAGAGGGGGCTGGAGCAGTACCCACCACCCCAGCTGGTTTACCCGTGTGCAGGGGAGCAGAGCCGACATCCTTTCTGTCTGGAGACTATTTCCCTATGAATGCAACCCCCTTGCATTGCCTTTGGGGTTGGGGGGGCCATATATTAACGTGTGGTCCTGGTAAGGTCCCTACGTGCTTTACGTGTGAAATTGTCGCTTCCGTTGCCACTTTTCCCTACTTATTTTTATCTGCTTGTATCTCATTTTCTCCCATTTCTCTCATGTATCTATTTTTTGAGCATCTATTATGGACAGTGACGTGGGGGACATCACAGTACCCAAGGCCTGGTCCCTGCTCCTATGGAGCTCACAGCCTCCAAGGAGATTTCCAGACCCTTACACAGACATTTCAGATGCTCTGAGAGAAACTCTGGAACTGCAGTGACCCAGAAACCGAGGTGCACAGGTGGCAGGCCTCCACCCGAGACAGGGAAGTCTCCTCCGAGGAAGCGACTTCCAAACCCAGAGTTGATGGGTGAGCAGGGGTTACCCAGGCAAAGTGCTAGGGCTATGGGAGTGGAAAGTGGGTTCCCAGCCAGGGAACATCACGAGCAAAGGCCAGGAAGCAAGAGAAAGCGTGACCTGCCCGCTGTGACAGTTAATTGGAGAGACCAGCCTGGACTGACGTGCTCATGAAGCAGGGTGTGTTTTATCAGGATCTCCTGGAAGTGGTTCCTCCATATTGTCCACAAATAAAGTAATAATAGGCAATGGTGCTAGCTTCGCTTTATGTACTCACCGCTACTTAAGCGCTGTACCAATTTCTTTCCACATGTAAGTTCTAATCCTTTCAACAACCCTACAACGCAGATGTACAAGTCACATTTTACAAATTAGGAAACTGAAGCTAAAATAAATCAAGGAATTGCAGAACTAGGAAGTGGGGACCGTGGGTTTTAAGCCCAGGACCACCCCATCTTCTAAAGCAGGTTTCTTGCCAGCAGTGCTTTGAATAGGAAGCTTTGGGGGTTTCAACAAGTTTTGGGGAGATATGGCTTCCTACTCTCCCCCTCAGGGAGTGAGGGAAGCATGGAACTCCCATCGTGGCCCACCCAGGATGGAGCCCGCTGGAAGCCATTTCCTTGGCTGGGAGGGGAGGGGCAGGTGTAGAGATAATTTCTGAGGAAAATACGTCTGGTTAGTGTGTTCCTACATGCTGAGTTACTGGGTCTCAGGTGCTGGTTTTTGCTAATCCCAATACATTGGGAATTGTTTAACAGGATTTTTCCTTTTAATTAAAATATGGTAATGAAACTTACTGCTTCACTCTTAAAAAGGAATGCCTATTCCCCAGATGTCTGGCCAGGAGAAGTATGGGTATAATTTTATTCACTGTAGCCATAATGCCGATGAAGGGCTCAGCTTTTCCTCAGACACAGTGTCTCAACATCAGCACATTAACCCTTTTCTGACCCCGCTCACCTGCCAGGACACGGTCCCTGGCTTCAGGGAGCAGGGCAGGTGGTCTGCACACCGGTTGTGATTTGGACGTGGTCAGAAGAGAAATTACCAAAACCCCTGCGTCGGAATACAGTTTGGTTGGGCCACTCTTTGGAAGGGGTAGGGATGAAAGGAAGGGAGCCCAGAGAATGAGGTCAACCCTTGGACCAGTCGTTTAAATGATCTGGGCCTCCACTACCTCCCCTGTTCCCCAGCAGTAGGTTTCCATGATTTTAACGCAGTTTTGGCTAAAGCGACATTTCCCAGCCAGCATCATGACTTTGCTACATCATCGCCTCCTCTTCTGCATGTCGTAAAGGATGGATTCTTCTTTTTCCCATTCCTTCTCTTTTCGCATGTACTCTGCTCTTCTTTTCTCCTCCCGCACCTCGATCCAACTCCTTTGCCCCTTCTCTTCCTCCCCTTCTTCTTGGTGACCCCTCTGTCGTCCCTTTTCCTCTTTTCCTTCCCTTCTCCCCTCTCCCAGACACAAATGATTCCGAGGCTCATCCCTGTTCCTTCCTCTGAGCCCCGGGGGCACCCTGGCAAAGGGAAATTGACAGATGAGTCACAGAATTTTTTTTTAAAGCTGTTGGGAAGTTCTGCATTTAAAGCCATAAAACCCAACCACTGGCACCAGTTCCCTCGTATACCCCTGATTCTGGCGCTGTAGAAGACAACCCACAGCTTACTGAATTCCTGACCAGCCAGGGATGAAATGGTGAAACCGAATTTTCCCGGAAAGAATGGGCAGACAGAGCTGGGCTCGCTCTCCGTATCCCCGCACCCTTCCTCCCCCTCTCCTCCTCCCCTTTCCGTGCACCAAACTGAATGTGATTGTTTGCTGCGGCGGAACATCAAAGAGCAGAAGAATTGCTTAAGAGGAAAATATTGGGGTTATGCATTTGAGAGCAGCCTGAGCTTCAAGTAACCTCAGGGACTGCACATCCATCTTTCATCAGCCCCCATAAGGTGATGTGCTCCCTGTTGAGCAGCCTGTCGGGGGCTTGGTGGGTGGCAGGCATGGCCGTGCCAAGGGAGGAGAGGGTTTATGGCTTGGGCGCACTGCTCCCTGTGCCTAGCCACAGCGCAGGCAAAATCCCATCTCAAGGCCCATTTCTAGCCAGAGGCCTTGGCCCCTTAGAGGCGGCGTCCCACGTCGGCTCCCTCTGGCACCGAGGAAGGAGAGCCCAGCTCCTGTGACCAGCCAGGCTCGGGATCCACCAAACTCTAATCTGTGACAAAGGTCAGCCTTGAAGGGCAGGTGCGGCCACCCTGCAGGGGGCCCAGGTGTGGGTGGGCATGGAGGGGATGGGAGGGGCTGGCGAGAGGGAGGAGGATTTGCAAGTGGATGTGGCCTCGGGGCCCAGCTGATCAGCTCCTGCCACCAGAGCATTAAGGAGAAATCACTAATGCAAATTCCAGGCAGCACAGACCCCAGGCTGCCTCTGAGGCCCTGGGCAACTTAGATGAAACCCGCAGGCCCGCAGCATCTTATATTGTTGTTACCTTTTCCTGACCTTCTAAAGCCTCCTATAGGAGCTGCAAGGGGCCTTAAAGATGGCCTGTTCTACCAAGCCAGGCAGAAGGGGAGTGCCGCTGCAGTCTGATGCCACAGTATGGAAGCGGAGGCTGGGAAGGATGTAGTGATACACCAGTGTCACACAGTTAGTGACAGTCTGGCCCGGGACCGGTCTGCCTGATTCCCGCTGGCTCTCTTTCTGCTCTGTATGGGACAGCCTTTGAGACATCCAAGGTTCCAGCCCACATGAAACACAACCCCATCCCTGTTCCCCCACACCTCCAGGAAGCCTTCTAAGAAAGCGGAATCACCTCTTTTTCTGTCACTTGCTGCTCTATTACAGCCCCTATCCCAATCTGCCCCATATCAGGTTCCCTGCTGGACTGTGATTTCCCCAAGGCAAGGGTCAAACTTTACTCATCTTTGCATCCCTCACAATCCCCAGCACAACGCATGGCACATGATAGACTATTAACATACATTTGGTGAACTTGAATTTGAACCTGCCCCATCGTTTCCCTGCCTTGATCATGGTACCACTCGGAACACAGGGTCATGGCCAATGCCAACCCATGCCAAAGCATCTGACCCTTCCTGCTATCACAGAGCCCCACTTAGCAAGTGACAGTCTGGAGGACGAGAAAGGTCAATGCCATTAATCAGCCAGGTAGGTGGCTCTGTACCTTCTCCTTGCCCTCCAGGAGGACAGGCTTCCGTTTGCCGTGTTGAATTTTGAAGAGACAAGTGTCTCCCCCCACCCTTCAATCCCGAGGAGGGATTTGCAGTTTCATTATTTTTGAAAACAAGTTTGTGTAAAATTTGATTTGAGAAAACATTCTTCTCCCACGCGCTGAAGGATTGAGGGTCTGTAATCCCTCTCAAATCGCTCAGACGAGGTTGGTATTGCAATGTCGGCATCAGAGCTAACAAAGGGGGATTAGCAAGGAAAATTCTATGTGAAAACCTGCCATGCGCTGAAGGCTTTCAGCGTAAAGCAGATAAGATAGGTACAGCCAAGCCATTTTTAACCCAGTTTTTAGAGCACTCAGAGCCCTCCTTCTGCGCTGACAGGCAGCAAGGGCTGGATTCAGTTGCATCTGTCTCCTCCCTACCCCTCGGGCCTTCTCAGCTGGGAGACGTGTCTTTATGGGGAGGACAAGGGTCTCCTTCTCTGAAGGGTGGCTGGAGCCGGGCTGGCCAAGGTGTCTCCTGCCCAACCTCTCAGCCAGCGGATGCATGGGTTCCCACAGGCCACGGGGAGACGCTTACTGTCCCCAGGAGTCCACCCTTCTCGGTACAGTTGTCAGCCCAAACTCCAGATGATAAAGAGAGCTTGCTTTGTGTTGTCTTTCCTGATCAGGAGGCTGAAGGCCAAGGTGGTACTGTCCCAGGCGTGGTAAGATACTTAGCACCCACCTGGACCAGCCCGCTCCCGAGAGGCTGCGGAGCCTCCTGGTAGGAAGTCTGGCTTTGAAGTGACCACTTACTATTTGTGTAAACATAAACGAGTTAATTCCTGTAAGCCTCAGCTTGCTTTTCCTTAGTAGACAGTGTCCACCTCTAGCTTTGCTGGGAGAATTAAATGAGATAATACACGTAGAGCCCTTTCCATGGTGCCTGGCACATAATAAACGCTTAATAAATGGGTAGTGAGAGTTATTCTGAGTGAATTAGTACAGCTCTTACATATGGAGAAATCAATGGGTGAGAGACTCATGTGAGCCTGAATTTTCTGAATAGGGAAAATTCTTGGGCTCATTCCCGTGAACAAAATCCAACTGCAGACCAAATATTGGGGCTGTGTCATAAAACTCAGTGCAAGTCTTGGCCACCCCCTAGAGTGACTTTACAGGCACTTGTCTTTTGACCAGATTGTCTGGTGGCATCTCAGCTCCCAGAACCAATCCCTTCGATGGCCTGCTCCCTCCTAGGATGAGGGGGTTCAGGATGGTAAGGGGATGGAAAGGTTTAGACGAGAAGGCTTTGAGGAAATACAGTGCCTACCTTCAGCTGCCTAAAGGCCCAGGAGGAAGCAGAACTAGTGCCAAGGGATGGGGTTTGGAGAGACCTGACTGTTTACTATAACCTGACAGCTCCAGTGGCCTGAGAACGCAGTGGCCGCGCTGGAACGTTGGTGAGCTTCCCAACCCTTCCCCCAGCATGTGGATAGCCTCTGATAACCCGGCCGTAGAAGACATTACTTTATGGGCTGGAGGCTACAGCTAGTTTACGGCTAGTGTCCCTCCAGCAGTCCATGGGGCGCCGAGACTATCCCCTCTCTGGGCTACGACATTCTCATCAGCAAGTGAGAGGCTTTGCTGCCCCTCCGGCCTGGGATAAGCCTGTGACTCAGCCAGCCTCTCCCGTCTGTAGACCTTCTCCCCTCTGCTTAGGGGGCTTCTCCCCGGTGACAGGGACCAGGTCGCTGTCCTCTGTCACCCCAGAGGTTAGCTCAGGGCCTGGCCCAGGGAAAAGGCTCCAAAGTGGAGGTAGTTGGATGGTTAGATGGGCAGATGGTTGGCTTAAGGAGTAATGGACACCCGAACGCACACACTCACACACACATACCTGTACACATACACGCACACACATGCGCACCCATACATGCATACGTGTCCACACAGCTGCACACAGACACACATGCATACACACACAGAAGCTCACTGAAATGGCTGCCTCCCCTGACGTCCAAAATTCTAATGTATTCTTTCCTGATAAGCATTGTCCTCTCCCTTTGGGCTTCTTTCAACATGCAAATGTCCCCAGAGAGACTGCCCTTTAGGGTGAACTGAACGCCTTTCTCTGGTCTCTGAGAGTCCTGGGATCCAGTGCAGGGAAGACTCTGAAATGATTGCTCGGGGCTAGTGAACACTGGCGGGGGCCACGGCTCCAGGGGTCTCCTCCCAGGCTTCCTAGGGAGCATGGGGTGTAGAAACAGGTGAGGCCCTGCTTCCAGAAGCCCTGGTGGAGCTCCCCCCTTCCCACCCGCCGTCCCGCAGGGCAGGTGTCTGAGGAGAGGCTCTCTAATGAGCCCCATCTTCTCCGCTGAGCAGAGATAAAATGGGGCAGCAGTAGGGGGCCTGGGAACCCAGATTTGGGGCTTCTCCTGGGTTGACTTCTGGCCAGAGGGCACTGAGGTAGGCAGGGTTGTCTTTCCAAAGGCCCCTTGGTCTTTCCTGAGGGCCCTTTCTTCCCTTTCACCACCCCCCTTGCCCCACCTCTGACACCAGTGATCTCCTGCCTATGAAATAGTAACAGCTCTCATTTGCTGAGCACCTGTGCTGTGCCAGCCACCCTTCTGAGCACGTTATGTGCCCTATTTCATTTACTCTTCTCAACCCTTGGACCTCAGTGCTCTTTTCCCAGTTTTATAGATGAAGAAACTAAGGCCCAGAGCGGTCACATGACCTGCCCAAGGTCATACATCTAGGAAGTGGGTCAAAGCTGGAACTTGAACCAGGCACCCTTCGTCCACCTGTGCTCTTGGTCATACCCTAAAATGGTCAAATAGGGACGCTCTCTAGGACAAACTCATTCTCTCTGCTAGGGTATAGACTCTGGAGTCCAGATGCCTGTTTTCAGACCCTAACCCCACCCTCTGCCCTCTGTCTAATCTTAGGCAGTGTATTCCGCTCCTCTATGCCTCAGTCTCTGCGTCTCTAAGGAGGGGGCAACACCAGTTCTTACTTCTCGGGGCTGCTGTGAGCCTCGGTGCAGCGCGGCCCTCAGCTCCTGCCAGGCCCCTTTGAGCGCACGGCCAGCACGCATTAGAAGCGGTGGAGACACAGCCCGGACTTCCCTTTGCCCTCAGGGGGAGGCCGCTTGGCAGGGTGGGGTGTGTGCCTCCTGCCCCTCAGACCCCGACACCCCTACCGGCTCCGGGAGCCCAGGAGCTGGCGCCTTGGCCTGGAACGGCAGGAGTCGCTTGGAGTGGAGATCCGCGCGGCTCCAAGGCCTCTGAGCTGAGCAGATGTGTGTTCTGTTTGTTAGGCCGATTAGCAGTGGGCATATTAAGTGCATTCACTGACCCGTCCACAGGCCATGTGGCCGGGCCCCCTTTGGCCTGTCTTGCTTCTCTTTCTCTCCTTCCAGCAAGTTAGGGAACTGTGAGAAGAAGGGGGAAGGGGCTCCGGGGTGGGAGGCATCATCCCTGTGCCCTACAGCAGTGCCGTGCGGGGCAGGGGCGCTCTGGCCACCGCCCCACAGAACCTCCACCGTCTGCAGCCACTGTCGCTCTGCCTCAGTGTGCTGTCTCTCAGGCCCTGTGAGGCCGCATTGGGCTCTCCTCTCTTTTTACGTCTCTTTCTGGCTTCCCTCCCCTCCCCCAGTTTCTGAGCCTTCTCTGAGCCTCACCGACTGTCTCTCTGTCTCTCCCACTGTCTGTGTCTGTCACTTGCCATTTCCCTTGCTCTCTCTGCCTGTCTGACTAGTAGTTTCTCATCAGCCTTGCCCAGTCCATCCAGGCCCCTCCGGCTGCTTCCTCCTGGGAGGAGAGAGCACTGTCCTCTGTCCCCAGGGCTCCCCGGGGGCTGTCCCAGATCCCAGAGCAAGCCTCCCGCTGTCACGTGACCCTGAGGCCACCTGCACTCCCATCCCGGGGCTCAGCCTGGCAGCCATCAGCTCTGCAGGTCCCTGGCGCGGGGAGGAGCAACCTTGGAGCTTCCTGGCCCGGTCAGCCCAGCAGCCATGCAGGCCTCTTAGAGGGGGTCCAGAGGGATAGCTGGGGGCGCTGGGCTCTCGGCACCAGGGAAGCTGCCTGGTCACCGGCACTTGCCTATCAGCACTGCTGAGCCTCCAAACCAGACCTCACACCCCAGGGGTGCCCAGCACAGCCATACTACCCCTCCAGACCGTGACATGTATCAGTGAAAACCCCCAGACCGCCTCTCTGTGGAGCAGATTTACACTTGAAGTAGAGCTGATTCTTCTTCATCTTTTTTTTTTCTTTAATCCCTAGATCCGTTGGGTTTGGGGGTTTTTGGTTTTCTGTTTTTTAAGCCTCATTAATACTGATCAATCTGCCATTTCTAATTTCTATCTGAGTTTGGGAAATTCATGTTCCATGTGGGTTAGCCATGCTCGGGGCCAGGCTGGGACCACACGTGGAGGGACTTGGAGTGATGGAACGGGAGCAGGTATTATGCGACAGCCACATGGGCACATCAGACCAAAGGGAAAGCAGCGGCAGAAGCACCGTCTGGGAAGCTAGGGTGGTGACCTAGGTGTGGAGAAGACAGGCCTGAACTTGGAAAGTGGGAGAAAATGTAGACGGGTGGACGGGCGAGGCTCTGGGGAGGCGTGCATTGTGGGGAGGCCAGGTGTGCAGGCTGGGAGAACCCCTGCAGGGAGGTGGCCAGGGGGACGCCAAGCTGGGCAGGCAGTCAAGTCCCATCTGGGAGCAGCAGCAGGTCTGGAACCCAGCCTAGGACCAAGACAAGTGGAGTAAATGGTCAAGGGAAGGAAAAAGTGAGTGGGAGAGGGTCCATGCAGGGCACAGGTGGAGTCTCATGTCAGGAGCCTAGCTGTCCTTCAAGGAATGTGGCCTGGCTGCTGGCGTACCTGCCCACGTGAGGAGCCACTCTGGGCCCACTGAGGTGGACTTAAATAGAACTTGGCAGCAGGTCAGCTATCGAGGGCAAGAGAGGAAAAGTCAAAGCAAGCCAGAATAATAAAAGCTGACACGGATTGAGGGCTTACTACGTGAAGGAGGCATTGGCATCATCATCCCCATTTTACAGATGAGGAAAATAAGGCCCGAGATGGTCAGTATCTTGCTCAAGTCTATGCTTCTGGGAAGTAGGGGCTGGAATGTGAGCCCAGGCAGACTGGCGTCAGAGTCCAAGCTCTCAATCAAGACAGCTAAGTTAGTCCAAGGTCTGAAAACCATGAAAAACAATAAAAAGTTTATGCTAATGAACTCCAAAGCTCAGGCTGCAGGCCTTGCATGATCTGGCCCCTCTCTCTGTCATCCTGGCTCACTCTGGTCCAGACACACTGGCCCCGGCCTCAGGGCCCTTGCACGTGCTAGTTTTCCATCAGGAACACCTTGCTCCCAGCTATCCACGTGGCTCACTCCATCCTGCCTTCCGGTGTGTGCCCCAGCATCACCTTATGACAGAGGCCTTCCCTGACCCTTGTGTGAAATAGCAGCCCCCGTATCATTCTCCTTCCCTCTTTATCCCCCTTTATTTCTCTTCATAGCACTTATCAACCACTTGACCTACAGTGCCAACTTCCTTACGTGTCGATTGTCTCCTTGTTGATTGTCTCTGTTACATTAGAATGTAAGCTTCATGAGGGCAAGAATTTTTTCCTCTATTTTGTTTACTGCCACGTCCCCACAACCTAGAACAGTGCCTGACATATAATAGGCACACAATAAAGCTTTTTAAAAATAGTGGTAAAATACACGTAACCTAAAGTGCGCCTTTTTAACCAAAGCGTACAGTTCAGTGGCGTTAAGTACACCCACCTTGTTGTACAGCCATCACGTCACCATCATCCACCTCCAGAACTTTTTCATCGTCCCAAACTGAGACTCTGCACCCATTATACAGCAGCTCCCCATTCCCCCCTCCCTCCAGCTCCTGGCAACCACCATCCTACTTCCTGTCTGTATGAATTTCACTACTCTAGGGATCTCATATAAGTGGAATCATATAATAGTCATCCTTTTGTGTCTGGCTTATTTCACTTAGCATAATGTCTTCAAGGTTCATCTTTGTTGTAGCATATGGTCAGAAGTTATTTTTCCTTTTTAAGGCTGCATAATATTCCATTGTATTTATATACCATATTCTGTTTATCCGAGTGTCAGTGGACACTTGGGTTGCTTCTACCTTTTGGCTGTTGTGAATAATGCCGCTACGAACGTGAGTGTACACGTATCTGATGAGTCAATAAGGACTTTTTTGAGTGAATGCGTGAATGAATGAAGTCTGGAGGAGGAGCTGTGAGGGAGAGATAGCAGGAGAGATGTGTTTGAGGGACAGGCTGAAGCCCAGGGCAGAGGCTGGGGCTGGACCCAGGTTGAGGGGCTGACAGTGCCATGGTGATCGTTGAAGCCTTGGGAGGGCAAGATCCAGGAGGGTGAGCGTGTGCTGAGATGGGGAGGTTGTCCTGCTCTAAAACCGGTGGTTCTAACTGTACCAGGAAGCTGGGCAGGGAAGGCAGGGCCGCCAAGGACTGATGCTTCCTCCTCAACTCAGAGGATACGGGGAACATCTGCCCTCCCACCCTGGGAAGGGGCCATGAGCAGAGGCTGGCCCTGTGGGTTTTGCAGGGAGTACGTGGAAGGATTCATGCCATCCTGTACTCAGTTGCATAAGCCGGTGTTGTGGCAGGAATATCCCTGGACAAGGGGAAGAAGACGTGACGCTAGTTCTGTCTGTACGTCCACCCAGCTGTGTCACCCTGGACGCCTCCATCTCTCATCTTTAGAATTGGAATTATGACATAGGGATGTCTCCCTCACAGGGATATTGTAAGGTTCAACTGCAGTATGGGATGGACAGGCTTTGTAAAACATAAATCCCTTTAAAATATCAGGATAATGATTGAGAAATCCCGGGTGCCCAGGCCCACGATGGTCTCTGTGAGGAATCTGGGGCAATGGAGCGTGCAGAGGGGCCTATGGTCCCCTCGGGGAATAAGAGTGGTCTTGCCCGGAGCTGGAGGAGTTTGGAAAATGAAGCACTCATGAGGTCTGAGAGGGATACAAGGGGCCTAATGCCTGATAGAATGTCAACCATGGGCCCAGGGGAGCAAGAGAAAATGCATGGGCTCCGTGCCGGATGCCTGTCCAACTTGACCACACCCCCAGGTGTGTGATCTTGGACAAGGCGCTTAACTTCTTTGAGCCTCAGCTCCGAAATAAGGATGTGGAAACCTCCTTCGAAAATTTAATGTATGCAGCGTGCCTGGTGCAGAAGTTGCCCACGTTCCCTACTGGGCGCTGCACGGATACGCTCATGCAAAGACTTATATCGAGCTGAAAGCTGAGTTAAGCCACGGTCCTGGACGGGGTTTACATAGAAAGGGGTACCTGGGAATCCAGGCGGTAGGGAACATGAGCCCTGCGGCTCAGAGGCGGGAGTGCGTGTGGTGATGGCGGCCTGGCTGGCTTTACCAGATGCTCCCCCATGAAGGACATGAGACAGGCCTTCAATCAAAGCTTTGAAGATCGACACCAGCCCATGTGCCCAAGGCCTCAGGGAAACTGGGCTGATCTAAGGAAAATCATCTTCAGATGGTGGCAAGGAAAGAGCTTTTGCATGAGAACAATGTTTAAGGGGGAGAGGAGGGCTGGGGAGCTCCTGGACCCTCTGGGAACCTCTTGGTGGAGCAGGGGCTGCGGAGGAAAACTTCCCCTGCCATCTCAGCTTCTGGTGGGGCAGGATGACAGGATAAGCCCTGTCATATCCGCCCAGGAAGAAAAGGAATAAATTATGTTTCTCTTATAATATGTGGTCACCTAAAAAAAAAAAAGAATTAGAAAATTAATTGTCTGCTGTAATTAGTGTAATGGCCTACACCATTAGAGGTTATTTACCACAGAAATAAAACTTCCCACCATAAATGTCAGCTCGTCTTCCTACGTGTAAAGTCTCGCGGGAGCCGCTGCCGACAGGCCTGGCTGACTTCTTTTGCAGGTTTCTTTTCCCCCCTCTCTCTTTCTTCCTAGGGAATTAGGGCGCTGCTCGTGGGCAGGTAACAAACACCATGGAGTATATTATGAGATTTGCCCTACTGTATGCCTTCTCCTTGTTGCCAGGCCCTCGGGGCCCTGCCCCAGGTGGGCAAGGTGTGGCGGACAGTCCTTGGGGACAGCAGGCCAGGGGAGCTGGGTCCTGCCAGGCCTGAGGGGTGCAGGTGTGGGCCCTGGCAACAGAGGGGCATTGGGTGCCTGGAAAAAGGATGACAACATAAGTGCCCCCTGTGTAGAGGGGGTTTCTTGTATAGAGTTAGAGTCTGCCACACCCTTGTACATGCTCTACCTCATCTGGTCCTCACTGCAGTGGGGCGAGCAGCTGGATGACCCACTTTATGGATAAGGAAAGCTGAGGCTCGAGAGGACACAGGATGGCCCCGTGAATAAATGAAATCGCCTCGGCCTCTTTAAGTACCTGATGATGGCCCGTCCATCAGTCTAACCTCACCTCACTATCAAATCAAGAAACCTTGATCTAGAGGAGAGGGGTAAGCACCTTGGGTTAAGAGGAGAGGGGTACCCCCAGTAGACAACCAGGCAGCAGCCTGGATGCCCAGATTCACCACTCAGTGTCCTATCTGTTCAAGAAAGGGCAGCCCTCGCTGGCAAGCCCTTTGCTGTGTGTAGCATCCACAGGGGACTGGGGCCACGCGGGCTGGGCACAGGGCAGATGGTTATTTGGTCTGAGTCTTTGTCTAGGTCTGATGCCAGAAGAGGGGATGGTCCCAGCAGGAGCGGGCTTTGTGGAACGCCACCCACGGGGCATTTTTACCCCCTGACCTGAAGCTGGTATGGAGGTCTCCAGCCTCCCTTGAACCCAGGGCTTAGCTCCAGATCATGGGGCAGAGTGGCAGCTGTGGAAAACCCCGCTGCCCACGTACTGGGCGCACAGTGCCCGTGGAGCCTACCTGGGGGTAGTTGCTTCCTGTGCCGGCATCGTGGCTGAGCCCGCAACGTGGGACCAGCATTGCTGTAATGGTTTTAGGGGAAGAAGGGCCTCAGAAGCTGCTGCAGCCCAGGGTTGAATAGTGTTTCTCAAGGGGACACCGATGCCACTTGGGGCTGGACTATTCTTCCTTGGGCAGCACGGCCCACACATTACAGGATATTTAGTGTCCCTGGACCCCGCTCACTAATGCCAGCAGCACCTATAGGCATTGTTAACAATCAAAAAACGCCCCGACATACTTCCACACGGCGTGTAGGGGGCAGCGTGATGTCTGATACAAAAATCCACCACAGACACCTATAGGATGCGCCTTCAAGGCCAGCCCCACACCGAGCTGTGCTGAGTGTGGAAAGGATCCACTCTACCCCCAGGCTCTACGGCTGACCTGCTGAACAGATCGCTTTGGCCAGATCGCATCACACCTCTGGGGCCCCGTTTTCTCATTTCTAAAATGAGGGGACCCCCTCTAGCTTTCCTGTTTCCACAGGCAGGCAACGTGGCTAAACCTCCCAAGGGCATTGCTGTTCTAAGCCTTATCTCTCACTGTGGAATAAAGAGCTTTGTCCCAGCTAAGGGAGCTGCAGGTGTCAGGGAGTAGGTGGGAGAGGTGATTTGAAAGCCAGAGGGCATTTTGCCAGGCCCCTGAAATCCCTTTCTTCAGACACTGCCTTCTCATAAAGCAGTCGTGCTGAGCCCAGCAACCTGTGAGGCCCCGTAGAGATGACCTGTGTGCTTGCGGTGGGAGAGGTGGAGTCTGGGTGTGAACAGGACTCCTTCTCCCAGGGGGTCCTAGGGATTCCCAGACTCGACCGGGGGAGGGGGGTTTAAAACGTCCAAAACCCAGGCCACACGGAGACTAATGACATTATAGTATGTGGGGTGAGTCCAGGCACTGGTGGGTTTGGAAGCTCTTCGAGTGGTTCCAGTTGCTGACAATTTTGGGAACCACTGACCTTGACCCAAAACCAAGTCTGCCTCCCGAACTCCGGTTCTCGCTCACCTGCCAGGCCCCGCATTCATCCATGCCCCTGCCTAGAAGGCTTCTCTGCCCCACAGGCTGGCTCCCAAAGCTGTGATTCCAGCCAAGGTTGCATTTGGACCCAAGGTTTATGAAGCTTCTCCGTGAGGGATGGATGTGGGTGCCTCCAGCACCCGGCTGGGGAGTGAAGGAGTTAAAGGGCCAGGGAGTGACTGCGGGCTGTTTTCTGGGCCACCAGAGTACATGCAAATGCCTGTCATGATTACCTCACCCAGACATGAGCAAACCATAAATAAAAAGGCCAAAATGTAGAACGAAGAGGGCAAAACCCAGGTGCACTCGATGCCTTCTTTTGAACTTGTAATGGACTTACTTTCCACCCTGTCTCTCTTGTAGCCTGTTTACAGATCGGTTTGGAACCTCCAAATCCCGTTCGATTTGCAGGTTAAGATCCCCTTACTATTCATCCCTCTGTCAAGGGCTACAAGGTCAAGAATGGCTCCGCTCATTCCTTGGGGGCTGAGGAAGAGGCACCCCGTCTTTCCAGGCCTTGCTGACAGTCCCTCCTCCCGCCCTTTGTTGCTCACTAAGCCTCTGCTTCTGACCCTTCTCAACCTTCTCTGTGAGCACCTGGTGAGGCTGTCACTCCCGTCCAGCTCATTTCAATCAAGTTGAAGCTGGTGGGTGGCTTTGCAAATTGGCTAGACTCGCTTTAATTTGGAACCAACAAATGGTAAAAAGAAAGTTCGTCGCTTAATTGAGGGTAAGCTGTTCTATCTCTTCACTCTACCTTCTGTACAGAGAGCTCTCTCCGCCTGTCCTCCATGGTACCTGAATGCCCACCATCGTGCTCTTTGGCAGACACTGTAGCCATATCTGTAGTTTTCATGCATGGGAACAGTAAGCCATCGTCCCTATTACGCCACCACTGGTCTCGTGCCAGAGACCTGGCTTCAAATGCCAGGTGGGTATCTTGGCAAGTTACTTATACTTCAATTAAGAAAAAAGAAGAAGTTAGTTGATTTACAATGTTGTGTTAGTTTCAGGTGTACAACAAAGTGATTCAGTTATTTTTATATATATATATATTCCTTTTCAGATTCTTTTCCCTTGTAAATTATTACAAAATATTGAGTATAGTTCCCTGTGCTGTACAGTAGGTCCTTGTTGTTTATCTGTTTTATATATGGTAGCGTGTATATGCTAATCCCAAGCTCCTAATTTATCTCTCCTCTTGAGCCTCTGCTTCCTCTTCCGTTAGGAGTTTAGTTAACAATAATAGCTAAGATTTATTGAACATGTACTGTGTACCAGGCACTGGGCTAAGTGTTTTAGGGTCATTTGTCTTATTTAATCTTCACAACAATAGAGTGAGATCAGTATTAATATTATCCCCATTTTAGAGGCAAGGACACTGACTCTCAGGTTATTTAACTTCCCCAAGGTCCCAGAACTGGTGAGTGATGGAGGCAAGACAAACTGACCCCAGATCCCACACTAAGGCATCTTCTACTGGAAGAGTTTAGCATCTTAGACCAGCGGATGCCCTTTAACATCACAGGGGTTTCCAATTGATGTTAGTTGATGAAAACCATGTCTCATGTCCTTTAAGAGTGAGGAGGGGGTAGGGTTAGAGCTTCAAGATATTAAATGATATACCCAAAGCCACACAACTAGTGAGAACCAGGATTTGAGCTCAAACTAGCCTACTGTCAAGTCAGCACTCATGATGTCTACACTGTTCTACCAGTGGAAGAGCTTACGTGTGTGTGTGTGTACACCTTTCAGGGTCTGATACACAGAATGGACTCAGTAAATATTATTATTTCTATATAAACACATATGATGTACTGAATCTGTTACCCATAGGATCCTGTAGAAGTGCATGCAGCCTGGGAAACATTGTGCATGCTGAGTGCCTTGGAAGAGTGAGGAGTGCCAAAGTGTATGCTGTTAAGATGAACTTGATTTTGCTGAAGGCCCTGGGTCCTGGTATCCCCTCATCCCTCATGGGTTAGGGCTCTGGTCACTCAGAACTGAAAATAGTAGGATGACCCAGACATGAAATGGGAGGCTTCACCCAGGACTGAGCAGTGGGGTGGAGTTCCAGAACATACACATGAAAATATTCCAGGCGAGGATGGAGGGAACGGGCGCTGGGTTGGTTCAGACAGTGTTCTCCGAGACCTGGGCTGGGGGTGTGTCTGATCCACATGTGAGCTATCAGCTCGACAGGCTCCCCCCCGTTGGCAGCCAGCTCCCTCCTACCTGCACACCATCCATCACAGGGGAAGATAAGGGGGGGCAACTTTGTATAGCCTGTCCCTTCTCCCAGAAGACAAGTCAGAATCCACATCTTATAGATGGTGGCTTTTCAGCTTCCTTGTCTCACACCAAAGAGGGTATGTATCTCCACGGTGAAGCAAGGGCACAAAGCCGCCTCATTTGTTTCTATAGAGCTTCCAGGCCGCTGGCCCTCTGGCATGGGCAAAGCTAAATATGGATCTGGTGGGAAAAACCAGTCTGGTAGTAGTCTGGTCAGACCTCCTCTCCTTTTAAGGGAGTCCTCATTTTGGCAAACATCTGAGCCTGGACTAGGCAATGGTCTCTCAATCCACCATTCATTCATTCAGCAAAAATGGAATGAGGGTCATCTAAATTTCAGGCCTTGTAATATGCTTGCAATAGTAATAACTAAATGTTTAAATAGCATTTCAGTGTATAGAGCACTTTTCACAAAACACATCCTTTCATTTGATCCGCATGGTAACCTCATGATGACCCCACTTTTGAAACTGGAAAACTGGGGCTCAGGGCAGCTATATTTCTTACCTATGGATGCACAGCTAGTAAGTGGCCAGTACTTTCACACATTATCTCATTTAATCTTTAATCCTTTGAGGTAAGTGTTATCTCTAGCAGATAAATAAGGAAATGAGGCTTAGTGGTGTTGAGTAACTTACCCAAAACCACACAGCCAACAAAGTGGCAGAGCCCAGCTTCTAACTCCATATCCCATGTTCTTTTCCCCAAAGAAAGAGATACAGCCCTACTCTTGGGATCCTAGAGTCCAATTGGGCAACAAGATACATTAATATTTGTAAAGAAGATTTTCCTGCTGCTATCCAAATAGGTCCTTTTCCTGAGCCTAGAATCCCCTGACTTCTCTCTTGAAGCACTGTTCTCCCTGCTTTCCTCCTTTGGTTAAAATATTTGTCTAATAGAGCTGGTCTGTAGCACCAGACTTAACAGATAGGTGTCACTGCTGAGCCATCTGAAAATTACTTAACCTTAGGTTTTCAGACATCAGCAAATAAATTTGTTCCTAACAATCTGTAAGTTAAGCATCCACCTATTACGCTTACTTATTATTATTATTATTTATTTTTTTTTGCGGTATGCGGGCCTCTCACTGCTGTGGCCTCTCCCATCGCGGAGCACAGGCTCCGGACGCGCAGGCTCAGCTGCCGTGGCTCACAGGCCCAGCCGCTCCGCGGCATGTGGGATCCTCCTGGACCGGGGCACGAACCCGTGTCCCTGCCTCGGCAGGTGGACCCCCAACCACTGCGCCACCAGGGAAGCCCTACGCTTACTTATAATAGAGCTTTCTCTATATCTGTGTCTATAGGTGCTGAAGGGCAACCAATAAAAAGAGCAGTAAAACTTGAGTGGTCTGATCAGAGAAGATTTCCTAATGGAAGGAAATTTCAAGCTGGGCTTTGAAAGGAGCACAAGTATTTCCCATTTTCAACTAAATTATCCCAGATGCCGTGTCCGTAGACTGTAAACTGTTTGGTTGGCATAAAGACATTTTTACAACCTGGGAGACTTCTCTATCTCTGCCTCGAAGCTGAAATGCAGACTTTAACTGGGCTGTCATCTATTAAGCACCTACTGTGTATCCCAGGTACTACATGACATATTTTCACATGCATTATTGTCCTTAATTCTCACTATCACGTGCTATAGTAGTTATTATTGTACCCATTTTGCAGTTGAGGAAACTGAGAGCCAGAGAAGTTTAGTAATTTCCTCAAGGTCACACAGCTAACAAGCAGTGGAGATGGAATTGGAACTCATCTCTCTGACTCCAAGTCCACTCCGTCTAGCTTCCACACTGATTCTAAATTCTGTGTATTTGGTTTCCACTTGCCCCTGTGGGTTGGGTACCCCATCTGGACCTAAGATGGATCTACAAAGGCAAGGGTGTTTCCTCTGTGACTTGGGGGAGGAAAGGGAGGAGGTGTGGTAAAGTGGGGGGCCCTAGTCCAAACGGGTGGCAAGCAGACAAGCCTGTCTGTGCAATGGCTTGGAAATCTCCCCCTCTGGAGTTAATTTCAGTCACAGTGTCTTTCCTATTAAATGGAGCAGTTGGTTGGCTGTAGGTGTCAGAAAGGACTTATAAAACTGGAATCCAGTCTAATCTTAGGGGGAGGGGAGTATGTGTGTGTGAGAGACAGAGAGAAGAGGGGGGAAGGAGAAGGGAGGGAGAGGAAGCTGGCAGTGTGTGCACATACTCGTGGGGTAAAGAGAGCAGTTTGTTAGTTCTCCACTGTTGGTGGCTGATGAAATTCAGAGCTAGTTCTGGTTTGTGCAGGGAAGCTGGATCATGTCCCCACGTCTGCTGGTCTGAGATGCTTCCTCATCTACTTTAAGAGCTGTTGCCTGGCTTTACCTGCTGTTCTGGGGAACCTAGGACACTGTTTTAGGACCACCGGTATTTGGCACCTCGGAGTCACAAGGCTGTAATTGACCAGGCTAGTCTTCATTCAAGCAATGATTTATTGTTTCCAGTGAGTTAAGCGCTGTGCTGTGTGTGTGACCAAATTGGTTTTAATTAATTTTCTCACCAAATTTATGGAATTGGAATTATTATCCCCATTTTACGATTGGGAAACTGAGGCGCAGAGAAGTTGCCCAAGGTCACAAAGATAATAAATACAAGACTGAGAATTTGAACTCAGGTTTTTAAAATTATTATCCCCATTTTACGATTGGGAAACTGAGGCGCAGAGAAGTTGCCCAAGGTCACAAAGATAATAAATACAAGATTGAGAATTTGAACTCAGGTTTTAAAAATTATTTCCCCTGAAGCATGCCTTTCAGTACCCTTCCAAAAGAATTGGCTGAGGAAGGGGCAAGAAAATTAGGTGCCCTATGACCTATGCCCTGCTGTGGATGTGTGAAAACATATAAAGATGTATCTATAAACTACTTCACAAGCAAAAAAAGTAAGATAAAATAAGAGAAACATTGCATTTCCCAAAATGTAGCCATGTTTTTCAAATCTTCATTTATACCCTTGTAAGTATACCAACATGAACATTTTGGAATCAAAATATGTTATCCATAATCCACTTTTAAGTTCCTTAGCTAAAAAGGAACTACAGATTCGCAAAGGGCACAAAAAAAGATTAAACATCTTTTCCGTTATCCTCCAAATCTTAATTTTTCCGGAATAGCTCTCCACCCTGTGGTCTACAAATTCACAGTGAATGAGGCTCTCCAGCCTGGGAGGGTCTTGCTCTTTTGTACTTTTCCAAGGACCTGGGTCCTGACCAGGGGTAGTTTCCGCAGAAGGCTGGCACGGATGCCCGTCAGGTGTCCTGGGCCAATAGCCATGGCCCGGCCACAACGCCACCACATCGAGGCCCGGCCCCGACGCAGCAGCCAGGCTGTTTCCTAGCGACCAGGTAGGGCAGAGAAGGCCTCAGACCAGCCGCCCAGGCTGGAGTAGAGTCACTGAGCACCGGGCCTGACTTGGCAGCCCTCGCGGACAGCATATGGGACTGAACAGATGGGCTGGCACGGGCACCCCCAAGCTAGAAACATAAAGGCGAGAGTGGAACGGCGGAGGGGACAGGGAGAAAGACAGAGAAGGATGGGTCAGGAGTTGGCTCGCTGAACCAGCCTGGGTGAGGCGCTTTGGGGGCAGGCTTGATGCTGGAAGATGCAGACAAAGGACACAGCTTCTGCGTTATTCAGCAGCCCCGTATGGAGAGTCTCGCTTTCCCGCACACCCTCCCCAATGAATGGTAGTGGCACTCAAGGCCATCCCAAGGGGGGGCTGAGGCACATGCCTGCAGGTATCAGTCTTGGGCTGCCTAAGGCAGCCTTAGCAGCAAGAGGTCCCATTTCTCAATCCCATGCTCCCCCTTTCCCTATTGATATGCCTGTCTCCTCCCTGCTCTTCATTTGCCCCAGCCCAAATGCAAGCATCTCTTTGCCTGCACAGACTGATTCTTTTTATTTATTTATTTTTTAAGCAAACCAAACCTAAAAAAGAGAGGGTGACAGTCACATGAACATTTTAGACTAGGGACCTATTTTATTTTAGGGCTAGAATGTGTTTATATTGAGATGGAGGAGTTTCTGAAGCTGGCTTGGAATGGTAGGAAAGGTCATAAGAACAGGGGATCACCAGCCTGCAGAAGGGAAGACTTGGGTGTTTGGGGGAACACGACTCATAGGTAATGAAAAACTGAAGAGCTGTTGTATGAAAGAGGAAATTCACTTAGCCTCCAAAGAGTAGAACCAGCAGGTGGAAGTTCCAAGGAGATAAATTTAAGTTCCATTATATGGAATTTGGTTCTCATAATTAAAGCTACCTTACAATGGAATGATGCCTTCAGAGGGTAGCGAACTCCCCATCAGTGGAGGTGCTCCAGCAGACTGAACAACCACCTGGTAGAATGTTGGAGAAGCCATCCAACCACTGAATGAGATTAAGACTCTTCCAACCCTGCATGTCTATAACTGTGTGAAAGGAGCTATATTGAATAGCTCAAAAACTTGATTCAGGTAATGTTGAATTCCACACTCTTTGGCAGTTGTCCTTTTTGAATGAGATATCATCCTAGAAAAGGCATTGTGGAGATCAAAGGTAGCATGAGAGAGAGAAAGAGTGGGGGGGGAGCGGGGGGGGTGCGGGGGAGAGGCAGGCGGAGGCTATTATACTGTTGTAGACCTAGTTTATTAAAAGTCTTTGCCAGTTGCCCAGGGGACATTGTCCTGCATGGTCACCTGTGCATGGATAGACAGTGTGTCCTTCAACAAGTCCAACAGGACCTGGCCCTGCAAGCCCTCTTCCTAGCTAGGTGGGGCGGAGGGAGGGAGGTGCGGGAGCGTACTGAAATGTGACAGGGGCCATTTCTTTTCTAGCATCTCAGAGAAGCCCCACCATCCTGTGGCCTGGAAATGGGGACTTGTTCTGGGTCACAGAACTGCAGGGAGTGTATGAGTGTGCGTGTGCGTGTGCCTGTGTGTTGTCTTGTGACAGTGTGTTTGGGTTGTGGTTTTTTCCCCAAATGGCTTAATACGCCAGTGTTTGTGGAGCATCCTTGGAATCTTTGGCGTAATTATTGTTAATTGCTTAGACTATTCTATAAACTCATCCAATTAAGAGAAAGTTATTAACTTTATAAAATATCACAGGCATCCCACAGTGCCATGTGTAGACAGAATAACAGTTTGAGAGGCAAAGTCAGCGTGAAATATCATGCAAATGAGGAGGCTTATTTACTTCTTTTTAAAAATACGACAACATCCACACTGTAGGGGTGGGTTTCCTCTCAGTTGGCCAGAAACACTTGGGCCAGTGGCTGAGCCCGGAGGGCTTCCCAACCTGGTCCAGCCTCCCTAGAATTTGCCTGGGGCACTTTTATTTGAGACATCCAGGAGCTCAGATGGTGTTCCCAGCAGACTCCAGAACCCCAGCTCCACCACTTAATCAGCTGTGCGACCTTTCAGTGCCTACCTAACCTCTCTGAGCCTCCATTTCCTTCTCTGCAAGATGGGAATACCGATCTCCTAGTGTTGTCTAGAGGATTCAATGAGTTAATACACAGAAAACATTTCAAGTAATACCTGACATGTGGTAATAGTCAACAAATTTTGGTGAATAAGGATATCTTTATAATTGCTAGACTTTTCATTATAACTCTGTGAAAGGGTCAGTATGTCCCATAAAGTTCCTCTCATCTGTTATACCACAGTAAGATATTATAAAGTCCCATTATATTGGTCATTATAGTATTATTATTGTAAGATCAGTCATGGTTGGGCTGAAATTTTTTTATCTTTTTTTCCAGCTTTATTGAGATGTAATTAACATATAATATTGAGTAAATTTAAGATGTACAATGTGACGATTTTAGATATGCAAAGTGATTACCACAATCAAGTTAGTTAACACATCCTTCACCTCACATAATTACCATTTGTTGTTGTTCTTGTTATGGTGAGAACATTTAAGATCTACTGTAAACAGCACAATATTATTAACTATAGTCTTCAGTCTGTCTGTTATATCCCCAGACTTTGTAATCTTTTAACTGGAAGTTTGTAACCTTTGACCAGTATCTCCTCATTTCCCTCACCCTCCAGCCCCTAGAAACCACAAATCTACTGTTTCTATGATTGTGACTTTTTTAGGTTCCACATATAAGTGAGAGCATGCAATATTTTTCTTTCTCTTTCTGACTTATTTCACTTAGCATAATGCTGTCAAGGTCACCTATGTTGTCACAAAAAGCAGGATTTCCTTCTTTTTTATGGCTGAATAGTATTACATTCATCTTTTATCCATTCATCCACGGATGGACATTTAGGTTGTTTCAGTGTTTCGGCTATTGTTAATAATGCTGCAGTGAACACAGAGGTGCAGATATCACTGTGAGATAGTGATTTCAGTTCCTTCAGATAAATACCGGAAGTGATATTGCTTGATCATACTGTTATTCTATTATTAATAGTTTGAGGTGGGATGAATGGGGAGATTGGGATTGACATATATACACTAATATGTATAAAATAGATAACTAATAAGAACCTGCTGTATAAAAAAATTAATTAAATTTTTAAAAAAGATTCAGATCTATCTGTGGAGTCAGAACAAACATCTCTCGTGTAATAATTCCTCAACTAATAGGAAACATTTAAATTTATGTTCCCATTCAGACTGGGGAAAACAAAAAACATTCTGCCAGTTAAACTATGGCAGATAGTCATAAAGAGGGAACAATCTGTTGTCAGGAGAGACTGTGGGAGATGAAAAAGGAAAATTGAAAAAAAAAGGAAAAAACATAGTTTGAGGAACTTCCATACTGTTTTCCAAAGTGTCTGCCAATTTACATTCCCACCAGCAGTGCACAGGTTTCCCCGTTTTTCCACATCCTTCAGGGGAATTATCTCTTGTCTTTTTCATGATAGCCATTCTAGCAGGTGCGAGGTGATCGCTCAATGTGGTTTTCATTGTGTTTCCCTGATGATCAGTAATGTTGAGGATCTTTTCATATGCCTGTTGACCATTTCTCTATCATCTTTGAAAAAAATGTCTGTTCAGTTCTTTTGTCCATTATATAATTAGGTTATCTGTGGTTTTGCTGTTGAGTTTTATGAGTTCCGTATATTTTTGATTATTAATCCCTTATCAGTATATGGTTTGCAAATATTTTCTTCCATTTGTAAGTTTCCTTTTCATTTTGTTGACTCTTTTTTTTTTTTTTTTTTTTTTTTTTTTGCGGTACGCGGGCCTCTCACTGCTGTGGCCTCTCCCATCGCGGAGCACAGGCTCCGGATGCGCAGGCCCAGTGGCCATGGCCCACGGGCCCAGCCGCTCCACGGCACGCAGGATCCTCCTGGACCGGGGCACGAACCCGCGCCCCCTGCATCGGCAGGTGGACTCTCAACCACTGCGCCACCAGGGAAGCCCATGTTAACTCTTTCTTTTGCTGTGCAGAAGCTTTTTAGTTTGATGTACTTGTACTAGTATAACATATGTGTGTCAAAGGACATAGATTACAGGTGTAGGGCTTGCTGATTTTCCACAAAGTAAACATATCTGTGTAATCATTGTTACTCAAGAAATAGAACGTCACCAGCACCCCAGAACCCCCTTGTGTTCTCCTTCCGGTCACTAACTTCTCCCTCCCTGAAAAAAAGCACAACATCAAATTATGCAAAGTATATTCTTTTGGGGGTCTGACTTCTTTTGCTCTACCTTATGTTTGTGATTTGCCTTCATGTTGCCTTCATGAGATTCATTCATTCAAGCCTGGAACAAACTCCAATGTCCGTCAGCAATAGAATAGATAAACAAACTGTTCTATATTTATACAATGAAATACTGTACAACAATGGGAAGGAACAAACTTATATACACCAGTGGCAGTATGGCCTTCCCATTAAGGACATGAGGAGTATTTGTCAGCACTGAGACTGACCAGAGATCACTGAAATTCTTGGACTACCAACTGTGGCCACCTTCCTGAGCCCCCGTGTCAGCTCCAGCAGCAGGGTCAGTTTCTCAGGCTCTGTCTCTCCCACAGGCCATGGTCCCGGTGACTTTTCAAACTGCTGGGAGTGCCAAGCAATGCCCCAGTCCAATTAGACAGTGAATAGTAAATTCAAGTGGAAAGCTTGGTAGGTCGTGAGCACTTCTTCACTAGAGGCATGTAAGTAGACATTAGAAGGCTGCTTACAAAAGACATTCAAGCATCAAATGGCCAAACAAAGGGCTGCAGCCACAAAGCCTGGCAGCGGGACAATCTCAGGGCCATGTGGGTTAGATAAAAACGGTGATTGCGAGCTGGCTGCTGACCCCAGCTCCATCCAAGTGAGCAAAGCTTTCTATCAAGAATCTGCGGGCTTCCCTGGTGGCACAGTGGTTGAGAGTCCGCCTGCCGAGGCAGGGGGACACGGGTTCGTGCCCCGGTCCGGGAAGATCCCACATGCCGTGGAGCGGCTGGGCCCGTGAGCCATGGCCGCTGAGCCTGCGTGTCCGGAGCCTGTGCTCCACAACGGGAGAGGCCACAACAGTGAGAGGCCCGCGTACCGCAAAAAGAAAAAAAAAAAAAAGAATCTGCATGTCCCTGCTCTGCTGGGATTCCCCACGCTGCTCCCAGCCCTGGTGGGAGTAACACTCAGTAAAAGAACACTCACCAGTGACCCAAGGGTCATGGATGAGGACACTTTAGCCAATAGCTACTTGGTCACCTGGCCTAGTCAGGTGTGGGAAATTGCATTTGTGAGGCTTTCCTTCCCAGGGATGGGATGCTGCCTTTCCACCCACTTGGTTGGGGCTTAATGAGGTCCATGCCCAGGTGTACTTCCTTCTCTGTAACCCAGCCAACATGGCCTCAGCGAGAAGGGAGGGCATCCGGTGAGCTGCCACCCCGACGGTGAGAGACCTGCTCCCACCTCTCCCTAAAACTGACCTTGAAGACCAACAGGTTCAAGTCATTGGACTTTCCCCCACCCACTCCCCTGTATACACGCCTGCTTCCATGAAATCTTCCCCAACTTCAAGAAAGCAAACTCATTCTGGTCCGAAGTTCATGCAATGAGTGTTGCAAATAGGATTAGCATTTGCTAGCTCCCCAGCAGGCGTGGCGTCCCCGACTTCAGGGTGTGATGGGGGTGCAGGAAAAGGAGACAGAGGCCAGCAGCTCTTCCCCAGGATGAAAGGCACGGGGCAGCATCTTCTTCCATTTCAGCATCATTGTCGCCTTCATTTTCTCATTTCACCATCTCAGCAGCCCATCGGGAGGGCATTCTTGTCCCCATTCCCCAGAGGGGGAAACAGCACTGCCGGAGACCTAAGTCACTCCCCCCCAGATTGACAGATCTTTGGGCCACGTGGACCAGAGGCAGCCTGGGAGGCACTGTTCCACTGTAGGTTCTTGGCCAGCTTTCTCCTGGGCACAGTGATCTGACCACGAGCTGTGCCCTCTGTCTGTCTGTGTCCTCGGAGCCGCCCCCTCGCCCCAGCCTAGCCTCCAGCCTGACGCTGCCCCAGGCCGAGCTCCCTGCACAGCCAGTGCCCACCAGGCTATGAAGGGGCAGATGCCGGGTCTTGTGTGGTAATCCATGGCTTCTCCTTGGCCACCTTGGCTTCTCCTCCCCCAACTCCAAGAAACGAGCCGTGATCTGTTTCAGGTCAACTCCCTGAATGTCCAGACCCTTCCCGTGGCTTCCGCCGCAGCCAGGGAGAGCAACCTGGGCTGGGCACCCCCAGGCCACGGGCTTCTATCCCAGCAACACTGTCCATCAGCTGTGGGACCCTGAGCAAGTCACTCAGCTATTTTGAGCCTAGGTTCTTCTTAAATCCCACGGGAATAATGATGCCTGCCCTGCCTACCTCAGGAAATTGTTTTAAGACTCAACAATAGGGTATTAAAAGGGGGAGGAAGAGAAGGAACCCAGAATCAGCTGAGAGAATGAAAGCTTTTTCATTAGATAATGCGGCTTTGCTTTAGCATCACCTGGGGAGCTTGTAAAACTCCAGATGCCCAGGCCGCACCCCAGACCAGTCAGAATCCAGGCATCCAGGTGGTTCCACTGAGCACCAGTGAGTTGAGAACCAGTGGTGTAAAGTCCTCTACCACATGAGGGGTATAGGCAAGACTGTCAGTTCATCTGGTAACCCACTCACCAAGGCGCTATCCACACTGGGCACTGGGCTAGATGCTGGAGCTGGAAAAGGGAGCAGGCACAGGGCCCTTGCTCTCAAAGAGCTACAGTGTCTGGAGAAAACAGACATTAGATGAATAACCATCCAATGGGTGCGGAACTGCCCACGGGGAGCATGCTCTGTGGGAGAAACATGCAGAGACATACGAATCTCAGGGGTCTTTTCTTCCCTGTGGCCCCTTCCCTCTGCTCTTTCCAGGGAAGCATGCAGGAAAAGTAATCCTAAATGTCCAGAGAGCCCCTAAACTTCCCCAAAGCCCCGCCCACCCCAGCATCCGGATCAGGATGTAGCCCATAGAACTCAGCGGCCCTCCCTCCAGACTCCCCGCATTTGGTTAAGGAAAAGGGTGGCCTGGGGGCTGCCTGCAGCCCAAACCTCAGTGCTCTGCAGGGCCTACTCCCAGCCTCCCCTCGTACCCTCCCCTTGTTCTGGCAGGAGGCAGCTGGGAAGAGCAGCCTTAGTCCCAGACCCCCTGGGGCGGGTTATATTTGGATGTTAAAAGTAATGACACATCTCCACGCAGTGCCCCCTCCCTCCTGCCTAACATGGTGAAGTCTCCTGGCAGGGAGGGGGCTGGCTTATATTTAGGTCTGGCATTCCCTGGTAGGCATCCTGTTCTGAAATGGAAATTCTTTTAATAGCTAGCCAGCCCCGAGCATTTAATGAGCTGGTGTTTGACTTTTTGATTTCTTGTTCTTGGTGGAGGACTGTGAGCTGCCTCAGCTAATTAGGGGTCCCCCCGCCCCCTGCCTCACAAAGCCTCCTATTTTTTGAGCATAGGGAAGAGGAGAGAGCACTCTGTTATTTCTCAATGTCCCCTTTCCCTTTTACGTTTCTGAGAACTTTGCTTTCTTGTAGAAATTCACCTCTTCCAGGAAGTCTTCCCAGATTTATCCACCTGCCTCCAGCCCTCCTTACCATTACTCCAAAAGTGCCCTTGAGTCTTTTTCTGAGGTGCCTGCTATGTGTCCCCAGCAGCATCAACAGCACTGCAAGAATGCCTGTCTCCTCTTTGGAATCAAAGAATGTTAGGACCGACTTGACCACCTAGGGTCAAGGATTCTTTTAAGAATCTGATTTTAAGGGCTTGTGTGTGTTGTGGGGGGAGGTGGGTGATGACAGGGAACATGGACCCTCTACCCAGAAAAAAATATGCGTACACACAAAATGCGAACACAATTTCAGGGGTATGTGGACCCTCAAAAGCCCACCCATGGACCCTAGGTTATCTAATCTAACCTCCTTGACTCACAGTAGAAGTTATGACCAAATCAGAGATGGAAAGTGATTTGCCCAAGGTCACACAGCCAGTGAGTGGCAGAACCGAGACTTAAACCTTGGCCTGTTCTCTGTCCCCCTCACCCCACCATCCTTCTTCCATCAGCACCGCCGTGTACTGCCTCTTCAGAGGCTCCTCCTCCACCCTCCAGGCTGTCAGCCCACAGGGCCCAGGGCAGGGGGCTCTGCATTCAAAGGATGCTCGCCTCTTGATGAGGACAATGGCTTCTCTGCAAGGAGACACAGGCTGGCTTGGTCCTGGGCTCACTGAGCCTCTGCAGATGCCAAGGGTATGGAAGGAGGGAGGCATGGCATGTGGCGGTAGACCGTGGCAGGGGTGTCACTGGCCCCTCGCTCCTGAACATTCCAGTGTAACCAACCAGTATTGATCTCCTTATTACCTCCTGGAAGGGCAGCTTCATTTGTCAAGCAAAACTACCTTTGTATCTGCAGCACAGGAATTGATCCACAGCAGGGCTAGCGGTTGGCATGTTAGGGCTGGGGGTGGGGAAGCAGGAGAAGGAAGCAGGGTGGAGAAGAGATTGATAGCATGATGCTGATGTGGAAAATGAAAATAGAAACCTTCCAGACTGATGGGAAACATCTGCCTTGTCTGATGATATTTCCTGAGTTCTGGGGTGGGGATAATGCAGTTTGAAATCTGGCGAGCCATGGGGTTTGGCGTGCCTGTGCTGGGGAGAGGGGGAAGGAGGGAAGAGGCTCTCAGCCTGGCCTGGGAGCTGTGTCCGGAAAGCCTCCCCAGACGTCCAAGAAGCAAAGACAGACCCTTTTTGTTTCAGCATCATTCGCTTTGATTCTATCCAGAGTTTATTGAACACCTACTGTGTACAGAGCGCTGTGCCTGGGGCTGAGGAGCATTCGGAAATGAACAAGGATGGCTCCTGGCTCCCCAAGACCTTACATCCCATGCAGGGACAGGAAAATTCATAAACTACTCCAAAATTCAGCCAAGGAAAAGGCCCTTCAGAGAGACGGTGTTACGGGGTTGTGGGCGAGGTTAAATTCCACTTAGGAGAGCTAGCAGTTTCCTACAAAACATGCAATATGTCTTAAAGGCAGAATAGGACTTCATCAGGTAAAGGAAGGGGGAGAGGGCACTTCAGGGAAGGAAATGACTCAAATAAAGACCTAGAAAGGAAAGAGGAGTTTCTACAATTGTGTATGACAACTGCTGGGTATGGAGGGAGGAGAGAAAGGAGTTAAAGAGAACAATAGCGTGTCTTGCCAAGGCACTAGAAGGATACTGATCTTTACCAGGCAAACGAGCACAGGATATGAAGTGTAGCAGAGGGAAATGATGAGTCGGTTTGACTTCTGTTCAGTCATCCAATAAATATGTTGGTATCTCCTGTAGGCCAGATACTGCATCCCGCTCACGGAATACGATGGTGATCAGACATGGTGCCTGCCCTCGTGGAGCTTAGAGTCCAGTTGAGAGACAGACATTTATCAAATAATCCCCCAAACCACAGTATAGGGCGTTGCACTCCAAGAGCTCAGGGGTTCATGAACTCGCTAAAGAAGCGGTGGGTGGCTGAGATCTGAAGGATACGTAGGAGAAGGCAGAGAGGAGCGTTCTGGGCAAGTGAGTGGTGCATGCGGAGGCCATGGCCAGCAGGGAAGGAGG
The DNA here is from genome assembly GCF_964374135.1 of Grampus griseus. Taxonomy (NCBI): domain Eukaryota; kingdom Metazoa; phylum Chordata; class Mammalia; order Artiodactyla; family Delphinidae; genus Grampus; species Grampus griseus. The sequence goes on from NC_139002.1 coordinate 15,565,803, forward strand.
GAGGGGAGAAGCGTCACCCTGCAGACTTTGAGAAGAGGCAGGTCGGGGCCAGACTTGGGGGTGCTTCATGGGCCATGCTGAGAGCTTTGCCTTTTTCTAATTGTGCTGGCCGGTGTGGGCAGAAGCTCTCTCCCGTGCTGCTGAGGGTGAAGGTGGGGTGGGGAAGAGGGGTACACAGGTATATCCTCCCTGGGGGGGTAACTTGGCAGGAGGTAGAAACTTTGGGAATGTGCATGCCCTTTGACTCAGCCATTCTACCGCTAGGAATCCCCCCTGCAGGGGTGTAAGCATCCATTAGCACACGTGCAAAGAGATCTACTTACCAGTTTGTTTGGGGCTTTTTGTGGTTTTTTGTTGTTTGTTTTGTTTTGTTTTGTTGTTTTCTGGGGGCAGGGGGTTTGCAGTATTACCTGCAGTTACAGAAACTTAGAAGCAACTTCAACTCTCAGGAATAGAGAACTGGTTAAATAAATGGATATAGCTGTGTGTAATTGAATACCGGGCAACCATTACAAAGAATGGGGTGACTCTGTGCATACCGGTAAGGAATAACCTCCCCAAGATTATTTTAAGTGGGAAAAGAAAAACAGAAAAGAAGAGGCAAAGTGCACACCGGACTCCTCTGGGAGGTCTGTGTCAAAGACCTCACACCTCCACTACCCCTTCCTTCTGAGTCTGTCCTCACTGCCTGGCCCCAGCAGCCCTGGCTCCTGCTAAGCAATGCACTGTCACCACATTTGGGGTTGTAGAGAGGAGAGGTCACCCCAGAAACTAACTAGAGATGGCTGTTGACGAGGTCTCTGTTGCCACATTGATCCCTTAGACGACCAGAAAAGAACCCTCACCGCCCGCCCAGCACCTAACATCTAGGGCCCTGGGAGGTGTGCATGTAATATGTAGCTGAGAGGGGAAGGAAGCACATGTGACCGGAAGATGCAGCTGTAGCAACAAAAGGGGGCGGGAGAATCCCCTGTTGACTCCACAGTAAAGGAGCAGAGTGGTCAAGAGTGTCTTGTCGGCATGGAGAGCGTGCACAAACAGTCCATGGCAACCAGCCACAGTTCCTCTCCCCAGGCTGTTGGCTGGGAACAGCTTCACAACCCAGAAGCAGACAGTGCTGGCGCCTCCTTGAGGGGGCAGGTTGCTTCATTGGGTGTGTTTGGGGGTTTGTTCCTCTTTGGGGGGCAAGGTGGGAATGGGATGGTTTTCAGGTCAAGAGTGATCGCTGGGGTACCCTCAGAAGTTCTGGTAGGGAAGTTCATCAGTGTAGGTTTTGAGGGTTACAGGGAGACCAGGTCAGATCCATAGACCCTCTCTGCACTGGCCCGTTATGGCCATGGGAGAAGGCCAGAGTGCAAAGCCAGTCTTCCCAACCCTTAAACGTTACACCTACCACTTCATTTCATCCAGCAAATACTGTATATAAAGTTAAAAGGAGGGCTTCCCTGGTGGCGCAGTGATTGAGAGTCTGCCTGCCGATGCAGGGGACACGGGTTCGTGCCCCGGTCCGGGAGGATCCCACATGCCGCGGAGCGGCTGGGCCCGTGAGCCATGGCCGCTGAGCCTGCGTGTCTGGAGCCTGTGCTCCGCAATGGGAGAGGCCACAGCAGTGAGAGGCCCGCGTTCCGCAAAAAAAAAAAAAAAAAAAGTTAAAAGGCAAACTACAAGTCAAAAAAAAATTATTTGAGACAAATATAGCAATGGGTAACAATTAAAATCCTTCAAATATAGTACTCTTTTAGATCATTAAGAAAACACTAACATCCGAAGAGAAAAAGGAGCAAAGAACATGACAGAGAGTCACAAAAGAAAGAAGAATAGTTGAAACAAATCTATTTCAAGAATCAACCTCACTAGTAATCAAAAATGCAAATTAAAACAAGCTGCCGTGTTGCCCTTTTCAGTGTGGCACGTATTTTAAAATATATAATGCTCAGTGTTGGCAAAGGTGAGAAGGACACTTCAGCAAACCGCTGATGATAGTAAAACTTGGTACAATATTTACAGTGATACGTGTCAACACTTCTGGCTGTATGTGTCACAGAGCCTTAAAAATAATAGTTCCTGTAGACCTAATAATAATTTCATTTCTAGGAATTTATCATAAGGAAATAAATGGAAAAATACAGATGAAGGTTTCTAATAGTGAAAAATCAGAAGTGGTCTAAATATCAACAGGGGTTGTTTAAATACAGCACAGTACATCGGCATAATGGACTGTCACCTGGGCATGAAACATACTAGTTTAGGAAGACTGTGCCAAGATATTAAAATGTTCTCAGTTGAATGCGAAGAAAAATGAACAGGAAATATAACTATGTACAGTCTGATCTCAACTGTACTGAAATATGTGTATACGTGAGAGTGTGTTGTGTACGTGTTTAAATACACATATAAAAGTTTTAAACGATATTAAGGAAATTCACTGAACTGTTAGTAGGGAAAGTTGGATTGTGGATTTCAATTCTCTTTTTTGTATTTCTTAATATGTTTCAATTTTTTAATAATAAGTATACTTTATTTTTATGGTCAGAAAAAACATGACAATAAAAGTGACATCTATTTTCAAGGCTGTGTTAACCATACCAGATCATTAAGTATTGATGTCATCTCTCCGTTGTGGAATTGCTGTATTCCACAGTTGCATTGCTGGAACTTTTCATTTGTTCACGCATATTTGCCACCCAGATTTCCCCCACGGTCTCATCCGCCTGCCTCGCCCACAGTCTTGGCTCAGTGCCCTTACATAGGAGGTCTCAAAGCACATGTCATGGGATCAGATGTATACACCACAATGCGGATGAAACTTCTGTTAGCTTCCCTGACTGACCTCGTTTCTCAAGAGCTGCCTTCCCTCTGACGCAGGCGGAGAGAGGAATTTATATATATATATATATATATATATGTATATATATATATATAGCAGCTATTTTATTTATTAAAGTATAGTTAATTTGCAATGTTTTGTTAGTTTCAAGTGTACAGCAAAGTGATTCAGTTATACATATATATACTCTTTTTCAGATTTCTTTTCCATTATGGGTTATTACGAGATACTGAGTATAGTTCCCTGTGCTATACAGTAGGTCCTTGTTGTTTATCTCTTTTATATATAGCAGTGTGTATTTGTTAATCCCAAACTCCTAATTTATTTCCCCACTACTACTACTATCCCCTTTGGTAACCATAAGTTTGTTTTCTTTGTCTGTGAGTCTATTTCTGTTTTGTAAACATGTTCATTTGTATCATTTTTTTTAGATTCCACGTGAAAGCGATACTATATGATATTTGTCTTTCTCTGTCTGACTTCACTCAGTATCATCTCTAGATCTATCCAAGTTGCTGCAATTGGCATTATTCCATTCTTTTTTATGGCTGAGTAGTATTCCATTGTGTAAATATACCGCGTCTTCCTTATCCATTCACCTACTGATGGACGTTTAGGTTGCTTCCAGAGAGGAAGTTTCAAACTCGCCACTTAAAGAGACTGCAGTCTCTCCCAGTTTAAAATGGCCTATTGGGATTTAATGAATAAATACTCTTGCGAGTTCCCATTCTTTATCGAGAGTCTTTCTCCCCTACTGATGTGGCCTCTGCATTCTTCCTATCCAAGATGGCTTCTGGGTGCAGGGGAAACACCTATCCCTGTGGCGTTTGGAACAGACCCCTCTGGGCCCTACACTGCCCTCTTGCTGCGAGGTCCTGCCCTCACCACCTCTCCTGCTAAGGTCTGCACAGCTGGTGTGACCCAGGGTGTATTCTCTTAGCAAAGACGAGCCGTGGGGACTGCTTTGCCTGCGACGTAGGCCCGCACTTTTCACTGAGGTGCCGTGGATGCACCTGCAACTGGCTGCTTGTCTCCGGGCGCTAGCCCCTTCCTTAAAGCCTCTACTTTTGAACCATCCGAGTTGAATTCTGTTTCCTGCTGGGGCCCCAGCTGATACAACAGAGACACAGCCTCTGCTGTGGATGGTGGCTCCCAGGTGGTCAGCATCGCTTCGGAGCATGAATGGCAGAAACCCAGACCAGAGCCCCGGATAGCGTCACTTTGGTTCTGCACCTCCTCGTACACGTCTTTTTCCTGAGACTGGTAGGCTGGCTTCCCACTCTAGGCTGATGGACTGCCACCCTGTCTGCTTCTCCTTCCCCTGCCTCCGAGCCTGTTCTGGCCCAGTCTCCAAGATGGATAGACTCAGCCACAGAGGCCGTGCTGGGGTCAGGAGACAAGGTGATGGGGAACTTGTCGCTGGAGTTGTGGACGGCCAACTGGAGAGTCAGTACCGCCCTGCCCCCTCCATCAGCTCCCATGCCTCCTTGTGAAAGAGCCCCGTTTCTGGGTGGTTGGGCTCTCAGAACTGGTGCCTAGAATACCATCTGGTCCAGGCCATGGTGAGCTTGCTGAGGACAGGACTATGATTGAGTCGTCTCTGCATCCTCACCAGTAAGCACTGCCTGACTAAATGAGTCCACGCTCTTCCCTAATCAACTTCTCTACCCAATTCCACTTCCCTCCCAGAGAAGGAAGCCGTGGTCTGACAGGCACATTTGAGGAACGCGGACATCAGAATCTGAGTTCAGACTCCCTCCTCGGGTAGCAATGATGGTCTGGATGAAAAGTCATGGAGATAAATAAGATCTCTAAAATCTCCTGTAAACACAGAGGGAGGGGGAATCTGACATACCGATTATCTGTGGAACCAGAGCAAGGTCGGGGTGGGTGTGATGAGTGGAATCTGTGTCAATTAAGAATGACTTTTTCTTGCAATGAGTGTATTATATCTAAGTGTAGAGAGACTGTTTCAGTGGGTTTTATAGCTGTCTCCAATACTGGAAGGGGTATCGTATGGAAAACAGATCACACTTATTTCAAGGTATAACTACAGTCAGTGGGTGAATGTTTAGGGAAGGGGGTTTGTTTGATCCCCAGAGCTATTCACAAGTGGGACGGGCAGCCTGGAGGTAGGGTTTGAGCAAAGGCTGAGTGACCTTCTCCAGGAGGACTGAAGATTCCTTCTGGGGGCTATAGAGGCCCAGGAAGGAAGAGAAGGTATTCCTAGCTCCTGGTTTCCTCTCTGCTCCTCAGAACCCACTCATGGGGGAATCTCAAGAGGGAAGGAAAGAGCCCTGAGAGGGTGGGAGCCCCCGACCCCCAGCAAACCTGAGAGTTCAGTGAGGAGGGGTCATGGCCTCTCCAAGAAGGATTCCCCACATACCCCACAGAAGAGCCCCACCTTGCGCTCCCCGTTACACAGAAGGGAAGACTGGGCCTGGAGAGTGGAAAGGATAATAAACCGTTGCTGTGGTCTGAGCACTTACCAGACCCTGGGCCAGGCGTTGTGCGCACACAGCCTCTGACCCTCACAACTGCCTGCACGGCGGCCGGGGTTGGCTCCCTTGACAGATGAAGAAACCAAGTCTCAAGGAGATTAAGTGACTGCCCCGCCCCTGATGGCACAGCAAGAGAGAACCCACGCCGGGGTTCAAATCCAGGTCTGCCTGGTTCCAGCCCATCACAGTGCTCCCTGGGGTGGGAGGCCCTCACCCAGACAGCTTGAACTAAAGCCAGACCCCCTTCCCCACCCTCTCATCTCTCCCCATCACGCCAACCTCCCTGCCTCTTGTCCAACCCTCCCTCCCAAGCACCTCCCTCCTCCCCCTGCAGGCTACCCTGACCTAACACAGAAATCTAGTCCAACAAAGACAGACTCCGTGTGCCCAGGACTAAAAGAAGCCAGGTGGCAGAGTAAATGAAAGTTGGCTGAGGGCCTCTGCTTAAGTGCTTTTCCATTCTGCCTCGTCTCTGCATTCTGGGCTGGCTTGCACGTGACTCCGTGCTCAGGGAGAGAGTGCTGTGCTTGCCGCAGAGGGAAGCCCTCCGAGATGGTGATGGGCGATTGGTACAAGAATGTGGGAGGCCTGAGCTGAGCTTCGGGAGACGAGGGCAAGGTCAGCCCCATCTTTCCCAGCCTAAACGGCGTCCCTGGGAAGTGTTTGTCAGACCAGCCCTGCCGTGGGGTAGGGTAGGGGGTACAGGCAAGGAGGAAGGTCATGCTGATCTAAAATTCGGGAGGGCGAGGGAGGCAGAGCAGAAGGAAGAGGATACTCTTCAGCCCCTCTGATCAGCTCCCTTCCCAGACCTACAGCCAACAGACAGCCACAGGCCAGGCAATGGCGGTCCCCAGAGCACCTGCATCGTGTCCTCATGGCAGGGTGCCCTGGATCCCAGACAGGCCTGGTTGCCAGGGACGCAGGGCAGGCAGACTGGCATGGGAAGCAATCTCCTTCCATTTCCGTCTCTGGCTTCTCCATCCTGGGCTCCCCGGACGATCCGGCTACTTGGATCCCAACCTCATCCTCCGCTGGAGCCCTTGGAGGGAAGCTAGAAGTTGAAGGAAAGGGGAGTGGAGAGCAGGATTCAGTGAGGGAAAAGATGTCTGCGAACGGGCTTGGCCCACCCCATTCAAGCATGAATAAATAAACAACTGCAATAATGAGGCAGCCTCCCTGCCACACAGCTCCACAGCCAAGAGAGAATTCCTTCAAAAGAAAGGAGCTGGTGTGGGTTCATTATTCATGAGCAGGGCCCTCCAAGGTGGGGCCTCTGTTTTTTGTTGCAAATTTAACACAGGCCTTGATGGAGAGGGAGGGGTGGGGGGATGCAGGGAGGGAGGGAGGTCTCTGGGCAGCTGCCAAACGCATTAAGGGGTCAAGTTCACAGAATCAGCCCAGAAACACGGTCGGTGCAGTTTGTCCTCCTCTCTAACAACAGTCGGGGAGCTGTGGCCGTGTTGGCTCACACACGGCACCTCTCTCTCCACCCCCTGCTACGTGAAATAGTTTATGCCACCAAACGTTCAATTCGTTGCCATGTACTGGACACGTGCCATGGCCAGACACCGAGCAAGCGAGCAAGGCTCCTGAAGACGAGTGAGACGCCTGCATTACCTGCAAGAAGCTTGTGCTCTAGTGATACCAGGGCGTGGAAGGTGGTCTGCTTAGGAGAAAGACCGGGCTTTGAGTCAGACGGGCTTAGGTTTGAACACCAGCTCTGCCAGTGCCCAGCCATGGCACCTGCCCGTTAGAGCTTCCTTGTCAATTAAATGGGGATAAGAATGCCTTATTTGAATTGTCATTTTAAGGATTATAAATAAGGTGTTTGGAACAATTCCTGACACATAGTAGATGCTCAGTAAATTAGAACTGCTGACGGTAGTAATAGCATTTGACCTTCCTACAAATATCTTGACCTTCAAGATCATTCAGGAAATTGCCTAAGGTTTTCTGTTTCTACCCCAAAGTTTGACATTTTTAGAGTAGCCCTTCTTATCCTGAACAATTCCACTGTTGCACTTTGCTGGAAGAGAGGAGTTGATTTGACCTTTTTGAATGTGAAAATCTTCCTTCAGAATGCATTCTGCTGCATAACCCTTACGACATTAGCCTGATGCATTAGGAAATGATAAAATTAAGTCGCTAACATTTATTGAGTGTTCACTATGTGTCAGGCACTGTGCTAAGTCCCTTATGTCCATTATCTCGTTTAATCTTCACAGCAAGCTCTGACACAGGTAGCTCTCTGTTGCCATTTTACAGATGAAGAAACCGAGGCCCAGAGAGGATCACTTGCCCACAGTCACATGGCAAGTGACAGAGCGAAGGTTCAAATTCGCCTGACCCTGAGCGCTCAGCCCCAGGGCTGTTTACACGTGAATTTCCTTCTGCTTGGAAGCCACGTGAATAACATGTGATGCAGGATGGGGGCGCCCCTGATGGACAAAATTAGGACCAAGTTTAGCAGCCGTTTTAGGGTGAGCATTGCAGTACGTTGAGAATTCCCAGGCCAGGAGCTGGAGGATTCTGACTCCCCTCTGTAGCCAGGTTGGTAGACTGTCCGCTCCCTCTGCTGTGGGGCCTCACTGCTCTCTGAGTCTTAGCTGTGTGTGAAGTACTTGCCTTACTTAAGACAATGAATTACTCAAAGGCAGGGACTGGCAGCCAATCAGCTAACACTTATTAAGCACCAGCTGTGTGCCTAGCCTTATGCTGAATGCTGCAGAGTCTAAAGAGAGGGACCCTGCCTACAAGGAGTCACAGGCAGGGAAGGAACGGACACGCGCACACGCATACGCATACGCATGCGCACCGAGATACCAGGTTACCTGTGCCCAGGGCCTGACCGGGAACGGAGGGAGCGCTCTTGCCCAGCAGCAGATGAACTGTCTCCTTGTATCTGAGGGCACAAAGTAATAGGTGCTCATATCTACCTGAGAAAGTGAAGTTCCTATTTTTAGAGATCACCTAAAGGGAGCGCCTCTGGGCATGCCCCCCTAGAGGTGCCGGTTGGGAGGTGGGAACAGAGGCAGGAGATGCAGTGGTCCTTTTGATAAATCTATGCCTTTAAAAGAGAAATGAGCTGGAGCTTCGTGGGTGGGTGGCCTCATCACAGCAGCAGGAAATGCAGTGAGACTTAAAGGTAATCCTTCCAGCTCCTGTCCAGGATTGAACCCAGGGCCCTGCTGTCCTGGGAAACCTAAACTCAGAGAAAGGACACAGCTGGGCTGGCCTGGACCCCAGTGTGCCCAGATCTCTCCAACCAGGAACAAATGAATCAGAACTGGCTCTGGGAAAAAATACGAGGATCTTCCCGACACAGATACCTTGCCCTTCGGGTTTCCCCTTTCCTGGGGAAAGCTGCCCCCACCCACTCAAGAGGGTGAGACCCTCAGGTCCTTGTCCCTTCCGTTATAATCAGTGCTTCTTCTCAGAAAAGGCTGGAGAAACTTATTTTTACTAAGGACTAAAAAACAGAACACATTTTATAGTGTTGCCTCTCTTGGGGGTGTTTGCATTTAAACCAGGATCAAGTGTTTAAGTGAAAGGAATAAAACACAAATAGTGGAATTTCAGGTCATAGTGGATACTGAACAGTGTTTTGGATGGCAGAGCGCTTCTGGATCTTTCATAATGGTACCACCTACTCTAAATGTAAGCTAGTCCTGACCTTGGGCATCTCGGCTTGGCCTCAGCAGGTTAAACTTAAAGTCAAGTCTCCCTGCTGAAGCGTTTCTGCCCCCTCCCCCAACCAGCCCTAGGGATAGGGCCTTTGGACCCTGGTTTCATGATAGGCTGTGGACGGTTTACGATCCAGGGTTGGGGAATCAATGTGAGATTCTTAGCCTTTAGGTCTTTTTTGTCTCTCCGTTTCTGAGACCAGAAATGCTGGACCAGCACAACTAGGCGTCGTAGCATTTGGATCTTACTGTGATTTATTTAGAGCTGGAGGTGGGGGAGGGACAGAGAGGAGAATTAGTGGGTGAGGGATGGGGGAGGGGAACAGCTGCTCTGGAGCCTGCTCTGTGGGTATACAGCAAAATTGTGGCTTTCAGTACTTTTCAAGGGACAGCCTCATTCAATAAATTCCAGCTGAGGGGGTGGGAACTACCCTCAGATGATTCCTGCCCTCCCACCATCCTCCTGCAGTGGCCTCCAGAGACCCTTGCCAGTGCCCAAGCACAGTGGGGTCCATGGGGTCCTATCACCTTGTCTCCACTCCACCTCCTCCTTCAGCCCTGGCCCCCTGGCCTCCTTCAGAGGCCAGCTAGGGCAGGAGGAAAGGTCCCCGGCCCTTCGTCAATCACCTCTCCTTGGCTGGCAGTACCCAGGGAAAGGAAGCCGCCATCTCCACGGCCACGTGTCACAGTTACCAGCAATGCCAGGAGATAATGACAGGTTGAGTGTTCTCTGCCTGGCGAGGAGTTGCATGCAAATGACTGGGCTCTGAATGGGTTTAATTGTCACTGCCTGATGTGGTGGCTCAGACCACCCCTCCTCCCTCCCCTGGTGGGCGGGGAGAAAAGAGAGCAGGGAGCATAGGAGATCCTGTGGTTTGGGGAGGGAGGGTTGGCTCAGAATGGCCTGTGGGACTCAGAGCCGGAGGGCGAGGGAAGCTGGCATTTCCCCTCTGCGGGACCAGCCTGCTAGTGCACAGCTGTGAGCGGGGAGTGGGGATTCACTCCCAGACATGATCCACAGTGAGATGCGGCTCTACAACCGTAAATCCCTTTACGCATCGCAGCTCAGCCGGGAGGGGCTGTCACGTGTCTGCAAGATGTTCCCGCTTGGCCAGCCAGGCCCCGGAAGAGAGGGGAGGGGCTGCAAAGAACAGGCAATAAATGCCCTCCCTGTGTGCCTCACGCAGCCCTGCCCCAGCGCACACTCCGGGAACTCCGACCACGGGTGCTGGCAGAACCAGGGCACAAAGACCAGGCAGGGAAGATGTGAGGGTGATCAGCAGTAGAGACAGACGATGCTTATGGAATTCTTTCTTCATTTCAGGCATTTTCCTAAATCACTGCTTATTCTCAGAATAAACTCATCCACTTCTCACCATATCTCTATAATGTAGGGTCTGTCAGTAGCACCCACCTTATCTGTTTGCAGATAAGGAAAACGAGGCCTAGAGAAGTTAAGTACAGTCGTCCCTCGGTATCATTGGGGCATTGGTTCCAGGAGCCCCCACGATTACCAAAATCCGTGGACACTCCGGTCCCTTATATAAAATGCCGTAGTCCAGTGAATACAGTCGGCCCTCTGTATCCGTGGACCCAAAACCCATGGATACAGAGGGCTGACTGTAACTTGTTCCAGGTCACACACTTTGGCAGAGCCAAGATTCAAACACAGAACATGGCCCTCCACTTTGCGCCCTGCCATTCCCCTCTGTATGGTAATGCACCACTTACCTACTGCTCTCCTGGAGTCGTTGATCATTCCTGGATGCTACCTGGGGCTTTGGTGTCTGTCTCTGAGCGCATATCACTGTTGGTCTGATGTTCGTACATCTGTGTGTGTTCTATGTCCATCTTCTGACCCAGCTGAAAGTCGTTTGACCCAACCAGAGCCAGGGCCCTGCAACGCTTACTGAGTTGTACCCTGAATTGGAGTTCATCTTGATGCAGAAAACAGAGGGTGGTAGCAGATATCTTGTGCCGAGGGGAGAAGGCTGGGGAAGAACTCAGTGAACACGTTCACACAATGTGGAGAGGGGCCGGGGTGCTGCTGAGCAGGGAGGGCTCTGAGCCCCTCACAGGGGCCTTATTTAGAGCATCATCTTTTCCACTCATTCCACACATTGGAGTTCCATGTAGAATTTCATTTGGAGGAAGGCATCCATACCCTGAAGCAAAGTATCTGACACTAGAAGGTTTCCAAGGCCCTATTCCTTAGTTCTAGAGTCTAAGTAATAAGGAACCACTGAAGACTTTTGACTGGAAATCCCCTTCCAGTCACTAGTGTCCCAGGGTTAGGAAAGAGTATAGACCAGAACTAAACTTGGACATTCAGTGGCCGAGGGCTGGAAACCCGCAAAACCAGAAACCACCCAAAAGTTTACCCCAAGCTGCAACAAAATGTTTCATGTTAATGGGTCAGAAATTCTGTAATCACTGAAAGGAGACTGATGCTGGGTTCTGTATCACTGTGATAATTCTGTGATTCCACCATGTTAGTGTTATTTAAGGTCACGGAGTGATTACTTTCCAGGTGTTTACATTCTCAATGCATTCATCCTCGCAAAACTTCGGGCGCCAACGTCAAAAAAAAGACAACACCGGAGACCCCACTCCAAAATGGATAGTCAGAATCCTTCCTCAGAACTCTCGGAGCTCTTAATCAGTTTAGACCAAAGCAATTCAGCCCTGATTTTTTTTTTTTTTTTTTTTTTTTTTTTTTTTTGTCTGCATTGGGTCTTCGTTGTTGCGTGCGGACTTACTTCTAGTTGTCGCGAGCGGGGGCTGCTCTTCATTGCGGTGCGCCGGCTTCTCACTGCGCTGGCTTCTCTTGTTGCAGAGTACGGGCTCTAGGCACGTGGGCTTCAGTAGTTGAGGCACGTGGGCTCAGTAGTGGTGGCTCGCGGGCTCTAGAGCGCAGGCGCAGTAGTTGTGGCGCACGGGCTTAGCGGCTCCGCGGCATGTGGGATCTTCCCGGACCAGGGCTCGAACCCGTGTCCCCTGCATCGGCAGGCGGACTCTCAACCACTGCGCCACCAGGGAAACCCTCAGCCCTGATTTTGAGATGACGACAAACATACCTTGGGTTCTATGTAATTGCGTCCCCAGGATGCTATAATGAAAGTTGGCACTCCCAACTCACCATGCAAAGTGCTCCTGTTGCCTCTTCTTCAACCCCTTTCCCCCACCCCCACCTCAAACCCTGAAATGACATAGAAAAGGGCAAAGAAATGTTTGGAGTTTACATTTGGGGAATAAGAGATGAGATCAGTTTTGATGAACCTGAATATAGACAGAGACGGAAAAAACAGAGTTTCTACATAGAGTCAAGAACTTCCGAAGTGGGCAAAAAGCATAATGGAGCCCAAAACCAGTTCATCCTAGTTTCCAGTACTGCACGTTGGATAGCTGCCATCTCCTAAATCACCCTAGACACCCACGATATAGCAGGATGTATCTGGGACTGGGATAATAGGAAATCTGAGTTCCGATCTCTCCTTTCCCCTTCAGTCTTAGGCAAGTTGCTGAACTAATTCCTACTCTTCAGTTAAATAGGGTAATAAGTTCTACCCGTAGGATATGGGGAAACATTAAGCTTCTACGAAAACTGTTATCATTCCTTATTTTTATGTTGTAAAAATGCATTATACCAAAAGGTAATCCCCTTAGAAACCTCAGGCTGTGACCAGGGTGAGGAGATCTCTTAGGCTGGCATTCCAGATCTCTTAAGCTTAGACAGCGGGAGAAAGGAGAGCTGGAGAGAATGTTTGAAAGTGTTGTATTCTGCTTTCTGTCATAAGCAGCAGCCATCTACCCTGTTGGGAGAATATTTTTAACAACTAAATGACCAATAAATGTTTAACTGATCAACCATATATTTCTTGTATTCCTCCTATAGCGCCCAGCCTAAGTTTATGGATAGGGCTAGACCCAATGTGTCCATACAGTCAAAAGACTTAATGTGTCTTTGGTTGAATTTTGTCCTTCTTCTTACTTTAAATAATGACAGTATTCCCAAAGGTGCAAAAAAAAGTGAGTTTATGGAATATGATGCTGGGGTTGACAATTTTCTTTTCGAGTTAGAGAAGGAGCATTTAAGCTGCAAAGAGAGGAGGTCAGGAGAAGGCAGCACCCAAATGAAAAATCAAAAGTAATCCATGGAAGCTCCTTCTCCCAGGCTGACAAAGGTCCTGGCCTTGAACCCAGGTTGCGTCTTAACTGCTCAGGGCCCTGGTCCCATACACCTCCCTTGCAGTGTCCTTCTTGCAGAGGTCTTTCTGGCAAGTAAGGTGACTGAGGCCCTTCTGGCGCTGTCCCAGGTCCTGAAATGCCACGGATTCTCATCGTGGTGATGGAAGTGGCTCTGGAGCTCTCCCCTCTAGTCAGCTGTTATGTGGAAACTAATTTCCATATAATAACATTCTGTTTTTTGTAATAAATCATAACCACAGTAAGGTGACTGGGTTATGTCATTATTTGCAAACCTACAGAATGTAATTATAATATGTCTGAAAACCTCCATGCAGAACAGTGCAGTTCCAGCCCCAGCACCATCTAATAATAATAAAAATTTATATTGTGCTTTATGTGACCACTCATCACAGTAACCATTCTATGCCAAGGGAAAAGAAAGCCCACAGCAGTGACAAATTCACGGACATGGAAACCTTATAAACGCCAAACTACTTGATTCCAAAGCTAAAGCTAGCTACTGGGTTTCCTCCTCTTTTTTCCTATGAACCTTTTATAGTAACAGACTGGGTGTCCAGGTTTGCCTCTGCATTCAAAACAATGAGCTCTTTTTGGCGTTTCCTTTTTATGCGTCATTACATGCACGTGCATCCACCTTGGTTGATGTTAGTTCATAGGGATTAGCTTTTCGAACAGCATTCCTATGTGGTTCCCTTTCACATCTTTCTCCCTGTGTCCTTGTCTCCCACCTCCCATGCCTCATCTTATTTTTCTAGAATGCACGGTGCCATTGCTTTCTGTGAGCATAGTAAAGCATGTTCCATGGGCAGTAACTGAGACACTCACTGGTATTCATCTTGCATGTGTTTCCAACATGTTCTCTCATGTTGAATTTCACCCAAGCGTAGAAATATATTACTGCATGTCGAAGTGGGCTCTCCAAAGCTACTGTCTGTCCTCCCCAACCTGCTGCTTCTCAGGCCTCTGGCACATCCTGCTGTGACTTTTTTCTGAGAGGAATTGCAAATCTGACTGATCAGAAGATACTCTGAACTTCCAGGGAGGTTGTGTTTCCTGGTAGCAATCGCATTAAGCATAGAGCTTATAGTTTCAAAAAATCTGGACTTAAGAGTAGCATTCTTCACCATCCAGTACCTTGAGATCTTGTATAATGTTCCCCCATTTTAGCTGCAGTGGTCTTACTTTTATTGTGTGTGTGGTGGTGGCCGATCGCTAAGATAATTTTGCTTAGGGCTGTGAAATTTGCCTTCAAGCCCCAAATTGAATTCAATCCACGGCTTTCAGCAGGAGCTATGGGCTCGTATGTACATCTCTTTCCCAGGTATGTCCGCACTTATTGATGCTGAGAGTGGTCATTTATCACGGACAATACAGAACCAAAAAGAGTTTGTTATTAAGTTTCTTGCTCCCATGCGATTTGTCTCAGAGCTGAAGACATGACATTTTGTTCCTTAGCCACTTTTATCTGCATATTTCCACACCTGCCTCCTTCTACCCCTTCACTTCAGGAGGTTTTTTGAGAAAAGGTGGTTATGTTGGTTGCAATGCTTGAAAGGTTGCTTTTGTTACTGTGCACGGGTTTGGCAAAAATCTACCTCAGGGTGACCTACATGAGGGTAGAGATAGGGATGGGGATGGGCTGACGAGCTCTTCCTGACTGTGAAGTGAGACAGGAAAATACATCACCGGGGAGGGGGGTTCATCCTTTGTCTCTTTGTCTTTTCCACAAAAGGAGATTTTTGTGGAAACACGAGGTGAGGCCAGTCCTAACATCTTAGGGTTCTGGGATATCTGGGAGGTCTATCACAGTCTATCCATAGGAAGGAATATTATGTAGTCCTTAAAATGGTGTTTTTGCAGATGATTTAATGATACAGAATAAAAGCTCTTACTGTAATATAAAGTAGGGAAAAAAGAGCACATAAAATTGCATATGTAGCCTGATCTCGGCCCATCTCCCTCCCTCCCACCACCACTCCCCTCCCTCCCACCACCACCCCCTCCCTCCCACCACCACCCCCCTCCCCCGCAAAAAAAAAAAAGACTGGAAGGAAAGGCACCAAATGCACCAAAAAATATCAACTTTCTATCTCATGTTGGTGGGGCTACAAATAATTTTTATTTTCTTATTTCTGCTTTTCTGAATTTTCCAAATTTCTTACAATGCATATGTATATTTCAATCAGAAAAAAAAGCAGATATTTTTAAAAGCCCTTCAGAGACAGGGGCTCCACTGACTTCCTTGATCCCTATTCTAGTTGAGTCTCTTTCCAACCCTCCCCCAACCCCACTAGGAAGAAAGCCTTTCTCATTAAAGCTCCCCTACAGCCTTCCTTCACCCTCATCTCTTCAGAGAAGTGTCTTAAGGAAATATCAAAGGGTGTGTGTGTGTGTGTGTGTGTGTCTGATTGTGTGAGTGAAAGAGAAAGACAGAGTAATCATTATATCAGGAAGGAAGAAACCCACCATAGAAATGCAAAGCAGAGCAGTTGAAGAGAAAGGCTAGAGTGAACTACAGAGGAGTCCCATCTTGACAAGAGTAACAATGAGGAATTAAAATCCCACCACGGAAACTGTCAGAGGGCAAGGGATGAAGGGAGAACTGAACAATAGAGAGGGTCTATCCAGAGGGGAAAGGACTCACCCTTTACCCTTCCCTGGCCCCCTTTCTTCCTTAGCTCCAACCACATAGGACTAACAGTAAGACGTCTTGGGAGTAGAAGGAGGATACCACAAACTAGGGAGGGCCTGGGAAGTCCAGACAGAGAGAAAGGACCAAATAGCTGGAGTCAGAGAAGGAGCTGGGGCTGCTGCAGGACCTTAGATGGAGGTCATCTGACCCACTGGGAACACGTAGAGCACAGATGTCAAAGCCAGAGCACAGCCCCCTGTTTTGCAGAAGAAGCTGATGCCCAGAAGGAAGATGTGACTATTACTAGAGTCTTAGGACAAGAGGCCTAAGCAGATGTGCACGCCCTGCTAAGAGCATCGCAAGTTGGACGGGCTTCTCCACCAGGGGCAGCATCGCTCACCCCCAACTCCCAACCCACGTGGGTGTTTGAACATGGTGGAGGGGTGGGGGAGCAGGCAGCATATCTTATTGTCAAAAATGACTGGCGCTTAGCGCATGAAGAGGAAACATCCTTCTTTGCCTGGGGTAGACTCAGGAAGGCGCCTGCCCAAAATGCCAATGTTGCCCCATATCGAGAAACAGCGGGAGATTTAGACTGACATGGAAAAGGGGGCCCAATATCTGTGCATCTCTCTTGCAGTTCCTTGAGGTTTACCTTTAGCGCTCTTTGCTCCTTTTTCTTTCCTCTGGCAAGGCTGAGAAAGGCTGGTGGATAACCATGCCAGGTGAGACCGGGCTGCCTTTTTAAAGGGCACTTAGAAATGCAGCTGATTCAATACAGTGGTTTGAGGAATATGGGAACCCCACATCCCCATGATAAGCAGAAAGAGGAGGCTCCCCACTTTGCTTCTGTGAGGGCCCCAAACCTAGCCCTGGGTCTTTTCCTAATAAAGGAGGCTCTAGTGCTGGCCTGACACTAGACCTCTGGGACTGGGGGTTATAAGAAGCCTGCAAACTGGCCTGGGTGGCAGTCAGCCTGATGCTCCCACTGCAGGGAGGCTGGGAGCCGCTTCCATTCTCCCATTTCCTTTGTCAGACTCTAATTAAGGGACCTGCACACAGTAGGCTTGAGGTGCCAGCTGAGTGACCCATGTGCACAGGCCCCCGTGAGGCACGTGGAGAGGCAGCTTCGCTGCTGCCTGGGGGATCTACCTTTTTAGGGAAGGTGTGCAAGAGGTGGGGACAGGTGGGAGGGGGTAGAGCAGACAGCTGTGCTGGAGGGCACAAGACGGCTGTTTTTCTTGATACCGAGGCCAGAGGTTGCCCACCACTGAGCATCTCTCTGTGTAGAACAATTTGGTCAGAACTACCAAGAACGGGACAGGCAAACTCATGGCCTTTGACCCTCTATCAGTGGATTAGGAAGCTGGGCCACTCCCCCTACTGTCCCCTCTCCCCTCGTTAGTGACTCGTGAGTGCCAGGTCCTGTGCTGGACACTTTGGTTGGCTTACTTCATCTCATCTTCATGGTTACCTCTGAGATGGGTGCTATCAGCCATTTGTGGGAGAGAACACTGAGCCTGGAGGAAGTGACCACACACAGCGACAATGTCAGGGTTCACGCCCAGAGCTGCCCAATGCTTGAGCTCTTTCTCTTGAGCCCTGTCAGGGCAGCAGGTTGCTGCCGCAGCCAGGAGCCTGGGCTCTAGAACCAGGCTGCCTGGGTTCAAATCCTGCTTCTCCATTTGTTAGCTCTGTGACCCTGAGGCATCAGTTTCCCCATCTGAAAAATGGGCTAATAACAGTTCCTACCTCATAAGGTTATTGACGGGACTATATCATTGAATACTATAAAGCACTTAGAACACTGCCCGGCACATCGTGGGTGCTGCGTGACTATTAGCTGTTAATACAGCGCCCACTGTCCATTAGTGAGCCCAGCCTTCCATATCCAGTCTTCAATAGTGAGAGGCCTTCACAGTTAGATGTCAGGGGTGAAGAGGTCTTTGTAGCCCTGTGCCAGACCCCAGGAGAGATCCCAAGGAAGGAAAAGACACAGCCCCAGCCCTCAGGGGGCTTTCAGGAAAATGAAAGACCCTGGACATGCATGTCAGCATACACACACACACACACACACACACACACACACACACACACACACACACACACACACACACACACACACACACACACACACACACACACACACACACACACACACACACACACACACAGGCTGTTTGGCGTTCTTAACTGACACGGCATCCAGGTGGAGGTGCACTGTGAGTTAGGGAGCAGAGGGATGACAGGCTAGGACTCAGCAGAGAGAGTGAGATGGCAAACCCCACAGCCCAGAGCTGTGGAGAGCCCAGTCTGGGACACTGGGGCCCCGATGGCTGTTGTCCAAGGCCCCTGCCTTCCTGATCGGCACAGGTCCCACCACCTGCCACCCCCAAGTGGAGACGACCAGCTCAGATCAGGGGCCCGGGGCCCGACCTGGCCCAGGGCATCCATGCCAAGGCCTGTGGCCCAACCCCCAGGCTGTGGCCTCTCCTGCCAGGTCCTTCTGGGACGCCCCCTTTACCCAGCCCTGCCTCCCCTTTGTCCAGACCTGCAGAAACCCACTTGGAACCAAGGGCAAAGTCCTAACAGCCTGTAGTCTCTGATTAGTAGCCTTCAGCATGGAAGTGGACCCTGGTAACGGGCCTGGATGCACCAGGAAGCAGAGTCCTAGGGAAAGAAGAAATCCCTGGGAGCCGCCTCCCTGGGAAGCGATCCCCCCTCTTTCCAGAATGTGCAGTGAACAGGGCTCCCCAAAGCTTCTGTGACACAAGCGTCTGAAGGAGAGAAGTTAGACGCTAGCACCGGAGTCCGCTAAAAGCCCGTCAGAGAGCAGAGGTAATTTACGAGGAGGATGCTGTAGCAATGCAGGCAGAGCAAAGGAAGCAGAGGGAGTGCAACCCGGACACATACATATCAAAAACAGAAGCGTGGGTTCCTGCCTCTGCACGTCCCCAGACATATAATATTACAGATCACAGCTTGCATGGAACTCGCATATTCCTGCAGCTCGGATATGATACAGTGAATGCATTGTGACAGTAGCTGAGTGGATTCTATGTGCTGAACAGATGTCTTCTAGCAGACGAGGTTTCTGTGACTGTATCACATTGTGCTTTCATCAATTATACATCACTCCTCATTACAGAGGCAGGCGCTCATGACCGTGTGCAGCGGCTAGGTGAGAAACCCGGCCAGATTGAGAAGTGAAGGGCATACTTTGGGGGAGCTGGGATGCCCACTGGGTCCTGGGGTGCTGGAACCACCTCTTCTCCCCAAAGACCCCACATCACTCCTCCTCCCTGCTACCTCCTTCTAGTTCTTAATACCCACTTTCCTATTACTAGCTGAGCTAGGGTCATTTTTTTCCCCATTCGAAAAATAATTATTATAAAATATTTCAAATTGTGTAAAATAATGAATTTTATATACCCCTCAGCCCATCAATCAGATTCAACAACTGTTGAGACTTGTCCACGTTGGCTTCTTGTCTCTCCCTGAGGTCAAGTGTTCAAGTGTTTGAAAATTAATCCCAGGCCTCCTGTGATTTCACCTCTATACAACTCCGTGTGAATCTTTAAAGGAAATATGGCTGTTTCCCATAGAACCGTACGGTCATTATCACTGCTTATAAAATCAACAATATTTCCTTGTCCTCATGAAGTAGTCAGGCTGCATTTGAGGGTCTTTGGGGTTTATGGCCACGTGTCTCATAGCCATTGCTCTGGGACCCTCCCGCCCGCCCGCCCCCGCCACTGCACTCTCCCATTAGAGTTTGACCTTTCTGTGGCGGCTCTTAGCCCCCTGATCCCCAGACCCCATTGAGAACTCAGGTAATATTCTGTCCTCAGCCTCATGCCCCTCCTCAAGGCTACGGCAGGGTCACAGGTCTGAAGAGGACGTACTGCAGACCCCTGGCAGGGTGTCTGTGGGAGGAACTATCCTTCCTTGCAGGTGTTGGGGGCGGGGCAGTCAGTTATGACAAGAACAGCTGAGACATGCCAGGCTGCTGCTTTGAGGTGTAAGCCAGTGCTTCCCAAAGTGTGGTGCGCGTGCCCTCATGGTACACCAGGCGATTCTATGGGGTGCACAGACAAGCATAAAAGAAAGAAGTTATGTATTCTTCCTAATCTTCATTTCGAAAAACTTACAACCACACATCAAGCCCATCGTTTTGTAGGTATCGTTACTGTAGATGAGGCCAGCCAAAATATTTGGTGATTTTAAGGTTGATTTTGAGAAGAATATTAAATAAATACTAATACAGAGGTATTTGGATAAGGCAAAAAAATTCCTAGTGGGACCCAATCCCTCAAGTCTAGGAGCCCTTGTGCAGTGGAAGGAGGAGGAGATTTGAACCAAGGTCATTTGAATTTCAGTCCAAGCTCTGTTAATTGCCAGCCAGTAATCAAATCACTTCACCTCTCAGGGTCTCACCCTTTCACCTGTACAGTGGGGCTATGCCTGTCTGCCTTGTTGATGTCAAACTCAAAGAGGGCAATAAAGTGTTTTTAAGCAGGGAAACCCTCTACAAAGACAAGTTTTAAAGCTATGCTAAGAACTGCTCTGTTTTCAGCCTTCTGTACCTCATGTCACTTACCTGCTCCCAGGGGTCTATGCAACTCAAAACCTGGACCCATCCACTCTGATCAGCTCTAAGTGCTGCAGGTCGTTAAGCCTGGCCATTGTAATAAGCATCGATTATCATTAGCAACGTTATTATATTTACCTAAGATCCCTGGTGCATACGAAAATGCAGAGAGCTCTCACCCATCTTCTGCTTTACAAGAACGATTTGCCGTGTCTAAAAACCATTTCTAGAATTAATTTGCCTACTGCAAACAATTTATATTAATGAAAACACATTGAGTGGGGGGAGGTTGGCGGGGGGCGGGTGTTCTGCCTGCAGAATATGTTTGCTTTGTTCACCTAGAATAAAAAGATTTTGAGTGCATGTTTGTTTTGAATAAATGAATAGCTGGGTGACAGGAGGAAGGTCTGCCCATGCATCTGATCCAACGTGGTCTAGCAGTCCTCTCCAAGACGGATGGGGACGTGGGCAGGTGGCAGTGCTGATCGCTTGCATTTTAATAGGCAGTGATGTCTGTCATCTGCTTCTCTATATTTACAGACCCCCTTCTCAGGCTTGTATTTGATCGTGGTGGAGGAGGGAGGCCGCCACCCCCTTCCCCAGTCTCATCCGAGGTTTGGAATAAGCCAAAGTGGGGGCCTCTGAGTCCGCGACCCCGACTCACCCTGCAAGAGTCTCCCAAAACCATGCCTTGTTCTTTGCAGCAGCCGCTCTCCCCCGGTGTGTGCTTATTTTATTTATTTGGGTCGATGAGGCTCATTTTCCTCTCTGCAGATGGCAGCAGGGTTCCCTGATCCTGCATTATGTTCCCCGATTGTCAGAGGGGGAGGGAGATGGGAGGAGGAAGAAGAGGAGAAGGATCCAGTGAGGTGCGGTGGCTGTGAGGATGGGGACACGAACCCCAAGCCAACCTTGCCCACCCGCTTCCCATCCTGGACATTTATGTCCACGTTTGGACCTCAGCCTGCCCCACCCCCTACCCCGCCCCACTGGATCCTTCTGTTTGGATACAAGCAACTCAAATGTTTAGTGATTGACAGTCCCTTGACGACAAGGTACTTCAGAGCTCTCCCCAGCAGCCCGGCCGAGGCTGTGGGGTGTGAAGGCTCTGGCTCTGCCTTGCCAGCATCCAGGGCGCATGTGTGTTTGCATAATAACCTACAAAACGCTTCATGTCCCTCGATGCGCCCACTCAGGGGCCTCCGAGGGAGGAGGGCTTTGTCAACACGGCTTTGTGTGGGAGCTGCAGCCCGTGTTAGCCCGGATTAGTTTGCCCCTGCAGGTTGCACAGGCTACCTAAGGCCAGACAGGAAACCAGAATGGGTCCTTCAGTTACCAAGGGGGCACTTCGTCCTCAGCAAGCGGACCCCTCTGTGTGGCACCAGCACATGATGCCCCCCGAGAGGACAGCCTCAGGGGTGGTTAAGAGCCCAGACCCTGGTGCCAGACTGCCTGGGTCACTTCCCGGATCTGCCACCTTCTAGCTATGTCACCTTAGTGCCTCAGCTTCTTCCATCTTGAAATGGGAGTGACAATGGGACCCAGCCCAGAGGGTTTTCATGGGATTAAATGAATTCATGTCACCAACGTGCTTAGAATGGCACCAGCCACGTTAAAGTGCAATGTCAATGTTTGTGAAATAACTACAAGGTACTGTTTTCCCCCCAGTGGTGGTGGGTTACAATGAGGTTTAGAATGATGGTGTCACCAAGTCCCAGGATATCAGACCTCGAGATCTGAATCCTGGATAGAGAAGGGCAGGGACTCCTTCGGGACCACAGGGCTCCTGCGGGCACAGGAAGACTTAGCTCAACCCTCCCACTTCTCCCCACCCCAAGGAGGGAGCCCTCTGAAAAGCCCCGTCAGTGCGGGCTTACTCTGCCTCTGACTCTTTTTTTTTTTTTTTTAAGTCACATTTTCCTTCCCTTTCATTCTCCACTCCCAGAAGAGTAACCACTCCGAACCTGCCCCCTGCTCCGTGACGCGTCATCTCTGTGACGGCTCTGCAAGGCAGCCAGGGGTCCAGGCTGCAGAGGAACCTGGAGAACGCTGGTCTGACTCAGATCTGACAGGCAGCTCCTCCATCTGGGATCCCAGCCTCCCTGGAGGAGATGGGGGCGGGGGTGACAGGGAGATGTCATCAATACTCAAAGCCTGGACCAGGATGACGGCACTCACTGGCATCCCTCAGACCTGCAGTGGGGCTGGGGAGCAGAGCAGGTGCTGGGAGGCAGAGCCCAGGGCCACAGAGAAGCGAGGTGGCAGGGTGAGGGGAGCGTGATGCGGAGGTTGAGAGGAGCACAGAGCTGGGTGTCAAGAGCCTGCCTCGCAGGAACCCTGGCTCCGGCCTCTTCTAACTGGTTGACTTTGAGCAAGTTACTAACCTCCTTTCACTCGCAATTTCTTCAGCTATTAGATAGAGATAATAAGAGCGTCTGCATCACAGGTTTTTTTTTTTTTTTTTTTTGCGGTACGCGGGCCCCTCACCACTGTGGCCTCTACCATTGCGGAGCACAGGCTCCGGACGCGCAGGCTCAGCGGCCATGGCTCACGGGCCCAGCCGCTCTGCAGCATGTGGGATCCTCCCAGACCGGGGCACGAACCCGTGTCCTCTGCATCGGCAGGCGGACTCTCAACCACTGCGCCACCAGGGAAGCCCCATCACAGGTTTTTTTGAGAGAATTAGATGAGATGATGCTTGTAGCACTGATTCATTGCCCAGCATGTCAGCTATTTCAGTTACCCAGATGAGTAGGGCAGTCGTGACAAGTCTTGGCCTCAGAAGGCATCCCCGGGGATAGCAGCGATAGGAATGACCCCTGGCAAAAGTTGAGTGGCTGCCACAGCATGTGGCCACCTGCCTAAAGAGCTCATCCAGAAAAGGGCCAACTTGGCTATGTGTCTGTCCTGGAGGATAGGATCAGATGGGGCTGTAGGAGGCTGTTGGGTAGCGCCCCACGGGGCCTTACCTTGTGGACATCACTGTGCTCCAGAAAGCTCAGCTGGGCCTTGGCGCTGGGCATTCTTTATCCCCAAAAGCTAAGGTGCCAAATGCCTTTCCCAGATCACTGAAACCCTGGGAGATGACAACCTGGGTCTGGAAAATGTTCCCTCCTCCAGGAACCGGCCCCGGGCAATGTCCTTCAGCAGATAAGAAAGCTGTTGTAGAGCTTCCCTGGTGGCGCAGTGGTTGAGAGTCCGCCTGCCGATGCAGGCGACGCGGGTTCGTGCCCCGGTCCAGGAGGATCCCACGTGCCGCGGAGCGGCAGGGCCCGTGAGCCATGGCCGCTGAGCCTGCGCGTCCGGAGCCTGTGCTCCGCAACGGGAGAGGCCACAACAGTGAGAGGCCCGCGTACCAGGAAAAAGAAAGCTGTTGTATTGCCCAGCTCGTGGAAGGGCTGGGTCCTGAAGCCTCCTCCCTGCCCTTAGAAGCCCATCACAGAAGCATGGGCAGATGTGACCAGCTGGAAAGAGGGAGAGAGAGAAGGCTGCCTCTCTGGAGAGTTCTGTCCGGCTCCCCAGACCCAAGGAGGTTTCCGGGAGACCTTCACTCTGTTCTCTTGGTTGAGCTTGTTGGGCCCCTCCCATCCAGCATTTCCCCTCTGACAAAGAGGAGAAGTGAGGCCAGAGACTGGGGAGCTGGAAGGAGCAGGCAGGCGTCAAGGGTGAGTCCCTCCGTAGTTGCCAGTACACCCCAGGACAAGGCGGAGGAGAGAAGCGGGAAGGGCTGTTGAGATGGTACACTGGAGGGAGTTCAGGCTACCCTATGCCGTCAGCCCCCTCCCCAGCACCACTGAAACACCAGCCTGTGCTTTAGGTAGGGGAGAGGGCAGGGTTCAATCCAATGCTGCTATGGACTCCCTGATCTCCTGAAAAGGTCCCAGATTTGGATTTTGTGTCTCATGGCAAGCTTGGGTCTGCCCAAAGAGACCAGCAGGTTGCGTAATTGGAGCATAGGTAATAGGGTGTCTGGGAAGAGAACACTGGAAAGAGAGGGTGTCTTTGCCATGGCTGACTTGGGGGAAGGAGGATGGGTGGGATGCCCTGTTAACCCAAGGTGAGCTTTACCAGAAATGGTACCCCACTTTAGGGAGGTCATAGGGCAGGCTGCCCTTAAACCTAGGGGTGGGAAGTTACAGACAAAAGTTGGTCTCCCCACTGGGATGTTGCAAGGAGGTAGGGGTCCTCCCCCACCCAGATGACTACCTTGTGGGGTCACAATGGAGGGCTCTGAAGGAATGGTTGTTTCCTATACCTTGGAGGTGGGGTCCCCAGCCTCTCCATCCATCCTCCCATAGAGCACAGATCATGCTCTAATTTTCACAGGTGGAGGAAGGGGTAAGATGGGTAGCAGGGAGCTGCAGTGTGCAGAAAACAGAGCCCCAGGCCCAGAGTCAAGAGACCTGCATTCTGATCCCACCTCTGCCACCAATTGTGTCCCTTGGGGATGTCCCTTCCGTTCCCTAGTTTCTATAAAAGGAGGACGTTGGTCCAGTTGGCTCATAGGTCCCTCCTCCCAGATTCTAAGCTTCTAGAAGTGACCAGTCACACCAAGGGCATTCATGCCTTTATCGGCAAACACTTACTGAGAGCTTCTCGTGCTCCAGGCGTGATGCTGGACACTCAGGACACTTGGATGAATCAGAGACCGTCCAGCCCTCAGGGTGCTCGGGGTATAATCAGTGAAGGTCCGTGGTATAACCACAAATTCTATGAGAACATGGAAAGGTGTGATTCATTCTGACAGGAAATTGGCCAAGAAGGTTTCACAGAGGAAGTGACATTTCAACTCAGCCTCCAGGAATGAGGCGGTCGGGGGGGTGGTGCCCTGCCCTGGCAACTCACATTCCCTGAGCTCCCCGACAAAGGCACCAGTTTTGCCTCCAGTCTTGTCCTGCTGCCACCTCCCACATGTCACAACTCAGTGTAGATCAACAGGGGATACTATTAGAAGTCAGCTGTGTGACCCCAGAGTCCCCATGACATCCCTGAAATACCAGCACAGCTCTGTTTATGCACTCGTACAGATATATTTGTAGAAACTATGAAACCGCTCACTTAAGACAACAGATAACCCCCAAATCAACTCCATTTGATTTGAAATGCACTTTTGGAGGTAGAAAATATGAATTCCTAATTCCGTTTTGCTGAGCATCAGAATGAGATGAGTCAATGGAAACACTAAATGACTGAAGAGAGGAAGCCCAGAAAAATCCCGGGATAGAATATTGATCTGGACGGAATCATCAAGATGAGACAGTAGCACATAGTCGGGCCATCCATTACTAACTCATAATCTTTGCTCTGGCTCCATGTCACATTATAATAACAAGGGCTAACATTTACTTCAGACCTGCCGCGTGCCTCATCCTCCCAACAACTCAGTGAGGTAGGTCCTGCTGTTAAACCACTTTACAAATGAGGAGACCGAGTCCCTTGCCCCAAGCCCATGCTCTTTGCCACCGTGTTGCATTTGGAAGTGCCACGTCCTCTCTGTTCAAATTTAATAATCAACACTCAAAGCTATTCAAAACCAGCTCACGCGGCCACACACTGGGGGTGAGGCACACGTCTGATTTTTCCTGACTCAGAACACAGGACAAATAGTGGAGCTGCCAGACACCACCCAGGCCCTGAGAACTTTGCTCTGAGGACCCTGAGGACAGAAACGATCTAGTTTCACCCTAAGCAAGTCTCATTGATTCCGCCTGGCGTCCAAGGGGTGCTCTCTGGATCTGGGCAAATCTGGTCCCAGGCAATTCCTTGATATAGCTCCGATGGCAGACAAATACCTTGCTTCCTAGCTCAGCTTTGGGATTGGTTATTCCTCTTAAACGCCCCGTCTCGGGGTCGAGTCTGCTCCCCCAACACCACCACCACCACACCCCGCCCCCAGAGCTGGTAGGACTCTACCCTGCTGGGGGTGGGAGTCGGGGTGCAGGACAGGTGGTGAATCAGCCCAAGATCCCAGCGTCTGAGTTTCCCATGTGGAAATGGAGCTAGAACAAAGCCGTTGCCCCTGGCCCTCGAGGTTAGAGCCCAGAGTTAGCGATGGGGGAGATGAGGCCAACATGAGTCAGTCATCTGAATGCAAGAGGACAGAAGCGGAAAAGAATTTACATGTGCTTCTATTTTCTTGGTTCCCTGAGGATCCCTTAATGTCGGTGGGGGAGGAGGCAGTGGGGAGTAGAATAATCTCCACAAAGCAGGCTTGGCCCTTGGCTATTTGGAGATGGTCCCCTGCAGGGTACCAGGAAGCCCCCACCCCAACCCCAAAGCATCAGAGCTTCTTTCCTTTGGCTGAAAGCATTGCGCCTGTTAAAATGCAAATTCCTGGAGAAGAGCCATGTCAGACCTTTCCATCCTTTATATACCACTGTCTGAAGAGGTCCACGATCCATCCATCGTAGGGAATGTGGGTTGGAAAGGACCTCTGAGATCTCTGGGTTCCACCCCCTCCCATGTTGTGCAGAGGGCTTGCCGGGTCACATGGCAGTGGGGTGGGGGGCTGGGCCTATGCTGTCAGATGCTCCCTGAAGGGCTCACGGGCTAATGCGGGGAAGGCAGACCTGCACGTGGAAAGGGGTGACGAGCAACACAAGGCAGAGGGTAATGGCGCTTATGACAGGGGTTAAGGGAGAGAGCGGTATGGGCTGACACAATCAGGAAAGTCACCCCAAGGAGATGGCGCTGCAGCTGAGCCTTGAAGGATGGCAGGCGTTCGGATTTAGATGGGCAGGGGATTCACGTGGGGTGAGATGAATCAGGCCATGGGGGCTGAACGAGCAGGCTTACACTTTGGAGAGCATCGCTTAGGTAAAGGGGAGCAGAGGGCTGCTGAGGTGGGAGCAGTGTTTAAGAAGATTTGCCAGGCAGAGGGGTAAGCAGGAGGGATTGGAAGGGGACAGACACAGACGCAGGGAGACTCAGATGTGAGCCGTCTGGTGATGGAAGAGGCACTGATAGGGAAGAAGAAATGAGGGGCAAGGATCCCAAGACTGTCCAGACTTCCCCAGAGCAGTGTGGGGAAGGAAAAGGGCATGGTTTCATGAATCAGAAAACCACCTAGTCACTGGGTGACCATGAGTCACTCACTTCATGTCTCTGGGCCTCAGTGTTCTCATCTATAAAATGGGAATGACAGCAGTGACAATATCCCTGCCTTCTATGCAAAGCTATTGTAAGAATGAAATGAGATCATGATATGAAAGGACTCTGAAAAGGGCCGGGAACATTTTCTGGTCCACTTTCCCCCTCGGACATCAATATTGAAAAGCTCCATACTCACCCCCACCCGCCAGGCTCCGTCACTTTCAACCTTATTCACTTCAAAGCACAAATAGAAAATCTTTCTTTCTAGGACACTGGGATCGACTAACCAGGCTGCTGGCGGCAGGAAGTTGCTAGTCACTAGTTGGGGCTTTCGAGGGCCACCCCGCTGTGCAGGCTCCACCCGGCTGCACTGGGGCCCGAGGGGATCTGCATCCCAGCACAGACACGGCCCACTGGCCAGGGCAGCAAACTCAGGCAGTCCCAGAAAGGGAGGGTCCTGGCACTGAGGCTGGGCCCTGTGGCTTCTTTCATCTGCCTCACAGTCTGGTCCTCTCTGGTTTTCACTTGACAGGCTTGAGGGCCCCTCACTCTCCATCCATCCATGAGCAGCTCTCTCCCTTCCTCCCCACATGCTTGCCCAGGCGTCCTTAGGCAAACCATTTAATTTATTTATATTTATGAAACCTCCAACTAGGTCAATGCACTTTCATGCACATCTTAATAATTGTTGATATGGTGGCGGGGAAGAAAAGGATCACGTGGGCTGTGGAAACCGGCTCATGACTCTCTCCATCAGCGAGGTCATCCGGGACCCGGTACAAGGGAAATGCCTCTGTTGGTGTACTAACTGCTGAGTCCGTAGCAACGCTGCCTTCCACAGCCCCCGTCAGCACTTCTCCAAAACACGGAGGAGGGTTTTGTGGTTTCAAACCACATTGCACACCCAGATCCCACTGGACCTGTAAATGGATACGGAGCCCGAAATCAGCAAAGCAGCAGCTGAAATGAAATTAGACACTGAGTCCAAAAGAAAGCAGGCTGTGATTCTCACGGCAAAGGGAACTTAACCTTTCTCTTCTGCAAGTCCAGATGCCCTTCTTGTCCCCTGCACTCACCTCTGTCCTCTCAAAATGCACCTGCTCTTACTTGATCTAGAGACCCGCATCCCATGACTGTGGGGTTTCTGCCTCCATGAGCACGTGGTGTGTCTTAAAGGAAGCTGTAACCTAGGGGTCAGGCATGCGTCTCTAATTCACATACAAGGTGAAGTGAATTTTGAGGAGATAGGAATGAACTCAGGGGACAAGAAGGGCCTCTGGAAAAGAGAGTAGAATCAATTCAAACAATTAACCAAGTTTGCTGTGTTGGTTTCTAGAGAGGCCATACCCTGCGATGCCCAGGGAGGGCAACAGTGATTAAATCCATGGACTTTGAGATCAGAAATCTGAGTTGAAACCCTGGTTCCATGATTCACTAGCTGGGTGACCTTCATCAAGTTAACTAACATTTCTAAGCCTCAATTTCCTCATCAATAAAATGGGGATAATAATAGAGTACCTAATTCAGAATTATCTTTAGGACGAAAAGACATAACACGTGCACATAAAATTCTCAGTGCATGGATTTTACATGCATTGATCTCAACGCATTATGCTCAGATGCCCTGTACTCGGTGAAGGAAGCCAGTCTCGAAAGGCTACCTGCTATGTAATTCCATGTATATGACATTGCAAAAGGGACAAGACTGCAAGGACAGAAAACAGATCAGTGGTTTCCAGGAGCTGGGGGTGGGGAGAGGGGATGACAACAAAGGACATGAAGGAATTTGGCAGGTGACGGAAACGTTGTGCATCTTGATTATGGTGGTGGTTACAAGACTGTTGGTGTATGTCTAGAGTTTTAGAACTGTACACTAAAAGAGTGAGTCCTACTGAATGTAAATTGTACCTCGATAAACCCGACTCCTCCAAAAAAAAGAGAATTCATTCGTGCAAAATCCTGGAAAACTATACATTCATGGTGAGTAGGCAATATATGGTAACGCTTCTTATGATCGCTCTGGTGGGACGTCCCTTCGTGCCTTCTTCAAAGGGTCAAAAGGCCGAGTTGGTTGCGATTCTCCTCCAAGGGGGCAACCTTGACTCAGCAAGGGTCCCTTCCAGTCTGTGACAGTTGCTAAAGATACTCCACCTCCGTGGCTCACCACGGAGTTTTACATTCGAATGACTGCAAGTTTTCTGTTCTGGTTTGAAGACCTTGGCAGGCTGGCAGACCTGGGGCCCCAGCCTCAGAGCTTAATAGCCGCTTTCTCAACTCCCCTTATTGTTCTGTAATCTGTATAATTTTAGGACCCTGTATGGCGCCTTCTCTAAGCTCATGCTTCCCATTAATAATCATGATCGGCACTTACCTAGGTGCTTTTCATTTTCAAAGCCCATTAATTAACACTAATTAATCCACACAGCAGTGCTGGAAGGAAGGGGAGCTATCATTATCCTGGTTGTAAAAAAAAAAAAAAAGAGGCAGAGAAGAGGAAGGCTCCAGGTGACTGCAGGTGGCTGCAAAGGGTAGGAAGGGATGAGGAAATCCTAGGCAGAGAATCCTGGTACCCAGGTCCCTGCTCAAGGCTGCAACTCTCAGTGATGATTAAAATGGCCAACATTTATTGAGCAACTACTGTGTGCAAGGCACCCCACAAAGAGCTTTCCATGCATTTTCTTAGTTCATCATCACAGCAATCCCTTGAGCACCTCTGGCTGTAATTCATTCCTTTTTACAAAAATATTAATGGAGACGTGGAGAGATGAAGTACCTGCCCAAGGTTACACAGTGCACACACAGTCCATACTTAATCTCTCACTGGCCTCACTCTCCCACCTTGCCAGATCACCCATTAGCGCTAAAGTTGACCTCAGGTTCCTCAAAGTGGCACCCAGGTGGGACAGGTGCTGGGGACTTGGCTTCGTTCTCGCCATGTACGAGGAAGGACGGAAAGGAGCTTTGAAGGCAGCCAGCCCAGAAAGTAGAGAACAGAGCTGACGCAGAGGCCCAACTGAGTAGCCGTAGCATCCCAAACCCAGAGCACACTCCTCCCTTCTTCACCTCCAGTTCCTTCCTTAGCTCAGGAGAAGACCATCCGTTCACTTAACATTTATGGAGCGCAGCACAACCCTGAGCTCCAGAAGCACCTAAAGATGAGTGAGGCCTGTCTCATGGAATTCACTGTATCTCCAAGGAGCAGAGATTTTTTTCTAAATTTTTTTCTTTTTATAATTTACTTCTTTGGGTCTTTGTGGCTGCACGCGGGCTTTCTCTAGTTGTGGCAAGTGGGGGCTACTCTTCGTTGCGGTGCTCGGGCTTCTCATTGTGGTGGCTTCTCTTGTTGTGGAGCACGGGCTCTCGGTGCGCGGGCTTCAGTAGTTGTGGCACGTGGGCTCAGTAGTTGTGGCACGTGGGCTCAGTAGTTGTGGCTCGCGAGCTCTAGAGCACAGGCTTAGTAGTTGTGGTGCACGGGCTTAGTTGCTCTGCGGCATGTGGGATCTTCCTGGACCAGAGCTCGAACCCATGTCCCCTGCATTGGCAGGCGGATTCTTAACCACTGCATCACCAGGGAAGTCCCAGGAGCAGAGCTTTGATGCCTGAAACATCCAGAAATCTCAATGGCCATAAGAAATGGTGAAACTCTTCCCGATTCCCCTACATTCAAAACCACATTCTTGGGCTCCACAAAACTTGAACACGGAATAACATAATTAATTATTAAATATTCATTTTTTGGATAAAGTTCATTTTTAATTTTTTTTAACTTTTATACAATTTTTTAAGTTTACTTTCCACTTAGTTATTACACAATATTGGCTGCATTCCTCATGTTGTACACTACATCCTTGAGTGGATCTCACACCCAATAGCTTATACCGCCTACTCTCCCGCCTCTCCCTTGCCCCTCTCCCCCACACTGGTAACCACTAGTTTGTTCTCTATATCTGTGACTCTGCTTCTCTTTTGTTATATTCACTAGTTTGTTGTATTTTTTAAATATTCTAAATATATCATGTGCCTCTAGAACTGAACAGGAACTTCCATTTATTCACTTATTTAATAAGTATTTCTGGAGTACCTACAGTGTGCCAGGCTGTGTTCTAGGCTCTAGGAATATAGTGGTAAACAAAACAAATAATGTTCTAGAGATATGCAACAAACAAACAAGAAAAACGTCAGCACAAACTATTAAATATCACACCGTGGTTAATGCTCTGTAGAGAATGGAAATAGAATAAAGAGAGGGTTCTGTGTCCACTATAAAGTGGGTTGTCGGCAAAGGCCTCTCTGGGGAGGTGACATTTAGCTCAGACCTAAAGGACAGGATGGGTCCAGCCGTGTGAAGATCAGGGGCAGAGCTTCCAGACAGAGGGAACAGTGAGTGCAAAGGCCCAAAGTAGAAGTGGTCCTGTACTCAAGAGAGCTGGAGTGGCCATAGTAGTGTGAATAAGGACGAGAGAGCCACAGAGATGGGGTCCAAGAGGTAGGCAGGGAGCAGATTATAGAAAGCTTTAATTAGGGTCATGGTCAGGAGTTTGGATTTTAAGTGCTGTGGCAAGCTACTGGAGGAGACGACATTGTTTTTAAAAAGAAGAATGCTTTGGGGACTTCCCTGGTGGTCCAGTGGTTAAGAATACACCTTCCAATGCAGGGGATGCAGGTTCAATCCCTGGTTGTGGAACTAAGCTTCCACATGCCACAGGGCAACTAAGCCTGCGTGCTGCAACTACTGAGCCCGCGCATCCCAACTGGAGAGCCCGCACACTGCAACTACAGAGCCCACGTGCTCTGGAGCCCGTGTGCCACAACTAGAGAGAAGCCCACATGCCGCAACGAAAGATCCCGCAACTGAGACCAGACGCAGCCAAAAATAAATAAATGAATGAATGAATGAATGCTTTTGTTGCTGAGTGGGGAGATTACAAGAGGACAAGAATGGAAGCAGAGAGAACAGTCAACCTGCAGAGCCTGGGAGAGAAATAAAGGAGGCTTAGACCGGGTCATGGCAATATACTTGGAGAGAAGTTGATGGATCTGGGATATATGGGGTTGGCCAAAAGTTTGTTTGGGTTTTCTTTTTTTTTCAACATCTTACAGAAAACCCCAAATGAACTTTTTGGCCAACCCAATATTTGGAGATCAAGCCAACAAGACTTACTAATGATTGGATGAGGGCAGAAAGGAAAAAGGATAATGCCTATTTTTTTAGATTAGCATCTGGATAGATCAGAATGGAGATAGATTAGAATAGATTTATGGCGACTAGGAAGACCAGAAGAAACAGGTTGGAATGCTAGGGTGGAACTAAAGTTTCTGTTGTGGACAGGTAACTTTGAAATGACTGTTAGACATCCAGGTGGAGGTGAAAAGTAAGCAGTTCTATGGAAAGACTGGGGCTACAGGTTCAGACCTGGGAAGCCATTGGCATATCGGTGGGATTTAAAGCCATGGAAGTAGATGCAAAAACCAAGGGAGAGAGTCTAGGTAGAGAAGGGCGTTTAGGACATTGGGGTACACCCCCATTTAGATGTGGAACAGAAGAGAGGAATCGGGAAAGGAGAGTGAGAAGGTGTGGCAATGAGGTAGGGGGGAATCGGGATAGAATAGAGTCATGGAAGCCAAGAGAAATTAAGGGTCTTAGTAAGGAGAGGGTGGTCAAGTGGGTAAATGCCTCTGACGGTACGGATAGAATAAGAAAATCTTCCCTGGCCACATAGTTCCCAAACCTGGCTGTGCATTAAAATCACTGTGGGAATTTTTTAACATATAGATGCTCAGGCCCTACTGCAGAGCTGTTGAATTGGACAATCTGAAGGTAGGACCAGGATATCAGTACTTTGTAAAACATCCTTCATGTGATTCTGGTCCAGCCAGGCCATGGACCAGGACCAGAGAACACTAATCTAGTCCAGCTCCTGGGCCAGAGACCCGGGAGACTCAGTAACCTGGGGAGATGCCTGTACCAGGAGACTCTAGGATTAGACCACAGACTCCCTCTAACCTAACACGGTGCTCTGTCCATTATACTGTATTGCCACTGTGGACTGGCAGGGGAGGGGATAGGCTTCACCATGTGGAAATAAGTTGTAGAATAAATTTAGCTCTAAATCAGGGGCTTGATTTTGAAATGAAGCCCAAACCATGTGCAAAGTGTATTGCCTCTGTGTAAGATGCCTAGAATATTCACATCAATGGTAATCGGCCTTTGAAGGCCACCGTTGCTGTGGCTCCAGCCCAGTTCTCAATTTTCTGCGCTTGGATTATCCACTTGCAGTGATGAAGATGTTGACTCTGCAGCCGATTGTTTCCTGACTCTCAGGACACAGCTGGATCCTTCTCTCCGGCAGCTCCTGCCTGATCAGGAACTGAAAACGAAAAGGGTTTTGGGTACAGAGAGAAAAAAGCTTGTTGCGATCAGGCTTCACTTGTGTTGTATGAGGCTTTGGGAAGGGATGGCGGGGAGATTTCCATTTCTAACCATGTCGCGTGTGCCAGGCACTGTGTTACGAGCTTCGTGGATACAGGGACCAGCCACCCTCTCTCTGACCTACAATTCCGACAGGCCTCACCCCAGCCAAATGGGCACGAGCCTTTTCTTTCTGATCGCCACCCTACAGCACGCCACCCCGTGTAGAGAGATGAGCCCTGCCTGCTTTAGAGACCATGGTTCACAGCATCTTAGTTAGCGGGGGTTGGGGGGCGGGATGGCACAAGCCTGTCAGCCCCAGCCGTGCAGCAGGGTCAGCAGAAGGAGCTTTATACAATCAGATGCCAGAACCTACCCCAACCTACCAAGTCAGAAACTTCAGGGGCGGAGCCTAGGCTTCTGAACGTTGAAAAGTGGTCCTAATAGGCAAAGATTAAGAGCCACTGATTTAAACTTGATCATCAGGTCCCCTGCAAACCTTTCCTCTTCCAGGCAACTCGTCATGACTGAGCCTTCCTCGTAACGCCATCGGCTCACGTGGACCTGGGCCCCTGTGGTTTCAATGTGTGGCCAGGTCTGTTAGGCCTTCCCTTCCTGGCCTGTGCAGTGGAATCATTTTTTGCTTCACAAGGAGTCTGGTGCTGGTACCCAAGAGGGTTCCAAGGTTTGCTGTAGGCCCCAAGGCAGGTGAGAGCCCAGAGGGCCTCATGTACTAGTGTTCATCTGGTCTAGGGCCTGGACCTCTGTCCTTGGGAGGTAGCAGGGAGCCAGACTCAGGGGCTCACATGCCTGGAACTGGCCTCAGAGGAGAGATGACAGCAGAGGAGCAGCAGAGAGGATACAGGTTCATATAGTTCATGTCCAAGACCCAATGCTGAAGAGCCCACGGGTCGGAGGACAGGCCACTCCACAGCTATCTGGCAGAGGCCTGTCTGATGGCAGAGGGCAGGGGCCTCGGGCAACCCGACCATGACAGCCCAGCTTCCAGATAATAAGAGCAGGCACCCCCCCTCCTGAGCCCACCACCGATGTCCCCCCCATCTAGTCTTCTCCTCACAGTGGGGGGGTCTACAGGGTCTTTTGAGAGCAGGGCAGACACTCCAGTAGCAGGCCTCTGTGGGACCAGCCAGGGAATCAGAATTTGCTGTTCCTTCCCAGGCCCCTAAATGGGTGGGTTCCCCTCAAGGATACAGTGCCCATTTGTCCTTCTCTGGAGTTGGATCCCACAGAGGACAAAACTGAGACCCAAGGGCCAGAAAGAGGCCCTCCCAGGATGGCCTTGGAGTCGAGGTCAGAGGGTGGGTGGGTGCTCTGAACCCCCCTCTCATCCATCCAACTCCTGGATTGAGAGATTTAGCACTCCCTCCTTCCCAGCTCCAGAAAGCCCTGGAATGTTAGAGCTGGAGGGACCCAGAAGGAAGAAGGGAACTAGCACATGTCCACCTTAGAGGTGCTTTGGGGCCAGCCCTTCACTTCAGGGATGAAGAGATTTCCCCCGAAAGCCTGAGCTTGGAGGAGCTCTTGGAATGAGCCATCTCCTCACCGTGCTCATGCCACTGCTGCCCTGGGGACCCCTGGGCACAGCTGTCTTGGAGGGATGGGAAAGACCCAGGACCGGAAGAGGTGTGTGAGCTGGAAGCCCAGGCACCCCGGCTCCCCAGCCTCTGCTCTGCCACCAACCCAGCGGCCTCACCAGAGGGCATGTCCCCCCGAAGGCCGGACAGGAGAGCCTGTAACGTAGCCGGCAGCCTGACGAGGGGCTTCAGCTGATCCAGAGACCCCTGGAACACACGCCTGTAGACAAGCCTTTACTCCACTGTCCCTCCTTCTGGGAAGGCCCAGCCCCTCCACTCTGTTAACCAAATCCCCCAACTCCTTAAAGCCTGAGAACCTGATATCCAGCAGAATCAGAGATGCCTTCCCTGCCTGCTCCCCTGCCCCGGGGCTCTCCCACCTCTGAGCCCAGGTGCCGACTCACTCATTTCAATGACGCTTGGTGGAGTCTGGCTAAACACCTGTCACCTGTGTCCGCCTCAGTTCCCCGACTAGACTATATCCTCCTTGAGGGCAGGGACTGTTCAATATGCACCTTCACATCATTTACTCCCCTTGCCCTGAATGCATAGAACATACAAGACTGAATACATTGTGTGTGTGTGAGAGAGAGAGACAGACAGACAGACAGACAGACACAGGTGGGCCAGGCTATGGGTCTTCAAAATTATATTGACTCAAACACAGTAGAGGTTTACGTCCAAGGTGATGGCCCGATCTGTAGATGCCTTTAGGCACCCAGGCCCCTCCCATCTTATGGCTCCTCCACCCCTAGGGCCTCACGTTGGCGGCATCCGTCCACAGAAGGGGAAATAGAACTTGGATATCCACAGCTTCAGAGAAGTCTTGGTCCCAAAACAGCTCAGAGGGGCCTGGGAAGTATGTTCTAGCTGTGTGCTCAGGAAGCAGGGAGGATGTTCTGGAATAAAAATCAGTGGGCATCAGGCTGCCCACCCCAGCCTGGACGAGGTGCTCAGCCCAAGTGATCAGTTAAAGTTTGGAGCTGAAGGAACCCAGAAGGGGTCTCTCCTCTCTTTGGCCCTCAGTTTCTTTGCAAATAGATGAGGATAAAGCACTTGGCTTTCCCACTGTAGGCTGAAGCCTTCCCACTGAAGGCTGCCAGCTTCGCTGGGAACTGTGGTCTCTGCAGGACCACTGGATGTTGTGACGTAGGGATTTCCACCTGAGAGGGGGATCAGCTGGGGCTGGCAGAGCACAGAGGTGACACTGTCTGGGGCCTGGGACTAAGGTATCAGGAGAAGGCTCTGAGAGAATGGAAGGTAGACTCTGACTCCTTGCAGCTGCCAGGAGCTGAGGGGGGTCTTGAGAGATTCCTCCAGACTGGCATCTGCTCATCATCAGTATCTATAACTGAGGACCCCTGAAGGCCGCCACAAGCTTGCAGAGAACATATGGACAGTCGACTCTGGGCCTGACCCGCCGACCGGAGCAGGACCGGGTTTGGGTGTTCAGACCACCTCGGGCTGCTCTAGGACGTGCCTGAGTTTTGAGTGCTGGCTGGAGCCCCTTAGCAGCAGCAGTATGACCTTGAGCGTGTCCCCTAACTTCATCTCTGCAATTGGGGAAGGGGAGGCTGAAACAGTAGCTCTCTCACAGGACTGTTCTGAAGAACAGCTAAGACAGCATCTGTGAAAGTGCTGGGCTTCCACACTGTTAGCTGGCATCACCGTAGTCACCACTGTGACCACGAAGGCTGGAAGGCACCAACACGTGGAGGTCTCTTTTCCCCTCCCTCTGGTAAAACCTAATCGACCCAGCAGTCTGTAAGAGCCGGGACTGTGGGGCCCTCCTGCAGGGTCTGGTTATACCTGCACTTGAACTAGCCAAGGGGAACTTGAGCAACGAGCTCCTATCGAATGAAGGGGGTGAGGCAGGTAACCCACCTTTATTTCCCCTCAGGGGACAAGGCTTGCTTGATCACCTTCACTCGGCTGAATGTTGAGGACCAGCTTTTTGCAAGGCCCATCCCCCCAGATACTGGCCTTCCTAATAATTCACCTGCACATCCTCACTGACCACCTCCTAAATGCCCATCATTGGTGTTACACTGGAAACAGAGCTAGTATGACCTGAGCACACACCCCGGGACAAAATGGGGGCGGGGCAAGAAGGCCCTGGCAGGATCACAGGGGTGTGGGTGGGGAGGCCGAGGCCATGCCAAGGACCGTATTCCACAGCTGGAAATCCACGTTAACAATGATGACAGCGAAAGGCCAGATCCAGCTTCCCCGCCGCCACCGGAGGCTCCCTTCCCAGCCTCGCTGACCTGGTCTCCCAGGACTAGGCTGGGAATCCAGTGAAACCACAAAGAGTTTCTGCCCTGTGGGAATTTTTTTGATTTGAAGGGCAAGGCCAGAGTGCACAGCTGGAGGTGGGGGGAGAGTGAGGTGAGGCCCGTTCTCCGTCCTCCCCCTCCCTCTCACTTAGCTGTTCTGAGCGGGAGAGCGGAGAACTAGCTGAGCCCCAGAGCCAAGGCTTCACCTGGGAATGCCTGGATCACAGCAGCACAGAAGGACAGGCTAGGGCTCCAGGAAGCCACAGAGAGTAGACGAAAGAGCACTGGGCAGGGAGTCCAGGACTGGGTTCCTCCTCCCAACCTGGCCACTCACTCCAGGATCTTGGGGAAATCAATCTCTCTCTCTCTCTCTCTCTCTCTCTCTCTCTCTGAGCTTCAGTGTCATCATCTGTAAAATAAGGACACTAATCCCTACCTCTGCAGTACTTGAGAGGACTCTGTCAGTGTCTGGTGCATAGTAGCTGCTCAATAAATGGTACCAGTGACTGCAGTGATGAAGGTGATCTCGAAAGCCCCTTCCTGCTCTGAGGCCTCTGCTCCCACCCCAGAGGCACCTCTCAGGCCCCCCCAACCATGGGTGCTTGAGGAAACTGAGCAGGACACAGCCACAGGCCCTCCAGAGCGCTGGTCTCCCTGTACCTTCCCCACCAGGGCTCGGCTCTCTGGGCCCTATTCCTTCCCCCAATGAAGCTTGGATTTCATTATCTCATTTGTCTGGGCTCCTGGTGCCCAGCTGAAGATCATTTGACATGGGAGCTGGGTCCTGTACAAGGCCAGTATTAATCCTCAGAGCTTAGCCTCATCCCTCCACTGCCATGTGTGGAAAGCTGGCCCTGTAGCTGGCGTGGAGCCAGGCTGGCGGGAAGCAGGAGACCTAATCCTGCTTTCAGCTCTCCAGGGAGAGAGGCTCCAGCCTCAGCACCAGGTTCCAGCTGCCTTGGCCAGTGGCATCCTTGTATTTTAGCTGAACCTCCCACCCCCAACACCATGAAGGGTCATGGCCCTCAGTGGCCCCTGGGGTCAGTAGGCACTGTCAGCAAAGAACTCCACCATCTGCCACTGGCCACAAGAACAGCATTTACGAAGTGTGATAGTCAGGGGAAATTGTAATAGGTCTTGCACACACAGTAAACCAGTTCTTTACACAGGACTTCTCAGAGCCTTTAGTCGCTCAGTCGCCAAATGTATATCGAGCACCCACCAAGTGCCAGGTACTCAGCTAGCTGCTGGGAATAGGTGGTGAGTAAGACAAGTTTTATGCTCTCACGGGGCTTATATTCTAATGCAGGGGAGATAGAAGATAAATGTGTAAGCAAATAAGAGCTTCAAATTGTGGCGAGCGCTATGAAGAAAGTAAACCAGTAAAGGCTAGAGTGGGATTGAGGTGTTAATGTGTGTTGTGAACCTCCAAGGGCAGGCAGAACTGCATTTTCTATGAACAACTCTCAGGACCGGAATTCCCTGGAAAGGTCTTGAATAAGCAAGCACTAGAATGATCCTTCTAAAACTCCGATTAAATGTGTCAGTCTTTGGCATAAAACCCCCTAAGGCCCCCCATCATCTCCAGCACAGCGGCTGGCCCCCGCCATTCTAGCTCATTTCCCTCCTCCCCTCTATAAAGCCTGCCGGCTTGACAGCCCCCCCCTCACATTCCACACGTTTGCCCAAAGTGTTCTTTTACTTCTCAGGAAGTCCTTCCTCACTTTCTTTGCCTCTGCAAACACATCCTCATCCTTCAGGGCTGTATTAGCCCGTCAACAATCTGCTCAATAAACAGCTCCAAAGTCTCAATGACTTAGTACCTTACACGTTTATTTCTCACATCACGTCCCTCTCAGTCGCTGGGGGCAGAGCTCTCCTTCTCCTGAGGTCTCAGAGCCTTCCACTGGAATCCATGTACTGGCCCAAAAGTTCATTCGGGATCTTATGGAAAAGATCTTTTTCCGTAAGAGCTTATGGGAAAACCCAAACGAACTTTTTGGCCAACCCAGTATATGGCCAGTAAGCAGAGAAGAGGGCGTGAGCGTGGAGGAACATGCAGGAGGTCTTGGGAGCCAGGCCTGGAGTGGGTGCATCATTTCAGCCCGCATCCCATTGGTCAGTCATACAGGCCTGCCTGGCTGCAGGGAAGGCTGGGAAATGTAGTTCTTCTCTGAGCCTACAAGGAAAGGAGACTTGGCCCATAACATTATCCAGGCCACAAAGACCCAGTTCA
This sequence comes from Grampus griseus, assembly GCF_964374135.1. Lineage (NCBI taxonomy): Eukaryota > Metazoa > Chordata > Mammalia > Artiodactyla > Delphinidae > Grampus > Grampus griseus. Next base: position 15,605,854 of record NC_139002.1, read on the forward strand.
AATGTCACCACCCCCGCGAAGCCTTTCTGACCTTCCCCTTAGCAAAATTAGTACAGAATAAATTAAGGGTGGTAGCTTGGTGTGATAGAAAGGAGGTAGGATGGGAATTAAGGGGCCTGGGTTCATGCTCTGTCTCTGTAATTCCTGAGCAGGGGGGGAGGGTAACCTTCCTTCTGACTCCTTTATTTGACCAGCTCCTCTAAAAGCACAGGTTCCAGGACTTCCCTGGTAGTCCAGTGGTTAAGGCTCCGTGCTTCCGCTGCAGGGGGCGTGGGTTCGATCCCTGGTTGGGGAGCTAAGATCCCACATGCCTCGCAGCGCAGCCGAAAAACAAAACAAAAAAACACAAGTTCCTCTGTAAGTCTCCATTCCCTCCTCTATAAAATAGAGGTGATGGTGATGATAAAAATCACCTGGGAGGATAAAATAAGGCAATCCACATGAAGTACCTGAGCCATAGTGAGTACTCAAAAATGTTATCTAGGATCAGCATAAACTCTGAGAACCAGGTCAGGTCATCAGTCCTCAGACCCTGGGGCGTGGAAGACCGTTCTCCAAGAGATGCCCGCCCACCTCACAGAATGAACCGGCTCTTCTGCAGCTGTCAGCTCCGGCACTCGGGGGGCAGGGTCTGCACTATCCCTGATCTGGCCGTACCCCCAACTCAGTCTTCCGGTTGCCCTTTTCACGTCTTGCATAATTGCTCTCTGCCCTCGGAGTGGTCCTCACGGTCACACAGTTCATCCCGTGGGGAAGCGGTGCAACATTTGTCATTTTCTCGCCACTTCTCATTTCTTAGAGTCTCCCCGTGTTGGTACCCATCCTAATAGTTTTCCTCCTCTGCTCAGCACTTAACTGCTTCTCCATTTTCCAAACAAGAAGGAGTTAATGTAATGGTGGTGAAATTCCTCAAAACTGAGCACAAGTAGCAAATGGGAGAGACACACACACACCGTGACAGAGGAGACCCAAATGACGCAGGAGGGCGCTAAGGACCTCAGGGCCTCCAATGAGACTCAGTTTCCCTCTGGCACGCAGCTTTGTTCACATCCGTGAAGGTCTGGAAGTAGAAAGTTCACAAGGAGAGGAGCTTCCATCAGTTGTTTTTAAAATGCAGCTGGCCCCTGAACCCTCCTTCCCAGCCCTGCCTAGTTTCCACCTCAGCTCGGGGCTCAGTATTTAACAAGCTTCTAGAGCTGGGGGCCTGGAGGAGGAGAGGACCAAGGCAAGCTGCCTCAGCACGATGGATCCTGCAGCTCCGTCCCCCTCATATGGTGCTGGTTTGCTCTTTGGGTTTGCTTTTTCTATTCTTGCCTTTTTCCCCCTTTCCCCGGATCTCTTAACTTCCCTTCTATGTGTAAGAAAGAAGGACACTGTAATAAAACAGCAAACTGCCCCCCTCCAGTTAGTGACAAGCAGCCTCCATCCCAGGACTGGAGTTGGGGTGGGTGACACACCACCAGGAAGTGGGCTTGGTGCTGCAGTGATGGCTTTCGACGGTCACCTCGTTTCAGTAAGCAGTGGGCTGGGCTGGGAGGCATGGGTGGCGTGCGCTGATGAGTAGCGATAATAGTAATCCTTTATTTTCTGCATCGGACCCTTCTATGCCATGTCTGCCAGACTCACGTTATCCCTATGATATGGATGTGATGCTCCCATTTTAGAAAGAAGGAACTTGAGTTTAGAAAAGTAAAGCACCTTCACTTATTCATTCATTCATTCATGCTCTATGTCAGCTACTGGCAAAGAACTCACATTCAGCCCAAGTCTGTTGGTCTCCACTAATTCATGCTTCCTTGACCTTGGGCCTCAGAGCAACTTGCCTTCCACCAAGGAGACCCACATGTCAACATTTCTGTGCAACTCACAACAGCGTTAAACACATGCCACGAGGTGTGAGGGCTCAGAGCAAGGATTGGTTCCAAGGAGGTCTAGAGGCACACAGAGGAGGTGGCATTTGCATGGGGGTTGCATGGAGCCCAGACATAAGGGGAGGGGGGTTGTGATGTGTTCAAGGAGAGGCGTACCCTAGGTGGGGAGCATACATGGGGCCCCAGGGGCTGCCTGGGGACCCATGATGTGTTATTGATGGGAGCCTGAGCTCTCAGGCTCCGCACGGCAGGCTGGCATCTCAGAGGGCCACTGGCATGCTCTGTCAGACCCACAACCCCGGAATGCCTGCCCCTCTGAAACAAGGCTGCAGGCAGAAGAGCTCCTATCGTGGGTGGTCTGTGATACCCCGTTCTCTCCCAGCACTGTCTCTCCCAGCACTCTCTCTCCAGCAGAGGCTGTGAGGCTGCTCCAGCTGCCTCCCCACCCCCTTCCTTCCCTCACCCCCCATCCTTGCCCTGAAACATGTTTCTCCTGGGCTTCTATGCCCGTGGAATCATTGCATGCAGTCATTTATTCATTCTACATCTACCAAGCCACACTGCGCAAGGCACTGGGGATACAGCTAGGGTCAAAACAGACGCAGCCCCATCCTCAGAGAGCATATATTTGAACAGGGAAACACGTCAAAGGCAAATGCATGCGGTGGTGTGCAATACCCAGGTGCTCTGCAGCGTGTACAAGGGGCGTCCATCCTGTCCCGAGTGGTCCCTGAGGGGTTTTCAGTGAAAGTGAAAGCTGAGCTGCAGCTGAAGATAAGATGCTAGTGGAGTGGGCAGATGGGTGGGAAACAGAGACCCAGACCTTCACAGGTGGGGAAGCTTCAGGTGCAAAGGCCCCTAGGAGAGGGTAAGAGAACCAGGGGAAGAGCATGTGGTTCTGGGCAGATGGAGTAAGGTGAGGGGCAGGGAACGGCTGGAGACGCAGGCAGTAGCCTCATCAGGAAAAAGCTCGCGGAAGTTAGAAAGGGGTTCAGCTTTCATCGTGACGGCAGCACAGAGCCACTGCAGGGTTTTAAGAGATGGAGTGGCGGCATCACAGAGTGCCCCAACTGGGCGAGGTCTAAAGAGTCATCTGACAAAGTCCTCACTCTGCACAAAGAAGCCAGAGCTGGGAGAGGGGAAGCCACAGGTCCAGGATCACTGAAGTGGTCAGGACCCAAGCCCCCTGACACATAGCCCAATGCTCACTGCCCTGGGCGTAGTCTAACTTCCCATTAGGGGGGATCTGAAGGTGCACGAGGAAAAGGGCTTCTGCTCACCTTGCGCTGCTCTGATGAGAGGCGGGCCTCATTCCCGGGGGGCTTCCATCTTGCACAGCGCACACGCTGCGTGTTCACTAGTGAGCCCTGTGCCCTGATCACCTGGAGCGTCTGTTCCTGCAGCCTGGGCTTTCCTGCTCACCTGTGGCTGTGCCTGGGAGCCCAGTGCCCACCCTCCATCTCTGTCTCTGGGCAACCCTGAAGCCTAGGCTTCGAGACAGCTTGTGGTCCAGGCCAGCCGGGACTGGGGAGTTTGCGCTTTGTTAAGCATTTCCTGTCACTGCCTCATGAATTATTGAGTAAATGAAGATTAATTTTACAATAATAAGGAAAACCTCAAAGGGATGGGCAGTGGGGGAGATGGGGTGAAGACGTGTCCAGGATGGAAGCCCTTGCCCCTGAGGCCTGCATGGCTGGGCAGGATCTTACGCCAGTTTGCTCTGACATCACTCTGAGCCCACGGGCCTCTCCCAGGTCTGGTACAGGGAGCTGGTGGGACGGCTCAGGCAAGTTGCACCAGAGCTGGATGTGATAGCCCCCTCATGAAGAGGCAGAGGCAGAAGCAGGGCAGGAATGCTTGCCCTCTCTAAGTTCTAGAGAGTTCTGGAAACAGCCTCGGCTAGGAGTCAACAAGCTGGGTTTTAGTTCTGGCTTTCCCACTAATAAACTAGGTGTCCTCAATTTTCTTAAATATAAAATAGGATTACTGGTACTTGCTCAGTCTACTTCATGGTGCCACGTGCGAATCAAATGAGAACGTTGTTTTGACGGCACCGATACAAGCTATGGCGAGTCGGTAAGGTGACGACAGCTTGGACCATGTCTTCACCGCTCCGGGCCTCTCTGCACACCGCATGGAGTTGTCATGCTGATTAAGTGAGGTACTTTATTAAAACGGCTGCCACTGTGCCTGGCACGAAGCAGGTGCTCAACGGACAACAGCTGTGTTACAACTGTTATTATTTCCATTATCATCATCCTCGTTGCTAATAGAATGCAGTCCCTTCCAGCCCTTGAATTCTTCAATATGTCCCTGGTCAGGGTGGTCCCTCCTCTCTTCCAAGAAGAGGCTGACCTCAGCCCCTCACCTGCTCATTGTACCCCCTACCCCATTCCAGAAGCCACACCCGTTCACTCGGGGAACGGGCCTCAGGAGCTCGGACCCAGGCTGGAGCTTCTCTGGGTTTGGGGCAGCCCCTTCCTCTCCCCCAGCCCTATGCCCCAGCTCCTCCTAACCTGAGCCTGACTCACCCAGCCAATCCGCACATCTCTGCGCCTGAACGGTGGCCCCCCGTGTGACCTTTGACCTTGCCCAGGTCTGTATTCCCTCCATCCTCTTTCTCTGTGCCGAGGTCTCTGCCCCTCCTCAACCCAGCCTCCTTACCCTGTGTTTCTCCAAGGCACCCGGCCCTGGTAAAGTGGGTCCTGACAGCAGCTTATCAGTTTGCCCACAGCTGGACACCCACTGCTCATTTTGTTGACCCCGCAGCGCCCAGCGCTGCCCTGTGCCTGGGAGACACTGGTTAGAGCTGAGGGCCCACCCACCTCCTCCCTGCTTTTTGTCCTCTCTCCTCCGATTCCACCCAACCAGGGTTTCTCAGCCTCAGCGCTGTTGACCTGATAAGGGAGGCTGCCCTGTAGGGTGTTTAGCTGCATCCCTGGCCTCTACCTGCTAGATGCCAGGAACAACACCCCCGACCCAGTTATGATGAGCAAAACTGTCTCCAGACACTGCCACATCCCCTGAGGGCCAAAGTCGCCCCACCTGAGAATCACTGTCCTAGGCCTTTCCCCTCTTGGCCCCTAACGCCCACCCCTGTGCATTGCTCCCTCTCACTGCCCCTCTCCCCTCTCCCCCTCCCCCTCCTCTTCCCCTCCCCCTCCTCTTCCCCTCCCCTCCCCTCCCCCTCCCCTCCCCTCCCCTCCCCTCCCTCCCCTCCCCCTCCCCTCCCCTCCCCTCCCTCCCCTCCCCCTCCCCTCCCCTCCCTCCCCTCCCCCTCCCTCCCCTCCCTCCCCTCCCCCTCCCTCCCCCTCCCTCCCCTCCCTCCCCTCCCCCTCCCCTCCCCTCCCTCCCCTCCCCTCCCCCCCTCCCCCTCCCCTCCCCTCCCTCCCCTCCCCTCCCCTCCCCTCCCCTCCCCTCCCCTCCCCTCCCCTCCCCTCCCCCTCCCCTCCCCCTCCCCTCCCCCCTCCCCTCCCCCCTCCCCTCCCCTCCCTCCCCTCCCCCCTCCCCTCCCCTCCCTCCCCTCCCCCCTCCCCTCCCCTCCCCCCTCCCCTCCCCTCCCCCTCCCCTCCCCTCCCCTCCCCCTCCCCTCCCCTCCCTCCCCTCCCCCCTCCCCTCCCCCTCCCCTCCCCTCCCCTCCCCCCTCCCCTCCCCTCCCTCCCCTCCCCCCTCCCCTCCCCTCCCCTCCCCTCTCCTTCCCCTCCCCCTCTCCCCCTCCCTCTCCCCTCTCCCCTCTCTCATTGCCTCAGAGCAATGCCCCTCCCTCCCCAGTACTACCACCAACACGTTACACCCCACACTGGACTAAGCACCTTCTCTGCTTGAGCCGTTGCTCTTTCTCCTGGTTGCCCAAAGCCAGGCTGCTCAAGATGGAGACTGAATGCAAACTGCACGCAGCAGAATGCTTTGCTGGTGCCTGGGGCCTCTCCCTTGTTTTTGGCTCCCATGAAAGGGAGGAAGAGGGACTGGGGCTCTGAGAAGCTGAAGCTTTACTCCCTCCCAGCGCCCACTGTACCACCCCCTCTGTTGACACTGGGTCCTCCAGAGGGGGAGGGCAGGGGTGGGGCTGGGACTGCAGGCCCAGAAGGGCCTGGTTCCCTCCAGGACAGGAAGCCTGGGCCAGTTCCATGCTCTGCAAAGGTACAGAGGCAGGTGGGAGCAGGGTGGAGCCTCTTCCCTGGAAGGCAGGGGTCCCGAGCCCCATGTCTGTCCCAGGGAAGCAGCCTGCACTGGCAGTAAGCACTTTCCCCTCATCTCGGGAGGTGTCTTCAGTCTCCTGTCAGAGCCCCTCCTGCCGAGCTCTGCCTTTGCACCTGCTTCCCAGGCCCCCACGCTCTTGACCTCCCATCTGTGACCCTTGACACGCACTAGAGTTTCTAGGGGACATTTTCATTTCCTTCAGCATCACCATGAAGGGCTCAGAAGTAATCCTCATGTCTGTTTTAAAATATCCCTCATCCAGGGCTTCCCTGGTGGCGCAGTGGTTGAGAGTCCGCCTGCCGATGCAGGGGATGTGGGTTCGTGCCCCCGTCCGGGAAGATCCCACATGCTGCGGAGCGGCTAGGCCTGTGAGCCATGGCCGCTGAACCTGCGCATCCGGAGCCTGTGCTCCGCAATGGGAGAGGCCACAACAGTGAGAGGCCCGCGTACCGCAGAAAAAAAAAAAAAAAAAAAAAAAGATCCCTCATCCAAGGTCTAGTCCCTGCCTGGTCCTGTCTGGACTGGCCCCTCCCTGCATCCATCTCCAGGAAGGACAATGCTCCCCTTTTGCTGGGGAGATGCCAACGTGTCACCTCTTTATCTAGCGCTCTCTTCCCCACCAGACCAATTTAATCTGACAAAAATGGATCAGTACCACAGCTAAGAAGATGCAGATAAGCGGGCCGTTAAGCTCTAGGTGGGTGTGGCTACAAAAGGATGCCAGCCCTTCCCCAATGCATGCAAAGTCCTGCCGAACAAGTTGACTTCTCAAAGCACTTGACCTTCACTTGGAGGTGGAGGACATGAACACATCCATCTCTTTGGCTCTCGCGGGCGCGTGGGGTGTGTAGTTGTAGCCCCAGGCTGAGTGCCTACTCCCTGGGCCCTGGAGTCAGGTGGGATCTCACACAGGGCATGTTGATGGGACGTGCCTTTGTCTCTAGCTTTTCTCCACATCCCCTCCACCTACTTCCTCTTAGACCCATTAGTAGGGCCAAGTTGGAGGGTGAAAGAAACTGGACAGGACTTAGATTGATGACTATGAGCCTGGAAGGGAAAAAGTCTGGTCCTCTCTCGCCTCCTAGTCTCCAGCCTCCCTCTCCCTCCCTCCCTCCCTCCCTCCCTCCCTCCCTCTCTCTCTCTCTCTCTCTCTCCCTCTCTCTCCCTCTCTCTCCCTCTCCCTCCCCCTCTCCCTCTCCCTCTCCCCCCCCACCTCCCTCCCTTCCTCTTTCTCTCTCTCTCTCTTTGCTCTATAAACGGAAACAAATTCATCTTTCTAAAGCACTCCTCCCGTCCTACATACATGCCACCATCCAGAAACCTTCAGATGATCCCAGACTCCTTGCCCTGGCATGCAAAGCCTCTGCCATCCAGCCCTCCCCTCTCAACCACCTGGACCTCCTGTAGCCCCCAATTTACCCCTCAGCTCCGGCCACAGGTTTTACTGTCTGTAAATATCCCACAGGGGGACTTCCCTGGTGGTCCAGTGGTAAAGAATCTGCCTTCCAATGCAGGGGATGCAGGTTTGATCCCTGCTCAGGGAACTAAGATCCCACATGCCGTGGGGCAACTAAGCCCACGTGCCACAACTACTGAGCTCGTGCTCCTCAACTAGAGAGCCCTCATGCTGCAACTAAGACCTGACGCAGCCAAAAAAATAAATAAATTTAACAAATAAAAAAAAATTTTTAATAGCCCACAGGGACTGAGGAGGGTCCCTCTCCCCCCTCTTCCTTCAGGGTCACTGAGCACTTGCTGTGTGCCAGGCCTCGTGCTTATCACTTATAACCATTTGTCTCACATAATTCTCATGACATGCCTCTGAGATTGGTAACACAATGACCTTCTTTTGCTAATGTGGAAATGGGCACAAAGGAATTGGAAACTGGCCCTAAGTGACATCAGTAAGTGACAGAGCCAGGTCTTGGCCCTAGACTGCAGTCTCCTCTCTCTCTCCTGCAGACCCCACCCCGCTCCCCCTCCTCTGTCAGGCACCAGGACTCCTGCAAAAGCTCATACCGTCTTCCTGCTGCCACCCCTCCCGGTTCCCCGCCATCCTCCACACTTTGCCAGAGAGCTTTTCATGAATCAGAGCTGATCACAGTGGTTAAGCTGACAGGTATGCAGCGCTGACTCTGTGCCTGGCTCCTGAACCCCCAACATGACACTTTCTCCTCTCCTCTCCTCAGCAGCCCCTCCGTGCAGAGGCTACAAGGCAAGCTCTTGACACTGTAGCCCCATCATGTCATTGCCCCCCAAGACCTTGCTTCCCAGAGGCTCCCTGCGCTGTCATGCCTTACGCCTTCACCCCTACACCGGGAGGCAGACACCGCCATTCCAGGAGGAGTCCTTCCGGCCCCAGCTCAATGGTGACCTCCCCTGTGACAGAGCAGTCATTTGGTCCTCTGGGCATCCCCGGCACCTCAGGCCACTCCTCTCAGGGAACTGCTTCTGGGTCTGAATCCTTCTCCTCCAACTGTGACCCCTGGGAGTCAGAAGAGTTCTGGTCCACCCATCATTACCCAGCACCTGCCACATAGCGCCGGGCGTCCAGACCCGAACAGATCTTGAGCTTCTAGGAGCTTGCTGTCTAGAGGGAAGAGAACATGAACACAGCCACTCTCGAGAAAAGTGGTAAATACCATGAGAGAGTTGGGTGTGGGGTGCTAGGGCAGTCCTGACAACGGGTAACTCACCCATCCAGGACAATGCCCAACCTGAATGCAGGAGGCCATGGAAGAAGCTCTTGGAACAATCAAGGAGGTTGCTCAGAAGGAAGGGCTTGCAGAGGGCCTGGCGTGCACAAAGGCACAGAGCCTGGCATTTCCAGGAGATACAAGGTTCCATCGTGTCAGAGAAGTTTGAGCAGGAAGATAGCAATACAAGAGGCAGAAGGGGTGGAAGCAGCCAGAGGTGATGAGCTTTAGAAACTGTGTCCATTAGGATGGTGTTTGGCTGCATGTAACAAAAAGGCAACGGCTTAGCCAAATTGGAGAGTAGTTTTTCTCGTATAATGGAGTCTGGGTACAGGTAGCTTAGGGCTGGCCCAGTTGCTAAGAAACTAAACTCCTTTTCCCTTCCCGCTCTGCCATCCTCATGACTGCAAGACAGCCTCTGTGCTTCTGAGCCACATATCCATCTTTTTAGCAGGGAAAAAGGAGGAAGGACAATGGTTGAAAGGTTTGTGCCAATAGAACCTGCCCTTTTGTTATTATTTTTAGTTATGTTAGAATACAGAGAACATAAAACTTGCAGTCTTAACCATTTTTAAGTGTATAGTGTGGTGGCGTTAAGTATATTCGCATGGTCGTGCATCCATCTCTAAACAGTAATGTTGAAGTTCAGTTTCGTTTTGCAAAACTGAAACTGTACCCATTAAGCAACAACTCCCCGTTTTCCCCTGCCCCCCGCAAACCCCTGGCAACCAGCATCCTAATTTCTACCTCTATGAAGTTGGCTATGCTAGGTTCCTTATCTAAGTAGAATGATACACTTTTTGTCCTTTTGTGCTTGGCTTACGTCACTTAACATAGTGTCCTCAAGGTTCATCCGTGTTGTAGCACGTGTCAGAATTCCTTTTATTTTTAAGACTGAGTAATATTCCATTGTATTTACAGACCACATTCTGTTCATCCATTCGTCTATGGATGGACACTTGGGTTGCTTTCACTTTTGAGTTATTGTTCATCATAATGCTGTGAACATGCGTGTACAAATATCTTTCAGAGTCCCTGCTTTCAGTTCTTTGGGGGATGTACGTAGAGGTGGGATTGCTTGATCGCATGGTGGTTCTATTTTTAATCTTTTGAGGAGCCGCCATACTGTTTTCCATAGTGCTGCATTATGTTACATTCCCTCCAGCAGTGCACAAGGGTCCGGCTTTTCCGCACCCTCACCAACGTTTGCTGAGGGGCTTCGATTTGACCTTGAACTTGACCTCTAAAAGATTTTAAGCATCTTTGTATCTGGCCCTAATTTATCACAGCACCAGATATACAGCAAGTGCTCCATAAATGTCTGTTTAATGTTTCCCTGACTTCTGGTCGTCTCTCCACACCCCACACATCCTTTAGGACCCACCGTGAGTCCTGAGTCCTCCGGGAAGCCCTCCCTCAGGGTGCCGGCCCAGGGTCTTTGCCTTTGTTACTCATCCACAGGACTTTTTGTCTGGGCCTTCACACTGTGCCCTTGGGTATTTGTGGGGGTGAGGGAGGCACCCTGACTTGAATTCTTCTCATTGCTCCTTGGCTCTGACTCCTCTGCCCCACCTGGATGCCAAGCTTCTTGATGATGAGGACTCTGTCCTTGACCTCACTCTTTCCCCAAGCCAGCCTGGGAGAACATTGAGTGCAACGTGAGCCCTTAATAAACAGATATTAAGTTTGTGCCAATTTAAGACCCTTGTGATTGCCTAGTCAAAGACGAGCCCATGGAGTGATCTTCCGGCAGCAGAAATGACCCTGGATTTGAAACTAACGGTTCAAGCCTGGCTTCCCACTTCCACCTCGTTGCGTCCAGCAAGACACTTAACTTACTACCTCAACTTCAAAATGGCCCCAAACATCACTTCTGTGTATGTAAAATGTTCGCAGATTACAAGGTCCTCTTGCCTACACTGTCCTTTTTAATCCTGACAAGGACCCTGTGAAGTAGGTAGGGCAAGATTTATTTAATCTCTGTTTTTAAGATGAGAAAATGATTGCTCAGAGAGGTTAAGCCGTTTGCCCAAAATACCAAGCTGGGAAGTGCCAGAAAGGGCCCTCTAACTTCCCAGGCCCTGTAATCCCATCCCCGCCCCCCTCCCAGGGGGCGGGGCCACAAGGAGAAGTGAGACGCCGGCAGGGACCTGCTTAGCAGACCCATGGTGTGCTTTGCTTTGTCAGCATCTACACAGATGGGGATGGTCATCTTTGACCCATGGGAGATATGGTCAAAGAAAGAGGTTTGAGAGCCTGCTTTTCTCTGGTCACCTGTGGGTTCAGACAACGGGCGGGACAGGGAGGGTGTTCCCAGCAGCTCAGCAGGGACTTAGCCATCAGGGAGGGGTTTTGCCCCTGGCCTCTAGGGCAGGGACAGGTGGGGAGTCCTCTTCCCCCAGACGCCTGCCACTCACACGCCTACTTCACGGGAACCTGCAGTCTCTGTAACCACGGCTCCCCTACCTCTCTCCTTCCTTCTCCAGGGCTAAGCCCCCATCACACGCTCCCCCTACCTCCTCTTCCCCCTCTTGTTCCCTCCTTTCAAAAGCATAATGAGTTTGATAAGAAATTGTCTTGTTAACAGGATTAGCCACGGAAATCTCTTGTCCCCTCCCATTCATTCTGTAATGCTCCCGTCTCATGTTCTGTAATTTTCTGCTGGTATCAGGAGCTCCGGACCACCTCGGGGATATTAATTCCTATTTGTTCTTTGATCCCGTGACTGCTGATGTGCCAGGACACCCCACACAGCCGCTGGGCCACAGAGGCCTTGTGGGGAAATTACCCCGAGGCCCTCACTGGCTGTCTCCCTCCAGAGTCAGCCGCTTGCTGATTTTCTGCCGCTGTTACCCACCCCCTCCTACCCCCACTCCTACCTGCCTCAGCTGCCAGTTCTGGGGCAGCAACTACCTCGAACTTATGGGCCAAGGAGGCAGATCTGATGCTGGAGCTTACCTGGCAGAAGAATGGTAGATGAATGCCCCCCCCCCCACATCTACTCCTTTCCTTCCCTTTCTACCCCTCCCCACATGCGCATCCCTCAGAAGACTCTAGAGAGGGAGAATGCAGAGGTAGTTGAGCACAGTGGATGAGAGTGTTGAACTTCCTGGGTCTGTGGCACAGACAACAACTTGGCCAAGCCCTCTGAGCCTCAGTTTTCTCATCTGTACATTGGGGATGATCATGCTCATCTGTGGTAACGCACAGAGTATATAGTACCTGACACATAGTAGGAGCTCAGTTCACGCTATTTTCCTACTCTGCTCTTTCGAGACAGGAATTTACTGAGGGTGGAGTATACAGTTCTCAGGATTTACCAAGAAATTCTTGTTCAGCTTTGAGTTATATCCCCAAACTCTTTCCTTGTGCTGATTCCCTCTGATCTCTGCCCTCCCAAAGTTCTTTCTCTTTACATGTTTTTAGGGACTTATGCAGAGGAATCTTTATGGCCCCTTCAACCCAAAATATTAATTAAAAGAAAGCTCAGCATATAGGGTGAATCCCAAGAAGGGGTAGCAGGAAAAGAAAGGAATTGCCTGTCCTGTGCCCCGAAACCACGGTCAAGGACAGAGCAGAGAGGCATCCTGAGAAAGAGATCAAGTCCAGAATAGTCTTGGCCAAGGGCAAGAGGGTCAGGCTGGACAGAAACCCAGTCTCTGGATCCGTAGGAAATTTACAGGAAAAGACAGACACCCAGGGAGTGGAGCCTGGGGGAGGAAACCTACCCCGGGGGTAGGTAGGAAATTGCCTGAGTCGAAAGAGGGGAGACCGGAGCTAAATCTAGGTTAATTTGGAAACAGTTTGTGATCGATTGCACAGAAAGTGCCGGAGTGTGAGAGGTGGGAAATTGCACCTGTCTGGTGAATGAGCTCAGAATTCCAAGCGTGTGGGGAAGCTGGGGAGCTGGCGCCAATCTGGGCAAGGTGGAGGTGGCAGCGTGTGCCCAGGGAGCTGGTAGGGCCAGAGCTGTGCTGAGAGGACGTGGGCTGTAGCCGGGGCCAGTGTCACGCTCCGGGGCCACATACATGCAAGGAACACATACACGCAAGGACACAGCCCTCACTGTGTGCCTGGCCAAGGGGGAAGCATGTACCTACATTTCTTGTTTCTCGTTTAATGTTATACCTCCCTGAAAGATGGCGAATGTCAACGGCTAATGTTAATTACAGACCTTGGGCTTCCAGGCCAGGCCCATGGAAATCCCGTGGGGGGATTTGCGACCTCTGTCCTCGAGCAGCTGTGGAGTCACGCAACCTGGACTCCAATCCCAATTATGTTGTTTTCTAGCAGTGTGACTTGGGCAAGTTTCTGCATCTCCATGAGCCCGCTTTCCTCATTTGTAAGATGGGGATGATATTGCTGCTCTCAGGATTAAACTGAGGCCATGCACATGAAGTATGTAGCCCTCTGGCTGGCACATAATGGAGATCCGTAAATGAGAGGTACATCCCTATCACCCTCCCCTTTTCATCCCCCGTGCATTGCTGCCAAGGAAGACAAGCCACCGATGCATTTTTTAAATCAACAATACAAACAAGCGTATGATGAAAGCCGGGGAAAGGGTACAGATATTACAGGTTTAGGGGAGGAAGAGATGACAGAGGGCTGGGTTGGGGAGGGGAGCCTCCCGGGAACATAGGATATAATTAAGAGCTCAAAGGTGCTGAGATTGCACGGCTTTGGGGGAAAAAAATGAATAGGCCAGTAGAGTTGGGGCAGAGCGCTTCTGTGTTCGCATCATTTCAATGGGACGGACTTGCTTTGGGAGCTGATAAGACACAAATGTGGATGGGACTGTGACCATGTCTACCTTTCCTGATAAGATCCCTGGCTGGCATCACTGGGGTGCCACCCAGTCATGTTGATTAGCCTGTAAATAAAAAAGGTAGATGTTCAAAAACAGCAGAATTGCCTCTGGAGCAATCTAGAACCACCAACACGAGTGGCCGCTCCAAGCTCCCGAGTGGGTTGAAGTAGACGTTAGATGGAGCAACGAGAGCTATCGCTTATTGAACCATCGCTGTGCAGGCAGCAGCCAGGTGCTTTCATTCTTGCAACAGCTCCAGCTCTGATTGGAACTATTATTAGAGGAGAGGAAATGAAATCAGGTTAGGTAAGTTGTGCAAGATTCCGCAAAAGTCTGGCTGACTTCAGAGCCTAAGTACTTACCATGGAGGCAGAAAGGCTGAGGTTCATACACTCACTCCATTTATCATTCATTCATTCATTCATTCAACAAATATTTTTTGAGCATCACCACTTGCAGGTGTTGTACACAAAACTGAGCCTGGAGCAGTGGACAGGGGGCAGCCCCTGCCCTCATGGAGGTCACGGTCTCACGAACATGCACTGGGCCAGGCCTGGGAGGCAGAGGTGGACGGACCTTCCAGCTGCTCTTGGCCCTCGGGGGCTCCGACCGCTCATCATGGGAGCATCATCTCTGCAGCGTGTGGACCCTGGAGGCCTCTGAACCAGGCAGGCCTGGGGGTGGCAAAGTGGTGGATCTGGAGGCAAACGTAGGAAGGACGGAGGGATGGTCTCCCCTGCCATCTCAGCGCCATTAGAGCCACATCAGATGGCTTTGAGGGGCCATAGTGCCATGTCCCTTTTAGCCACACCCCCTTCTGGGACACTGTAAGACCAACTTTCTCATTCCCATTGTCACCAAACAGAGCCCCAAGGAAGGAATAGGACAAGAGGAGAAATGAGCTTCTGTGAGGCACCACCTCTGCCACAGATCATTGAGGCCCCTCAGTGACCCTGTGGGGTAGGTGTCATCAGAACCACCTTCTAGACGAGTGGTGGAGGCTCAGTGGGCTCCTCTCCAGGTCACGCAGCTACTAAGTGGCAGAGCGGCTCTCCTGGCTGCAGTCCGATGCTCTGCTGGTCGTGTATTTGCAGTATCCTGGCCCACGGGTACTGGGGGTTCAGAAGAGCGACACGCACTGTCTTTAAGGAACCTGCAGTCTATTGGGGATATAAGAATGATCCCACAGAACAGGTGGGAGCAATCCAAATGGGAAACTTGAGGCCCTGTCTGCAGAGGGGGAGAGGGTCTGCACTAGCTGGACTGTCCAAGGAGACTTCTAGAAGAAGGAGGGTTTGAGAAGGGCCTCGCTGGGTGCAGGGGAGGTGGGAGGCAGTCCACGTGGGAAGGAACTGGTAGGAGTGCCCATGGTACCAGGAAGTATCATAGGAAAAGCATGGCTTTCAATTATGGCAGCTCCGGCTTTGTGCTTTGGGGCAAATTGCTTTGAACTCTCTGATTCTCAGTTTCCTAGTCTATTAGAGGGGAAGGAAAAACCCTCAGCCTCAATAAGCCTGCAGCAGGATGAAAGGAGCTAAGGTATGTTATCGGGAAGTCCCCGGCACAATGCCTGGCTTCCATCCCGTTGTACTGAGCCTTTACCTCAGAGCGGGGTGGTGGGGGCGGCCAGGACCCACCCTGCCCTGCCCTCAACAGGCTTACAGTCTAGGGACAATGTCAGGTCTTTAGTGACTCAGTACAGCTGTGGCAAGTATGCAGGGAAGAGGACAGGAGACAGAAGACTGGTGGGAGGGTCTTCGGGAGGAAGGGAGTGTGAGCTGAGCTCCGAGGGGTGGGTCAGTGGAAACTTTGGGAAAGAGGCAGCTAAGTGTCCCGAGTAGCAGCAAGGTTTGGAGAGAAGGCAGGAGCTGGGCACCACGGAGGACAGAGGAAGGCTGGTGTGGCTGGAGTTGGGGCCAGGGCCAGACATGGAACTAAACAGGGCCAGTGGAAGGGTGGTGGGCTTTGGCTGCCCTGTTAAGGGTTTTTGTCTTTATCTGAAGAAAAAGAGGAAGCTTACGGGATGGTTTTCGGTATGATCAGATGTCCGTTTTAAGAGGATCGGGCTCTAGCGAGGGGAAGAAATTAAATGAGACCACAGTAGGTACGGGCACCTAGCAGGCAGGCCTCTGACCCCTAGTAGGCTGCATATGGTACACACAGTATGCTGTGGGGACCGTCCGCTTCCGCAGGGAGTAAGGCCCTGGGGTCACAGTGGATCTCCGACGCCTGATGCTTCAGAGCCACCCAGGGTCAAAGAAAACTCACAGCTACTCAGTGGCCCATGGGAGTTCAGGGTACGGGTGGTCATTCAGGGGGAGGGACACAGGGGTGGGGGCCTTAAAGATGAGCGCTGGAGGGACGGTCACCATCCCTCCCCCTTCCCGAGGGCGGCAGCCTGGCTTTTGGGGTTCTGTCAAAGCAAGGCAGCCTTCCTGAATGGTAGTAACAGTTTTTTCTGTGACACCATGAGCATCTGACACAGGGCACAGGAGCTATGAAGCTCCCCCAGAGGGTACCATGAAAGTGTGGGCGGGGGCTCCGGGGGGAGGGCTGGAGGCCGGGCTCGGCCACGTGCAACAGGAGGAGGCCGGGGAAGAAAGAGGCTTATTTCAGCACCCTGTTATTATGGCATCTTGTTTTCATAGTTTGTTCAACAAACCTCTCTCCCTCTCCCTCTCCTCCCCTCGCCTCTCTTTTTTTTCGTCTTCCTCTCTCAGCAAATCCATTTAAATGCAATTCTATTCTTAAAGCGCCCCTCTCATGCATGTCTAATGAATGTCAGGGAAATGCTATTACAATGGGGCCGAGGAGGATCCGATCGGCGGTGTGTGTACAAGTCATTTGAAAGGAAGCCTGGGAGCGCTCCAGTTTTATTACAGCATAATTAGAAATAAAATCTTGTTGCAATAGGAGAATGAGAGATGTGTGCTAATCCTGTGGTGGAGGAAGATAGAGCTGTATTTAGAGAAAAGGACCCAGGGAGAGAGAGAAAACTAGCCATTGCCCCTCTGCCCCGCTCCACCAAGGCTCTCCTGCTGGCTCCCCTCCCCAAGACGCTCCATCCTCACACCCCCTGTGACCCCAGCTCCCTGGGGGCCGCTCCAAAGACAGTGCTTGACCCCCCCCTTCTAGATCTCAGCTGCCCAGAGTGGTCAGTCGGCAAGGTCCTGGTGAGCTGAGACTGGTGCCTCCCTGGAAATTTACACTCTCTCACCTATAAGAGGCCAGTTGTGGGCAGTTGGGAGGCGGTGGGAAAGGTTGGCTTGGAGGCTGAGACCCAGATCAAGTTCGGAGTGCCCACCTTACAAGAGATATACATTCATTTATTCATTCGATCGTTCAGTCATTCAACAGCCACTAACCACTGCCTAACTGTGCCAGGTACTGTGCTGGGTGCATTCATTAACTTCTTGCATTCTCATAGGAAACAGGTTCAGAGTCTCATCCGGCATATTCCAGCTCAAGAGGGGAACATAGTTCAAACCCCACTTCTGACTCAAGCCGGGCTTTTTCTACTCCATCATGCTATCAACTTGCTGGGTCCTCCTGAGGCACCTGTCTTCCCAGTAACCCCATCTCCTGTAGAGCCCCAAAGGCAGAGATAAAGATGGGGGATCTGGCTAATCCCTCCTACGGGGCAGAAATGGGCATTGCTCCCTAGTTCTGTGTCTTCTTCTCTGACCGCTCGCCCTCTTCTCTCAGAGGTGGCAGTGGTGCTGCTCCCGCAGGCCCCTGGGGACACATGCATTGTGCCACCCACTCGGAGCCTGTCACGCTATCCCCTGCCCAGCCTGGCATCAGGTTTTGAAGATGAATGTGGGACCATGGTGTCTTCCTCGGAGCCCCTGTGCCAGAAAGCAGGCGGTGGACCTGTCACCTGCCACAAGGAGGTTGTTAACTTGTGACCCGCTGTCAAGCTCTGGCTGCCTTCCCCTCCCTCTTCCAGCCAGCCGGGGCAGGGCAGGGTTTGTGGCTCTGCATGCCCCGTACAAGCTCGCATAGCAAAGGTCCCACCTCCCAGCCATCCAGACTCCCTGTGACCCAGACGTGTTCGCTCTGCCTGAACTCAGTTCCGTGGGGAAGAGCAGGGGGCCCGGAGACAGGAGGCCTCTCCCGACAGCTCCACTCCGACCCAGACTGGCTGCGTGACCCTCTGTTTCCTCGAGTGTCCCCTGCAGCAGTGCATCAGATTGAGTGATTGATGACGAGTGTGGACGAGGCCCTATCTGTGATCAAAGGCCCATTCCCCGCACCGGTGCCCTGCCCACCTCATCCCTCCCTCTGCTCTTGGTACCCGTGGGGGGCGGGGTCCTCGGGATCAGTGTCTCCCCACCCTCACGCTCTCACTCTCTGAACCCCACCTCTGTGGTCCGCCTGCTGAGCTTCAGGGCCAGCTTGCCTCTGTCCTCCTCCCCATTCCTACCCTACAGTCCTCACCCCAGTGTCTTACGGAGCAGGACCTGACTCCAGAATCGTAGCCCTGGAAGGGTCCTCAGGCACCAGCATGGCAGGAGGAGGAGGAGATTCATTTTCTAGGGCTTCCGTGACAAAGTACCAGAGCAGGTGGCTTAAACAACAGAAATGTGTTTCTCATAGTTCTGGACGCTGGACGTCTAAGATCAAGGTTTAGTTTCTACTGGGCCTTCTCTCCTTGGCTTGCAGGTGGCCACCCTCTCACTGTGTCCTCACGTGGTCTTCCCTCTGCCTGTGCATCCCTGGTGTCTCTCCTTCTTATAAGAATTGACATATTGGATTAGGGCCTCACTCTTATGACCTCATTTAACCTTAATTACCTCTTTAAAGGCTCAATCTCCCAATACAGTCCCACTGGGGGTTAAGGCTTCAACATATGAATTTTGTGGGGACACAAATCAGTCCACAACAGGGAGGATCTAGGGTTTAAAGCCAGCCAGACCAGAGCTGGGACTTGACTTCAAATTCCAGACTCACATGTCACTATGCTGCAACTCTCTCTCCGGGGCCTTGGTGGAGGGCTTGCAATCCTGGGGGTCCAGAGTCCAGGGAGAGCAGAGGAGGCAGAACAGGGCCTTGGCTTCCCTTGGGCTTTTCAAACCCAGGCTAGCAGGTTCCCCCAGGGCCCTCGCCCTCAGCAGGAATAACAAAGGTGTGAGAGGTGGGTTCTCTGCAGAGCCAGCCTCAAGTAGCTCCCGGTAGGCTGCCCTGGTGTTGGCGCCCAGGCAGGGCTAATCCTGCCAGCCCAGAGGTATTGGTCATCCCCACCTACCCTGCCGCTGGGAGGAGTTATCTCATTGGTCCATGCACCACCCACAGGCCCCAAGCGGCAGGGTGACCACATTGTTTTGATAAATCTCTATGGGATAGAGCAGTAACTGGTAACCTTACTGACTGCAATTTCTCTCTGGGAATTGGGAAGCCCCAGGGGGGCAAGTGAAGCATCCTGAGGCCACCCCAGGAAACTTAGGGCTGTGACAGATTAAGCATCTCTTCTCCCGCAGGAGACCGGATGCTTTTTCTGACCCCGGCCAAAGCTTGGTCTCAGGGCAAAGCTCCGTCCGTTCCTCCGCACCGCCCCTCCCCCACTCCATACCTCCCACTGCCTCCTGGGACCTTCCTTGCAGGGGCGAAGGAGGCGGGCAGAGCAGAACCCCCCATCCCTAGCCTCTGGTTTTCCTGCTTCAGGAAGGCATCTGATTCCCAGAGCCAAGAATCATCTCTACTGCCAGGATTCATCCATTCAACAAAACGCCTACACAAATATCTATACCCCGTGTATGTGTTATGGACACATACTCCTTGTGCTCTTACACACTTCACATTACGGTAATAACCCCTCCTTACACGTGTAGAGCGCAGTATATGTCACAACGCCCTTTCATGGTCATCATCACGTGGGCACCACAAACAAACCCTGTGAGCCATGGAAAGCAGGGGTTAGTGTCCCCAGTGTCGGGATGAGAGAACAGAAGCCCAGAAAGGTTAAGGCATTTTCCTAAATCTACCCAGTTGGTAGGTGGTGGGTCTCAAATCTCCCGTTTCTGACTCCAAATACAGTGCTCCCTACAGCACCCCTTGGAGCATATGCCCCACCACCCAAGCCGCCAACCCCTTCTGTGTCCCCTGTGGTACCCCACAGGCCCATGCACGGACCCCCAGCAGTGTGCGTGCCAGCACGTGCACTTCGTTCCCTCACAGACACGTGCAGTCCCCTGCCCACGAGCCCGCCCTCCTGCTAGCGCATAGCACCCGGAGCCAGCAGAGTTTCTTCATTCCCTGAGTCCTCCCAGAATGGATGACCACCTGATAGCCCTGACCTGCTGCTTCACTGCACACCGGCCTCCTGATGGATAGCGTTCACCCATCCTTTCAGTCAATAACTGCATGCTGGTCGCACCTCGCCCTCTCTGCTCGCCCGCCACGCCTGCCCTGACTGGTGAGAAGGAAACCTCTTCCAGAAGAAGCAAGGGGCCCGGCCACTACCCAGGGGGGATGGAGACGTCTGCCCCGCAGGGAAGGGGTGAGCCGGAGCGCCTCCAAACCGCAGCATCCGCTGTCCTGGCAGCTCGATTTGTGTTCAGGAGACCCAGGTGAGAGTACCGTCTCTTCCACTTACCGGACGAGTCTCTGCCCAAGCCAGCGTCCTTGTCCGTGAAACAACAGCGCAGGAAGGAAGTGCAGCACACACTTCCTAGGCCGGTGATGACACTGAAGAGAGGGATGTACATCAGGGGAAAGTGCCAAGCCCAGAGCCTGGCACACAGGCTCCCACTGATTCCTGCCCCTCGGGGCGCCCTTCCTGCTGAGTTTGTAAAACAACTGAAGACAAGTCCCCGGCTAAGCCTGGATCCCTCGCCCAACCCGGGTAGACGCTGCCCGGGAGGGGTCCCCAAGGGCGCTGGAGACGGGAAGTTCACAGCTGCAGGTTCCTGGACATAGGTCTCCTTTCTCAAAGGCCCCAGCTCTGGAAACCTCTAAGACCCAGGGGACTGAGCTCACCTCCAGACAGGCAGAGGCAGAGCCACTCAGGGAAGCTCAGTTCTCCAACTTCCCTGTCCACAGAGGGGCACTGCCCTACTGCATTACCTCTGGTCTGAATGTTGGCCCCTGGGACTCTCATGGGGTTCCATCCCGGAACCAGTGGCCTCTGTCGTTAGTGATTTCTCCTCCGAGCGAGGGTAGCATTTCTGCTCCAATCACCTAAGGAAGAGGCAGGTCTTGGTCAGGGAAGGACAGTGGGAGGCTGGCTGGAGATGGAGTGTCCGTGTCCCTCCTTCTCCCTGGGCCCTGCTGCCCTGGGTCTCCTCGTGTTTCACGAGCTCCTGGGCAGCGTGAGGTCATCCCCTGCTGCAGGCCTCTCCCTTAAGATGAGTCAGCCAGAGTGTACGCTCCAGATTGCCCAGCTTGTGTCACCATCTGTTGATTTCCCTTTTGTTAGCTCCAAACCATCAGTCTGGTTTTGATGTGCCCGCCTGTACCTGGGGAACCGAGACAAGGACCAAAGTGGCCTAACCGGGGAGCAGAGGCCCAAACATTGCAGCATGGCAGCGGGGGCTAGAGGGGGAAGAGACCCCAGGGTGCGGGGGACCTCAGGACGGGACTCCAGGCTAGAGGTCCAGCTGTCTCAGCTCATTGGAAGCGCCCCTTTACTGTAGGATTCATTCAGTCGACACATGTTCGCTGAGCATCTACTGTGTGCCAGCACGTTCTGGAGCTGGGATACTAAAATAACTCCCTCTCTCAACGAAAAGCGCCATGTGCTCTGAAGACACGAAGGCAGGGTAAGGAATTGGGCAGGAACGTGGCACTCAGCCTAATTTTGATAGAGGCGTCAGGCAAGGCCTCTCCAAGGGGTTGGCATTTGAGCAGAGATCTGAACAGGGCCAGGGGTGAGTCAAGGAAAGAGCATTCCAGGCACAGAAGGAATAGTCACAGCAAAGGCCCTGGGGTAGAAATGAGCACATGCACACTGATTTGAAAACCATTGTAGTAGATGACCTTCTAGGGGTCTTGCTGCTCTGATTTCTTTAAGCTAGGAATTTATAACTTGCTGGGAGGGAAGGACCTTAAAGAGGATCAATTAATCTCCCTCACTTAATACTTAAGCCTTCTATGCAATATCTCAGCCAAGTGCTTCTTCAGCCTCTACTGAATTACCCCTGATGACAGGAAACTCACTACCTCACAAGGACACCTTCCAATTCTTTATAATCTTGACCTTTAACATTTTAACTGTGGTAAAATACATATAATGTAAAATTTACAATCTTAACCATTTTAAGTGTTAAGTCCAGTAACGTTTCAGTTTAAGTTCAGTAATGTTTAAGTTCATTGTCATCTTGCAAAACTGAACCTCTAGACACATTAACAACTCCCCATTCTGCCGTCCCTCTAGCCCTTGGCAACCACCATTCTACTTTTTGTTTCTAAGAATTTCACAATTCTAAGTACCTCTTATAAGTGGAGTCAATCACACAGTGTTTGTCCTTTTGTGTCTGGCTTATTTCACTTAGTATAATGTCCTCAAGGTTCATCCATGTTACAGCATGTGACAGAATTCTTTTCCTTTTTAAGGCTGAATAATATTCCATTGTATCTATATACCACGTTTTCTTTATCTATTCATCCATCAATAGACACTTGGGTTGCTTCCATCTCTTGGCTATTGTGAATAATGCAGCTATGACCATGGGTGAACAGACATCTTTTCGACAACCTGCTTTCAATTATTTTGGGTATATGCCCAGAAGTGGATTTGCTGGGTCATATGGTAATTCTATTTTTAATTTTTTGAGGAACTGCCATACTATTTAATCTTGACTTCTGAATGTTCAAAAGTAGTTATTTTTAAAAGTCTAATTGAATATAGTAGAAACAGTGATTAGCAGTGGCAAGAGGTTTGCCAGATGTACAAACCCTCAGAAATGGGAGTGGGCTAATCTGGGAAGGCTTCCTGGAAGAGGTAAATTTAGAGCTGGGATCTGGCTTTTCTGAGTTGCACATGGGGATAAAACAAACTTAGAGTTGGGGAATTCATTTACTCATTCATTCATTCTAGAAATATTTATCAAGGGCCTATTTTTGTGATAGACACTGTTTTCACACTGAGTGAAATGGGAAAACATTGAGGGGTTTTGAGCAAAGGAGCCACATGGTCTGACTTAGGTTTTGAAGCATCTCTCTGGCTGCCTCCTAGGAATAGACAGAGGAGGGGCAGGGCCAGTTAGGAAGCTGCTGTCCCTGCTTCCCTCAGTAATTCCCTTCCTTTGCTCTACAGGTTGAAGGGGGATCTATCCAAGTCACACCTTCCAGCAAACCCTTCCTCCCCTCTCCTCTGCCCGGGACCCTCTCCCCACCAACTCACCCTCACACCTCCCTGAGGGAAGGGAGAGGGCCCCACCTTTGCAGAAGACAGATTTTCTCTCCCAGCCCTCTGGGGCCACCAGGAGCCCCAAGGTTTCTGTCCATTACCTCTCCGGGACTCCTGCAGCTCTGGGGAGTCTCCAAGGCCCAACTCTCTGACCTCTTAGAAAAAGACAGAAAAGACGTTCTCGGCTCACTTAGCATGTGTGTGCAAGGCCACTGAATTGCCAAGGAGGGCCTCCTTTACTTTCAAGCTACTGAGAGGAAGGGGGAGACTTTGCAGGAAGCCTGGCCACAGGGAGGGGTGGAGAGCCCCCCAGCGGTGTGCAGCCCACCATCTCCCTGAGATGGAGCCACTTGTGATGACATTTAACCAGTGCCACCCACGTGCTGGAGACCTTCCCATGCAGTAACTCATCTTTCATCTAATTCTCCCAACAACTCTGTGACCTAAGTCCTAGTTATTATCTCCGTTTTCCTGAAGGAGAAATGGAACTCAGAGAAGTCTGGTGTGATCACAGAGACATCCATTTCCAGAGTGAAGGGGACTTAGTTTTTCTAATCCAGTTGTTCTCCACCCTGGCTTCACATTACATCACCCAAAAAGCTTTTGTAAAATACCAAGGACTTCCCTGATGGTGCCATGGTTAAGAATCCGCCTGCCAATGCAGGGGACATGGGTTCGATCCCTAGTCCGGGAAGATCCCACATGCAGTGGAGCAACAAAGCCCGCGAGCCACAACTACTGAGCGTGTGCGCCTAGAGCCGGTGCTCTGCAACAAGAGAAGCCACCGCCATGAGAAGCCCGCGCACCACAACAAAAGAGTAGCCCCCACTCGCCACAACTATAGAAAGCCCATGCACAGCAACGAAGACCCAACGCAGCCAAAAATAAATAAATTTAAAAAAATACCAATTTCCAGGGCACACACCCAGAGATTCTGAGTTTAATTTTAAAAACTTCTTAGGTGATTCTAATGTACAAACACAGTTAAAAACACATACCTCCTCTACCCCTTCCCTCTTTGTATGGGTGGGAAAACTGAGGGCCTGAGAGAGGACTGGACTTCCCTAGGGTCACCCTGTATCCGTTTCCCAAGGCTGCCTTAACAAATTACCGCAAACTGGTGGCTTAAAGCAACAGAGATTTACTGTGTCATAGTTCTGGAGGCCAGAAGTCCAAAGTCAAGGTGTGGGCAGGGCCCTGCTCCCTCTGCAGGCTCTAGGGGAGGATCCCGCCTTGCCTCTTGCCTGGCTTCTGGGGTCGCTGGCAATCCTTGACTTTTCTTTGCTTGTAGATACATTACTCCAATCTCCGCCTCCATCTTCGCACGGGCTCCTCCCTGTGCGTGTGCACCTGTGTCCAAATTTCCCTCTTCTTATAAGGACACCAGTCAGATTGGATTTAGGATCTACCTTAATCCAGTGTGACCTCTTTTTAACCTGATTCTATTTGTATTCACAAGGTCTGGGAGGACATTAACTTTGGGGGACACTATTTAACCCAGTATATACCCCATCATTAGTGGCAGAGCTAGGGCTCCAACTCAGCCTCCTAAGTCCCAGTCCTGGGCTTGTCCCCCAGTGCTGGGTGGCTCGGCCCCGCTTCATCTTCCTCTTCTCACTAATGGCTTCCATCGAGCCCCCTCCCCACCCTTCACCAGCCCTCAACACTGAAGGCCAAAGCTTTCCTGGTGGAAGAACATTCTCTTCTAACTGTGGAATCCCAGAGGGCGGATACCAAGTTCAAGACTTCTCCATGGAGCCCAGTTCAGTACCTAAGGATGCTCCACAAAGACTTGATAAATGGAGCCAAACTGAATTGAATGGATGACTGCTCCTTCGTGAGGAAGTGAGGACCCCATCAACAGAAGCAATCAAGCAGAGGCCAGCTGAACGTGTGTCCCTATAAAAGTGCTCTTGTTCTAGGAGAGTCAGCCTAGCACAGAGCTTTGGAAGAGCATAGGAAGTAGACTAATGGTCCAGGCTCTACCACTTAACAGTTGTGTGACTGTGAGTGGGTTATTTAACCTCTCTGCTTTGGTTAGTAACAACAATAATAACCATTTCAAAGGGGTGTGGGGACTAAATGAGATAATGTTCCTAAAGCCCTTGGCCTAACATGTAATGGATGCTCAATAAATATTTAGCTTTAAAAAAAAGGAGAGCTGTGCTCCAGATCACCAGGAAAAAGGATAGTGAAGCAGGCTGGAGTATTCGAGGAATAATAAAAACCAGAAAAGGATTCATTAGCCATGCGCAGCACTTCTCAGGTTGCAGGCGTGTTTCAGATGACACTGCAGACTTGGAGATGCACCAGTCAGGCAGCGCCAGTGGCAGAGTCTACATTTAGACACAGTTCCATATCCTGGTCCTAGAGCCTAAAACCAAGTGAACCTCCATGGGCACACTGTTGGCATTTGGGGTAGAATAGTTGTTGCTCTAACCTGACCACTGAATGCCATTGGTACCCCCAAGTTATGGTGTCAACCAGAAATGCTCCCAGACGCACATGTCCAAACGGCCTCGGGCTGGGGGCTGGACGTGGTGGTCCTGGCTGTCCACTCCAGGTGGACGCAGCCTGCCCCAAGGAGGAGGAAACAAGATGTGGGATAATGGCTCCTCTACCCAGTCCAAGGACAGCTGGTCCCATTTGGGCTGCGGAGGATGGGCTGCCAGACTGCCAGGGCGCCCCGCTGGAGCCAGCCTTGGAGGCCAGCCGTGTTTGGAGCCCTGGCCCTTCTGAACCCCCCACCAGCTATCTGTGCCTCCGCCGCTCTCCACACCGTATGCCTCTCACTCCACAGGCCCCCTTCTCCTTCCTTCCCCAGCAGGGCCCATCATCTGATTCTCATCAAACATGCAGAACTGATGTTGCACAAGTCCCCCCCAGTGGGGATTAACATAATACCCCTGATTTCTCCTTCCTGTCTTGCTCGCTGCGCATCCCCCTGGCTGCGGCCTGCCTTTGTTTCAGGAGCGATACACTGTATCTGGAAATGTTACTGCAATTAAGTATGCACAAGACGGGGGGAAGGGAGGGGGAAAATGAGGACAATGAAGGATGTGAAACATCAGATGCAGCAGCTGCTTGTTGCTATAGAAACCCCAGCTCCCCACCACCAGCATGGCAGCACCCCTCCCCAGCTTAAAATTCCTTAGGGCCAAGTGCACCGTTGTCAGTGTCGTTCTGGCGACAACAGGGTCCTAGCTGTCCAGGCTGGAGCACCTGTGGGTTGCTAGGGTTGATTTTAGGGTCTTTCCTGTTTTTCCTTATCCCACTGCCACCACCACCTCCAATCCTGATACTTCTGATTGGCAGCAACACCCTCCAGTAGTTCTGCATCCCAGTCCCGGTTACATAATAAATTACGGGAGAGCTTCCGCATTTGACTTTGGGATGTCACAGCATGGAGACAAAACGGCACATGCAGAGTCTGGTGGGGGAGCCAGGCTTTCTCTGTGCTCCCCGTGGGTCTTCTGACTGCTGGCAGCAGGGCCTGGCTCCCTCCTGCTCCCTTTTCATCTTTTACCCACAGCACTGAGCCGGAGTCTACAAGGTGTGGTCTGCGTGTTGGAGGGGGCGGGGCAGGGGTCCACAAGCTCCAGGCAGGCTGCCAGCTGGCCAAGTGCTCATCTAGGGAGATCCCAACAGGATGCCACTCAGCAGGGATCCGTGTGAAGTCCTGGACCTGGGCCCACATGGCCAGGTGTCCAAGGATGGAGAGAAGAAAAGTGGCGTAGCCGCAGCTTGCAAACACACGACCAGAGCCTTTAGTTGCGGGCAGAGTATGAAGCAGTAGTATAATGGGTCTGCCTCCCCACCCCCACTCAATCTCCCCTAAAAAGTTAATGCCGCTTAGGCTGGAAGTTGGTAGCCCTGCTCTATTCCACCCTGGTCAGATAAGCTGACAGTTGGATCCCCACCACTTGGCAAAGTGCCTGCCACATAGCAGGTCTAGTCCTGTACAAAGATACATGGAAAGGAGATGGGAGAGAGAGAGGGAGACAAGGAGGGGAGGGTGGAGAGTGGGAGGGAGGGAGGGAAAATTCAGAAATTTGTAGATAAACCAAAGTTTATTAAGCGAGAGATCAGTCAGATTGATGAAGTTATTTAAAACCATACTAAATAACGATTAAAAAATAAAATCCAGAGACTGCTTAGCCTGATGAAAAGTCAAAGGGCATGATAGTTGCCTTCCAGTTTGCGAGGGAGTGTGTCAGTAACACAGGTTGAGGCTGGTTCTGTAAGGGTCCAACAAGTAGAAACCAGGACCCATGGAGCTCAGTGGTGAGCAAGGGAGAGCTTTCTCAAAGTCAGAGCTATCAATTTTGGAATGGGCCACTAAATAAGGTAGTGAGTTCCCCGGCCCTGGAGGTATTCAAATGAAGGCCAGAGAAGCTTTGTTAAAGATGTGGTCAAGCACATTCAGCTTTTCAACCCTGCAGTTCTACAGCTTTCATTGTTGGAAAGTATCCTTTGGTGAGGTCCCTGTTTGCTGGTGCTGAGATCTTGGGCTTATGCTTGGAGGGGTGAGACACCACAGGATATTCCTAATAGAATGAGCCAGTATCAGGGCTCTTGTCAGTGGCTGAGAGGGCTCACTCAGCACCCAGGTGGGAGGAAGCAGACCTCGAAATAATAGGATTTGAAGGACATGGGGCTACCCAAAATGTTTCCTTATGAAAGCCTGACAGTCCAATGTTAGCAGGTCCTTTGTATGAGGTCAGCATTACCCTCTCCCCTGCAGCTTTCTTGTAAGTCATTGTTCACTGTCCTGATTCTGATGCCCCCTCTGGTGAAAATGGCAGCCTGAGGTCTGCTATGCCTTCCTGGTGAAGCAGCTGTGCCCCTAGAGAGCAGGCAGAGGGACCCTAGGTTAGCTTCTCGATCTCAGTCTAGCTGGGTCTTGGGTGGGAAACCATGAGCTTAGAGAGTCCCAAAGCCAGATGCAAGCCCCTCCCCAACCCTCAAGTCCACATTCTCCCCCTTTTAAAATCAGCCCTGACTAGCTCAAGTTCAGGGTTTGCCTTAGGACCTTGGACAAGAAAATCCATTCTACCTCGGAGTGTAGTCTTGTCTCGTAATCAGCTAAATGGGTGAAACTACTCTGTCCTTTCTGCTTCGCGCTGTCACGGCAGTGAGACCGTGGAGGGCGCAGTGCTGGCACCTTTGCCTTGAACAAAATGGTATCAAAAACTGTATGATGAATTAGTATCGTAAATCTGTGTCTCCACGCCCCCGCTCCTAGTATAGCTTATCCTCAATAATTGTTTCTTGGGTGAATAAATGATGAAAACTGAGAGAAAGGGATTTAGGCGTGTGTTTAGGCTCAGTGCAAAGGGAGAGCTGGGAGCCGGAAGGCCTGAGTTCTGATCCACTTACTGGCTGTGTGATTTTAAAATGGAGATGACACCTCAAACAATTGTAAGAACAAGCAAGCAATGAACATTAAAGCTTTGCAAACTCTTGCAAAGAGATGGGAAAGATGAGGACTGATATTCACTAAGAGAGCACACACTGTGTGCCAGACACTTTATTATTTTTTAATAATAATAATAATACTCTAATAATAATACTCTATGAAGGATTATTTGCACCCTGTTGCACAGATAAGGCTCAGAGAGGTTAAGTAACTTTCCCAAGGTCACACAGCTAATAAGTAAAAGAGTCAGATTGGAACCCAGATCTTAGTCTGACTCCAAAGCCCTACATCTTCCTGTAAAAAGCTGAAGTATCTACATTTAAAGGAATAATCATTGTAATTTCTATTGATTTGCACATGGAAAATCCTCATTGGTTAGAGGTGCTCTCCTGCCTTCAGCACTACATCAGCTTCACCCCCTTGTTTTCCCCATCACCTCCCCTCCCCTGGGCAGCAGTCCTGGCCTAGGAGAAGGCCACCTGCAGGCCCAAGTTGCTTCTGGTAGTGTGCCCAGCTAGAGGAGTAATCGACTGTGTCCTGATTATGTCTCCAGAAAACAGGTTTTTTATTACTTACCACGGCGGGCTGTACATCTCTGACGTGCAGAAGGAGGACGCCCTCTCCACCTACCGCTGCATCACCAAGCACAAGTATAGCGGGGAGACCCGGCAGAGCAACGGGGCCCGCCTCTCCGTGACAGGTAGGCGAGAAGGCTGGGGAGGAAGGGCACCAGCCCACCCCCGGGACTGGGTGGGCATGTCGGCACCACTGATCAGGGAGTCTGCTGTGTGTTCAGGGGATTCAGAGAAGGAGATTAAAGAACACAGGTGCAGAAACCACTGGGGGAGACCTTGTCCAGTTTGGTTTTGGGTATCCTTCACATAAGGACCCTACAGTTAAATTCTTTTCAGGAGTCTATACCTGAGGAAGCTTAACTCTCCTGAAGAATTGTTATTTTACCATTTATCAAATAATGAGGGATATGGGACCTATCCTGTCGTTCCTTTTTTGCCTTTGCTGCCAGGAAGTTCATAGATACAATCTGCTATGCAAACATAGTAATGATTCGATGGGATTGGATTGGATTAGGGAGATTTTGTATTTCCTTGTGTCCCTAAGAATTTTTTAGGATTCTATTCTATCTATTTTTGAATACATGTATGTCTTTTGTTATAGCCCACCTCACAACATTTGAAAGTAGGCAAACAAAAGGTTAAAAAAAATAAATCTCTAAATTAAATAAGGATTTTTATTCTGGAGTGATTATAGCTCCTTATGGAAGGATGAAAGCTAATATTTACTGAATCCCTCTGTGTGCCAGAAATTTCACTTATGTGCTGTATCTTAGGCAGTGTACTAGCCTTGTGAGGTGTGCACTGCTCTCCTTATTTCTACAGGTGAGAAAACTAGAACTTAGGGAAGCCAAGCAACTTACCCCAACTGTTTAACCAGTGGGGGGCACAGCCAGAATTCACACTGAGCCCCCGACCCCAGCATCCTCCAGCTGCACACCCTCATGGAAGGCGCTAATCAAACACCACACACGTGCCCCAGTCACAGAAGAAAGAAGGGCACTTGGCGCTCTTCAAGGAAGGCTTTCCGGAATAGCACTTTTCAAACTGCGGACAGTGATCCACAGACATCATGACCTATGCAACGCACGCTGGTATTTCCTACCACGTGCGTCGCGATGCACTCTGATATTTTCTATTCTATTCTATCCCACTTCAATTTATCTAAATGCTGGACGCAACTCACCAAATGGATTTCATAACTTCCTAACAGTTTGTGACCTGCAACTTGAAAATCTCTGCTCTTGTGGAGGTGGGATCAGAGTGGCTTTTGGAAGGGAGATGAACTGATAGAACACCTGGGTTTGGGGACTAGCCCCCACCAAATCATGCAATGTCTCTGGATCTCTGAAAAAGGAGCTAGATTAGGTGACAGCTCAGATTCTGTCTACCTCTGACATTCTGTGGTTTGGCGAGGACTACCCTGACCAGCAGGTGACTCTATCCAGGACCCCCTCTTATTTGCCTGGTGCATTTGGGGGCAAGAGCGGAAAAGCGGAAGCCAGGAGAGCGAGGATCGGGCTCTCTGATTCCCCCTTGTGTCTCCAGAGCCTGGCCCTGTGCCTGGCACATAGTAGGTGCTAGGTAAATATTTGTGGAATTAATCAGTGCCAAGGGAAACCGCACTGTCACGTGGGGAGGAGATGGGGCTGTGCTGTGTGGCCCCATCTTTGTGGCTAGACCTTGCCATCTGCAGCCCAATTCCCAAACGTGTCAGTGGTTACCTTCCAGATTATACGGACTTGTTTGTGTAGTGTTTTGCATCTCATTTGCATGTCTTTCATACGCTGTGGGAAAGGCACAGAAATACTCCCTCCTGCAGGCCTGCTCCTTTCCCCTGCACGAATATTTAGCCCCTTCATCCTACTAATCTTACTTCCACTCTTGTCCCTCAAAAAGGGCACCCTTTAAACTGGAGGATATGCCAACCCTTCTCCTTCTGCTCTCATTGCCCACCAGCTGGGGATGGCGGGTGGGGATGCGGAGAATGGGAGATGCTACCAGAGACTAGGAGATGAAGCCCAAATAGAGAAACGGAGAAGCAAAGACAGGGAGGCAGCCAGACGACAAAAGGGGAGAGGCATGGGCACAGAGAGAGAAAAACATAGGGCAGAGAAAAACAGAAACCTAACAGAGAGACAAGGATAGACAAGATGACTGCGACAGGGTGGAAGACGTTAGGAGCGGAGGGGAAGGGGCCCCAGGAGTGACGCGGGCCCTGATGTGATGTGATGTGACAAGGCAATCTACAAGCAGCTTGTCTCGGCAAAAATGCAACTGATACCCAAGTGAGGCAGTGCAGAAGGAGCTTCGTGTCAGGAGGGCTCAGGCCTCCGCCCAGAGCCTCACGTTTCAGATCCATTCCCAGAGTTGAGGGCAGGGGTCAGTCCCAAGGCAGCTTTCAACTGAGATGTTTCACTCCTTAGTGGCCAGAACCCTGTGAGCTCCTGGGGCTGGTGGTCGGGAAGGGTGTCATCCCTCCCTGGCCAGAAGCTCCGGGCCAGCCCCTGGAATCAGGGATGGGAGATGCAGCTGCATGTCCTGGCAGAGCTGGGCCCTGCCAGGGCACCTGGTGGCTGAGGGTGTCTGAGCCCGGCACACCCCAAGGGATGGCTGCCCCTCCTCCTCACCAGGTACAAAGGCAAGAGGAAGGGGCAGAATGATCCCCTCCGCAGTGCCTTATCGATGGTCACTGGATGAGGGCAGCAACCACACCTGCGGTTTTCTCAGTTCTCACCAGGTGTTTGATTAAGTAATAGGGAGGGACGGGGGAAGGAGAGAGTGAGACGTATTGGAAAAAGGACTCAGGAATCAGACCAAGGTTTCAGTCTTAGCTTCAGCACTCACTAGCTGTACAACCTGGCATCAAATCAATAATGTCTCCAAACCTCAGCTTCCCCATCTGTAAAATGGGAGTGACATGTTCTCCTTGGGGTCGTTGTGAGAATTAAACAGGGTACCGCGCGTAGAAAGCTTAGCCTGGGGCCGAACACACAGGAAGGGCTCAGCAGAGAGTAGCTGCTGTTTGTTGTGGTCCTTGTTATTGTTGTTCTATTGTCTCTGGATTATTATTCCTACTACATCTCAGGGGGCGGGGGCGGGGAAGGACTTTTCATTTTTCTGTTAATTCTCTGAAGAGGAGGCAGTCGTGAGGAAAGACTGAGCCCCCTAAAAATACAACCTAATAACCCTTCGTCACATCGAGGTGCTTTTTGGAGTTTACCAAGTGCTGTCATGGGCGTTAGCTCTGTGGAAGAGGCACCATCATTTGCATTTATAAAGGAGGGCACCAGGGACCAGAGAGGCTGAGAGACTGGACCAGGGTTCCCCCGCTCACGGGGTGCCGAGCCAGGTGCAGAAGTCATATTCCAGGGCAGAACTGTTCAGCCAGCTGGGAGAGGTCCCAGCAGCCCCCGACCCCGACCCCGGGGCACACTGACCCCCTACCCCCCGCCAGCCCAGCCCCAGCGTATCCCCAGAGATTTCTCAGGACCAGGCCATCTGTCTCCGAGCCCTGCACTGGCCCTGGCAGCCCCCGATCCCCCCAGGCTGCCACCATACACGCCACAGCATTTTACTTCTGCTCCAGAGTAATGAAAGAGGTTTCTTTCCCTCAGAATTTAATTTCACGCCTGAGACTCGGCGATTAATTCCATCCCCACCCCCAGCCCCTTCCTCCACCGCCCCATGGGCCCCTCCGCTTGTAAATTCTGCGGTGCGCCACGGAATTTGTGTATTTTGCATCAATTAAGTGTCACATTGAGTAATTCTTCCCTGGCACCGGGTTTGTTTAGCCCAACCATTCCCACAGGATGGGGAAGAGGCCGCAGAAGCTGGCAGGGAGGGAGGGCGGGCGGGGGCAGAATAGTAATCGCCGGGCATGTCTGCGTGGTGGGTTAGTGTCACTCGAGCTCTTTGACACACATTTTGCTCTGTTGCCCACAACAGCCTTAGGAGATCTGGAAGCAGTGGTATCACCTCCACGTGCAGACGAGGAAACTCAGTCTCTGGGAGATCATAAGACTCACCCAAGGTCACACGGCTTATCAGTGACCCAGGCTGACTGGTGCCTGGGTCTCCTGATTCCCAGTCTCAGGCTCCCTGTGAGAAGCCATGGACAATAGGGAAGGAGCAGAGAATCTTCTGGAAAGTTCTTTCCCCAGGGAGGAGCATTCCTAGCTCAGCCTGTCTCCAAAGGGGGCGGGGGGGGGGTGGCGCGGGTGAGCTGAGGACAGTGGAAGTTTCCCATTTAGTCAAGAAGGGGCCGAGAGGGGCATCAGCGCTCTCACGGTTCACTCTGGAGCAGAATCCGGGGTTAGACCCCATTTACTGAACAAGGGTGGCAGAGACCTGGTTTCGGATCTTGGCTCTGCAGTGTGATCTGAGCAGGTCACTGCACCTCTCTGGTCTCCAGGCCCTCATCTGTGTGTGCCTTCCGAGTCCCTAAGCCAGCTCTACTATTCCATGAGCCTGTAAAGTTCTGCCATGTGGAAAAGGCAGACCACCGGCCCGCCCCATGCCCACGTGCCCCCGTTCACCCTCCCTCAGACGTTTATGGTTCAGTAGCCCTGCTCTGTGCCAGGCACGTGGAGATGCCGTAGGGGATCAGCGCTGCCTCGAGGAGCTCTCGGCCTTCCAGGGGAGCCAGATACATGGCCTGGTGCTAAGTGCTGTTGGCAAGGGCCTGGGGGGGCGTGGCGACAGTGGTCGCCCCTGGGAGGGAAGCGGGGTGGCTGGGTGCAGGGGTGAGGGAGACTCCCTTTGCACTGTGTGCTCTCCTCTACTTTCTGAAGTTTTGTCATGTGCATATTTGCACTTTTCATTCTTTTTCTTTAAAAGAAAAGGCTGCTTGAAAATAAAATGAAAGCAAAGGAAAACTATGGGAATCCAGTGAAAGTGGCCTGAGGGAGGCGTCCAGAGGAGGTGACGTTGAAGCTGGTTTTGAAAGATTAGTAGGAGTTGGCCAAGCAGAGTGGGCTGGCGGACAGCATGCCCTGAGTGGGGAACTGGTGAGATCAGAAAGGGGTCGGGGGGCGGGAGGCAGGCCAAGCCAGGGACCTGGTTGGCGTGAGATCACAGATCCCAGAAGGCCTAATTCAGGATAAGAAGTGTGGATTGTAATATGTAGGTAGAGGGAGCCTATGGGAGTTTTACATCAGGGGAAGGTCCCCGGTGGGCAGAAAACCCAGAGAGGCCTTTTAGGGTGAGAACTAGACTGAGGTAGCAGCCAGCACGCCGCTCACATAACACAGGCATCACACACAGAATCCCACCAGTGAGGGCCTAGGCCTCGGGCAATGTAGGGCGCAGGCCCACAGTCGCTGCTTTCTCTAGGTTTGGGAATGCAAAACACAGAAGCATCGTTGGGGTAGCCAGTGTGCTTTGTGGAAGGCTTAACTTCCGAACCCTTCTGGGCCCTGGTGGAAAGGCACTGCCCCCTCTGAGCCTGCCCAGATTGCAGGTGGGAAGAGACAGGAGGGGACAGGGAGGCCCATCCTTGACGGGCCCAGACTGAGACTGACCAGAATTACAAACCCAAGATGTCAGGATCCTCATGTCACAGGGACTGTTTGTATGAAAGTCCCTCCCTCCCTGTGTCTCTTGCTGTTTCCCTTTTTCCCTCTGTCTGTCTGTCTGTCTGTCATTCTAGCCTAGTCTGCCCACCATATCCTCTCCTCCCCCAGCCCCTGCTCCCAGCCGTGCTTCTCAGGGCCTCCATCTGGCCCGAGTAGGAGCATTTGGGCCAGAGTCTGGGGCACAAGGAGACACAGTGAGCCTCCCACACTGGGTATCATTCACTCCGGGCACCGGTGGGCAGCAAGTTCTGGGGGCCTGCCTTCCTGCTCCCACCCAGGGCTGGCCAGGACCTCTCGTGTTCTCTGCCTTCCAGACCCGGCCGAGTCGATCCCCACCATCCTGGACGGCTTCCACTCCCAGGAAGTGTGGGCCGGCCTCAACATGGAGCTGCCCTGCACCGCCTCCGGCTACCCCATCCCTGCCATCCGCTGGCTCAAGGATGGCCGACCCCTTCCAGCTGATAGCCGCTGGACCAAGCACATCACGGGGCTGACCATCAGTGACCTGCGGACCGAGGACAGCGGCACCTACATTTGTGAGGTCACCAACACCTTCGGCTCGGCAGAGGCCACAGGCACCCTCACAGTCATCGGTGAGCGGGGAAGCCCCTCTTCCAGCTTCAGTAACCTTTGAGAGCACTGTGTGTGGTGGGGAGGGGCGTGGGGGCAGCCGCCCCTGCCTCTGGCCGGCCCCAGGGGATGATCCCCTGGTTGGGGAAGGCAGGTTGGTGTCCTGGGGAAAGCACTGGGTTTGAAATCAGAAACCTGCCTTTTGGTTCTGATATCACCAGATCGTAACTGACTTGGGGAAAATCATATAACCCTGGGCATCACCTCTGTGCCCTTTTCTGTCAAAGGGGATAAAAACCCTGGCCCTCCGACCTCCCAGAGGTCACGAGGGTCAAAAGCGACAGTGACGGTGATGTGATAAGCTCACAGGGCTTCTCAGCTTCTTGGGAGGAGGCAGAGTCTATAATAAGGAAACAATGCTGACGTGAATCCATCAGAGGACATATGAACCCACCAGAGGCGACATTCAGAATATTTAGTGATAATTAATAGAAGTACCGATTGATCAGCGCAGACGCTGGAGGCAAACACCCAAGGCAGTCTTTCCAGGACCTGCCAGTTGGGCATTAACTCTGGTCCTTCCTGTTGCTCCCCATCCCAGAGCCCCAGGGTCCAGGGAGCACGTGTGGAGAGCAGGAGGTCTTCGCAGACCCCTGCTGCTGCTGAGCTGCCGGAAGGGCAGAGAGGTCGAGGCAGAGGGGCTGAAGCTAGGGAAAGAGCCCTGGAGGGGGACTCATGAGACCCAGGGGCATCCTTTGCCCCCCAGCCCTCCATCCCTCCCTTGAGTTCCCTGCTCTCGGGGCTGCAGGGAAGGTGTTGGCAGCAGCGGGACTGACATTTAGAGATCTGGAGACCCAGGATTGTGGGATCTCACCCCTGTGGGGCAGCAGTAGCCTGAGTCCTTGAACTTTGCACCCGAGGGCATTGTGAGGGATTCGGCCTGGGCAGCAGAAAGAGGCCATCCAGAGGTGATCCCATCCCCCCCCTGCAGAAAGGGGCGCTCTGCCGTTGAGATTGACCAAAGATGCTCTCCGCCCAGCTCACCACCTATCTCATGAGCACAGAGCTGCAGGTCTGCGGACCCTCAGGCGGACCAGAGAACCACACAGAGCCCACCCCCTCCTGGCCTTCTGCTGTCCTGTCGCCCTCAGCCCAGATATGGGCCCAGTGTCCTCCCCACAGTCAAGGGGGTCTTGGCAGTTGGAGCACATTTATCTGCAGTGTGGGGAAGAGACCCCCCCTCTGCGAATCCACTGTGAAGCTGGAAGAGCAGGAACAGCTCCAAGAAATGCTC
Organism: Grampus griseus; assembly: GCF_964374135.1. Classification (NCBI taxonomy): domain Eukaryota; kingdom Metazoa; phylum Chordata; class Mammalia; order Artiodactyla; family Delphinidae; genus Grampus; species Grampus griseus. The sequence goes on from NC_139002.1 coordinate 15,642,211, forward strand.
TGGGAGCAACAGTTCATAATACAAATGCTTAGGTTACGACGCTGAAGGCTTGGGGGGAAGGGGCGGTCCTCTTATATAGACAAACCCTGGACCGCAGAGGAGGCAGGTAGAAGGACCAGGATTAGTACCCTCTTGACCTAAGCACTGTCCAAAATTGTCTGGTCTAGAATTACCTTCAACCCCTCCTGCTATACACACACATACACACACTCAAACTCACATTCATACACACACACTGTCTCAGGGAACAGGTCAGGAGGGCCACGTACCCCCAAATCCTTGGAAAAGTAGCAAACTTAACTCTGAGTAATTTGGTGTTCAGAGCTCCTGCCTCAGGACAGACAGGCAGGCAGGTACTTACACACACACACACACACACACACACACACACACACAGGCAGATGTGTTGAAAGTTCACATGCCCACCTCCCCATACACACGTGCACACATATATGGTGCCCATATACACTCACAGATACACACATTCCTCCACGTAACACACTGTCATCCTAGAGCACGCTCACAGACACACAGTAAGTAACTGCCTACGGCTGTGTGCACGCACCGCCTGCCCCTGCCCCCGAGTGGAAGGGTACACCTCATTCTCCTCTGAGACAGCTCCCCACCCTCTCCCACACTGGGCTTGGCTGGACAACCAGGTTCAAAGGGCAGTGACTTGGCTTTTCTCTGTCTTCCATCCTTGTGATAGCTCCTCTCTGCCAAGTTCATGGAGAGGAAAGCAATGCTTTCCATACTCCACATCATTCTGCCCCCAAGCCTCCCACGCATCCTAGCCCGTGCAGGGGCAGTGAGGAGAGAGCGGCTGGCTGGCTGGCAGGGCCCTGAGAGCCCTGGCTGGTGACTGGGACAAGCAGGATGCCACCTGCGTCATGTTGCACTGACATTTCCTGGACAGCAGGCAGAGGCTCTGGCAGTGAGTAGGGAGAGCACAGTGTGAGCAGACTCGTGTGTGCTTTGACTGTGCCCCCCCAGACGGGCCTGCCGTGCCCCCATCTCCTGCAAGCTCCCTCGTTGGGGGTCCAAGGCTCCTGTACAGAACCCCAAGCGCATGGAGATGAAGGGAGAGAGGCCAGCTTGGGAGTGGTAACCAGCCAGCCAGCCAGTGAAGCGATCAACATGACTCAGACAGCAGTAGTGATATAAAGATGAGGGACACCACCCTGCTTTCAAGTGGCTCAGAGTCCAGAGGGAGAGATAGAAACACAAAGAGGTGATTAGAAGACCATGACCTTAGTCTTGTGTTAGTTACACACAGGGAGCCCCAGAAGAGAGATCTTTAACCCAGCCTGGGAGGAGAGTGGTGTCCGGGAAGGCTTCCTGGAAGAGATGACACCTGAGTTCAATGTGAAGGATGAGTAGGAAGTAGGTAGAGGGGGCAAAGGGTGCTCTAGGTGAGACTCTGCGTGTGCAGGAAGCACAGGCAGGCTGCTGGTCTAGACACTGCATTGCTGAGAAGGGTGCCAGGTCCCCAAGGGCCTTGATGGCCTTGAATGCCACGCTGAGTTTTTGGGCGCCGTGGAAGTTCTGAACAGGGCGGTGGCTGGCTGCAGCATGGAGAACCGATGGCGGGACACAGGGAAAAGGGGGGCAGGGAGAAGAGAGTACTGCATGGGTCCAGGCCAGGAGCTGCAGGCCTGCAGCAGGACAGGGGTGGTGAGGATGAAGGGCAGGGGATTAACTGATGCATATAAAGGAAGTCAGAAGGTAGCAAGTGGTTATCTGTATAAGTACAGGAGACAGGTGGCTCGGCCGTGGGTGCCTCCCTGGTTTCTAGGGTGGGTGACAGCGAGGACAGTGAACCAGACGAGGTCCCATCGTCCTCCTGAGCCAAAGGGAGCTTCCCAGCCCCGCCCAGCCAAAGGGCCCACGTCAGGAAAGCACAGGCCATCAGAACAACAGACGTAAAGACATCTCCTGGCCTGACCCTGCCATTTAACAGATGAGTAAACTGAGCCCTAGAGAAAGGAATTCGCTCGTCCTGGTCCCCCCTGCTACAAGGAGTCTTGGAGACAGAATCAGGGCCTCCTGACTCCTGGGGACTTTTGCGACCACAGCCCACTCCTGGCCACACTCCACTCACAGTGAGTCCTTTTTCTTTCCTTTTCCTCCCTGTTTTCCCTCGCCTCTCCCCTGCCTGGTCCGGCACAGACCCTCTTCATGTGACCCTGACACCAAAGAAGCTGAAGACCGGCATTGGCAGCACGGTCATCCTCTCCTGCGCCCTCACGGGCTCCCCGGAGTTCACCATTCGCTGGTACCGCAACACCGAGCTGCTGCTGCCCAACGAGGCCATCTCCATCCGCGGGCTCAGCAACGAGACCCTGCTCATCACCTCGGCCCAGAAGAGCCACTCCGGGGCCTACCAGTGCTTCGCCACCCGCAAAGCCCAGACCGCCCAGGACTTCGCCATCATCGTGCTCGAGGGTGAGCTGGGGCCGCCGGAGCAGACGGGCGGGTTCAGGGCTCCTACGGCCCGGCCAGAGGCAGGAGGCATTCCTTCAGCACTCACAGCACTCCAGGCAGATGCACTGTCTTATTTAATCCTCCCAAGGGCCCTGTGTGCAGATACTTTTTTTTTTTTTATAATAACCATTTGACCGCTGAGGAAACCGAGGCTTCGATGACTTGCCCAAGGTCACACGGCCCTGCTAAGGAAGAGGGCTGGGGTGTGAACTCAGGGCTCTTAACCGCCATACTCTGTTGACTCTGCCCTTCAAAATTACTAGAACTTCACTATTAGAAGGGCCTTCAGTAGGGTCTCAAAGACTCTCGGTCTCCCAGAGGCTCTGGAAGGGTGCTGGGAACCTCTGGATTTTTGAATCCTCTCCCTGCCTGAGGTCTCTTCACTGCAGGCCCTGTTTCTTACCATGGACCTGGCTTTCCACCTGCTTCTCTCTCCTTTTAAAGCTACTACGCCCCCAAGGTTCCGCACCCAGCACCTCTGTGTATGGTGGTTCGGGTCGTTCACTACGCGAGGTGCTCAACTAAGAGGGTGAGGATTGAAATGCAGCTTGCGCTCCACTTACCAAGCCACGCACCCACACTGGGCTGTGGCCACGCAGAGGAGGCACCTTTTTCTTATTTGCACAGAGATGCGGGGGGGGGGTTAGCAGAGGCCCTACCCTTACCAACAAATTTAGTGGTTCCCCAGCTCCTTTGTTGCTCCCATAATCCTGTTCCTTCCAAGGATTTTTCACTGTGATAACGAAAACACCAAACCTAGGCAAACCCCACGGGTATCTGTCTCACTGTTACAGCCCAGGGGTCCTCATTCCTTGGCAAGTGGGGCATGAGAGCCGGGCATCCATCGAAACTAAGCCCTCATCCTTCACCCGGTGCCCAGCAAACTGCCTTCCTCAGCCCCTGCCTCCTCTTGTCCTGCCCCATCCCTGGTCGCTCTTCCCAATGAGGAAACACATCAGCTGGGCACAGCCTAGTGTGAAAGGGGTGCCTTTCATCTCAGGGGACCTCCTGTCTGAACTGCTCCCCACCCAGGAGCAGACTGCTCCCCCCCAGTGCATTTTCTCTCTGAGGGTACCCCTGTGCCGTTGGTGGATCTCACAGGGCAGCTGGTGCCCACCAGTTCAGAGCTGGGATGTGGAGAATGAGGCTGGTGAGAGGGGCAATGAGCTGGAAGGGAGGGGCAGCCAGAGAGGGAGGGCTGGGGAGAGAGGCAGAGGAGAGGCCAGAGGCAGTGGCCACGCCAGGCAGTACCAGGCTCCACCAGGCACCAGGCTCTCCCTCAGAAATGGGGCCAGGGGCTGGCAGCCTGAGTTAACGTCAGCATTTTGGTGTGACATGTGGGTGGGATGTGGAGTGCCATGTTACATTTGCCTTGCTTTTTTTTTGTATGTTTGTTTTGGTGTTTGACTTTTTCAAGGATTTAGCACCTATTTTAATCCTTTACAGCAATCCTGTGTGGAAGGATGGCCAGGGTTAATGATTACATCCCCCATGATCCATGGAGGAAGTGGGGCCCCGGGGGTTACTTATGCTGTCCGAGGTTATTCCATTAACCAAGACTTAAGCCCCAAAACAGACCCCACCACCACCACTGGCCCCGGGCAGCTCACATGTTAAGACTCAAGCTTCAGGCTTTTGCTAACAGAGTTACAGCACCAGCACCCCTCCCACTCGAATCAGAGCTGGAATTGGACCATTCAGGTCCTGGTTCCACACATAGCTAACCTCTGAGCCTCTATGGCTTTATTTAAAAAGGGAGGAGAAAGAGGCAGAAAAGGAAAAGTTGAGAGGAGCTAACATTTATTAAGCACTTGCAAAGTGCTGTGTAAGCATCTTTAATGCATTAATTCATTTACTCCTCACATCATCAGTACCAGGAGGATATAATCATTATCCCCATTATCTCCATCCTCCACAGAGGGGAGATGGAAAGACTCAGAGAGGTTAAGTAACTTGCCCAAAGACACAGAACTAACAGGTAGTTGAGGGAGGATTCAAATCCAGGAGTCTTCATTCACGTGCACTAAACAGGGTTTTGCGGATGGTACATGAATCTTGGAAGTACGCGGAAGGGCTTTACCATTGTTACGTCCTCTGCGTTGCCTCCTCCCCATGACGAGGTGGGGTGGCCTGGGGGGATGGTCTCTCTGTGACTCGGTGAGCCTTAAGGGGGCTCCTCGCTCCCTGCAGACGGCACGCCCCGCATCGTCTCGTCCTTCAGCGAGAAGGTGGTCAACCCCGGGGAGCAGTTCTCACTGATGTGCGCAGCCAAGGGCGCCCCGCCCCCTACCGTCACCTGGGCCCTGGACGACGAGCCCATCATGCGGGACGGAAGCCACCGCACCAGCCAGTACACCATGTCCGACGGCACCACCATCAGCCACATGAATGTCACGGGGCCCCAGATCCGCGACGGGGGCGTGTACCGGTGCACGGCGCGGAACTCGGTGGGCAGTGCTGAATATCAGGCGCGAATAAACGTAAGAGGTGCCTGTCTACATTTAAATATCAGAATAGGCTTTTGAGTTCCTTTGCCATCTCTGTGCTTACCATTCTTCTTGTGGTGATTAGTACTTATTCTTAATCGTCATTTTGATTTTAGTAGAGGTCTCTCTCCTCTCTCTCCCCGTTTCCCTGCCCTCCACAAGTCCCATCATCCATTCGTGTGTGTGTGTGTGTGTGTGTGTGTGTGTGTGTGTGTGTGTGTGTGTGTCTGGTACCGTTCTCCCCCTTTGCATTCCCATTCCCCATACCCCTTCACCCCTCCCACAATCCTGCCCCCCACCCCGTTCCTCCCCATCAATCTCTCTGGCCCCAGGTACACTAAGTGCTCCACTGGCACCTACAGTCCCACCAGGGCCTTGCAAGGCCAGGGACAAGGAAGGGGAAGTGGGGCCAGGCTTGCCCTTTGATAGAGGTGTCCACCGAAGCTGTATCCCACTCCCACAATACTCCAGGAGGTGTAAGCAGCCAGGAGCCAGGGCACCAGCATCTCTCAGTCCACCCTCCCCTGGCTACCCTCCAAGACCCCAGCCATCAAGAATAGGGGACTCAGGCTGGGTGAGGGTGCCCCAAGGCAAGCACCTTCAAGAGAGGGGGAAGGAGTCCTCAAGGTGACCATCCCCGTGCCTCAGGTCTCCAGGTTGCTGTGGTGAGAGCAGAGGATCCTCTAAAGCTCTTTGCAGCCCTGTGGTGTCAGATTGGTCCTCATCTGACCCAACCAGTGAGCCCTGACACGAGAGCAGAAGAGGCACAGGGGAGTGGGGGAGAAGGGGCGCTGGACTAGGGGCACTGGTGGCTGTCATAGGCACGGGGAAGGGGAGTGGGGGGTTCATGCTAAATTCACCTGTGCCAGGTATCCGACCCCCCATGAGAAATGTGGCCTCCCTTTGGCCACCCTCCCACCCTCTCTGAACTGGAAGGGGACAGAGCTGCAGGGTCGTGGGAGATGCCCTGGTCCTGCCCCTCACCTACTGGGGGGGGAGCTGGAAGCCCAGAGTTTCATGTACCCATTCCAGCACTAACCCTGCATGGTTGCCTCTGAGCCCCCTTTGCAATTCCCACGTGGCCATCCACCTACCTGACCCAGGTGATGACACTCCCTCCCCTCCGCCAGTGTGATCAGAGCCCCTCTTTATAGCCCCTTCTCGGGGGCCCACAAAACACATTTACCTGTTGAAAGAAACTCATCCATTGAAGACCTTCCTATCGTCCTTTAAATAGTTAATGTATGTGCGATCCTTTTTGGTACAAGACCATTATGAGCAAATCAAATGAAAATAACAAAATCTCTACTTTTCCACTTTCACCCCCGAATCTTAACCTCCTCATAAATGAGGACTCGCCCTCCCAAATCCCAGTAACTTCTTGGTGAGGCTTTAGTTCGCTCATCTAGCCTCTCCCGTTAGGGGAACGGAGTCTCGCCCTGGGCATGAATGAATGCAAACATGTCTGTTTGCAACTAATTGAAGATAGTAACAGTAGTCCGGGAGAGACCACGGAGGCCCCCAGTTCCAACCTCTGCCTTTAGTCTTGTTTTTGTTTTTGTGGGTTTTTTTTTTTTTTGGTACGCGGGCCTCTCACTGCCGTGGCCTCTCGCATTGCGGAGCACAGGCTCCAGACGCGCAGGCTCAGCGGCCATGGCTCACAGGCCCAGCCGCTCCGCGACATGTGGGATCTTCCCGGACCGGGGCACGAACCCGTGTCCCCTGCATTGGCAGGCGGACTCTCAACCACTGCGCCACCAGGGGAGCTCTCTGCCTTTAGTCTTATAAAAAAGGCCTCCCTCTCCTCCTGCCAAATTTCCATCCCCTAAGAGTTTCCGAGTCCAAGCAACTGAGAAGAGCATCGCGGGGCAGCGCCCGGCCGTCCCTGGCTAACCGCGCCATCGCCCCTCCCCTCCCCCTCCCTCCCAACTCCTGCCCAGGCCCCCCCAGCATCCGGGCGATGAGGAACATCACAGCTGTCGCCGGGCGGGACACCCTTATCAACTGCAGGGTCATCGGCTACCCCTACTACTCCATCAAGTGGTATAAGGATGCCCTCCTGCTGCCCGACAACCACCGCCAGGTGGTGTTCGAGAACGGGACCCTCAAACTGACTGATGTGCAGAAGGGCATGGACGAAGGGGAGTACCTGTGCAGCGTCCTCATCCAGCCGCAGCTCTCCATCAGCCAGAGCGTCCACGTGGCCGTCAAAGGTAGGCCTCCCCCAACTTCCAGCCTGAACCGGAGCCCTCCTGGTCACCCAGGATTGTGGGCCACTCTTCAGCCAGCCACTCAGGCAGTGGCAGGCAATCCTGAGGGAGTGGAAAGCCACGGAAGAGAGGGCTCCGGCCTGGAGTTTGGACAAAAGGGGGCAGGGTGGAAGATTGCTGGGGGCTGGGAGGGGGGAGATTGTAGGGGGTACATAAGAAGGCCACGGGTACCTCTACATTCCAGTTCCTTCTGTGGGCTGCACGACACGGCAGCACTGGCCCAGGGGCATGAGGGGTCAGTGGCACCTGGGCAAGAGGCCCAGGTCAGAGGGGACAGGCTATATTGTTCCCCTGATGTTAGCATGGAACCACCCAGAACTCAGCAGGGCCCCTGAGAGACCAACGGGTAGGAGAGGGGCAGGAGTCGCAGAGCGGAAGCAGCAAGAAGCTGGGTGGAGGGTGCATGTGCTGGGTGCCCTGACTCCCTTCCAGGGCTCAGACTGGCCGGCCGAGGCTGCTTCTATGGGATGGGCAAGGACCTTCCACCTGCTGACGCAGCTGGAGGCCTGGAGAGCACCGCCTGGTGCCTAAACTTCTCCTCCCTCCCAGGCCCGCCACACTTACCTGGGTGAGGTCTGTGTTTTGTGCGGGGGCACCTAACACAGTGCCTGGTTCATGGCAGCCGTTCAGTAAATGTCTGTGGATTAAACAAATGAATGCATATAAATGAGCAAATAAATGAATTTGTGACTAGACGACAGCTGTCCCCTGGGTTTAGGGGCTGTGCGGGGGTGTGAAGCTCCCTCCCAAACACATTCTTTGGAACTGACAGGCCTGGAGATTGTCTGGACGGTGGGTGAGGGCAGGGTGGCCTGGTCACCTAGGAGGCAGGATGGAGAGGTGGCGCCTGCCAGGCCTGGCTAAGGAGAGGTCAGTAAAATCCAGGCAGCTGGGGTGGAAAGTCACTGGGTCAGTGGTGGCCGTGCTGGGTAAGGGGCTTATGTCACTTTCTGAAGAGCCAGGGCAGACTCACGCATATCCCCAAGGGACCACATGAACCCGGAGAGGGGGCCAGCCTGTGCTCTAGGGCCCATGGGAAGGAAGAGAAAGCAGGGGGGTCTGGGCCGGCAAAGGGGCCCTGGCACAGGGGGAAGGCCCCAGGGGGCCCCAGACTCCTGAAGCAAGATGGAGTGGAGGCCTTGTGGACAGGAAGAGGGGAGTCTGGGGGAAGGAAAGGTTTGGGGAGACAGATGCTGCCTCCGTTTTGGGCCCCTTCACGCGTGTGGTGAAGATGGGACCTCCCGGGGCAGATGTCAGGAGAACAGCTGGAGAAACGGAAGGTAGCAGCAAACGTGCAATCAGTGCTTCACCCCTCTGCTCCTGTCACCGGGGCTCACCCTCATCGGCACACTGGGGCCGTGTCCCATGCGCCCTTGTGCGTCCACCACCTGTCACAGTGCCAGACAGTGTTTGTTTCTTGAGCTGAAACTGAGACATTAGTCTGGGTTGGAGTGACTTTCTGGGAAGCCTGGCTCTGAGCCTGAGAACTGGGGGACGGGCTGTCTCTGTGGCCCATCTCCAGCCTGGGGAGGAGAGAGGAGACCCTAACAGCATCTGCCTTGCTGGCCCCCCCTCCACTGCTGCACCCCAGCCAGGCTGAGGGGCATCTTGGCCCCCCCTTTCAGGCTAAAACCTTTGCCCAGCCCAGGGGCCTTGTGCTGGCGGGAACCTCACAGCCCCCAGGCCCCATCCCCAGCCTGCCTTCCGTTCCCAGCATCTCGGGGTGACCTGCCTATATCCATTTCTGTCACAAGCCGTGGACCGAGAGTTTACAGTGTAAACATCACATATTAAAACATCTAACCTTTGCTCTACTCCCTTCACCCGCCTGCACCAGCGAGCATTTGGCCGGGTTTGTTGGCTTAAAAAAATAAATAAATACCAAGGCTCCAGCGAGCCTCCGAGTATGCGGAACATCCTGAAAGCTGCTTCTGCTCATCAATTATTCAGCCCCATTCAGGGAGCGATCAGTCCTAATGAATTGAATCTGATGCATTCCGTCTCAGCGACTCGCTGGGCCTGTTGTGATTGTGCTGAGCGACCATGTCTCCCAGCCCTGGGAGAGGGAAAGGGGCATGTGCGCGCGCGTGCATGTGCGTGCGTGTGTGTGTGTGTGTGTGTGTGTGTGTGTGTGTGTGTGTGTGTGTGTGTGATCACAGAGGGCAGAGCCCCTGCACTGGGCACATGTGGCTTCCGGCACACAGCACAAGCTTGGAGTTCAAAAGCAGGGGCATATGTGTGTGTATAGTACACAGGCGTGTGTGCACACATGGCCCCTTGCCTACCCACAGGGTCTGCAAATCCAGCCCCAGAAGGGCTATAGTCACTTGTTTTCTCTCCAGACCGAGAAGCAGCATTTGTATGAGGGCTCTGGGACCCTGTGCCCCTGCCTGTCCGAAAGCTTAAACCCATCATCCCCGCTCTCTCCCAGTCTCCCTCTCCCCACTTCATTAGAATGCGCTTTTGCAGAAGAACCCATCAGAGCTGATTATGAACATGCTGCTTGATTAGCTGTTGTGCTGTTCTAAGAGCTACTCAAGGAGGAGGGTGGAGGAGGTGCCCCTGGGCGTGGAAAGCGGCCCCGACTCTGGGGGAGAGAGGGACAGGGCCCAAGGGCAGCACTCTCCACCCCACTCCTGCTGCCTGGCTGGGACGTGCGTCCCACCCAGAGGATGAGAGCAGAGAGCTGGAGTGTAGGAAAGGGCGAGTGGGGGCAGGACAGGGCACTAGAAGGCTGAGATTTGTTGGAAGTCCTACCCCCCATCTCTCTGTGAGGCCAAGAGCCCGCAGGCAGGGCAGGGCATAAACTCAGGCTGCTCCATGAGCTGGAAAAACCACTGTTGACTCCATTCCTTCTGGGACTGCTTGTCTTCTGATGAATTTTTCAAACACTGAGCTGAGGAGAGCAGAACACACCAGACACACATGCACATGCATGCTCACACACGTGCAGAGACCTGTGTACATGAGTACACACGCATGGACGCACTGTACGCATTATACGCACGTGCATGCAACAAATAGACACACGTTAGCCTGTCCACACTTGCACACACGCAGTTGCACATACACAAATGTTCCCTCTGTCTGTATCCTCCTGTGAAGCCACATTCCTGAGCCACAAGAGGTGGCTGCAGGTGCTACCATAGAAAATGTCACCTAAGCGAGCCTGTTGTGACCCAGCAAGGCAGGAGGGCCAAGGGGAGAGAGGGTGAGGATGCTTCGAGGGCTGCCTGGACACTGACTGGCAGGGGAGAGCCAGGCTGTGGGGAAGGCAAGTGCTTGTCTCTGGGCACCCAGAGAGATCCCTGGCGGGATGCCAAGAGGAGGGCCCAGAGATCCAACCTAGATTTGGTGTCTTTAGGGCCCTCTGTAGCTGAAAAATAATGTAGTATAAAAGCATCTCTGGGCACGCGGGCCGAATGTTTAATTAACTAAGAAGGCAGGCCTGCAAGTGGGGCTTCTTGGCTTTGGCTCAGTGAGGGAACATCTCCACCCGCGCATCTGAGCCTCCGGAGCCAAAACAAGGGCATGAGGTGCTTTCTGCCCATGCTCAGTAAGGCCAGGACCCAGAGGTAGTGCCAACACACACACACACACACACGCACTCACGCGCGCACCCTCACTCCCTAGTGCCTGTACTCCTCATCCACACTCTTTCCTCCCTTGCTGCTCAACAAGTCCCTGCTGTGTGCTTGGAGCCTTCAGGGAGGCCCCCTTCCACCCTAGAGAATGTGTTGGGGGTTTCTATGATCGGGGGCTTAAGAGAGAGCCAACCCCCTGGCCAAAGGCCTGCCATTGGCACAGGTGGAGTTTTGGAAGGAACACACCAGAATCCAGAGGAAGGGGGCACAGCAGGTTCCGCAGGGGCAGATTGCCAAATGTATTGGGGGGAGGGAGTGCCAAGGATGCTGCTGCCAACGGCCCTTTTCCTTGGCAGAGGGAGCCAGGAGCACAGGAGCAAGCATCCTCCTTACTGGACAGGCAGCGATCACGGTGATGGCGGTGTCCACGATGAAGAGGAGGTGGACGAAGCTGTATCTATTTATTCATTCAGTGCCGTTAACTACGCACCCACTATATTCCAGGCGCTATTCTGTGAACACAGCTGTGCTCAAGACAGACAAAAATTCCTGCCCTTGGGGAGCTTACATTCTATTAGGGAAATGGTTAATAACGTGAAATCCGTAAAAGATGTCTCATGTCAAATAGGGAGTGGGAATCAGAGTGCCAAGGGGCAGGAAGAGTGGTTTGCAATTTTTTTTTTTTTTTTTTTTTTTTTTTTTTTTGCGGTATGCGGGCCTCTCACTGTTGTGGCCTCTCCCGTTGCGGAGCACAGGCTCCAGACACGCAGGCTCAGCGGCCACGGCTCACGGGCCCAGCTGCTCCCCGGCATGTGGGATCTTCCCGGACCGGGGCACGAACCCGCATCCCCTACATCGGCAGACGGACTCTCAACCACTGCGCCACCAGGGAAGCCCTGCAATTTTAAATAGGGTGGTCAGGGAAGGCCTTCCTGAGAAGAGGGGGTTGCATTAAAAAAACTGAAGTGAGTTATTAATATTCCTATAATATTAGACTTGTTACAACTGAAAAATCAGCATCAGGCTTTAGAGATTACTTTATCCAACTCCTCCGTTTTGCAGATGAGAAAACTGAGGCTCGGGGGCAGAGACAGGGTGGTGGTGACGAGGCAGCTTGCCCACGTCACTCTTGGATTACAGTGTCTTTCGCCATTTCCGTGCTGCACAAGCAGAGAAGCTCCAGCTTCACACAGCGCCCATTTTCTACTAAATGGTGCAATAAATAAAAAGGTTCGGTCCCAAAGAGAGATCATGAGAGACACCATAAAGTGTTTATGGGCTGGGCTGGCGGTCAGCATGCCGTCCTCTGTGCAACACCCCCAAACAAGTGGCCGAAACAGCTTTATGGTGGCCAGGGACCACAGGGACTGCCACGACCGCTGTGTCTTCTCAGCCACGCCAGCCTCTGACCTCTCGCCATCACAGCAACTTGCTCTGACCCTGCTTCCCTCACAGCTGACTGAGTTGCCCTCTCACCAAAGATGACTGTGGCCAGAGCAGGGCTTCCAGAGATAAATCCCTTGGTTATGCAGCATCCGTGCCCCTTACATTCAGGCCATGTGCTGGGGAAATGCTAGGAGTCATGGGCAGGAGGGGAGTCCTTGTGGACTATCAACCCTGAAGAGGTCCCTTGTCATCACCGCCCTGGAGGTGATCCGAGCCTCAGCTTCTTCTTTCACAGAAGTGGAAATGGACACACGCACACTCACCGAGCCCGCGTCCACCTCTGAGCGCAGGGGAGACACCAGAGACTCACAGTTCAGAAAGCAGTCCCATGTCCACATCACGGGGCACCCCACCCTGCTTCTCAGAGCCTCCCATCACAGCCTCCTGCCGGTGGTATTCAGCGAGCCCGTGAAGGAGCCAGGATCCCTAGGCTTTCTTCTCCCTCCAGGTGGTCCTCATGTGCTGGAGTTATAGGGGTATCGGAATGCCAGCCTGGGGCCGAGGAATTCTGTGAGCAGCTCTGGCCTCTACCACTCCCACCAAGGAGTTTCTAAGGGAACACTTATCCCCCCACAGAACCACACCTGCCCCATCAACCAGCAGCAGGGCAGAGTGGGGCAGGAAGTAAAGAGCCTTACTCCTTGGACCCCTGGGGGGTGATCTGGCCATCTACTTCCAGCAGGGCAGCAGTGCACTAGAGAGCTCTGGCTGGCCTGGGTGAATGCCTAACCGCGCCCCCCACCCACCCAGGATGGAGGTTGGCCGCTCTCTCCTTCCCTGGCCACTCGAATTGCCATTAGTGTTATTCCTGAAGACCGGAAGGGAATGACAGCCCCTGGTTGGCCTCTGCCTCTTGTCTCAGCCTTTTCCCACACTCTCACTCCATATATTTTGTAAAGCGTGTGCATCCTTTAAGCCTCCGCCCAAATGCCACCTCCTCTATGCAGCTGCGCTCACCTGACCAGATGACATCTCTTCTCGTCTCTGAGTTCAGTATCTGTGTATTCACGTGGTGCTTGTCCAATAACCACTGAGGGAAATGTCTTAACTTCCCGAGCAAATGCCATGCTTCCGGAGGTTCTATGCATATTTTAAGCATGCTTCCACTTTCCCCAGCCCACACGGAGCATAATGCCTTCACAGAGCAGGCATTTCATAAATATTAGATGAATTAGTTAATTAATGAATTAACCTGCCTTAGTAACTTATTCCATTATCTAAATCCCTTCTTACTGAGAGAGACAATCTTTGCCTTGCCTGAGCTAAATCTCCTTGCCTAGTTCCAGTCTCCACTTGCTCTGTCCTCAACGGAAATGGAGCTCTTGGCCATCCATCCCTGGGGCAAGGCCCTCTCCTTTCTAGGCAGAGCCCCCCAGCTCCTTGCTTGACCCACACATTCCCCTCTGCAGGCCCTCATGACTGCCACAACTCTCCCCATGTCCCTAGGGCTCTTAAAGGAGCCAGCTCTGGTGCTAGCAACAGCCTGAACCTCAGGAAGAACCAAGGGAGAAGCTCCCAGCTCCAAAATTCTGTAGCGTAAATACAGCATCTTGAGGAATAGGGTAGAGCTCCCCCTTTTTCTGGATGAACCCCCATCCTGTGCTCTCCCCACCCCTTGCCCACCTCATAGGGAAACTTCTAAGCTCAACCCAGGAAATGATATCCAGACATATATTTATTCATTTACTCACCTGACAAGCATTTATTGGGCTCCTACAATTTGCCAGGTAAATAAGTCCTAGTTACTGCCCTGCAGGAACTCCCCGACACCCAGGGAAGGTGGTAATGCAAACAGATACCCCACCGGCATGTGATGAGTGCCATGATCAAGGTGTGAACCAGGTGTTGTAGGGCTGTGCAGGAGGAGGGCAGGCTTCACAGAGGAGGTGGTACTGGAGCGGGGTCTGAAAAGACAGAGAGGAGTTTCCCATGAGGCCTGCTGGGCTCTAGATTTGGGTCTTTGTGGGAAGGAAGACTGGACCAGAATTGGTTCTGCTAAACCTAAGGAGACAAACTGGCTGGCAGATCTGGGTCTCTGCAACAATTCCATCAAAAAGTCCAAGGAGGGCTTCCCTGGTGGCACAGTGGTTGAGAGTCCGCCTGCCGATGCAGAGGACACGGCTTCGTGCCACGGTCCGGGAGGATCCCACATGCCGCGGAGCGGCTTGGCCCGTGAGCCATGGCCTCTGGGCCTGCGCGTCCAGGGCCTGTGCTCTGCAATGGGAGAGGCCACAACAGTGAGACGCCCGCGTGCCGCAAAAAAAAAAAAAAAAAAAAAGTCCAAGGAGGCCAGAGGACTCAATCTGACCAAAGTACCCCAAAAAGGGCGGTGGGAAGATCAGCAGAGCCCAACGAGGAGTCTCCGGGAAATCTCAGCAGTGAGCATTGGGCCGTTACTAGAGTCGGGGTTCCAGAGAAATCTCTCTGGAGATATCCAAGGCCCCACAAACCGCTCAGAATACTGGGGGCAAGGCCCCAGCCCAGGGAGTAGCACAGGCAGAGTTTGGGGGTGGGGAGATCCAGACAATGACCAGAGCCCCAGAAAACCTGAACTGCAGACCTAGATTTGGGCCCATGGCAGAGCATACATGGCGGTTATTTCCACCCAGGGCCCAGCTGTGTTCACCCAGGCCTGGGCTGAATTTCAGAGCTGTGGGTGTTTATGGAAAACCGATGGAGCCCCCGTGGCCAGAGTGAAGGGTAAGGTGGGAGGTGACATTGAGAAGGTCAGCTAAGGCCCCTGCTCTCATCACATAGGGCATGGGGGCAACAGACCTAAATGTCACTTCCTCTGGACCTAGAACTCTTGACCAGGAGCTTCCCCAGAGATCCAGAGGGCTGCCTAGGGTTTTCCCTGTCCACACCTGGCCACTGCACAGGGACCACTTCCTCCTGAGCCCTGAAAACCCTTGGGGTGCCTTGGGCATGCATATGATGTCATCTATCCTTTTCCCCTCAGGGTTCACCCCCTGCTGTGTCCACTCTGGGTGGGGAGAGTAGCAAGCTTCCAAGGAGGGGTGGGGCTGGTGCCCGGGAGAAGGCCAGAGGACCGTGGACAGCCTTGTAATCTAATTATTTGACTGCAGAAAGGATGTCTCATCTACTGGGTGCTCATCCTTGTTAAGCTAATTGTCTCCTTCTCTCTCTTCTCCCCCCACTTGCTGGGGAAGTCACTGTGTCCTAATTGAGTTATCATAAAGATAATGGCTGTTGCTCTAGCCAGAGCTGAGAAAGGAGGATCCCTCTTGCAGAGGCTCAGGCTCCAGACAGGCCCCCCCAGGGGCTGAGATGTGGGCAGTAGGAGAGGGGGAGGGCCGAATCTCTGGGGGGTGGGGGCTATGTGGATGACGTGTAGCTGGGTGAGTCTAACCAACTGGCTATCTTGCAGATGACAGGGCTCCCTCTCTGCTCTTTCCTGCCACCCATGGGGAGCTTGTTTACGAGACAAAGGGGTCTCTGGTCTGGGTATGTTTGGGGCTTTCTCAACAAGGCAACCAGCTAGCATAAGAAAGAGAGCTTGGACTTGGAGAGCATACAGATCAGGTTTCAAATCCCACAGTCCCCTCTTATGAGCTGGGTGATCTAAGGCAAATGAAGTCTCTGCTCTGAACCTCAGTTTTCTCATCTGTATAGTGGGGACAGTTAAGCCCATATCACATTATTGGTGGGAGGTGTGTATAAAGGAGCTGAAAACAACCAGTGATGGGAGCTTCCTCTCGCCCGTCCTAATGCATGAAGACAATGGGGTGGGTGATGAGACCTCTACAGGAGGAGACCAGGCTACAGCAGCCTGGCTTTAGATGAGCAGCTGTGGGGTGCACACGAAGGACAGCCTCAGCATCTGAGGCACGTCATCTCTATCCATCCCAGGCCCCCAGGCATCTGGGAGACTCAGCTCTGGGATGAGACAGTGAGCACAGGGGCACCGAGGAATGGCAGGGAAGTCAGGTTAAAAGCTGGGCAGTGTGTCAGCAAGCAGACAGGAGTCAAGAAGCACATGAGTCATCACAATTCAAGTTCCAGTACAAATCTGAAGGTCATGATTAGTTCAGGCCAGCCCAGGCCCTGAACAGAGACGGCAGATCCAGGCCTGGGTGGGCAGAGGGACGGGAGCCAGGGGACAATGACAGGGCACCCCAGGAGATTCTGCACATATGGGAAAACAGGCACCAGTGCCCATGGAACTCTATTTGCAGCCCACCCTCCTGAAGGCCAGGCAGGGATGGGCATGCTGCTGGCCAGGCTGGGGAGAGTGGGGGCCTGACAGCAGCACTCCCTTGCCTTCCCAGTGCCCCCTCTCATCCAGCCCTTCGAATTCCCGCCTGCCTCCATTGGCCAGCTGCTCTACATCCCCTGCGTGGTGTCCTCGGGGGACATGCCCATCCGCATCACCTGGAGGAAAGATGGACAGGTGATCATCTCAGGCTCGGGCGTGACCATCGAGAGCAAGGAATTCATGAGCTCCCTGCAGATCTCCAGCGTCTCCCTCAAGCACAATGGCAACTACACATGCATCGCCAGCAACACAGCGGCCACCGTGAGCAGGGAACGCCAGCTCATCGTGCGCGGTGAGTGAGACGGGCCAGCGAGGTTGGGAGGAGGAAGGGTCCAGCTCTGTCTGCTGCTAAAAACACTCTCTAGATTTCAAGTTTGCATCACGGGCTCAGAGAAAGTTGACTCTGGCAGGGGCCTTAAAGATCAAGAGGTTCAAACCTCTTACTCTCCAGGCCAGGACACGGAGGCCGTGAGAGGAGAAGACCCTGGCTCAGTTGGTCACTGGTGAAGTCAGAATTGGCACTCAATTCCCAGCTCCCAACCCAATGCGACTGGCAAAAGCTCTCAACATCTTGGGTTTCAGATGTTCAGAGGTGCCTGCTCCCAACTTTATAATGGTCCAGGCTGGGCTAACATTGAATGGAAGGTGCCCAAAGCCCCCAGAAAACCTATCAGAGCCCGAGATGATCTGTTCCTCCCCCACCTTCCCTCTTTCTGCAGTGCCCCCTCGATTCGTGGTGCAGCCCAACAACCAGGATGGCATCTATGGCAAGGCTGGTGTGCTCAACTGCTCGGTGGACGGCTACCCCCCACCCAAGGTCATGTGGAAGCATGCCAAGGGTAAGCCCCTGGCCAGCCAGCATCTCTGAGCATGGCCAGGGATGGGATGGGGAGGATACTAATGCGACTTGGCCTGGTCTCTACACATGCATGACTCCTAGCCCTGGATTCTGAACTTTGAGACCCCAGGCTATACCTGAACTGGAAGTCATCCTCGGCCACCCCCAAAGGGTCTATGGACCAGGAATAGCTGTCATGCTAATTCCAGATTTCCTCTCGTCCCCGTAGATTGACCTCTCCCCTCCCCCCTCCAACCCTAGAACTCAGTATACTCCCCAACTCTCCCCACCCCACCCTAGGGTCCCAGAGTCTCACTGACCCCTGCTTCTCACCAGTCCAACCTATTCTGGGATCTTGGTCCTTCTTGGAACCCAACTTCATCCCAAGGATGCATTTGGTTTCTGACTAAGCCCTGCGCCAACCTCTTATCCTTACTGTGTCCATGGCTGACTCTGGGGCAATGGGAGGAGGTATCCAAAGCCCCCCTTGGAGGATGGCTGGCTTCTTTCCCAGGCCTGACTGCCTACAACCAGGCAACCGCCATTTGAGGGCTCGATCTTCCCTTTGCCTATTGCCAAGTGGCCCAAAGAGAACTCTTTCTTCCCCTCCAAGGAATTCAGCCCAAAGGAAGCTCAGTGCCAAGGTGGGCATTGAGCTGAGGCCCCCCCAGCTCCATACCTCAGATCCATACCTCAGATCTGAGGCAGGATCAGGCTTCTGTGAGGGTCTTTCCTATTTCCCAGGAAACAAGAACTATGTGAGCTCCCAGCACTTTGGGGATGCTACAAAATGGCCCTAGATCAGCAAGAGAAAGGTATCAGCCATTCCTTGAGGCACTCCAACCCCCCAGCCTAGACACCAGACCTCCTAACTGCCGCCTCCTTTCAGGGAGCGGGAACCCCCAGCAGTACCACCCAGTGCCCCTCACCGGCCGCATCCAGATCCTACCCAACAGCTCGCTACTGATCCGCCACGTCCTGGAAGAGGACATCGGCTACTACCTCTGCCAGGCCAGCAACGGCGTGGGCACCGACATCAGCAAGTCCATGTTCCTCACTGTTAAGAGTGAGTCTTGCCCCCGTGCAACCCTCCAGACACCCCTGATCATAGACCAAGGCCCATCTCTGCACTCACCCTGCCTCCCCCTTTGGTTTCCATTGCTCCTTCTGTGAAGGGAAGGCGGGAAGGATTCCTAGACAGAGGTGGGCTTGGGAACCTCTGCTGGGGGATTCCAAAGCACTCTCATCTAAAACAATGGCCTCACTCTAAATGGCCCCGGCTCGCTCTACTCCAGTCATGATAGGCTCGTGATTTGCTGTACCACGGTATCGTACGACAGCCCATTTATTTTGCTCTGTAGGTTGGCAATTCCATCTGAAGAGTCATATCAAACAATTTATTTCTTTTATTTAATGTACACCTGCTAGTGTATAACCTGTTTGTGGCTTAGCAAGGAGACCACGTATGCAATGTAGGAGATAGGCCTATGGGCAGAAATCCTGGGTTCCAATTCCAGATCTGTCTGATGAGCTTCCTGGCTTTGGGCAAGTGACTTCACGTTTCTAGGTTCCTTTCCTCACCTGTGCTAGAGGTTCATTCCCAGCCCACTCAGCTCCCAAAATCATCGTAAGTAACACAGGAACTGATCATGGAAAGGGGAAGAAGCTTTGGAAAAGCCAAAAAGGCAGTAAAACTCACTCTAGCTCAGTACCATATCTCTGGCTTCTAAATCCCCAGACCTAGAGCCAGAATCAACGGCGTTGAAGTCTAGAATATCCCTGAGTTCTGTTAAGTCACACACAGACATTCCTGCTGGACGAGCCTATCCCTTTACGCTCTTAGGGGTCTGTATAGTGAGCCCCCAGGAATCATATCAAGACAGTGTCTGGCCCTTTGTCATGAAACAGACCATGGGCCACGGAGAACAGCAGTAAGAGTCTGAGTTTTAGCATCTGACCAAGCCAACTGTGAATCTGGGCGCCGTGTGGTAATTACAGTGACCTCTAACAGGTTTCCTTGGCCTCTGTGTCTCATTTTCCTGATGTACAAAAGGAGGGTCAAGAGAGAGCCTTACCTGTTATGTTTTGTATCAGGAGTAAGTCAGATGACATGGATAACGCAACCAGTATGGTAACTGGCACCCAGTAGGCCGTCAGAGATTTAGCCACCAGTTTTGTTTTTAATGGAAGACACTCCAAGGTACGTGTAGGAAAGGCAGCTGAGAGCAGCGCCCAGTGTGCGGTCCGCCCAGCGTCTCCCTGGAGTCCCCGCCTTTAAGAATCATAGCTTCTTTATCGCTTGCCAAACCCTCACTCACTCAGCACAAGACGGGGAAGCCCCAGCAATCGATCGATGCTCGGGAAGCTCCGGGCACCGGAATCCCCGCTCTGGGGAGCTCTTCCGTCACACTATCAAAAAGCACTTTGTCCTTAATAAAACCAGGCAATCAATCTACATCCCTCAGCTGGGGAGAACTTTGCTAATTCCGCCTGCGTGTGGCAAGAGGAAATAGGAGGCACCTCGTGGAACTATCGCCGTCCTTGGTATTTGATCCTTATCTCCCCACTGTCAGCAGGAGAAAAGAGCTCAAACTCTCAGGCTTGTTTTTTTTTTTTTTTTTTTTGGTCTTTGCCTTTTTTCTCTAAGGTAGCGGATTCTACTGGGCAAGCATGGCGGTGCCTTTGTGGCCCGTGGCTTCTCTGTGGCGCTGAGGTGGATTTGGGTGAAGGGAGACGCAGGGGCCAGGGGGTGGGCTGTGTGCAAGGTGACCCAGCTCACGTCGGCCTGTCCCTGATGTCCTGGGGCGTCCTGGGCAATTCTCTTCTCCCCTCTGGACCTGCATTTTTCGGTGCCATCCTCACGTCACGACCCAGGCAGCAGCTATGAGCACACACCTCGTAAATCCCGGGCAGCCTCACGAACACGCGTAGCACCAAGCCACACACTCAGCCACCACTCTCGCAGTAGCGTACACCTCTGGCCCCTCTTCCCAAGGAATGATGGGAGCTCCGTACTACTTGTCCTCACTTGTGGGCAGCATCTGGACCTTGCTCCTTCCGTCTTCCCCCTCGTCCTCATTCCAGCCACCTTGTCGCTTTGCTCTGCGTCCTTCCATAGTGAGGCACAGGCGCACGCCTTCCCTTCATCTGCTCTGTCTCACAAACACCTCCGGCTCGTATTCTCCCACTCGCCGTGCCTCCCTCATCGGCTGCCTGTGACACAGTCTCTCCGAGCTGCTCACGCAGCATCCCCCCTCACACGGCCCTCCCCTACAGGTTGCTTTCCAGCTGGGCCCCCTCCCACACCCTCTGCACACCCGGGGTCTCCAAACCCTCACCCACATGTGCCCCCTCGATGACCCTTTCCTTGCACAACTTCCTCTGTCACAAACGCCTCCTTCCATTCCAGCCTCGCTCTCCCCAGTGACCTGCCAGCCATGCTAGAAGCCCCTGTGCCGCCCCAAATGCCAGCAGGAGCGGAGGAGGAATTTGAGGCCTGAGGGCAGTCGGTGTGGAGGGCTGAGCACGGCTGGGGCCTCTGCCTAGGGTTGGAGAGTCTGACTGCTTTTTAGTACCAGCCTGAATCATTCCACCCAGATCTGGCTTTCAGAAGGGGCTCCTGTGACAATGGGACCGTTTGGTGATGGGGGTGGGGTAGTCCTGACCTTCTTGAGGAACTTCCATCCCACTTCCTGCTGCTTTTCTGCGGGCACACTGCTTCAGGTAACCCACCCTCAGCTCCTCCTCTAGGACGTCCTTCCCCCTGCCTGCTCTGCCCTTTTCCTCCTTCATTCCCCCTCTACCTCTCCCACCTCCCCCAGGTAGGCGCAGGTAGATAGGGAAGGACCCACAGGACCTGGGCCCGTGGGTCACAGATGGGCTTGCCAGGGCTAAGCCCTTCCTGGTCAGCCCTCAGTCCATCCCAGACAGCCCACACCACCAGCACTCCCCCACCCCCACCGCCACCCGCAAGGCCAGCTCCAGAAAGACCTGCCATTTACAAAGCCAACTGCGCGGCTTTCCTTGATGCCCCCACCACACTCAGGAAAACGTTGACCCTATACAGCTCCACCTTGTCAGACCTCACACTTGTGTGACCTCTCAGAAGGCAAACTGACCTTAGTCCCCGCTTTAGCCAAGTAGAAGTAAGAGAGTAAATGTCTCAAAGGGATATACATCATAAAAAGCATTCAAGTGTCAAATTGGACATTTGTGGTTGCCCTCTGTTGGGAACCATTGACCCTGACAGTTTCCAGTGATAACTCAACAGTTGCTCACTGGGCACTCACTAAATAGTCCATAAAACTCTGTGGATTAGGGCACAGACTTCAGAACCAGAGAGACCTGGGTTCAAATCCCAGCTCTGCCACTTGATAGCTGTGGGATCTTGGACAGCAATCTCTGTAGGCCCCAATTTCCTCCTCTGTAAGTTTGGAAATATTATGCTATTTACTCATTGCTAAGATTCAAGTGAGACACGCACTTACAGCAATTAACACAGTACCTGACACCAAATACACATTCAATAATCATTAGCAATCATTAGTTTTAGGTGCTGAAAATCTAGTGCTGGATAAAATGGAGTCGCTATTCTCAGGAAATTGAGGATCTTGAAGAGGAGATAGACATATACCCAAAATAACTATAATACACAAAGTGATAAGTGCCTTAAAAAGCCACAAACAATGTGACACAGAGAGAATCAGGGATGGAGTAATCAGTTTTAATTTGCAGGGCCTACAAGGGAAAGCCAAGAAAAGCTCCACAAAAGCAACAGTCACTAAGTAGGACTTGAAGGATGAAAAGGATTCTGACAAGAACCAATAGAAGCAAAGGTCATTCCATTCCAGGATGAGGACAAAGTATAGCAAGAGCGTGGAGGCAGGCAAGGCCATGCGCGTCCTCAGATGAAGGGGGAACTTAGGGTGTCTGGTGGAGAATGAAGGGAGGATGGACAGGGAGAATACATGTGAGGTGCTTTCGGGTTTGGGAAGTGAAATGTTTTCTTTTTATGCAGCGTTGACTCTCAATGTCAGGCACCAAACCAGAGTTCCGGAAGCTCAGGGGTCTGATGGCGGCTGGGATTCCAGAGGTGGTTCTTGGAGAATTGCTTTCCTCGAGGCCCCAGATTTCTAAGAGTTCGTTAAAGGGAGCAAAAGTCTTCCCTAGCCCCTGGACACCCGTGTTGGCAACCATCCAGTCCCGATTGGTCCCCACTCCTCCCTGACCCCGAGAGCGTGGGTGGTGCCTGAGCACATAGCCCAGCCTTCCCACTGGCACAGCACAGCGCTCAGCACTTGACAATGTACAAAGCCCATACCTTGCCTGTGAGGTTGGTGGGCAGTAGCTCCTTCTCAGGGAAGGGAAGGCGCTGGATCGAGGTCATTGGGTGACATCGGCCCAGCTGAGACAAGAGCTTGCCTCTGTCTACTCACGGTTTGGTAGAGAGAGCACAGAGCAAGAGAGAGAAGACTGGTTTCTGGTCCCGACTCTGACTCACGGGCTCCGTATCTGCGAGCCATTCCTTCCCTTCTCTGGGCCTCGGTTTCCCCATCTGTACAATAAGAGGCCTGGACTAGAATCTAGTCATAGCTGAACCAAAGGTCCCTGCCAGCTCAGACAATCTATGATTCTAGCTGTGTGCATGGTCCTTTCAGGAGACCAGACCACCTCCCAGAACTTGGTTGAAAAATAAATGTAATTAACAGAAGAAAATACTACATCCACAGAGCTACCTTTTATCTCCCTGTTACAAAGTAAAATTTAAATAAAAGAGAGACAATGACCAAAAGGGGAAAGAGGCAATCCGTCCTCCAACTGACACATTGGGGAAAAAATAAAGCATCTTCAAAGAGAATGCTTCACCGAGAGGCAGTTACAAAGAAAGGCTGCTTAGTCCGGGTTGCAAGGGGCTGGCTGTGTTTTTTGGTTTTTTGTGTTTCTTGAGGTTTTTTTTGAATATTTGAATTTTATTTTATTTTTTTTGTACAGCAAGTTCTTATTAGTTATCTATTTTATACATATCAGTGTATACATGTCAATCCCAATCTCCCAATTCATCCCACCACCACCCGCCCCAACCCCACCACTTACCCCCTTGGTGTCCATATGTTTGTTCTCTACATCTCTGTCTCGATTTCCGCCCTGCAAACCAGTTCATCTCTACCATTTTTCTAGGTTCCACATATATGCGTTAATATACAATATTTGTTTTTCTCTTTCTGACTTACTTCACTCTGTCTGACAGTCTCTAGATCCACCCACGTCTCTACAAATGACCCAATTTCGTTCCTTTTTATGCCTGAGTAATATTCCATTGTATATATGTACCACATCTTCTTTATCCATTCGTCTGTCAATGGGCATTTAGGTTGCTTCCATGACCTGGCTATTGTAAATAGTGCTGCAGTGAACATTGGGGTGCATGTGTCTCTTTGAATTATGGTTTTTTCAGGGTATATGCCCAATAGTGGGATTGCTGGGTCATATGGTATTCTATTTTTAGTTTTTAAGGAACCTCCATACTGTTCTCCATAGTGGCTGTATCAATTCACATTCTCACCAGCAGTGCAAGAGGGTTCCCTTTTCTCCACACCCTCTCCAGCATTTGTTGTTTGTAGATTTTCTGATGATGCCCATTCTAACTGGTGTGAGGTGATACCTCATTGTAGTTTTGATTTGCATTTCTCTAATAATTAGTGGTGTTGAGCAGCTTTTCATGTGCTTCTTGGCCATCTGTATATCTTCTTTGGAGAAATGTCTATTTAGGTCTTCTGCCCATTTTTGGATTGGGTTGTTTGTTTTTTTAATATTGAGCTGCATGAGCTGCTTATATATTTTGGAGATTAATCCTTTGTCCGTTGATTAGCTTGCAAATATTTTCTCCCATTCTGAGGGTTGTCTTTTCGTCTTGTTTGTAGTTTCCTTTGCTTTGCAAAAGCTTTTAAGTTTCATTAGGTCCCATTTGTTTATTTTTGTTTTTATTTCCATTACTCTAGGAGGTGGATCAAAAAAGATCTTGCTGTGATTTATGTGAAAGAGTGTTCCTCCTACGTTTTCCTCTAAGAGTTTTATAGTGTCCAGTCTTACATTTAGGTCTCTAATCCATTTTGAGTTTATTTTTGTGTATGGTGTTAGGGAGTGTTCTAATTTCATTCTTTTACATGTAGCTGTCCAGTTTTCCCAGCACCACTTATTGAAGAGACTGTCTTTTCTCCATTGTATATCCTTGCCTCCTTTGTCATAGATTAGTTGACCATAGATGCGTGGGTTTATCTCTGGGCTTTCTATCCTGTTCCATTGATCTATATTTCTGTTTTTTTCCCTCAAGACTGCATTGGGTATTCGGGGTCTTTTGTGTCTCCATACAAATTTTAAGATTTTTTGTTCTAGTTCTGTGATAAATGCCACTGGTAATTTGATAGGGATTGCACTGAATCTGTAGATTGCTTTGGGTAGTAGAGTCATTTTCACAATACTGATTCTTCCAATCTAAGAACATGGTATACCTCTCCATCTGTTTTTGTCATCTGATTTCTTTCATCAGCGTCTTATAGTTTTCTGAGTACAGGTCTTTTACCTCCTTAGGTAGGTTTATTCCTAGGTATTTTATTCTTTTTGTTGCCATGGTGAATGGGATTGTTTCCTTAATTTCTCTTTCTGATCTTTCATTGTTAGTGTGTAGAAATGCAAGAGATTTCTGTGCATTAATTTTGTATCCTGCTACATTACCAGATTCATTGATTAGCTCTAGTAGTTTTCTGGTGGCATCTTTAGGATTCTCTGTGTATAGTATCATGTCATCTGCAAACACTGACAGTTTTACTTCTTCTTTTCCAGTTTGTATTCCTTTTATTTCTTTTTCTTCTCTGATTGCAGTGGCTAGGACTTCCAAAACTATGTTGAATAATAGTGGTGAGAGTGGACATCCTTGTCTTGTTCTTCATCTTAGAGGAAATGCTTTCAGTTTTTCACCATTGAGAATGATGTTTGCTATGGGTTTGTCATATATGGCCTTTATTATGTTGAGGTAGGTTCCCTCTATGCCCACTTTCTGGAGAGTTTTTATCATAAATGGGTGTTGAATTTTGTCAAAAGCTTTTTCTGCATCTATTGAGATGATCATATGGTTTTTATTCCTCAATTTGTTAATATGGTGTATCACATTGATTGATTTGCGTATATTGAGGAACCCTTGCATCCCTGGGATAAATCCCACTTGATCATGGTGTATGATCCTTTTAATGTGTTGTTGGATTCTGTTTGCTAGTATTTTGTTGAGGATTTTTGCATCTATATTCATCAGTGAAAATGATCTGTAATTTTCTTTTTTTGTAGTATCTTTGTCTGGTTTTAGTATCAGGGTGATGGTGGCCTCATAGAATGAGTTTGGGAGTGTTCCTTCCTCTGCAGTTTTCTGGAAGAGTTTGAGAAGGATGGGTGTTAGCTCTTCTCTAAATGTTTGATAGAATTCACCTGTGAAGCCATCTGGTCCTGGACTTTTGTTTGTTGGAAGATTTTTAATCACAGTTTCAATTTCATTACTTGTGATTGGTCTGTTCATATTTTCTGTTTCTTCCTGGTTCAGTCTTGGAAGGTTATACCTTTCTAAGAATTTGTCCATTTCTTCCAGGTTGTCCGTTTTATTGGCATAGAGTTGCTTGTAGTAGTCTGTTAGGATGCTTTGTATTTCTTCGGTGTCTGTTGTAACTTCTCCGTCTTCATTTCTAATTTTATTGATTTGAATCCTCTCCCCCTTTTTCTTGATGAGCCTGGCTAATGGTTTATCAATTTTCTTTATCTTCTCAAAGAACCAGCTTTTAGTTTTATTGATCTTTGCTATTGTTTTCTTTGTTTCTATTTCATTTATTTCTGCTCTGATCTTGATGATTTCTTTCCTTCTGCTAACTTTGGGTTTTGTTTGTTCCTCTTTCCCTAGTTCCTTTAGGTGTAATCTAACCTTACACCGAAAGGTTTATTTGAGATTTTTCTTGTTTCTTGAGGTAGGCTTGTATTGCTATAAACTTCCCTCTTAGAACTGCTTTTTGCTGCATCCCATAGGTTTTGGATCATCATGTTTTCGTTATTTGTCTTTAGGTATTTTTTTATTTCCTCGGTGATCTCTTGGTTATTTAGTAACTTATTGTTTAGCCTCCATGTGTTTGTGTTTTTTACGTTTTTTTCCCTGTAATTGATTTCTAATCTCATAGCATTGTGGTAGGAAAAGATGCTTGATATGATTTCATTTTTCTTAAATTTGCCGAGACTTGATTTGTGACCCAAGATGTGATCTATCCTGGAGAATGTTCCATGTGTACTTGAGAAGAAAGTGTAATCTGCTGTTTTTGGATAGAATATCCTGTAAATATCAATTAAATCTATCTGGTGTATTGTGTCATTTAAAGCTTGTGTTTCCTTATTAATTTTCTGTCTGGATGATCTGTCCATTGGTGTAAGTGAGGTGTTAAAGTCCCCCACTATTACTGTGTTACTGTCGATTTCCTCTTTTATAGCTGTTAGCAGTTGCTTTATGTATTGAGGTGCTCCATGTTGGCTGCATATATATTTATAATTGTTATATCTTCTTCTTGGATTGTTCTCTTGATCATTATGTAGTGTCCTTCCCTGTCTCTTGTAACATTCTTTATTTTAAAGTCTATTTTATCTGATATGAGTATTGCTACTCCAGATTTCTTTTGATTTCCATTTGCATGGAATATCTTTTTCCATCCCCTCACTTTCAGTCCGTATGTGTCCCTAGGTCTGAAGTGGGTCTCTTGTAGATAGCATATATATGGGTCTTGTTTTTGTATCCATTCGGCAAGCCTGTGTCTTTTGGTTGGAGCATTTAATCCATTCACGGTTAAGGTGATTATCGATATGTATGTTCCTATTACCATTTTCTTAATTGTTATGGGTTTGTTTTTGTAGATCCTTTTCTTCTCTTGTGTTTCCCACTTAGAGAAGTTCCTTTGGCATTTGTTGTAGAACTGGTTTGGGAGTGCTGAATTCTTCTAGCTTTTGCTTGTCTGTAATGCTTTTGATTTCTCCGTCAAATCTGAATGAGATCCTTGCTGGGTAGAGTAATCTTGGTTGTAGGTTCTTCCTTTTCGTCACTTTAATTATATCATGCCACTCCCTTCTGGCTTGTGGGGTTTCTGCTGAGAAATCAGCTGTTAACCTTATGGGAGTTCCCTTGTACGTTATTTGTCGTTTTTCCCTTGTTGCTTTCAATAGTTTTTCTATGTCTTTAATTTTTGTCAGTTTGATTACTATGTGTCTTGGCGTGTTTCTCCTTGGATTTATCCTGCCTGGGACTCTCTGTGCTTCCTGGACTTGGGTGGCTATTTCCTTTCCCATATTAGGGAAGTTTTCGACTATAATCTCTTCAAATATTTTATCAGGTCCTTTCTCTCTCTCTTCTCCTTCTGGGACCACTATGATGTGAATGTTGTTGTATTTAATGTTGCCCCAGAGGTCTCTTGGGCTGTCTTCATTTCTTTCGTTCTTTTTTCTTTATTCTGTTCTGTGGCAGTGAATTCCACCATTCTGTCTTCCAGGTCCCTTATCCGTTCTTCTACCTCAGTTATTCTGCTACTGATTCCTTCTAGTGTATTTTCCATTTCAGTTATTGTATTGTTCATCTCTGTTTGTTCTTTAATTCTTCTAGGTCTTTGTTAAATGTTTCTTGCATCTTCTCAATCTTTGCCTCCATTCTTTTTCCAAGGTCCTGGATCATCTTCACTATCATTATTCTAAATTCTTTTTCTGGAAGGTTGCCTATCTCCACTTCATTTAGTTGTTTTTCTGGGGTTTTCTCTTGTTCCTTCATCTGGTACAAAGTCCCCTGCCTTTTCATTTTGTCTATGTTTCTGTAAATGTGGTTTTCCTTCCACAGGCTGTAGAACTGTAGTTCTTCTTGCTTCTGCTGTCTGCCCTCTGGTGGATGAGGTTATCTTGCTGGCTGTGTTTTGATGCCACTACTGCACAGGACTCGGCAGCCCCCTTGTGCTGCAGGTTACCTGATTAGATAGGTCCTATTGCATCTCCCAGGCTCCCCTCCTCTCTGTGAAATCTCCAGTGATGGGGCCAAGGCAAAGCCCTTGGCCAATTAAACCCATAAGGACTCTTTGTTTGGTCTGAGTTTTGATTTGTTTGTTTAGCAAAATGTGAGACCAATTAAAGCCAGATCCAGGAGCCCTCCCGAGCAACTGCACAGGCAACTGCAGAGTCACAGATTCAGGAGGGAGGAGAGGAGGAGCCAAGTGGGGATTGAGGAAGTGGGGAAGGGGGGTGTCCACCCTGGTGAAAGGAAGCCCCAGGCCTGAGTAGACCAGGTCACCCACCAGGGGTTCACCACTGGTGCAGAGGTCAGGATGCAAAACCTTGGAAAGATAACTGTGTATCCGATGACCTGAGGTGGTCCTAATTTCAAATTTGCCCAAAGGAATCTCCTCCTTGTCAGGCAGAAGCAGCACCTCCCTCAGGCCTGGTGACTGGGGCTCCTGCTCTAGAGGGCCTCTTCTGTCCTCCTCGGCGCCCACCCTTCCCACAGGGCAAGGAGTCTCCAGCCAAAGGACATGCCCTCCCAGAGCCCACAGCTCCCTTTCTAGACCAGGCTGGATGCATCCTTTCACCAGGCCAGGCTCCCTCCTGCAGCCCCCACTGAGCCCTGGCCAGGAGGTCAAGCCATGGGCCAGCTTGGGCTCCCCCGCCCTATGTAGGACCCAGGGAGGCCAAAATGAGTAGAAGGCTTAGGGAACAGGAAGGCCTTGACCGGGGAGATGAGAGTCCTGACCTCTTGTCCCCCACCTCCCCCACTGCTTCTGGGTGAACTGGGGTCAGTCACTCCCTCTCCCTGGGACTCAGTCTGCTCCTGTGCTCAGAGGAGTCACGATTCTTCTCTCCCTCTCCCTCAGCCCCCAAGGCATTAACAGAGCTCAACGAGTGGGTGACATTTGCTGTGCCAGTGCAGACCTGGCAGGGAGTGTGATCACAGTTCCAGAGCCTATCTTTCAGGAGCTGGGGCCTTTAGTGTTTTAGGGGTTTATTTTAAAAAGCAAGTCTAAATCAGAGAAACATGGGAGATCATACTGACCTCCAAAGGCAAACAGTATCATTGGAGCAAATTACGTCACATCAAAACCCACCCCCAAAGGAACCTTTGTACAAAGGTTTTAAGGTAGGAAAAAAAGGTCTCCATGTGAAACAACCCCCCAACCCAGTGCCACCCCCTCTCATCATCACAGCAAGCCAGGTCCCCTGACAGCAGGAGAGATTTTAGTGAAGGGACAGGAATGAACCTGCCTGTACAACCTCCATTCCCAGTTGGAAAACTCCTGTCCTACGCCCTCATCTGGGCCCTTACGTCCTTCTTGGAGGCTTTGGGCAGTGGTGGCACAAAGCACACCACCCCCACTCCACCGTCACCCCTGCAGTCAGTGCCCATGACCGTGAGCATGGCAGACCTTCCAGATGGATCTGGGCTCTAAGGGGTCATCTGAGGCTTTCCCCACATTCAGCTCCAGCAGGTCTGGATGTTAATAACAAAATTTGTAATAACAAAATTACACTCATTGTACTTGCCAGCCAAGGAAAACGTGCCAGTAATTTCGAGGCACAAGGGAGTCAGGGCTATCACTGGGTGCCTCCGTTTCCTAGATAAGAAAATGCAGACAGGCCAAGAGCTACATTGGTGCCTCCAGACCCTGCCGTAAGTGGGGAGCCCAGAACTGCTCCCCCCGGTTGTGATCAAAGCCCCTCTGAATGGCAGGGGTGGAATAAATTATTGGATCGGTCAAGCCATACACATGTACTTCCTGAGAAGCCCCTATGTGTCCAACGTGGCCTCAAGGTCTGCGAAAGAGAAAACAGCAAGAGTAAGTCACCACCCCTGCCCTCAGGGTGCTTACAAACTAGTTAGGAAGCTGGCACTCACCTTCAGGAAGAGAGGCAAGATAGCGTGCTAAAAGGTCCGCTTCATTTTCTGATTGTTTATACTAATAGGAAAAAAAAACCCATTTTTTTGTGTGCATTGATTTTGTACACTTAAATCTTGCTAAATTCACTTTAATAAATACAAATCATCCAGACTGGGAAATTTAAAAAAATAAAATAAAAAGGTCTGGGGTTACACGTGCAGTGCTGGGTTTGAGAAGGGAAAACCCAGTGTGGACAGACATGGTCAGACAGAGCTTTCTAGGGGAGCAGGACTCGGGTGGAACCTTAGGAATAGGTAGGGTTTGGATCAACAAAGGGAAGAAAGGAGGACGGGCAGGTGGAAGGCGTGGGAGGCGGTGGGGAGGACGTCTGATAGGAGGGCTGGGGATGAGGGGATGGGTAGTGGCGCTGAAGTCTGGATGTGCTCCTCGGGTCTTGAGCAGGGAATGGAGAGAAAGGGGGAGCCTAAGAGTCGCTGAGAAGGAACAGGTGCCAGCCCGGATGATGGACTGGGAAAAGGATGGGGGAGAGTCAAGGGCTCCAGACTAAGGGATAAGTATGACGGTGCCACCAGTAAAAATGAAGGAGGTGGCAGGACTTCCCTGGTGGCGCAGGTGTTAAGACTCTGCGCTTCCAGTGCAGGGGGCCCGGGTTCGATCCCTCATCCAGGAACTAGATCCCGCACGCGTGCCACAACTAAGAGTTCACGCGCCACAACTAAGGAGCTGGCGAGCTGCAACTAAGACCCAGGGCAACCAAATAAAGAAATATTTTTCAAATTATTTTTTTTAAAAAATGGGAGTGGAGAGATGACATGTTTGCTTCGTGCTGGGGGTGCCTTGATGCAGCCGAACCCTGGCTGCCTTTCTGCCAGGATTTCTACTCAGAGGAGTGTGCTGGACCCAATGACCCCTACAGCTCCCACCTCGCCAGGTGACTCAGGAGTCATTGTGTGACTAACAGCTGTCCTGTCCTGGGCCGGGAAGGATGACACGGGTGGGCTTTCCCCGGCAGCCCAAGCCCTGACCCCAGCCCCGCCCAGTCCTCAGGACACCGTCAGGCTCCCACGTGGGCCTCTCAGGTCTACGGAGACTTGAGACCTGGCAAAGTCGAGATTCGGAGGAAACTTTCTCCTTGCGCTGCTCATGGGCAGCGGGTGTGCATCCCAGGGCCAGGTGCTGGGGTGGAAGTTGCGGGGAAGGGCACTGTGGCCCGGGCACACTCCTGCCACTGCTCGCCTGCTGCCAGCCTGTCCGTGGCGCTGGGGGTGTAACGGGGGTGGGCTCCCCACAGAGCAGAGAGGGTAAAGCCCACAACCTCCCACCTCAGGAAGCCCCCGCCAGCTCCATGGGGACAGGCTGTGGCTGTCCTCCTGGAAACCCTGCACAGGGAATTTCTGTCACACACTGGAACCTAGGGCCCCTGTAACAAAGCACCACACACTGGGTGGCTTAAAGAACAGGACTGTATTCTCTCACAGTTCTGGGAGGCTAGGAGTCCCAGATCAAGGTGTCAGCAGGGCTGTGCTCTCTCCACAGGCTCTCAGGGAACACGTTTTCTTGCCTCTTCTGGGGCTGCCAGCCATCCTTGGCATCCCTTGGACTGTAGATGCATCCCTCCAGTCTCTGCCTCTGTCTCCCCGGGTGTCTTCAAACCATCTTCCCTCTGTGTGTGTCTCCCTTCCCCTTCTTTTTTTTTTTTTTTTTTTTTTCTAATTTACTTTGTGATCTTTTTTTTTTAGATGTTGGGGATAGGATTTAATTAATTAATTTTTGCTGTGTTGGTCTTCATTTCTGTGCGAGGGCTTTCTCTAGTTGTGGCAAGCGGGGGCCACTCTTCATCACGGTGCGCGGGCCTCTCACTATCTCGGCCTCTCTTGTTGCGGAGCACAGTCTCCAGACGCGCAGGCTCAGTAGTTGTGGCTCACGGGCCTAGTTGTTCCGCGGCATGTGGGATCTTCCCAGACCAGGGCTCGAACCCGTGTCCCCTGCATTAGCAGGCAGATTCTCAGCCACTGTGCCACCAGGGAAGCCCTCCCTTCCCCTTCTTATAAGGACACCAGTCATATTGGACTAAGGGCCCATCCTACTCCAGTAAGACATCTTAATTATATCTGCAAAGATCCTAATAAGGTCACATTCACAGGTCCTGAGCTCAGGTGGCCTCAGCCTGCAGCAACTTGAAGCAGGATTTCGATTCCCAGCCAGAGATTGAGTTCGGGCAGCGGCAGTGAGAGCGCTGAATCCTGGCCACCAGACCACCAGGGACCAGTGGCCAGCGACAAGGCCCTGGCCCGTCAGCTATGAAGAAATGAATGTCCACACAGAGACGGAAAGTAGTGAAGCAAGTAAAGTGTTTATGAGGAGGAAAAAGTGTGCAATACATGTAGATAGACACATGGGCGGGCCTAGAGAGAGAGAGTCGCTCACTCGTGGCAGTTTAAATCACTTTTATGGGGCATTTCTTCTGGGTTTCCCTTGGCCAGTCATCTTGCTTTGCCTGGCTCTGAGTCCGTATTTGGTTGATCTCAGGGTCCTCCCCTGTGTGCGTGCGCATCTCTTAGCCGAGATGGATTCTAGTGAAGAGGCCTAGGGGTAGCTGGCATCGCTTACTATGAGGTGGCACCCCCTCCCTTTTTGACCTCCACGGAGCCTTTCTGCGCATGTGTAGCTGGGGAGGTCCCCTTGATTTCAAGAATGAGGAATATGTGGTCTCTTATCTTCCATCTGGGCAGGGCCCAGCCTCCTCCATCATCCTGCTTTTATGGAGTTTCCGCTATTATGGAGTTTCTGTCCACAGGGGAGAAACTGTTCAGCCTGGGGCCCATCTATCTCCTGCCTTAGTACCAGGATCTAGGACTGGACATATCTTTTGGGGAGACACAATTCAAACCGCAACGATCCCCAAGCCCAGTGATTTATTATCCATAACTGCGTGCTTTCCAGAACTCTGGAAGCTGAAGTGCTGTCCTTTCCAATATCCTACAACTGCCTTTGTCTGAATGCAACCAGCCTCCTAACAGAAACTCCTTCTTTGTTGAGAGTCGACAAGCCAAGCTTCTCCTGTGCACTAACCCTGGAGCAGTGGTCAGCAAACTGACCAAGGGCCATATCCAGCCCGCCACCTGCTTTGCTGGAGCCCAGCCACGTCCATTCCTCGTATCCTATTGTCCATGGCTGCTTTCGAGCTACAGCAACTGAGTTGAGTCGTTGAAACAGAGACCTATGGCCTGCAAAGCTTAAGACATGTACTGTGGGTCCTTTGCAGAAAAAGTTTGGTGACCCCAGCTCTAGGGTATTCACAGCAATGACCCCTAAATACTACCTTCCAAGTAATTACAGAAAGATGGTGGTGTCTCCTTTTGTCTCTGAAAGGATTCGGATATTCAGGGTCATTTCAGAGTTGAGTGTTTTCTCATCTCTAAGATGGGAATAAAAACACGACCCACCTCCTAGGGTTGGGGGGCGGATTTCATGAAATAATTCATGTAAAGCATTAACCAGGGTGCATGGCACATAATAAGCATTCAGTAGACATTAGCTGTTTTCATTATTACTGTCACTTTTCCGAGATTCTGGGCAGAGTAGAAGACCAGAGGCAGTGGAGGACCGAGTCCTACCCTCATGTGAGAATAATACCCCCACCTCCCGGGCCCCGGCCCTGTGCTTATGCTCCTTGGCGAGCAGTCAAGAGAGGGACTGACTGATCCATGTTATGGCCGGAGAAAGCAAGACCCGGTGAGTTTGAGGGTCTCAGCTGGGCCCACCGTGCAGCAGAAACAGGGCTTCAGTCCAGGTCTCAAAGGCCCCACAGTTGTCCCTGACCCGCGTCCCACCTCCTTCACACATACACTGTTTATCAGTTCTGCTCCCCACGTACACGGGCAGTGGGCAGCTAGGGTCCCCTGGCACCTCCCCACCAGCTCTCAGAGCCGAGGCTGACTGCTTCCATGCAATTTGAATTAATCTCATGCTTCAGGTGGAGCCTGGCTAATCAGGGGAGACAAGAAGCCGAAGTGGGTGCGATCAAATTAACAACGCTAGGCCCTGGCTCTTTAAGAAGGGAAAAACAAGGCAGGCACCAGAAGGCTCCCCCAGCGCCAGCCCTTCCCCAGGGGAAGCCTGGAGCGCCTGCCAGGGCTGAGCGCAAAGAGCTTCTCCCACCCACCCCGCCCCTCCCCAGGCAACCACCCCAGATGCCAACAATGCCCCTTTGTGGCAGCTTATCTCACGCTGCCAAACAGGGCTGCGTTTCTTGTCAGGATCTTGTTAACAAGGAGCAGAGACACAAGCCTTTGGAGGGAGGGAGGGGAGTGGGCTGAGCTGGGGGGAAGGAGGGGCCCACTCACCTCAGATGGGTGCCTGTAATCCTTTTGGAAACAAAAGGAGATGAGAGCCTCTGAGCTGGGAGGTTCCCTTCTCCCAGGGCAAGGTGGTGTGCAGAGCTCTCTAGAGCCTTCAGGGCACACGCTCTCCCCTGGAAAAGCCTCTCCCAAAGGCAAGGAGGAGGACATCCAGTAAAGCATTTTAGCGTGCCAGAGAAAGCATCCTTTTTAGCAAAGAGACTCTTGGAGAGATTTCGGTTAGACTCTCAGAAGGACTTCCTGAGACAGTCAAGTCCCATCCTTAAGGTTGGTGAAGAACACCCTGACCTTGCTGCCCTTCCTCCAACCTTATCGGCCTTGAGGTTGTCCTGCCTGAGGCGGCGGAAGGACCAGAGGGATATCCACTTGAATGGGGATGGAAGAGGAGGGTCATCCAGCACTAGGGCTCTTCCCTCAGACCCTGTGAAAAGCTCCTCGACCCCCTCCCCCAGGCCACCCACCTAGAAGAGCAGAACAGCCTAACACCTTGGTGTCCGGGTTCCCAGACCAACCTGCTTCACCCCCAGTTTGGCTGCATTTCTCTTCAAAGAGGCTGGACTCTTTGCACTCCCATTCTGCTCCCCTGCCTCCTGCCCTTCTCTGACCAGTGTCACATCATGGCTAAAACCACAGATGCCCTGAATCCTGGCTCTGCTGCCTACTAGCTGTGTGGCCTTGGGCAATTTACTTCTCTAAGCCTCAGTTTCCCCATCTGTAAAGTGGGAATAAAAACAGGGTTGTTCTGAGGATTAAATGAGTTACCCATGTAAAGGAATACAGAATAGTGCCTACAAATAGTAAGCCTGCAATAATGTGAACTTCTAGGGTTATCACACACTGGTGCCCACGAACGGGGTTAAGAAGTACCCCAGGCTTCCTTTTGGAATGCAACATTCCGCACCTCTTTCCCATTTTATCAGGCCTCTCCCAACAGCTGGTGGCATTCATGTCCTTCTTCTTCCACGTCCTCCTTCCTGCACACACTGCTCTCCGCCTTTGGGTATTCGTAACTGAATCTTCCCTCCCTGGTGACTCGGGGACTGTCAGAAACACCAGCTGAGCTCCAATCATCAGGCGGAAGAGAGGGAGGGTGACAGAGACAGAGAAGGCCCGAATCACCGCCCCCCTAACTCCTGCCCCCAGCCCCAGCTGGCCCTGGACTGACCTCCTGCCCCACGGGCCCAGCCCTCCAGTTCTCAGCCTCCTGCACTGCCCCCAGGATTCCTCCACATCGTGTCATTCCCACCCAGCTTCCTACTTCTGGGACAAAGCCCAAGGTGGGAGACTAGTCCACCAGGCAGAAGGAGAAGGCTGGATGAAAGCAGAGGAAGGGGCGCCGGTGAACTGTCAGGGGACTTGGGGCTGCTGCTTCTTGCCACTCACCAGCTGTGTGACTTTAGACAAAACACTTAGCCTCTCTGAGCCTCCATTTCCTCACTGATACTCTGGGGGCTAAAAGTCCCCAGGCTACCTCCTTAACAGGAGTGAAGCTCCTGATAAAGGATGTTCTGGTGTTCTGTAAACTGCAAAGATCAGCGCACCCCAGCTTATGGGTGGGATCCCCGAGAAGAGGGAAGCTGGAGCGGTAAAGGAGGGGCCGAGTAGGTGCAGAGTTCATAATCCCCATGGCCTAGAACTCCATCCCCAATCCTGGGGGTTGGTCAGAAAGTCTGTGGATGCTCGGGGAAGGGGTGGGGGGGAGTGAGGAAGCAGAGCTGTCTTGTGGTGTTTTAAAAATCTATCAGCCTCTCAAAATTTACATTTTATCAAATTAAAATGTAAATAGCAGCTGGTCCAGGCGGGACCTGGGGGTGACAGGAGCCGGCCTGTGAGTAATTTCACAGACAGAAACCGGTTACATCGGATTCTGACAACTGTCTTGTTTCTGAAATTGATTTCCTCTCCCCTCCGCTTGCTGCCCCAGGAGGGCCCTGGAGCGAGAGGAGGGGGTGAGTCCACTGTGGAGGCTGGTGCCTTTCTCCCCTCTGTGGCTTCAGCCAGTAAAGCCCCATTGGATCCAGGAGGAGGAAATCTGGGAGTTCTGGAGGGCTATAAGGCCGTGGCTTGCAAGCCAGAGGCCCAGCGAGGCTCCTCCCTGCCCTGGAGTGAGTCTGTGGACCAGGGCAGGCTGCCCCAGGGCACTGGGGGAGCCTGCCTTCTTTCCACAAAAACATGCTAAGTCCTGAACAGGGATGCTCCTACCCTGGAGTCTCACAGTCAGAGCCAAGGACACTGCAGTATGACATGTACCATGCCAGGGACACTCGATGCCCAGAGGAGGGGTATCTGCAGTGACATGGGGTGTCAGGGAAGGGCCCTGGGAATCATCAGGAAGCTCCTTTGGGTTCGACCAGAATTTGCCCCAATTTGGCCATGTGCAGTGCCGGCGCTATACCAAGTACCGGGGTTGTAAAGCTTTGAATAAGACTGGCCCAGCTCACCCCAGGGCCTTCCAGATCCCAGGGAAGAGCCCACCCTCCCCACCTAAAGGAGCTGTGTTGGAAGGAGCTATGTATTAAGGGGCAGCTCACCCACTTGGGTCTCCTCGATGCCCTTAAGCCCAGCCCCTCCCTGCTCCCAAGTCCCCAGAGAATCTCTTACTGCACCCCTCTTTTGTAAAAAGAAATTAGGTTTCCCTGGCTGTTAATTGAATTACACTGCAGGAAAGCAGAGAAGTTGTATCTCATTAAAGCCTCCTGTGTCCTACTGGAGCACTGTGTTGCCTTTGCGGCTGCTATTAGCACTTGTCACGCAGAACTCAGCCCTGTGCATACGGTCCCCGCCCCCTCCCTGGCTCTCCTGCCTGTTCCCCTAAAGCTGCAGTCCCTGACACCTGCCCTAGGAGAGGCCGGCTGAGGCCGCCCACCATAGAGAAGCCACAGCGTTTTGCTGACAACCAAATTCCATTTCCCAACGCCAGATTCTTCGTGCATGCATGGCAGACAGACAGACAGCCAGAGGTGGCCAGCCCCTACAGTACGACAGGCTTAAAGAGGGAAAAACTGCCTTCTTACTACCGTAAGACTTACTTCTCATGGCTGTTTTGGGGGAAGGCCAGTAAGTAATGAACCAAGAGGCCAAGGCATCCAGCAGACTGCCTGCTCCATCAGGGGCATTGTGGGCACAGGAAGGCCATGGCGCTTGGTCAAGAAATACATCAGGACCCAGGCTTTGGAGCGGCGGAATAATAACAGTACCTACCCACATGACTTAATTCATGTAAAGTACTAGAATACTGCCAGCACATGGTACATGGGAAGTTCCCAGTAAAAGGTAACCATAAAAGTGTGTGTGTGTGTGTGTGTGTGTGTGTGTGTGTGCGCGCGCGCGTGCGCATCTGTGCTCCTGTGGGTGACTGCACACGAGCATCTCTCTAGGGAATTCCTGGGGTCTGCCTTCACCCAGGAAGTGCTCTGGAGCACAGCCAGGTCTCGGAGCAGTGAGGATTCAACTGTGTTTACCCCTGTGATTCAGTGAAGCAGAGTGACTTTGTGGTCCAGAGCAAGAAGCAAGAGAGAGATGGAGGGACGAGGAGAGCAGATAGGGCGGGCACCTGCTGCCCTGGGCTCCCCTCTATTAGGGGGCTGCAGCAGCCAGGAGGGCGGAGGCCCCTGGTCTGTGGGCTCAGGAGGGCACCCAGGCCCTTGGAGGCCTGGACAGGGTCTGGGGGAGGGGCACAGTGACAGAGTCCCCTGTTCTGGCATTGACAGGCAGACTGCGTAGGGCAGGAAGAAAAGAGGAAGCAGGTCCTCTGATTCTTGCCCAGGATGAGGGGCTGAAGACCGCTATACACAAGAAGAGTATGATCACAGAATCCTCCCATAACAATGAGCCGGATTCTCAGACCATCTTTCCTCTCTCCTGAGACCCGGACACCCGCAGGGGCCCAAAGACATGGAATCTTCTCTGCGCTGCCCTGGAATCTTCTCCACGCTGCCCAGGTGGTCTAGTATGGGGAGCTCCCTGCCTCCGCGGCAGCCCTTTCCCTAAACAGCCAAAACTACTGGAAAATTCCTTCTTAAGCCAAACAGGAGGTCTGCCTTCCCCCTTTTGAAGAGCTGTTGTGCCATGTCCCACCCAACTCCCTGTAAGTTACACGCTCCCAGTTTCCAGCCACTCTTCAAATGGCATGGCTTGAAGTCTGTCCATCTTCCTGGTCGCACTCCAGCTTGTCAATGTCCTCCATCAAGTAGAGAGCCCAGAACGAGACGTGATGTTTCACGAGTAATTTAGAGCTTGTCATTCTATGTTCTGAAGACCTGGGCGCTAGTTCTCCTGGCATCAGTTCACCTTCCACCATTCGTGTTAGAGCTTCATACGTTATGTATCGCCTCTCCCATCTGTCCACTTTTAAGAAGTGTTGCTGTTTATTAGTATGACTGGGGCAAATCACTTCCCGGAGTGGCCTCAGTTTCTTCATTTGTAAAACGAAGGGTCTGTGTAGATGATCTATACCTGTGCCCTTCAATAGAAACAAAATGCAAGCCTCCTATGTAACTTAAAATCTTCTAGTTGTCACATGTTCAAAAAAGAAACAGGTGAGATTCACTGTGATAGTATATTTTATGTAACCCAATATATCTAAAATATTAACATGTAATCACCATAAAATTATTAAGGAGGTACTTTACATTTTTCTTCCTGTGTTTTTGAAATCCAGTGTGTACTTTACAGTCACAGCACATCTCAGTTTGGACCGGCCACGTTTCTAGTGGCCAATAGCCGCGTGTGGCTCGTAGCGACTATGCTGAACGTTATGTGGGCTGTGCAACTCTAGGACTCTGCGATTCTGTAAAATAGATGGCAAGTAACATCTTAAGGTGTGCGTGTATTTACCTGATGCTTTTCTTGGAACAGGAGAGGAGCGTGAGACGCTTGGGGTGGGAATAGTACCCATGATGAGCCTGAGGCTCGGAGAAGTCAAGTAGCCCCTATTAAAGACCACATAGCTGGGTAGAAACACGTCCGTCTGGCCCCCAAGCTCTTCAAGCTGGGTGGGGTCCACAGAAGCAGTATCTTCTTCTTCGCAGAGGAGCTCCCCTGAACCTGCCCTGAGCCGCGGGGCTGTGAGGAGAACATCGGGTTCTGCTGCATGCTGTTTGCTGCCATAACAATGGTGAAGGGAGCCCACCCCCTGGCCCCAGGTGTGGTTAATACTCAGGGCTGAAGGACCAAGTGGGTTCTTGAGGCCCTGTGGTCTCTGGTTGCCCCTGTGTCTGTCTCTTTGAACAAACCTGATTGGGAAGACCCTGTGAGGTGGGACTGGCGTGTATGAATACACAGGTTGTGCACTGCTCAAAGTTACATAGCCTAAGGGGCAAGTAAAGTCTGGAACCCAGTCCCTGCTCCACTGGCCAAGCTGCGGCTCCCGGCACCATGTTGCATCCAGCCAGAGGGGTGCCTTTATAATTCACACACAGGCCCTGGACAGGCTGGTACAGCCCTACCTGGAGAGCAAAACAGGGATGAGCTGCCAGTTTCTCACTCCGGTGCAGAGTCTTGCGGTCCTCCTACCAAAAATGAAGACTCATCATTTCCCCTTCCTTCTTTGGACCCGTGACCTACGCTGAGGCTTGACCCTGCCCCCATCCCCCTTCACACGCGCGTGCACGCTCACGCACGTGCACACACACCCCCCTCAGCATGAACACCCCCGCCTCGTCTGTGGCTTCAGCGGCAGCCTCTTGAGAGCTAGGCCTCCGCTTCCCCAGGAAGGCCTCAGGACTCAGGCCAAGCAAGGGCGCAGGCCCCAGTCTCTGACCATTCACTTTGCGGGGAGCAGAAACAGCTCATGCGCCCCTCCCGCCACATCCGGCATTTCAATCCTCCAGGAAAAATGGAGGCTTCTGCAATGCGAGGCCCGACTTGTTGATGTAAAATCTTACTCTATATTCCACCCAGGTTTATACGAGTGAATTATGCAAATCTTTGATAGAAAAATATTCCTCCGCACATCCTTGAGAGTGTAAAACCTTAGTCAATAATTCATACTCGCATGTCTCTGACTGCAGGCTTTTTCTTCATTATAACCTGCACCTTGTTATTTGTGTTCCACGTTTTATTGTATACTGGCGTGATGCCGTGCATTATAAAATTCATCTGCTTCATTATATGATGAGCCGGGGCTGGGGACTGTGCTGAGATGCTGGTGCAGGGGCCAGAGACCAGAGCTGCCCTCAGGATCCAGTCCCACATGACAGAAGGCAGAGGAGGTGGCTGGCTGCATGGTGACTTCAGGGGATGCCAGAAACCACCCTTCATCCCCCAGACCTGTTCCAGATGTCCCCTCACCCGCTGACTGGCATCTCAGGTCACACTATTACAGCTCCATGCCTTCCTGCCTTTCTCCAAAGGCTTATTTGTCCTTAGAAGTCAGAGGACCCTGGAGAGTTTGCTGGGAAGAATGTTGTCTGAGTAGGTGTTTAAAACTGGAGGGGAGGGACTTCCCTGGTGGTCCAGTGGTTAGGACTCTGAGCTCTCACTGCAGGGGGCCCGGGTTCAATCCCTGGTCAGGGAACTAAGATCCCGCAAGCCAAGCAGGCAGCCAAAAACAAAACAAAACTGGAGGGGAGAAAAATCCTGAGGATGCTAGGAGGGAAAGAAAAGGGCATCCACAGAAGTGGAGCAGGGATGCGTTGCCCCAGAGGGGAGCCTCCGGGGTGGGGGGGTGTAAAGAGAGAGAAGACAGAGCATCCTCTTGTTGCATGGCCCAAGCAGGCCAGTGAGGGGGTGGCTGTCTACTCTGCAGACCTCAGTGTGAGCAGGGGTCCTTCCCGCAGTGCGGGGGTGGGAAATGCGGTCTGATTATTGCAGTCAGCCACAGCGCCCCCTAATGTGTGTACTCCAGCATGGCTCATGGGCACTCCTCTGGAGACGAGAGCCCTGGGGACCTGTACTCTAAGAGGCAAGGTTTCCCAGGAAAGTGGTGAGGAAATGGCAAGGACAAGGACAGTCCTCCAGCTGCATCAGATCTCTTATCTCTCTGGGATCTGCCCTGCACATCGCTGCCTCTGAGCCTTTGCTCCAGCAGTTTCCACCGCTTAGGGGACCCTTTCTCCCCATGTGTATCCTGCCACGTCAGATGGTGAGCACTTCTCCTAGCACAGTGCTTAGCAATCTTTCCTGGAACTGCTACTGTGTTGTCTGTTCTCACCACTGCAGCGAAGCTCGCTGAGATTGGGTCTGTCCTGCACACTGTTGGTTCCAGAACCCAGCATAAGGTCTGGCCCCTAGTAGGTGCTCCACCAATGCTCGTTGAATGGCTGGGTGATGCCTTCCCTGACACTCCTCCGCCAAAATTAATTTCTCCTGATACCTCCTTGAAAAACTCATCCCATTTTCCTTATTTTCATG
This sequence comes from Grampus griseus, assembly GCF_964374135.1. Taxonomy (NCBI): domain Eukaryota; kingdom Metazoa; phylum Chordata; class Mammalia; order Artiodactyla; family Delphinidae; genus Grampus; species Grampus griseus. Next base: position 15,684,250 of record NC_139002.1, read on the forward strand.
TTGCTCGCACAGGTGCCTACCTCCCCCTCCCCTTCCCCCCCTTCCCAGGAGGCAACGACCCCGTCTCCCCCAAGCCTGGCACCATGCCGCGTAATGGCATAGGTGCTGGATGCATGTTTGTTAAGTTGATGGGGGAAAAAGGGGACAAGATGTCACTGGCCCGAGACCATCTTTCCCTCTACCCCACCCTCCTCCTGCTGCCGCCCATGGTGCTAAGGCCTGGAGGAGGGTCGGGATTGAGATGCCTCTTGTGAGGGCAGTGGGCGGGCTCTCCTGACGGCCAGCCAGGGCCTTGGTTGTTTCATGACGATTTTCTCAGGTCATTGGTTGGGGGACGGGGGATGGGGGAACCTGTTAGTGGGCTTGAAGGTCCTTAACTACGGTGCTGCTAGCCAGGGTTTTCTGTTGCATTTTGTTTGGAAGAACAGGAGAGTTTCTCAGCTGTCTGGGAGGGGCCTGCTGCCTAGAAGCAGGGGGTAAGCCAGCTGACCGCTGTGGAGAGAGCTCGAGCCATGGACACAAAGCAGAGGCACCAGGCGTGTAACCCAGGGTCCACAGGCCTCCCCACCAAAGGCGCACGGATCCAATTCAAGGGCTCCGTGAATTGGGGCTGGGGTAAAATGGCATATTTTTTTTCACTAACTTCTTTTTTCACTAACTCAACTGAAATTTTGTACTTCTTCCATTTTGAACGTAAGCAACAAGCCACAGCAGTAGCAGCACCTGTGACTGTGACCAATAGGTATTTTCATATCACAGCCCTGGCAGATACCCCAAAATATCATTTGTGCTCATCACTGTTACAAAATCGTTCGAATACAATCCAGCACTAGATCTTATTTCATAAAGAGGATACAGAACATATGTGATATACTGTATCAAAAGTTTGCTTTTGAATGTTCATATTGGTATAACCATACTTCAGCATATCTGGTTTCCTTTGTCATTTTATGTATGTTACGCATTTTAAAAGATTCTGAAAAGGGGTCCATGGAATATCAGAACCCCTGGTGAAGAGAGAGGCTGCCCCAGTCGTGGGTGGGCTGGGGAGAAAGGGACAGGCAGTGGGCTTTTCTGTACCCTCCCCCAACCATTACTAAACCCTCTCGCTGGGCATGAGGTGCTCTGTGGGGAGGGGCAGCGGGGGGCGGGGCCTCGGCGCTGGGCATGTGCTCTCCCCGGGCTGGCCTCCCTCGCCCTCACTGGGACCTCCTGGGCCTCCTCCCCTCCCCAGTCCCAGCCATGATCACCTCCCACCCCAACACCACCATCGCCATCAAGGGCCACGCGAAGGAGCTCAACTGCACGGCGCGGGGAGAGCGGCCCATCATCATCCGCTGGGAGAAGGGGGACACGGTCATCGACCCCGACCGCGTCATGCGGTATGCCATCGCCACCAAGGACAACGGCGACGAAGTGGTCTCCACGCTGAAGGTGAGCACCCACGCCCCAGTCTCAGAAAGTGGGGAGCCCACAGCTATTGCATCTGTATCCAAAGGAGGTGAATGGGGAGTCTGGGAGCCCCTCCTCCACCCCAAAAACTACCTCTCCCTTTCCCTCCTTCATCCACCAACCTCTGCCTTAGAACCTCACTCTATCCCCTTTCTGACAACTCCTCACCTTTAAATGTGTGGAATCCCCAGCCCCTCCTTCCCTCCCCCCAGGATGCCCTCAGCCCTCTCCCTCCCTCCTGGACCCTCTCAGCCCCTCCCTCTATCCTGGGTCCCCCCCCCTCAGCCCCTCCCTCTTTTGGAACTCCTCAGCTGGCCTCCCTGCAGGGACTCTTCCACACTTCCATCCTTTGAACTTTCTGGAAAGAGGAGCCCTTGACAAACCCCTGGGGGATCCTCTCCCAGAAGAAGGTGACCTTGCTGATCCCTGGCTAGATGGGCCCCCTTCAGCAGACCAGCTCTAAAAGACTCTCCCCATTCCTCCCTCTCTCCCTGCCGCTGCCCTCTGCCCCTGCTGGCTGCCTCCCAGCTCAAGCCTGCTGACCGTGGGGACTCTGTGTTCTTCAGCTGCCATGCCATCAACTCGTACGGGGAGGACCGGGGCTTGATCCAACTCACGGTGCAAGGTACCTCACCTGCCCCACGCCCCCAGCCCCTGCCTCTGGGACCCCGGCGCTCACTGCCAACTCCCCTCAAGAGCAGGGACACTGCCCACATCTAGCGGAGGCTGACCAGAAACAGCTCTGAGGCAAAGCTCCATCCACCCTCCTTCCTGCCCAGAGTGGGGTGATAGGGTCTTTCCAGGCACACTGCATACAGCGAGGTTTGCAATGGCTGCGGCCCATGTGGAGCTTAGCTGCTCCCAGAAGTGGAGGGCCTGGATTTGTGGGTGCAGACCCTGCAGGAGGTATGGGAAGGGAAAGTCAGGCTGGGAAAAGTTGGGAGCTCTGCATGGGGGAAAGTAGGAAAGGGGCTAAGGAAGAGAGGGGAGCAGAGCAGGAACCGAGCAGGCCCCCCTCTGCCTCTGAGCCCTGCTGCCGGGCACCCTTCACCCCCTCCTGCCTTGCCTGAACTCCAGGGCTCAGGGCCCTTGGGTGGATCACAGGTGACACGGATCCTCCAGGGCAGATCCCTGGTCCTCTGTAGGGGTCGGCAGGAGGCCAAGCTCTCTGCTGCCATCCTCACTTCTGCCCCCTTCCCCTGCCACCCCCCAGAACCCCCCGACCCCCCAGAGCTGGAGATCCGGGAGGTGAAGGCCCGGAGCATGAACCTGCGCTGGACCCAGCGATTTGACGGGAACAGCATCATCACGGGCTTTGACATTGAATACAAGAACAAATCAGGTGGGTGACGGCTGGGCCTGCTGTGACCCCTTGCACCATGTGCCGGGACGGTGCCCCTCTGTGGGACAGCCCCTGGGTGTCAGGGCTGCCCATCTAAGGCAGACACACAAGCCCCTGTGTCTTCCAAAGGGAGGAACACTGGTCACTGGTTAGGAACCCTGGGGGCAAACAGGGGGACCCTCAGTTGATGGGGAGGGGGTGTCAGCCCCTTTTTCCCAGGACTGTCCCTGGGCAGGTCCATAGGGTGGTTTGATTTAAAGCAACTTAAAGGCCCTGAGCCAGGGGGCTATGGGCTGTATCTGTGGGGGCAGAGACAGCACAGTTTCACTGGGTCATCTAGGCACTCCTAGTTTGGGATGATGGGGTGTACTTGGGAGTCAGAGAGTTGGTCCTTGCCAAGAATGAGTCACTGGGGGATGGGAGTCCCTGGAAAAGCATAGATCTAAGTTTCCTCCTCCAAGAAGCCCTCCCAGATCCCTCCCTTGGGACCCTAGCTAGCTCCTGAGGCTGCCCGCCACTGTGAAGCCATGTAGAGCAGAGTGAACAATGGGCCCCTAGGTCTCTGGGGAAACAAGGGACCCACAGTCATGTGGCAAGAATGGCAAGGAGGGGACAAAAGGCCAAGCCAAAAAAGAGCAATCATGTTTGTATCTGTGTGACTCTCTCTAGAAGGTACAGCAACAGGGGGCTGCCCCCTCACTCCCAACACAGGAGTGAGAGAACAAGAAGCATGCTCCCCTCTTGGGTTCTTTCATACCTTCGGAATTCAAGACCATAAGCCCAGAAACGCTTTTCAAAATAATCTTAAAATAAAACACAGAAAGAGAGTCTGGAAAACTCAAGCCGCCCCAGCCTGCTTCTCCCACCAACTCCAACTCATCTTCCAGGTCTTAGCGTAGATCCAAGGTTTTGTTTCCTCAGAAGCTTTCCAGACCCTTCCTCTCTTCCTTAGCATAGCACATGGTCATTGCAGCTGGCTGTCCACTCCCCTAGGGTGACAGCCCCTGGCATGGCGTCCACAGCAAATCTCTGAGCTGTATTCGCCTCTTGGGAAGCCACCGTGTCCGGGGCACTGGGTTCGTCATCCTTGATACAGGTTTCGGCAAGGAGGGGCCCTGCCCTCAGAAGCCTACAGTTCAGTTGGGGAGAAAAGTCAGCTCACAGCCAGCGCCCCTGGGAGGTCGCTCTCAGTGCAGGAGGCGGGCCGTAGAGAGGAGGAGGGGCTGTGCCCACAGGGGTCGTCAGGGAAGCATCTCTCCGGTCCCTGTAGACGCTCCACTGAGCTGGGAGAAGATGGAACGCTAACAGGCCTAGATTCAGGGAGATGGGAACGGCCAAGCCCCAGCAAGATGCAGTGCTCTCCAGGGAGCAGCACGTCTAGCAGAGGGTTCACAGACCCAGTTCCTGGTCAACAAGACTAAAATGTGCTCTGGGCTCCGGGTTGGGGGAGCGGGGGCGGCTCTGGGCTGAGCTTTGACCTCCTTGGGGAAGGTCATTGAGAGCTACTAGCAATGCCTGAGGTCCCAGAGAGAGACTTGGCATGGCACCTTGAAAAGGGTCATCAGGTGTCAACAGGAAGGGAAGGCGTCCAGAAGCTGAGTGAGCAGGCTGCCGCAGCCCTGCATCTGGGACAGGTGATGAGCAGCGGCAGGGCCTCAGTGGAGGCAGAGGCCGCGGGGAGGAGAGGAAGCCCACTGTGTTCATCTCACACCTCGAGGCTTCCCGAGTCTGGGCACAAGCTCCCCAGGAGCCAGAAAGATGGGCCAGCATCTCCCTGCCTGGATGATGTGGCCTGTTGGGGGCGGGGTGTGGATGCCTGGGCTGTCACTCGGGCCTCTCCCCTATTGCTCCTTTTGACTGCCCCCCTGCCCTCCTCCCCCATGCTGCCCCGTTGCCCACCCGGCCCCCTCCACTGGCCACCCTCCAATGTGTGGAAACCTTTCCTGGGGCAATGCTCAGCAGGGCGAAGCTGAGAACATCACACATCTGGAGAGCGGTGCAGAAGGAGAGGTGGGCAGGGAAGATGCTATTTTCAGAGCTCATCCACATCTTCCCCCCACCCCCTCTGGCTCTCCTGAAAGATGAGGAATGGCCATACCCCACCCCAGAGCCAGGATGGATGGCAAGGTAGAGAGGTGGGTAATGAAAACTCAACCTCAGACTCTCCCATCCACAAGGGCTTTGCACCTGTAAAAAAAAAAAAAAAAAAAAAAAAGCAAAATAAATCACAGGATCGAGAGCACAGAGAAGCTGGCTGGTCCTTTCTCCTGTCTTTAGGTAGGACTACTCCAGGCCACCCCACTCAGACGGGCATCTATCCTGGCACTTAGGAAAAGGAATCCCGTGGGAACTGCAGTGAATTACCATATTGGAGTCAGGCAGAGGCTGTGAGCATAGCACAGCTTCCTTGTCTGTGAGGGGGAAACAGTAATGCCTACCTTGTGGGATTGCTTTGAGGAATAAAGAGAAAGCATCTAGCATGGGGCTGTAGTCAACCTTTAAAAGATGTAAGTTCCTCTCTTTCTTCTAACTCAGATACTTCATGCGGCAATTTATAGTCCTATGGGACTTGCAGGCTGAAATATGTGTCTGTCAGTCAGCAACATGTACTGAGTGCCAATAATAATCTTGCAGAATCATGCACCCGCCATGTGGTAGGGAAAGAGAAAGAACAAGGAGACAGAGTGTTGCCCTTGGAGCTTACAATGCAGTTGGAGTGAGAATAAACACTGTGTACACACGCTCGCATGCACATACATACACACACACACACACGAAGGCACTTCCAGGACCATTACAAAGCATTATCCAATCACGTGTAATACACCACAAACTGAATTACATGAGAACTGTAAAAGGTATCCTAGGGAACGGATGGATGACCCAAAGGAGGGAGGGGCATGTGTGTGTGTGTGTGTGTGTGTGTGTAAGTAGATCTTCTGCCTGCAGGTGGAATAGTAGAACAAGAACAATTCTCAAAGCAGAAGACTTGGGTTGACCAAGTGTCAGGGCTGTATGATGTTTAGCAAGCAACTTAAGGTCTTTGGGCATCTCTACCTATCAGTGGAGACAATAACACGTAATCCAAGGTGGCTGTAGGGATTACGTGAATGTGATGGCTTATGTGCATGTGCCTAGCACGGAGCCTGACACAGAATAACCCTCTATGGGTCCCCATCCTGTGCCCCAGTCTCCCTTCCCCTCTTCCTCTTGCCCCAGACCACACCCATCCTGGACCATCTGCTCCTGACCCCCTTCTGTGTTACAACTGTGCCTTTGCCAGGTTTTCTGCCATGTTGCTCATCATGCTAATTTTCCAAGGGAAATTACCAAGTCTGCCCTTTCTAAGCCATCCCGCTCACACTGACTTCTCCTGGCCCCAGGCAGCAGAGTAATAATACATGAATGCTGAATGATAAATAGCACCGTCCACACAAATTTATCAGATGGCGCCGTGCAGATTTAAAAATGCAGACACCACATTTCACCCCTGTTTTCCAAGCAAGGAGCAGGGATGGGTTCTTTGAGGACGGCCCTCCAAGCCCAGAAGGCAGCCTCGTGGTGCGCGCCGTCAGCCACCATGGGGTAAGCCAGCCCGGTGTGGCGTGGTGTTCTGTGTGAGCTGGAGTGGGGCTGTGAGAGGGTCTGGTGTTGGGATGTGGTGAGTGGTGGTGGTGACCCAGGAAACCTTTTCTCGGTGCTGCGGAGATTGCCATGGTGGGCTCAGAGCTGTGATGCAAGGAGGAAATCAGAGATGCAGAATGGATTTGTTTCCCAAGCACAGGCAGCTAAATGCTCCAGACGTGACTTTCGTCCAAACTGCTCCCCCTTCTACAGTGAATGTGTCCCCTGAAACACCAAAGGCCCCAGGTCCCCTCCCAGCAAGCAGCCCACAGAGTGGAAGGCACTGACATCTCCCCAGCCACTTCCTTATTTTTTAAGAAGAATATTTTGCATCATAAACCCTTTGATGAAGAAAGGGAGAGAGAGCCCTTAATGAAATATGTTAATCTGGGTAAGCCAGGCTTATATGAAAGGGAATATTAAAAGAGACAATGTTCACCAAAGCCAGCTCAGTACTCTGAGAGCTGAAAAGGAAAGGGAAGAAAATAGGGCCCCTGATTTCAGCTATTCAGGTCAGAGAGATGGCAGTGATCAAGTATGGAAAATCAGCTAGAGACCTCCAGATTTGACTCATGCGTTAGCCTGCAGGCGCTATGGGGAGAGAGCCATTTTGTGGCAACATCAAAGATGATTTGGGAACACAAGGGCAAATCCACCTGGAAATGACTGGCAAAAGCAGAACAAAAAGAGGCCACTCTCTGGGGCATTCCCCCCCCCCAACCTTCCTGTGACTGACAGTTGAAGGAGGCAAGGGAGGGAAAGGCAAAGGGTATTTCTTGTGACTACAAAATGCAGAGGAACTGCAAGTCCAAAGTCCAGGACAACGAAGTGGCTCTGATCTAAAACCAACAGTGGGTTTTAAGTGCCCAAGGCGTGCCAAGTGGGCAAGATGGGCAAAGTTTTAGACATGGTTCCTGCCTTCAGGGAGCTTATCTGTGTGTAGATGGAAATAGAAGCCACTGGTGGGAAAAGTGTATGGAGTGAGAGGAGAGCCTAGGATGGAGCCTTGAGGAACTCGAACCGTTAATGGTAAGGTAAAAAAGATGCACCTGCAAAGTGAAGAGATGACCCAAGAGAATAGGAAAAGCTAGAGAGTGTTTTAATAGGAAACCCAAGAGAAAAGTGTTTCGGGAAGGGAGAGGTCTAAGCGTTGAACACACCTGAAAGGCCAAGTGAGAAATCGGCCTTGATGACGTGAGCATCACCTATACAGTGGAGATATGGTGCTGATGTCATTGGAAGGAGGGAAGAGTAAATCGTGTCCGTCACTGCACCTGGCACATCACAGGTGCTTGATAAATATTAGCACCTCTTTTCTTTAGCCCCTCTGTTTTCAGACACATCATATGGTCTCCTTCCTCCGCCGCACTCATCAAAAATGAATGCACTGACTCGTGATCACTCTCCCTCTCCTATAAACGCAGGCAAATCATATATGATGTGTGAGCTGGCACCAGCTCCCAGAATGCCGCAGAGAGAAGTGAACACCTGCCTCCGCACGCTAGCCCATTTCCTCCCAAACCAAAGCAGTACCCACCGCAGTAGGAGCCTGCATATTTGCAATTCTGGCTTAACCTGCCAGCCAGAGTGACTCTTGGGCAGTTGGGGTGTTTTAAATGACAAGGAGAAAATACTGTTTTTCTGAGCATCCACTGTCTGCCATTTGTGACTTTGGCTCATGAAACCAAAGAATTAAATGCAAAACTGCAGATGGGGAGCTGGGCCAGTGCCCTTCACAGATGCCAAGCCTGTGTAGCTAAAAGTGGTGTTTTGAAAAACGTCAAGACCTCAATTAACCAGAACCTGGGGGGATGGGATAGTCTTTTCGAGTGAACCAATTCTCCTAATTTACCAGGCATTAGCTTAAAAAAAGTCTTCCTAAAATTTGTTCTAGAATGTGCTAGCCTCCCTCCCTGATTTACGGGTCAAACTGTAGTGAATACAGTTTAATCTTGTCTACTGAGAATTTTCAGGATCCTCTACTGTGGATTTAAAAGACATGGAAAATTAGACTGAATAGTCACATCAGGACGCACCCTGGGACGATTTTTAAGCCCCACTATCAGCTAGTTTCCTTGTGCTTTGCCTTTTTGTTTCTTTTCAAAGCAAAGTGCCAATAACATAATCTGGTTATGAATTCTGCGTGTGGAAGG